>NC_088605.1:16131755-16731755 GCF_036013475.1 Columba livia | reverse complement strand
GGTTATTTGTCTGATTCATGGACATACAAAAATCATTTTGTGTCAAATCTTGGGGGCTAATTTAGCTTCCTAGTGTGGTGTGCACCTTTAGACATGATGGGGTTGTAGTACTCATGCTTCATTTACTAGCTCAGTTTACAAACTCTGACGATTGCCATCCTTAGGTAGGGGAAAATGGACATAAGCGTATTGTCCAAAAATTAGTCAGTTAAGTGAATCATAGACATATTTATGTTGCTATGGCTGTCTGAAGGCCATCTGTTCCAAACCTTGTCTCAAAGCAGGCTTACAGCAAAGCTAGAAGGTGTCCTGAAAGATATTAAAAGTTAGGATGTGGTCAGTGACAAAATAACCTATTCATTTTTTAATTTTTAAATTTATTTACTTTCATTTTCCCTTAAAAAGGAAAACAAGAAAGGTTCTTCCAGAAATGAAACAGTGGGTCTTTAAAGCACAAGTTTCTGTATTGTATAACAGTCTTAGCATGGTGAAATCCCATCATTTTGTATGTATGGTTTGCTAGACGAGTGGTATGATTAGTACTTCAGCTTGCTGCACGTGCTAAAAGATCTAGAAGTGAAAGAAACCATTCCTTTTCATTCTACAGGTAAATCATCTGAAAGGCTGCAGGAGGTCTCTCCAGGCAGAGGCAGGGATCGAGCCGATAGATCCAACTTTTATCCACTTGTTTGGAAAAAAACATGTTCTCTCTGCTTGACTGTCCTGCCCATTCATGCACTACAATACTTGCTTCTCCCATAGCTAGCAATAAAATCTCAAATTTCTGTTTCTTTCACTACTGTCTAGTAACTGTAATAGCAGGTAATTGGTCATTTTTTCTTCTAGTTCTTAGTTCATATAGAAGTTATGTGACTTGTTTGAAGTCCAGGGCCAGAAATTGAGAGTGCATGCAAGAAACAAGATGACCAAGTTTTCACCAGCACAAGACAGGGTTGGAAAATAAATCAAATTGAGTTTACTGATTTGACACCAGGAACAAATCTACTGCAATGACGACCATCATTTTGCAGTAAAGTTTTATCTTAATCCTTCAACTGAAATCATGCAATTGAAGAAGAGTATTTTGCATTTCAGCCACTTCTTAGGCTGGACTTGTGTGTGTTTCTCCTTAGTGGCACTGTAGATGGGAAGCTGTGAAAACAGTTATTCGTATCTTTTGGCCACAGTGGTTACTTTGCATTGTTTTATGTTGGTTAACTTTTGCAGAGCAATCCAATGAAAGCACAGGAGAATAGAGAGTCCCTGGTGGTGATCTAAGAACACACAAATTACAGAACTCAGGGCCTCTGGGCCCTGGAGACCACCTGTGTTAATTGTACACTGACTGCTTCCCCTCCTCTTCCGCCTCTGACGATGCCACACGGTTCTGCAGAACTGAGCTCCAGTTCATTGCTGTCAGATCCTCAAAAACACTGGAGTGAGTCTTCCCCTTCCTTGAATACTGAAGGCAAATGGGAGCATAATGTAGACAATGGGCTTTGGCAGCTGAGGCCTTTCCGGAATGCATGTGAAAAGTCAAACACGTTTATATCAGTCATGTGGAATGTTTTATTACTATTGATAGATACAACTCCCTTCTCTTTCCCCTCCATAAGAAAGAACTTCAGGCTTCACTGAACCCCTAGAGGATTCACCATCTGACAAAGGAGGAAAGCAAAGATAACAGAAAAATAAACAGGGGAGAGGAAAAAACAAACTGGAGATGTTCCCAAAGCAGTGTATAAGCCCTTCCAAAATGTCACTAAGTTATTCTCATAAAGCAGCTTATCTCTAGGTTTTGGCACTCTTCATCCCATGTTTTTTGTGAGAGAAAGCAAAAGAGAGACTCTGGTGAGACAGGTAATTTCTGGTTCTTTGGTCATTCCCTACGTAATGTTTGGAATATTCATGTGCCTCTTTCCACACTTAAGAAACTTGGTGATGCCCTTCATCTACCTCAGCAGGGACCTGAGGAGGAGGATTGTTTCATTCCCTCTATGAACCCAGTCTCTGCTGGGAACAACTCTCCTTCTCTATCTGTGTTTTTTTGCTCAACTTTGTGTCTGTGCATTTTTGAGCATGTTTTTAAGGCCAGGAAGCTCAGCAAGGAGAGAATCATGTCTATACTTGGATCCACAGTTTAAAGGAATTATAGCACAGAATGATTTACAGATATTTTCTAAAAGGCAGTATTTTGAGGCATGCACGGTCTTTTTTTTATTTATTTCTTTTTAATTTTTTTTTTAAAGAACAGGCAAAGAGCTGTAGTAATTACCTTCAGTCAGCATAACCCTCAGTGTTCATTGCTGTCACAGAATGGAAAGATATTTCTTTGTATTTCTGGATGCAATGTTTTCCACTTTTAACTACTGTATAAAAGGACAATGATTTTCTTCTCCACCTCCATAAGAGTGAGAGATGAATGTTTAATTAGAGCCAGAATTTGTAATGTTCACAAAACCATTTTTTCCCCATAAGTGTCTCTGCTGATATGGATACCGTTTGTAGCTCATCTTCATACATCCTTACTATCTGCTAACAACAGAGCCCTGCTGCAGTTGCTGCATAAGCAGTTTTTGCTTTTTTAATAAGGAGAAAGGAAGTCTTGTGGTTCATCCCAGTGGTGTAGTTTAAGAGAGAAACAAGACACAAGGCAAAGAATGGCAAAGACAAGATTCTTTTAACCCACTGATTGCTTTTGCCACATTGTTTAATGTACATTGGTGACAGAAATTCCGGCAAAGTGTGACTGGTGCACCTCATTCCTCCTTGCTGCCAAGAAATATGAACTTGATGCTGTCAAATGACTTTTACCTGGCCATTTTTTCTTGCATTATTTGTTGTAGCTCGTTATCTGTTTCGACTATTGGCTCCCTCAGATTGCTGCAGCACGTCAAAAAGGAGGAGGGGAAATAGCAAACTGCCCAAATGGGATCTGCTCAGTGGGGCCCGGGTGAAAGAAAACCTGCTGAAGCACAAAAGAGAAGTTGGGGGGATGCAGGGGAGAATACAGGCCAGGACACCAACTGCATCCTATTTTAAACCTTCAATAGAAATCATCAAGTGTTTTCCTTAACTTTTGCCCATATAAAGCAATTATAACTGAAATAATCTCATTGTTTGTAAAGGAGCTCTTTGCTGCAGCTGCATGAAGTGCTTTTCCATGGTCTCCTGAATCTTTCAGAAAATGGTGGAACTCTCAGGGCTGTGTTTTTAAGGCAGGTTTGCCTGGCAGACACTGCACTGACCTGCACATTTTGCATCCTAATAGCCAATTTAATTGCTCTTCTCTGATTCCAATGAAATTACTTACAGAAAGGCAGTGTAATGTTGCCAGGCATAAAATCCAAACCCCACAGAGAGGTGGAATATAGGAAAAGATATGATGTTCATGTTAATCACTAATTCCAGTAAAAATGAAATATTGGGGAGGGGAGGAGGGTTATGTGATCACAAACATATTGCTAGAGTGGAACTGCTGTAGTATCTCTCTCATTTATAGAGCAGTGAAATGTAGGAATGATAATAGCTTGAGTTTATATAGCACCTTTCATCACAAAGGATCCAGAGGTGATTTACAAACTTAAACTGTTATATAGATGACACTTATAAAACAAAACACAATTGCTGTTTTCTGAGTAATGGTCTGAAACACTATGGATTGCATTAGTGCTACTGAAATTATTTGGGCCATTATTGGAGAATAGGTAGGATTTTTTATTTTTGTAGAATAAAGACTGGGTCACAGAGGCCGGCTCCTAAGTGAGCTGTGACAGCTGGTTAAATGTGCCCAGAAAAGCAGCACAGCGCAAGAACCAGCACATCTGGGGAAAGAACATCTCTGTTGACACAGAAATTTTTGGAGTGGTTCAGTGAAAGAAGTACCATCACCATCCCATGGAAAAATCCATGTATAAGGGCTGCTGATCTCTACAGAGTTGGCACAGGCCTTTCAAGAAGCCTTGACTTTTAAATTTCCTACAAAAGCATGTCCAGCAGCTTGATGGCCCAAAGCACTGCAGGAGGAAAACAGGCCTGCAGTGTCTGGGGAGGAGCAGCTTCTGTTGAATTTGCAGTCTCACTTGTGCCTCCTTTACGTTCCCTTCCAGGTTTCCAGCCCAGACGCTGGTGCTGCCTGGGATGTTTAAACATGACTTATGGGGAAATATGTTGAAGGTATGCTATAAGGTGGATGTGACACCTGCAGGAGCAATCATGTTTCTTGTGACTCATTACCCCTCAGATTGTGATGGCAGAAGTGGTCTGTGCTGGCCGAGCTGGAAGGCGGCGCATAGGAGTGACTGCTGTACAGGCTGCGGCTCTTTTGTCTGACTCCCATGTTATCCCGAGTGCCCATTGCTGCCTGTTCCAGGTGAAGCTCCTGCACAGCTTTCCAGCATGAACGTCTGTAGTGACTCACTTGCCTGTGAACTGAGCTGAAACACCGTAACATTTTCTCTGCAGAAAGAAGTTGGTGTTGTGGGAAAAGCTGAAAATCACACATCTTCGTGTGGTACAGACTGAATGCAGATGTAGGTGTGAAAAGGGGTTCAAATGACTACTAATCCTGGACTAGTAATTCCATACTAATCATGAGGAAGTGATGCTGACACCTCATGCAAACCGTGCGTTCCTGCGCAGTTATCACCAGGCGGTGTTAAACAGAGGTTGCTTTCAACAGTGCTTTCGACAAAACTTGCATTTCACAGTCTGTAGGAAATCTATATAATACCTGCTGTAAACTGTTACTGTTAAGTGTTTGCAAATACTTAAGAGATGGGCAGAGGAGCTGTGTGCTTTTTATTTCAGCAACAGATTTAGTCCAACAAGCTTTTGGGGGGCTGTATCTATTTTTTTTTTCCTGTTATCCTTATTCATGCAGACCCATCTACTCCATGCAGTTTATTAGGACCTAAAAAAAAGTTATGAATGGAACATATTCTAAGCACTTAGAATTAAAGGACTGTGTCTTGCTGGCTATATAGAGTACTGACGAAGTAGGTATTAAGAAAATTGTAAAAAATTTCAGTGGAAAGATGTGAGATCCGCTTGACGCTAAGCAGAGTATTGGCAAATCTCTGAGTGGTTTTTGTAGCTATGTGACTCCCATGCAATTTACTCTGGAAAATGCAAGCCTTAAGACTTTGTGCAGCAATTTGAAAATATTTGTGTCTGTCCTATGTTTATTCCAGTAAAATGTTAAGGGTAATTCTAAATGCAACTACAGTAATATAAACTGATCTGCATAATGGGGTTTGTAGATTAAAGCCTAATTAGGGCAAGTAGCTCATGAAAGCCTCATCCGAAATGCAGCTGCTCTCCCAAGAAATGCACCATAGAGCAACTTGTAACAGTCTTTTAACAAACAGTTCTGTATTTGTTGCTAGGTAGATTAAATATAAAAAAGAGCACCGGTCCTGAATGTCTATCTTGGTTCCGTTAAAAATGGATGAAAGAACCACTGAAGGAGATGAATGCTGTGGAGTTGTCTTTTGGTAGAAAATGTGGAATTTGCTCAGGAATATAAAAAGTTAAAATAATCAATTATATGTGTTCCTTCTTTATAAATGCCTGTACAAAACTCAAAGGTATTCTTCATTCTTCCCCAGGAGATATAATACTCTTCCCTGGACAGGTTGCTTTTTGAGCTAGATAGAAGACCATGCTTCTATTTTACTTTAGCTTATAGTCTTATGTATTCTATTATTATTATTATTCATGTTTTAATAGGTTTATTTCTTGTCTATAAGATATAAGGTGACGAGACAAAGTAAGACAATAATACACTTTCATGTATTCACATTTTACCAATTCTGGATCGGTATACACGTTCAACAGGGGATGCTTACATTGAAGCCTGTGGGTGACTACTTTGCTAACGTGGGATCTTACTGCTCTTGTTCATTTTTTGTTCACTGCTTGGGTAACACTGTGGTTGATGTCAGTTGACATTCTGCCTCAGAAAGAATTCACTAGAACAAAAAGGAAATTTGAAGCTATGACCCAACATATAAAGGGTTGGATCTGCTTGTACCAGGAATGCTGGCACAGGAAGCAGCTCTTACACCAAGGACAGTAATAGCACGCAGCTCTATCCAGCTGAAATTACAAAGGAAGGTTACAAAGACATAATGTGACAACCCAAATTAGATTTTGGCAAACTGGGCAAAACTAGCACCTTACCCTCAATTTTTTTTACAAGACTTCCAATATCCCCAATGGTCAGGACCATAGATTTATTTCTTTTAAGAAGACTGCCTTGTCCAGGAGCAACATGTGGAATTATCGGAAGAGAACAGGAGGAAAATAAGTCAAACAGGAAAAGAAACCCCACAGCCCATGGCCTCACCCCCCGCCCCCAAAAAAAAACAACAACGAACAAAAAACAAACAAACAAAAAACCACCAAAAACCACAACCTAGAAGCACTTCTATTTATATGAAGAGAGGTTAAAGGTGTGTGTGTAGAAAACTAAATAAATTATGTGTGTAGATCTGAGAAATGTCCTGCTGTTTTATGAAAATTCAGTATTGATCAACGAGAGGGAATCAGGCAGTTAGCTCTCTGAATGAAGCTAAAATGTGTGTTTTTTCAGGGTTTCAGATACTTTTCGGCTGTAAGAATGCCGCCCTCTCAGCTGAGCTTGCCGGGACTCCTGGGAGGGCAGGTCCCATGCAGGACCGTGTGTCGCGGGGCTGAGGGGCCCTGCTGAGCTCCCGCTGCTCTGGTGCTTCAGCAAAAACGTGTCTTTTCAGTGAGTGTCTCAGCAGAGACTGCTGATGTAGAGCAAAAAAAATTGTTGCTGTCTGTTTTGCTGATGGCCAGTTTTTGTGGGAAGGCAGGGCCCCTTGGAGATTGCACGCGGGGCTGTGCTCTTACCTGCTCGTGCTTAGTTAGCAGCCGACTGAGGCAGAGCCGGGAGAAAGCTCAGCCTTTGCCAGGAGTGGTTCTGGGGGAAAAGAATCTGTTCACTGGTGCAGAAAGTCTTTTTTTGCATGGAGTCCCCCCGGCTCATTCAGTCTTATTTCCCAAACTGACCGTAGGCTCTTTTGCGGCAGTTTAGGTGCTGTCGGGGAGGCCGCTGCGTGGCTCTGCATTGCCTGGCTGCAGGTCCTGGTGGCAGCGTGCCCGGGGGGCACAGCCAGGGGGACATGGCCTCCTTCCATGGGGCTTTGCTGGAGCTCAGTGCTCCCACAGCCCCGGCACTGCTGGCACCGCCGCAACACCCACCCCGGCACTGCCCACTGCTCCTGTGTCTCCACGAAAGTGGATCCACTTGTGTGGGTGCCCCCAGTCCCCCCACTTGGATGATGAAGGGATCAGAGAACAAGCGTATTTCTTCGTCCTTTCTCTCTGCCTGGCTGTACAATCCGCTACTGGGGACAGGCAGCGGCTGCCAAATTGCATCCTACATCTGTTCATTTCCAAACGCGCTTTTGTTAGGTGCAAACGAAGGCCTCATTATTGGCTGTAAGTGTGTAGTCACTTAGGAAAATAAGCCGATAAGTAAACATCTGACTGAACAAATTGGTGATTTGCATCTACTTGTTCCCTGAATGCGTTCACAAGTGGTAAGAAAAAGAGCCAGTGTCTCCAAACACATCCACGTGGCATTTCCCTACAATGTAGTTTTTCAAATGGACTGTCTGGCTTTTGCAGCCAAGTGATATGCAGCGAAGTCTGGAGAGGAGAGAGATAAATGCATTAGGTTTAGTAATATGGAGGACCATGGTAAAGGTAAAAAGATTACTTTCATTCTGGAATACTTCTGATTTACTCCTAAACAAAAGTTGACCGTATGGAGAACTTTTTATGTCTGAAGAAAAGCAGCTCACAAATTCACATCTGTGAGGGGAGACTCTGCTTCTTTTGACAGTAAATCTCTGGGCTCTCTGTTCCTACAAACTTTCTGTTTTTCTGTTCAGTAGATTAAAGTTTAGATTCAGGAACAGTATAGAATTAGAGGTGAATAAACAGTTAGAGAAACTCTCAAGTCATATTGACTTAAGTGGTGAGATCATGCCAAGAAAGTTAATACAGGCAGCTCTAGGGAATGCTGATCAACTGATTTATTCACCTCTGTTTGTTCTAAGAAAAAAAACCCACAGGTCCAAGGAGGCTTTCAAAGCAGAACAAAAGGGTAAACCAAACAAACAAAATTTCCCTTAAACCCTTGTTGTCTTCACTCCCTTCACTACATATTTTTCATATAGAAATAAAACAGTATGAAGACGTGAACACACAGCATAAGTGCCTTTTAAAGTATCTTTTCAATGCTTCACTGACATTTAATAAAAGAATAAGCTTGGATTCCTGGTTGTGTCGTCCCACAGCAGTGGGGCAGAATGTGGCCCTATGTTTCTGCTTGCCTTGGTCACTGTTCATCTCCCTCACCCACTTTGGCTATGCTAGAGGCCACCGCCCATAGTTTTATTATAAATGCTTTACTGCAATTTATGCTTGCCTGTAAGGCTGTACAAAGATAACTTGACAGCCTAAGACCTAAAGTAAGTTTAAGCTTTTTCGAACTGTAGATGCATGTTGCCCTCACAGGCATATAGTCCTGTGTTAAAAGGATGATTTTTTTTTTTTTTGCTAGAATTCTTAATGGAATCCAGTCTCACCCTGACATGCAGATTTGCTGAGAGTCTGTTAGATTGTTAGAAACAGGATCCAATTTTCATTCTTCAAAAAACTCTCAGAAATGGAACAAAACAAAAATTCCAGACAAATATGCATGACACACAAGCACACTTAGAAATATCTTCTAGTATTCTCTATTTCTAGACTATAGCCTTTTACAAAAGCTAATAAATATACAATGTCTACAACGAAACTGCGCTCTGAACTGATTCAGTGTGGACTTTAATATAGTTAGTCATCCATCTGTGTGACCTGTAAAGCATTTACATCAAGGCACTGAAGAAAGTTTTAAATATTACTTTTCAAATGTGTGTAACAGGTACTTGTAAGTTTAGTTGTGATTTACTATCAAGCAAATAATACATATCTCACCTGCAGACATGCAGCTCTGAGGGCTGACCATATAAATTAAACTCATTTGTGTAACCATGCTTTTGCATGCATCTGCCTATTTCTGTGATAGATGAAGCTGTTACCACAACACCAACAAAACCCCCCACTCAAGAGAGAATTCACATCTCTGTTCATTCAGCTGCCTATGGCCAAAGTTTTGAGTCCTTTCTCGTAAGAATCCTTTGCATAAGTCTGGCTTTATTTATGATTTTGCTTACATAAGAATTTAAAGTCTGTCTTCTCTTCTTCCAAATGTTAAGCATAAAGAAATTCATGTATGCATGCTGTTCTCCTCAAGATCATATTTTCTTCTTAGATGTTGAGATCATCAGATCTTAGATCACCATAGTGCTGAGAGACATTGTGTCTTTGCCCCAAAATTAATTACCACAACTCTTTGCCACTCCAAAACCATAAAGGGATCCCTGACAAAGTGGCAACTGGCTCCTGGGAGACGTTGTAGGTGAGTGGGTATGGACCAACCACCATTGCTTGAAAGGGCAAGTTCAGTTGTTTCAAAGCAAGAGAACAGATGAGTGAGATCTAAATGAGAACTGCAGCCAACAGTGAAAAAGAGAAGGTTTAGACTAAAATTCATGGGAGAATGTTACATGGGCCCTACAGTGCGCTCCACTGAAGTGGTTAAATAAAACAGTTGCGTTGGATTAAAAAGTAAGTGAATAAGGGGTTGGGAAAAGTCACACAGTGTACCTCAGGGAATGACTGTACATGGTTTCAGGAAATAACCAAATGCTACATTCATTCCTATCTCAGTGATTCATCTTAATTTGAACCAAAAGCTCTTCAAGTCTCTGAAGAGGCACATGGCTCATCATTTTTCAGTGTATATAGGTGAAAGAAATGAAATCCCGTATTCTTTCTCTTCAACTAAGGCACTCACTGTTAAACCTGATAGACTCTGAAGAAAAGGCTTTCTCCATTAGGCACATAAATCCTACTGCCTACTGAACTTAAAGATTCCCTACTTGCTGCTTCATGGAATATTTGGATATAACCAGAATCAAAGTTAGCTTTGAATTCCTAAAGCAAAGATTGTGCTTCACTAGCACAAGAAATACTGCTCAGTACAGGCATTCTGATGAATCAAGAGTTAACTGATTATCTGAAAAGCATTTGTTGCACATATAGTGAGTGATCATGATCTTCCTGTTATATCTATGAATAGAAATTACGGTTCCAACCAATAATGTCTACATTTAATACTCTAAAAAACCCCACCTTTCTACCAAAGCTGAAATCTCTCCTGGCATAAACAATGGCAATATTATATTTTATAATGGGTTTGTATATCTTTGGTATTGTTGAAAGAGATTGTACCAGTTGATCCAAAAGTCATAACTATAAGAATGTGGAAAAAGCTCTGAAAAGTCCCTGATAGAAGACAAGTAGGACAATTTTTAAAAAGTGAATACAAGTAAATATAGAAATAATGGGAAAATGTGAAAGTAGAAGCAATGAATTTAAATTACAGGTTAAAAATGCATGCAGTGGATAAGAGAAGCTAAAATCAATTAGATATAAGTAGAAATAGAATTAAAATAGTAAGAAAGATTTTAAAGGATATTGGGAATAAAAATCACTTTAATACAAGGCTAGGTCCAATGCAATATGCAGAATGTGAAATCAAATAATAGAAAAGTCAGAAATGTTCAATTAATAGTTCTGTTCAATGTTTGAAGAGAAGTAGGAGAAGATATGGTGGACAAAATGAGGTTTACCATCTGCAGTGAAAGAGAATGTGAAGCAGTATCTTCAATAGTTGAACGCTTTAGAAACAAAAGGCCCAGAGAACATATAATGAGAATTCTTAAAGGAATTATCTGAGTAGCAGAAAGAGCTGAATCACTTGATGATTGAGACATAACTTTAGGACTGGACATGGTTAATTACCCATGGAAGGCAGGCTTGATGGAAGCTTAGATGTCACACACAAAAGCACATAATGGTCTGGTGGGTAGAAGTTGAACTTAGACAAATTCAGCCTTGAAGGAGACAGATTGTCCTTGTAATAAGGTAATTTAGCATGGGAGCGGCTCACCAGGGAAGGTTGCAGACTCATCAGTTGGAGACTAGAATGAAATAATTCTTAAAAGAGTTGCATCTCAGAAAAATTCTGTCCTGTGTATAGATGAGGTCAGATTAGATGATTAGAGCAGTCCCTTTTGCCCACAGAATGTATGAATTATAAATTAATCTCAAACTAATTTAGAAAATGATGTTTCAACCCAAACTAGAAACTAATTTACTGTCTCCTACATTAGACCCTTTCCTCTTACGGTGTCTCCAACATAACTACCATTGATTTTTATTAATTAATGGAACGTTTTTAATGTGGTGTGTTTTGTGGCCAGTTAGTACTTAGGTTCCTTTTGTGTTGCTGCTCTATATGCACATGTAATGAATGATATGTAAAAAAGGACTGTAAAAGAACTTTCACTTGAAAGGTAACGTGAGAGACAACAGGTGGACACAACAGCCATGCTGAAGGGAGCTGAGGGGCGGTACAATACCAGATAGAACTGAAGTGTTCCTCTTGAATATAGTAAGGATGCCATCTGTCCAGGCATGCCTGAATGTACTGCAAGGGCTTTTTGTTGAGACTGGCTGCTCTAGCAAAAGGCTCAGAAGTAGTATTAAAAATGCGAAGGAGGAAATTTCATTTAATTGTCAAAGAATCAGACTCAACAGAGGAAGGTACCGCAGTCCTGCAAATACAGAGAGCACATGCACAGAACCCAGGCCCACGTAAATGGAAGTATTTTAAATGTCCTTGTTTTAGAGGATGTTAAATGTAAGAAAGTTGTCATCCTTACAGAAGATTAAACAAGTCACTCTTTGAAAACCGTACCTAGAAGTACCCGCTTCTTCTCTGTAACAGATGCTTCCAAAAAATCTGAGCAATAATGAATGTGTTATTATCAGTTACAAGAAAAGTTGGGGGGTACCTCTCCTCCTATTTAAAATACACACTAAGAACGGTTTCTTGTACCAAGTGAGTTTTTAGATTGAGAAGAGTCATATTCCTTCCTTCCCAATCACTTAGAAGGGCAGAGTGTATCTACACTCTGTGAAAGATGTCTGGTTTTCAAATTTGCAGTGGCATTCTGCACTGTACTGGGTACTTTTCACATGTCCATACATTGTTCTACAAGAGTCTGGTTAATTATTTTTAAAGGATAAAGACCACAAAAGACAAAGTGTGCCAGATAAGCATCCCCTCAAACCACTGGTAATACTTGGAATATAGTGAGTTTCATATATATTTATATGTAAAACCATATATACATAAAATTACATATAAAGTGTATTAAATAATATTTTAAAAAATATACTAGATAACCTATAATTATTCCAGTATTTCTGGGAAAACATCTTTGATGGACTGGGGAATCAGACTATGTGCAGTGGTATGCATGTTTATACCGTTGTCTATAGCTGTATGTGGAACAAGTGCATGAAAGGTGATAGAGAGCTCTGAAACTTTCTATCTCAGATGGCATTTAATGTGTGCTGTCTATGGTGCTCTTATCTGTAGCTCTTCCTAGAGCTTGTTAAGAAGTAGAGGCAGCGGTTTGCTGATATGCTCATAACTACAAGATTGTGCAGAAGTACACCATGCAAACTGAAACGTGGATCGTTTGAAAAATGGAATTTGTCCAGTGATTTCAGTGGGCAACAGTTCAGGCCAATACAATTTGTCATCATTCCTGTTTAAAGACCCAGCAATTGCTTCTGGAGAGTTTTACAAACAGCAGCAGAAGAAAACCTGTATTTTCCCAGCAACTAGTTAAAGCCATTCACTGAAGTATTGCGGCTGTCTGAGGGAGAGCAAAGGTCCTTGTGGTGCAGTAAGGCAAGACAGGCACCAGCGGGCATTTTCCCTGCTCCGAAACCCCAGCTCTCGGCCAACAGTGTAGGTTTTTCAGAGGCTGCATAAGTCAGTTTGTATTAACATCATGGCTCATGGTCCTTGGCAAGGGAAGAAGGATTTAAAAAAAATATATATTCTTAATGCATTTCTCAGGGCCCGTTGGTTTTTGCATTATCATCTGTGTACTTGCCTGCCTAAGTTATCAGTCGTAGTGTGGCCTTCCTAGAATACTGTGTGTATTTATCATTTGAGCTGCTTTTTCAGCCTGCTTTTTTTTTTTTTTCTGTGAAAATGTAATGAATGTATAGTGCAAGCTGAGGTGTTTCTATTTTCCCCATAATTTGGAATTCAGGGGCATTAAGAGAAATTGGTGATGCTGTCCTTGCCAAGTCAGTTATGTCTCTGGAGTAATTTTATTTTTCCTAAAAACTGAACAATTGCAATCCCAATACAAATGTTATATGGTTTCAATACATTGTCACGTACGAAAACAGAACTATTGATCGCAAAATGTGACTGCAGATAGCTTCTTTTGTTTCTTACTGTGTTTGGCCTCACCATCTCAATTCTTAGATTGCAACTCTCTTTCTGTACGAGGCATATTTCATATTGTATTACTGAAACGTACAGCTGTGTTTAGTAGCTCAGTCCTCACACATTTAAGAATAGCCGAGCCTGATTTTTTTGAGAGTGTGCCAATATTCCAAATGGCTTCTCTTTTGTTTTTGAGAAGTTAAAGCTTAATTTTGGCATTTATCAGTTCTGGAGTTATGTTTGGTTTCAACAGTTTGGTTTTGTGTTTGTTTTTTTTTTTTTTCTAAGATTCATCATCTGAAACAACCCGTAGCAATTACCAGAATTTGTCAGGATATTGCCCGTCACCTCCTGCGCGTGTTTCTTTGGGCAGGAGGCGAGGCCGGGGGTGCGAGCCCTGCCCGGGCAGCGCTGCCCATGTGGCGGGGGCTGCGATCCACCCCGGCGCCTCCTTGTCTTCAATCAGTCTTTACGGCCCCCAGTCGCTTGTTGTTCAAGCTGTGTCACAGCCAGTCACAACAGTTACTTCAAGCAAATTTTCACACTCTTTGGCTCAAACTGCTGGCAGCATTCCTAAAGACTCTGAGGAAATAATTCCACAAAGTGGCATAAATTAATGTGACTAATTAACATCATGTTAATTATTTGTAAATTGTATGTTTGGATACACATTACTTGAGAGGCATATGTTACATTCAATGTTTACTGAAACAAGTGACTGCTAATCGCATCTCCTGAGTGTTCCTTTCACAACAGCCAGCAAATAGCGGCTTCACTAAAAATAAAAATTGTGTCCTAAGGGAATGCATGAACTATAGTATACACTGAAATGAGGAACTGGAGTAGCAACTTACCTTCATGTTGGCCTGAGAAACACATTGGAGTGAGTTTTGTAGGTAGTAACTACTTCTACCTCGCATGTAAGTCAGGGTGTAGATAGTATGTTAGCAGGATGGTTTAAAATGATCCTTTACAAGCCTGTGGAAAATACAAATGGAGCTCATGTAATAAAAAGTTGCACACAAGGATAAGACCTCAATTTAGGGTTGAAAAAGCAATAATAGCACGGTTATTTGCTAACTTTTGAGTTTCTGATTTGATGCTGAAAGGGTCCTCCTGTATCATTAGCAGTAGATGCTAGGCACTTGATTACTAAGTGCAAGGAGGGCACAAAAACAACACACCCAGTAATCTGTGACTTTCTCAGCACATGAGAACCTCATACGGTGGGTTACAAGCTGCCTACAGACACCTGCTCCAACCGCACCTGGTAACAGATTAAGGTGCACATCATACTGAGCCCACTCGGGTTCCTGCATGCCCTAGAGGGCATCCACAGATCATGCTGTGCCCCTTGCTGCTTTTGTGGGCAGGGAGTGTGGTTTTGAATGACAGTATAACAGAGAAATGCAGTGAGTCCAGTGGTGTGGTACCACACACCACCATGTCATATTCCCTTTACTAAATTGGTCAAGCTCCATTATTTAGGATTTTGTCTGCTTATTGCTGCAAGAAAGATATTTTAGAACACAAGGTGGTAATGCTTAGAAACTCTTTTGTAATTTCTAGATTACATTTCTCCTTGATTGCTTAGAGCTATTTTTTTGTCACATCAACATTCTCTTTCAGATTAAATAGTTCTTTTACCTCTCCCATGTTTCCCCCCAATTGCATTTACAACACATCTTTCCAAGTGCAGGTCCACGGAAACTTAATTACTTTAAATACTGGGTTATTTTCTTGCCACAGCAGCTCTCTAAACTCCCTCTTCACCTGACTGCACGTGTGCTAGTGGTACTGCAAAGGAGAGGGAGGGACCGTGTGGCTGGAACAGAAAGAGAGAGAAATATATAGGAGAAAGGCATATGGTAGCTGTGAATTATGTCAATTTAAGCTGCCATGGTACAACACCTTCAGGCTTCACTTCTCTGTATTGAAAACATGAGCTCTTATTTAATGTCTTCCCATGGAACAAGCTCTGAACCCATCCAATCGACCTCTTCATCTCTTGAAGTTTGCGTGATGTGAAGAGTTGTAACGCTGGGGATACTCTCAGTTACAGACTGTTGGTGGCCGGTGCCATTCCCAACGCCCTTCCTTTGTGCCTTGGCCTCCAGCCAGCATTTGGGCAGTGTGCGGATATTCCTGAGGTCTGTGGCACTCGTGGCAGCCCCATAGGGACATCTCAGATACCCTACAGTGTCTCAGATGGCACCAGACACTTAACGTTGACTGTCTCAATCAAGCCAATGACTGACAATTTTAGATGTAAAGTTTCATCTCCTACGGTGAGACTCATGTTACTTCTGACTCAGCAACCTTGGTATTATTGAAATATTTTTTGAATTTTTTTTTTTTAAAGTAATATTCCCATTTTCTTGATTTCAAATCCAAACAAACACTGTCTTGAGAATTGTTATAATCTTTGCTGCACAGAATAAGTTTCCATTTCTTGAACTATTCAGTCGGCAGCTACAGAAAACTGCATCTCTAAGAGCTGTACTTTATGAGCCAGATCTGAAGAGAAGAGCATGGTCAGTACAGACAGAACATTTGGTGACTGAGGTGACTGATCTAACGGCATCTGATGTATTTTATCGTGTAAAAAGTACAGATTTTTGAGAGTTGGATTTTCAGTCACAGTAACGACCATATCCTGGATACTGGGGAAACCTTTGCATTTTACCCTCTTTATCCTACCATACATCATGTTCTTGCTTCAATGCATTAAGGCATTTGAGCTTCCCAGTAAAGAAAAAGGTTTGAAAAAGGTTTTGACTTTTTTTTTCAATAAACGGGAAAATAACATGTTTCCCTCACACTTTTTCTTTTGGAAAGACACAAACTGCTTTTGTTGAAAGTTAAAAAATAGAATTACATCTGAAGAAAACATCTAGCCTGGAAAATTTCAGCTAAATAATTACAGTTTGGCAAAGACATAAGCAACTGAAACCAATGTATTATATTAAAAAATATTAAGCAAACTTAACCGGAGCTCTTGTCTATAGTAAAAATGTACGCAGGCATACATATGTATATACTGTGCTATTTTCTTATATATGTAATGAATAATGCAGTTCATTATTTTTGGAACTGTATCATTTGCAGTACTCTTTCAAGCCAGCTCCTGAATTCAATGGGGCTCATTGTATATGTAAAGTTTTATACATGCATAAGTCTTTTGCAGGATCATATTCTGCAATATTAATGTGATATTCACATTATGAATTTACCTGCCTGAAAATCCAGAATATTTAAAAATATGGCTCCACATATAGTGGCAATTCAATTACAAACCCTAGTATTCTGCATTTTCATGCTTTCTTTGTGCAAAACAGGTTTATTATATTGAAAAAGACAACATATAATTCATATTGTTCCTGTGTTTTGTTTGTGGTTCCCCCACAAAAAGTTATTGTGCTTTACAGGTTGGGTTTTTTGGTTTTGATTTTTTCTCCTGGAAGAGAAAGGAAAGATAGATTCAAACACATTTTGCTTGTTTAACAAGTATTTCGATAGCTGGGTGCCTGAATCCTCTGCCGGCAAAGGTGGGGTGGAAGCCTCACTTGCTGTTGTGCTGGGATGCAGATGTTCAGCAGGCTGGGTTGGGGCCTTAGTTGCCTCAGCTCTGCTTGAACAAGAGCCTCCCACAAGCAGATACTCTGAAAATGTGTTTTGTGACCACGAGTCCCATCTGTTTGAACTCTCTTGACTGTTAAGTTAAAGGGAAAACTCAGTTCTGTGCATGGATGGGCACCTGAGGCTGGGATTTCATGCTGAAGTTATATAGAATACAATAGTGAACTCATTTTCAGAAAGTTACAACTTCCAGCCACTTTTCAAAAGGAACTTAGAAGAGCTTTATTAGCCACAGTTCATAGTGACTCAGAATTCTCCACACAATGTGTTTTCCGATAAATGGAAATAGGTGAGTACTGGGAAAAGGTTTTGTTCCATAAAAACAAAACCGCAATTTTTGATGTTTTACAGTCATGCTGAAATCATATTAAGGGGGCGAAGAATTACATAAAAATAATGGCTAACAGCAGGTCTTTAAGCTGTGAAGTCTATTTCAAATAGAAATGTTTATATATCTTTTCCTCAATTGAAGTAGTTTTCTTAGCATGTAGGTGTTTCCTCTGTGTTTCTGACAGTGGTCAGACAGCAACAGCAAAAAAACCAGAATATTTTTACAAGAAAACAAATTATGGTGGATTTGGGGTTTATTTTTTTTTTTTCAATTAAAAAATAATTTTGATCTCTTACTTATTCAGCCAGGCAATTTCTAGCTGACTCAGGTAGCAATGGAATCAGTTGCTCTGGCTTGGACACCCTAAAAAAGGTGAGAAAATGTTCTGGCAGGTCTTGTCTTGTGTGGCTGTGCTCAGTCCTGTGAAACAGGACCACTGCTCATGGTAAAACAACACAAACCAAAGTTGGGATGGGACAGGACGTAAATAAGAGAAACTGCAGAAAATAAATTGGAAACTGCAGGCAAAATTAATCATTGGAGCTGGTGTTGGGAGATACCATGGAAAGATGTCCAGAGAAACACCACTTCACTGAGCACATGTGCTAAGGACTGTTCCTCTGGGGATCCGCTTTCTCCAGTGGCACAGGCCCTCAGGGCTGAACCCTCGCCTCGGCGGCAGGTCATCTGCATGGAGAGCCTTGGTTTGGGTGATGGTCTCTCCAGCTTGCTGCACTTCAGGTTTCACCAGGTGTTTCAGACAGAAACCAGCTGTCTGAGGAGAGGACAGGCTGAAGCCTTGTGGAATCGGCCATAGAACATGAATGTAACTTTAAGGATACAGACCACAAAGATTTGGCAGGGAAAACTGACTTCCATTCAACTACCTAACTTTTCTCCTAAGTAGCAACTATTTAACTTTTCTTCTGGTCTCTTCTCCCAAGTAGCAAGTGATAGGACAAGAGGAAATGGCCTCAAGTTGTGCCAGGGGAGCTTTAGATTGGATATTAGGAAACAGTTCTTCATGGAAAGGGTTGTCAGGCATTGGAACAGGCTGCCCAGGGAACTGGTGGCGTCACCATCCCTGGAGGTGTTTAAAAGTCACTCAGATGAGGTGCAAAGGCAATGTTTGTTGCTTGATTTATAGTCCGTTCTTATCCCTAGCTTTCTGTTTTGCAGTGGGATTTGTAATGTCTGTTGCTAAATCCCAGCATAGTGGATACCACAGCTGCAGTGGACAGCTGTAATTTTTACTGACTTCTATCATGATGTGTGACTCCGCTGTGGAGTCCAGTGCTCAGCCCATGTGTTTTGAAAATGGATTTAAAGAACATAAGTGTATGTATTGTTTAATTAACAATAGGCAATGTTTATTCTTTTGAAATTCACACTGTTGAATAAGAAACAGAACGTGTGTCTGTTTTGAATTTAATACTGGCATTCCCAATGTGTTTAATGAGGGAGTGTATAGGACAGCTGTTTTGGCTGTATACAGAATGTAAACCCTCAGTGGAGTGTTTAACTTTTTGAAACTACATTTAATTTTGAAGTCTCATGAAAAGTAAAATAGTCACAAAACACTGAAGCAATCATATGATCTTACTACAAAGACAGCAAGGATATGGTACGTATTAGCCAGGATCCTTAGTGCCTAACACCATGTTTTGGTGTTAGAAGAGGAGTTTCTTGCCATCATTTATTAACTCCTTTTTTTTTTCCCTGCACAAAAGCCTTAGAGAGTACCTTCTTCATCCCTGAGCTGAAATTGAATTGATAAAGCAGCTTTTCACCAGAATATCCCAACACATTCAACTTGTCAAGTTGTATGTTGGATCTTGTCCGTTGGATGACACCTGATACCTCAAATCATTGGACAAGAATTGAATGTTGCTGCTGTTGTTGGGGTTTGTACTTAATAATGGGTAACATGCGCCACATGTAACTTGCTCAAAAAGCTGAATATTTTCCTCCAAACAACTTTTACCGAGAGAACATCTGTAAATACATACTGTCACTATTTCATTTCTCTGTGGAACAAGAGGGAAGATGATACGTTTGCACATACTAAAAGAGAGCAGTGTTCCCAAAAATCATCCCGAATATAGCTATATGAGCAAAACCTAGAAGTAAGAACCACCCCTGAGAAATAAGGCAAAGACATCACCCAACAATTTGGTCTCTCTACTTTGAACCTGATATGCCAATGAACCTCCCATAATCTCATAAAGCAAATCTAGATTACTGAATTTTTTTCAGGTGAAAAGCCCAATGCTAACTACAGTTTAAATATTTTAATATTTCCTCCATTGCATTTGGTACAAATCTGTTCTCTGTCAACATTCAGGCATTCCAACCTAGGATTTTAAAAAGAAATATCAGTTAATAGTAAATCTATTTCCAAGCTGTATGAGCCTCTCTAATGTGTAATTTCAGAAAAATTACCACGAGACTAATATGTATCCTGCTATGTAGCACTCTCCCTGAGATTCAGTGGGATAGAAAAGTGGAAATAAAACCCTCAGTCTCTCCAGGAGGAGGAACATTATTGTAGTGGTTGGCCATTTTTAATATCATTTGATATCTTGTAAATGCATAAGAGTATTGAGAATTAGTAGTCTGTTTTTCATGTGTTGCGACAGGAGGGCAGGTGGTTTTCTAGCTCTTGTCCAGTTTTGCTGGCAGCAGTGGTATTTTGAGAGGATATTTTTGATATTTCCACATTTTTATCTGATTACAATAGCTGTTTAACAAGATTCTTAACACTCACAATGAGAAAGGGTGCTAGTTACAGTCTGTTAATTATAACTTGAAGATTTTGGTTTTCCTTGGAAGAATTTTGGTTAACTGTCAAGTGAGCGGTCAGTAGGCAAACTAGATACTCATGATAATATTCAGCTTCTGTCTATCAGGGTAGAATTCTCTATTGGACTGATAAAATTAAGAGTGTAAGGGTGTAGAATCCAATGTAGTAATGAAATTTGTTACCTTTGGTATGTGGAAAACTGTGATAGCCAAGAATATTTTGAATATATGCAATTGAAACTTTTTGGCTTTGGAAAACAAGATTTGCTGCTGTGGATCAGCATATGATTTACTGTTCCATTTGAGGCAGTCCGATTTTTTGCTGGTTTAATTCAGAGACTATCATTGTAATAAAAATATCCTAGTTCTAAAAAACCTTTTCACCCAATTACGATTTACATGACTAATGTAGTTACTGTAATAACACAGGTAATGTTTCTCACAAATATCCCAGGACTGGTATTATCCACGTTTTCTTTTCTGGTTTTCACTCTTTACATCTGTGTGCTGTTGATTTTTCCTGTTAACAGTTTATTTGATTTTTACTGTCTTGTAGAATAACTTTCCGTTACAAGAAATACCTTGCATACAAGATCAAATATTGTGCTATGTAGGCCACTAATTAAAGAATCAGTAAGCTGTTTTCTGTATTGTAAGTAGCTTGTCCAAAATAGGAGCTTGGAAAAGTAATAGTAAGACATCTCCAGTCTGTTTTTCCTGTTTCCCTTGATATAAAAGGAACAGCTGGATACAATCTTCTGCCATATTAAATAACATCCCAGCAGAAACTGCTTCGCTCTCAAAGAAAAGCTTAATGCTGAAAGACTCACCAAAATGTGCAGACTATAGATTCTACTTTAGCTTTTACTCTAATTAATCCTATAGGTTCTGTCCAGGTATAAGTTGCTACTTTTCTACGTACAATTTTTAATGAATGCATTTTTTGAGTATTTAAATTAAAACCTAATAAACATAAGATTCTTCACAGGAAGGATGTAAAACTCAGGTCCTGAATTCTGAGTTTTAAACTCCTCTGAGAGGGATAAAAACCTTATAAGAATATTTTTTGTGGTGCTACAATGTGCATGTTCACAGATTATGTATGAAGCTAAAAGCAGAGCATAAGAATTTTCCAAAGAGCTCTGTGCATCATGAATCTGCAAATTAGATGCAAGTTATTTATTTTATTTAAATTGTATTGCCATTTGTGACATAACTGGGGAAAAAATCTGTAAATTAGAAAGGGTATGTTTAATTTTACATGTCTTAAAATATCTGAAGAGCGTTCTGTTTAGATGACATCTTCAACCATTAAGTACAAGTTACTCGTCATCTGAGTGCCAAACATAAAACCTTGAGACAGCTATTTGACATGTTGGCCTGTTATATGTACTTTTTCTAAAATGTATGTGATAATACTTGTTAGATTTTTAAGGGTTTTTTTTGTTTTTTAATAAAGATCTGTTGATGATTATATTTGGAATATGTTTGTGTAGGTGTACACAGATGTACATCCTTAGACATATGTATAAAATAATGAGGTAACAGTTTATACAATAGTGAGGTATTTATGCTTAAATGTTGATTATGGATTCATTATGCTGTTTGACATAATTATATTTATATGTTTAAACCATGAATAATTCTTTTTCCATAGCAAACTAAGACTATATTATCAAAAGAATTAAACAGTGGAAAAAGAGAAGTAGTAGTTAACCAGAAGTTTACCTTGGTGACTTAAATTCTCCCGTTTAACTCACACCCGCTGCGCTGTGAGGGGATGTGGATGAAGTTCATGCAAACCTTTTCCTGCAGGAAAGCAGTTTTTGTTATTACAAGTTTCAGCTAATCTAATAACAGGATTTTGTCCAGGAGACTATATTGCATCTGTGCATAGTTGCCATATCAGGGGCTGCTGCTAGAAGCTGCCCCAGGAGACCAAACAACACCAAGGGTTCAGAATCTGGTCTGGCAGACGTGACCTGTGTATGTTGAGGCCAAGTGAGGTGCAGCAGCAGGAACTGGCTCAACAGCACCTTGTGCTGCGCTACCTGGCGCTGGCACAGAGGTGTGTGCACACCTGGGAGAGAAACCTCCAGGCCCTGAGGGGAGGCCAGGGCTGCGACTCTCCCATGAAATCACAGAAATTGAGGGAACGTGTTACAGAACTAATTCCTTTTTCATTCCAGGCCTTTCTTAAGATGATTGCACAGGATTGTGCTCCCCTCCTGTTTGCTTTGTTTTTCTGTTGGAAAGGAATTTTAAAATTGAATGAGCAAACACCCCCTACCTTCCAGGAGGGAAATCAGTAAAATGCAGGTGCCCACAGGATGGGTTACAAAGACAACTTTGACATTAGAGATAGTGCAAGTTCCAGTGATGTTCCCCGTACAGCAAATGAGGAATTATGCTGGCACCTAGTCCTATACTAAGAGAAGTTCATGCAGTAATGAACTCTTATATTTTTTTGTTGTTGTCACCATCCATAGCGAGAAATATTGGTGCTCGTCCCCATTTACTTTCCTGCTCAAAGTACTGTAGTTCAGTGTAAGAGCACTGCTCAAAAGCATATGAAGAAGTTTAATCCCACAGTCATGCAAGTTACTGTTCTAGAAAATGACATATAGTCTAATTTGTCACGCAGGAAAACTATGAGTTAGTATTACATTCAACTGTATCTGTGATTAATACTGTATATTGCTATTGATGCGTAGCAGAAACTAAGAAAAGCTATTGTAATCTAGGAAATTACTAATTTTCCTCAGTTTCTTTCAGCTGTTCCTTACGTGGCATTAGACCTTAAAATTTTCACTTCTGATATAGGAAGTGTAGGGGGAAAATGGAATCTGTCTGATAGTCTGGCTTATAGGTTCATTCAGAAAACAATAGTTTTCATCTTTTAATTAATATCATCTGACTCGTTCTCCAGACCATATATTTTTTCATTTTGCTGCTCTGGTCTGTAATCAATTTCTTGATTTTTTCTTCTTGCAAAAAATGTGTGGTTAGGTTATTTTTTTCCCTGCTATGTTAACTCTAACTTTGACTTCATGCGTGTTATAGTGTATCCCAGGTGGTCTTGACTAATTTCAATAACTAAATAATCTCTGAAGTGGCAGCAGCATTTTGCAGTGTTCTGTAATGATTCTGAGAAACAAGATTAAATTTAGTGCAATGATGACAAGGAACCCATTCACTGTCATGAATAGGTCATATTTAAATTGTAGAAACATTTTACATCACAGGTTTATAATAACAAAGTCCAGAGAGAAGGAAATAAATTCAAAACCTGCTCTCTAAGCCTGGAAGCGTATGTCTCAGTCTTACCTGAGGAGAGAAGGGAGCTGCTGCAGAAACTAACTTTATTCATGTGATAGAGAGTGACATTGCACCAGAGGAAAAGGGTCATCACTCCTGAGCTTTAAACAGTCTTTTAAACATCCTACACCCAGATCTTTAAGTGATTTGGAGCTAAGGCTGCAGAACTGACCTTAGTGTGGTATTCTGGAGGGAGCTGGTGTAGCTAGTGTTGATAGATTGACACATTCTTGGCAGTATTTCCAGCCTTTTGGCTGGAGTAGTCTATAGAGGCCCTTTGGGAAGTGTTTGGTGGCCCCTGTCCTGTTGTCTGACTACAGATGTGGTTGTCCTGTGATCCAGGTAAAGTAGGAATCAACCATGTGGCAGCCACACGCCTGTCACATGTGCCTCTTGAGCCATGCTGGGACATGTAAGCAGCCTCCATCGTGTCACAGAGGGCATGAGCACTCCCCGCACGTGACAAACGGGAGGCCACGGAGCTCCAGAGAGCAGGAGGAGGCAGTGAGGCAATCCCAGGAGGGACAACTGGCCTCTGGGCTGGGCCTGGTCGGTCTTTCGCTGAGAGTATCCCATTGGATTAGACAGCACACTGCCTTATTTGTTGCTTGCAGATCCTTTCAAAGTTAGGGCAAGGTGCAGTGTTACAGTCTGGTCAGACGTTTCTTTCAATTACAGAGAGGTGTGTTAATTTACTTAATGCTCTCAGAAACATCCTTGTTATCAGTTCACAGTTTGCCAGTAAAGATCTAAAAATCTCCAAGAAAAACTGGGTCCAGTGGTGCAGGACATCTTCCAGAACCCTTTCCGCAGCCACTTATTAAGTACTGAATGTAGGCTAAGAGCTACAGATCTTCCTGCAATGTTGACTGGCTTTCTAGCAATAGCAAGCTCAATAACCCTGCTAGAGCACAATGCTAATCAATCTCTAATTGAGTCTCTAACCAGCCTGGAAAATGTGTTATCTCTTTGAGGAGCAGAAATTCATGTATTTGTCCTTCATTGTTTATCTGCCTAGCACTTATAATAGCTTTTTCTTGCTATGCTACATCTTCTATGAGAAGCCTGATATATTCTCACAGATCTGTGCTTTTCCACTTATTTTATTGTGAAGATGCAGGAATGCTTAGTTTGTTAATAGATATAAGTAGATAATTGTGTTTAAAGCACAAATTCATATAACAATGTTTATTTTGTGCAACATGTATTCTAAGGCTCTGTATCAAATCTACATAAGTTATCCTTTTTCTTACAACTGTTTTAGATCACTGCTGGTTAATAGCTGATTATTTAATGCGTTAGTTAATTTCTTGTAAAGAAGTTGTATTTATTTCACGGGTCCCCAAACTACACTGATACCTAGATACAGGAAATGTGGTACAGCTGATATTCTTTGGAGTTCAGCATTTGATACAGGAACACACATGGGAAATTATTAGTCCCGTTCAACAAGGTGGATGACAGTAGCACTACTGCAGAATGGAATGGAGCTGAATAAAAAGGAGATGACAACAGTTTATATTAAATGGAGAACTGTCACACTGGAAGGAAGATATCAGCAGAATTTTTTGAGGATCAATCTAGAGGACTTGACTTACTTAACATTTTAATTAATGATGCTGGCACAAAATGCAGAAGTAGAGGAATGGAATTTGGTGGTGGCAAAATGTTGTGAGGCATCATTAATATAAAGGATGACCAGAATATTGCACAGGAAAAAATGTTCTGACCTTGAGGACTCAAGTAATAGAAATGAGATGAAATTTAAAAGTATGGATGGCACTTAAGGGCTGCTAAAAAGAATTTCTGCTAGAGACTTATCAGTTGAAAATGACAGAGGAGGCAAAAGACCTGTGTGTAACAATCAGTCATAAAGTAACTATGAGTCACCGATGTGATACAGCTGTGAAGAAAGCAATGTGATCCTAGAAAGTATCAAATGAGATATTACCTGCAGAGACTGGGAAACGTTAATGTTGTAGCAGCATGGCAGAGCTGGCTTTTGAAGAACCAGACACCCGTTTTTAAGAAAGATGAAATCCAGGTGGAGCAAGCATAGGAAGGGTTATATGGATTATTAGGATGATACAGAAGCTTATGTTATGCAAACAAAGTAAAAGGTTGTGGCTTGTTTAGTCCAGTAATATGAGGTTGAGAGGAGGCTGGATTGTTGTCCACATGCTCTTCAGGGGAGGACATACCAGCATGGGAGAAAAATGGCACTTGACACTGAAACAAACAGCTGTGACTGAATATAGGCTGGAAATTAGAAGGACATTTCTAGTTGTCAGATCAATGGGGTCTGAATCAGTAGCAGCAGTGGAGGAAGAAATGGACCAGGTTTAAGACAGAGCTCAGTAAGGTTGTGGAAAAGATTATATGATGTGATTTGCTGAGTCTGTAGGGGACTAAATCTGCAGATTTATGAGGTTTTATGTTCTTCATTGCTGTTAATCACCTATGTGTGCATTGTATATGGCACAGCTTGATTAGACCATGCTAGTTTATTTATCCTCAAATTGATACTGAACAGCAAGACACAACCTTTCCTTTAGAGGTATCCTCTTTCCTACCTAAAACATTGCTCAAAAGTACTCAGGTATCCTCTTCATATCTAAAACATTGCTCAGAAGTACTCAGACTCAGAAGATGTATGTGTTTATTAGGGGTAGTTTAGGTTGTACAAAAACTGGATTGTATTCTAAAAAAAAATAATATGGAATTATTTTCATTTATGTTAATGCTACATTGCATATTTTTGGCAAAGGAAAAACAAAATGGGTGTAAATAAAACTGCTGGGCCTCTAAGAAGACATAAACCACTTTTAATACCAGTAAAACTCAGCTCTTCTTTGCTGATATGAGTGCAAACCTTTAAAAAGATGAAAAATATAGTGTCTGCTCTATCCATTGTAGGTTCACTCCCACATCTAATTCACTGGAACAGTGTGGTGGTAAGTTTTACTGAAGTAAGTGGTTTAATTTGGCTCGGAATATAAAAGGAACTTCTTGGAGGTTACAATCCTTGCAATGTGAATTTCACCAGTAGAAATTCAAATGCCCATCATTTCTAGCAGTATAATAAACTTGAAGGTTTGGGGAAGCTACAACTGTTGATCTTTAGATGACTGTCAGTAACAATTAACTATACAGGAAAGTTTTGCTATTAAAATATTTGTAATGGGCTGACTTTATTTTCTGACTTTAGGAAATAAAAATAATTTAAAAGTGTGTGCAAAAAAAGAAGGGGGCTCTGGTGAACAAGGCAAGTCCAGTTATCTAATTTCAAATGTGAAGTGGTTCTTCACATTACTCCCCTATAGTAATGGACAGGGAGGAGGGGGTGTTATGTTTTAATAGAGCACTTTAAATGACGAGTGTTGTTATTAAAAGAAAGTAGAAGAAAATTCTTATGGGGAAGCATTGTGGATTAGCCTGGCTGACACTACTGGAGAAGACTTGTTTGAAAAATATTTTAGTGTTACAATTACAGAATGATGTGGGCTCTCTTCAGCGCAAAGTATCCGCTGTTCACCATTACGGACACTGCAGTAGCTTGTGCACAGGGTTCTGCAGAGAAACATTTCCTCCAGTATAAGCATCTTTTTTGCAGAAAGTTGAAACATAAAAAGAGTGCAGTACACTGACATGTTGCTAGGCAGCAAAAGGGACATATGTCAAGAACCATCTATGTCTTTTTTATTACTACACTTCCTTTCCTCACACCTTCATCACACAAGCTGTTACGATTCTTATATACCCATAATATGGAGACAAAATGACACAGAAGCTAGTTTTTCCTCTATTTCTCTTCCATTTCCTTTTTTAAAGATCTGGTGTTAAAAGTCAGGTCCCTGGTGGGTCTAAGCTGGTTGAGGCATTACTCGTTTCAGGTCAGTCGAGGGCTTTTGATGTTTTTGGTATAGCTGATTAATTCATTAGTTTATGGGCATCATGTTGAAGTCTTTGGGGCCTGGGTTACTCTCAGAAATGAAAGGAAAATCTCGCCAAAAGGGAGAATATTAACCTTAGAAATAAAATTGGCATCTCTAGACTGCAAGGAGGTCAACAGTGTTCTGCTGCTTTGCTTTGGCTGAGATAGTTAAGACCTGCAAAATGGTGACTGTCAGAAAGCGGAGGTAATTTGAAAACCTTACCAAGCAGGAGTTTTGAGATGGATTGCACTGACCACTAATGTGTGTTGCTGACCATGTCTCTTATTCACTGAAGAAGGTGTAGTTGCTTCCTAGGAAGTTTTCACTGAAAAAGTATTAATGTCACCCTCTTGCTCTCCCACAAACATTTATTTGTGTGAGTAGTTTCAGTGATATGTATTTGTAAAGTGTCTTGTTTTAAAGACCTTCTGTTAATTGATTATAATTTTTTTACAGCGATGTATTTTACAGTAATCACATTCCATGGTTTTAAAAGCATTTATTTACTGTGAAACTATTACAGGCCACTTTCAGGACACACTGTCTTCCTGATAACCAATGTCTCCTGAAATGAGAAAGAGCCTTTCTTAATTTAAAGTTTCAGTATTGGATTTTTTTTTTTTACTATAGCTATTTAATAATCTCTACCAAGTAGTTTCATATTTTCAATATCAAGATTTTTTAAAAGGACTAACGGGACTTAAATTTCTTTTCACTTCTATTGGACTAACCGTGGTGAAGTAATTGTGTTCTGCAAACTGGCATTGGAACGACAAAAAATCAGCCAGGATTCTTCAGCCAGGGCACGTGCGGTTTTCCCTGTGTGCCCTATGATTATATGACTAATAAAATGTCTGTTTTTATTGTGTGTGGTCCAGCTTCAGAGTAAGAATAATCCTTGAAGATTAAATTAATGAAAAATCAATTTAGCAATCAAGTATTTCAGCCATAGTGTGTGGCCAAGTTAAGAAAGTATTATAAGCAGAGTATAATTTGTTCAGCCATATAGGCAGCTGTTCCATTTCTTATTCAGCCATCAATTCCTACAAAATAGTTAGCTGAAATTAGGATAAAATAACAGTTGCAAACCACACTGTTAGAGCACAGTCACATGTGGAGACAACTGTAGTTGTTTTAAAAGTGACCATTCTTGCTGCTTCCTGCGGCTCTTCCTCTGGAGGTGACTGACTTCAGAGGGGGCTTTTGTCACCCCCTGCCTTGCCAAGTCAGCTTCAGCCACCACCAAGCCCTCATTTGGAGCAGGAGTCTTCACAAGGGCCATTGTGGTGTCTCCTGTGGGCTGTGACTCCTGTTGGGAGGACAGCAAGCAGCTACGGCTGCTCTGGGATTGCTCCTGCTGTCCCTACCACTGGTGTTTGCCTGTGAGCAAGAGGGATGAGCTTTTCCCTCTTGGAATGCTGTAAGTATTTCAATAATATTTCCTGTCCTACTTTTACCAAACTGGGTGTAGCTTAGGAACTAGGCTGCAAGAGCAATATTTTCAGTATTTGCAGTAAGCTTTCTGTTTCAGTTTGCCACATGTTCAGTATCGATCTTTATGACATGAGTGAAAATAATTATTTGCTTCTTGATGACATAATTGCCCCCAGTTTATGGTGCACCATAAGACATAGAAGACTTGGGAGAGGCTTTGAATTTTGCTTTCAAGATTTCCAAGGGAAAATGATGATAAATTACAGAAGACTTTGGGCTAATTATAAGCCGATGATTCCACTTTAGGGCTCCACTTCTCACAGCAAAACACTGACATAATAATGCAGGACAAGTCTTTCCTTTTTATTAATGGTACAAGGGTCTTTTAGTACCTACCATCTCTCTCACAGGGCATTATATGCTCACCTACATATTTAGGAGGAAAAGTTGTTCTCTGAAAGCTTATCTGTTGCAATGTTTCCAGCTATCTTGTTTTAAAGCATTCACTAGTAGGCATATGTGTGCAATGCACCATGAACAAATGTACAAAAAAAAATATAAACTTATTTTGTGTATTGAAAGAGAATGTAGGTTCAGATGTTCTCCAACACTGCACCACTACTGTGTCTTTTTAGTAGTTTTACATGTAGGCGTTTGCTATTAGGTGTTTGCTATTGTTAAAAGTGACAGCTACATCCCCCTCTTTAAGCAAGCCTTTTTAAAAGTAAGTGTGATTTACATATGGTTTGCATATTTTTGTTCTTCATTTGCATATGCTAATTGACAGTGCATTGCAGTGACAAATGGTATTTCATGTAGTCAGCCTAAATTGCAAGGAGTTAGAGGAAAGTGTCTGCTCAAGGGCAGGGTCTCTTCCGGGTCTCAGCAAAGACTGAACTGCTGTTGACTCTCCCCAGTGCCAATGAGGAGCGGTTCTGTATTGCACGCTTTAAAAGCATGAGTAAATAAACTTCATAATCTTTTTCCTATTTTCAAAATATATCTTGCAGCTCCAGAAGAGAATCATCCTTTGCTATCAGTGTCTTTCATGACACTGACTTTGTGCCAGATCATAGAGAGATTTGTTCTTAAAATGAGCCTACATTTCTGAAACTTTCAGGTAATGGGGATCTTAACTTTACCAGCAAAATCATATATGAAGTAAATGTCTCTTTTAACCGTGCAGAGGAGTCAGGAAGTAGAAATGTGGTGTAGAGTGAGCCAGGTGAACACACCACTTTGTAGCATGGACTGTCTCGCCATGGAAAACAGCAATGCTGCAACGAGATTCATTTCTGCAGATTGCCAGGATGTTTTCCAAGAACAAGCAAGATCAGTGGGATACTCAAAAATATGTATTGCTCAAAAAGGTGTTAGATAGGAAAGTACACAGTAGGCAATAACTCCTTTAATGATATTTAGGTTGCTGAATATTGCAACAGTTGACCCATACTGGAACAATCTTATAAAGGGAGCCCACTGGGATCCTCTGCTCTGTAGCAGACACACTGGCATCAGTTTATATATTTTCTAGGCCACTCCATTTCAAACAAGAGCAGTTTTTTATTAATACTGTCAGTGATGCATTGAGAAAAAATAGTGAAAAAGACAAAAAGAAAACCCATATAATTTTCCATTACAGTTACACCAATGTGGTATCAATAATATGGATAATCCATCTTGCAGTAGTGTATTCCTGTGGTTAGCAGATATGCAAGTGGCTGATGACTTTTTCCTTCAACATATCCAGTGTTGCCAGCCGTACAGTTTTTATTCGATGTTTCAACAAGATTCCTGCTTAGTATCACGTTTAATAAAGACAGCATAGTAATTCCAGGTAAATCTAGGAGAATGGCTCATAGATGGATTCATAGGAAGATTGTAATCTCACTGTGCTCCTCTTGGGACTGGTTTGCAGACCTGACAGGGACCACTGCTACATTTGCCCAGCATACCATGGCCAGTATAGTGATCATGGACTATGAGGGGGACTTGATTATTCCACATCAATTGGCTAGTTATATAAAGGTTTTCTATTTCAAAAAATCTGTATAGAATCTACCAAAATGGCCTGGATTTATGGAATCACTGGGTAGGCAAAAAAGAAGACACCAACCGTGAAGATATGGTCATTTTTGGTTGTGATACTGGAGTGTAAGCATAGAAGTTTCTCTGGGGAAAAAAAAAGGAAGTAAGAATTTAAGAATTTTTTGTGATTTCTGATCACATTTGGGTTAAAATTTACTTCTTGAAAAGTAAACAACGCTTTTTCATGACACTGTTAAGAATGTCATTCCTCAAGTGTAACTTGTTGCTCTGATGCAGTAAACAAAAATGTTGTTTTGTTAGTACTACCATTTGCTCTCAAATCTTCTCACAGTTGCATGAAAACCTGTGTTCTGAAATTCAACCATTCCCATCACCTTTCTTGAGATTCCGCAGTGTTGGGTGCGTTTATCACTACATAGAACATACGGAGCACTGATAACTTAACAAACAAGTGGCAAACACAAATGCTTCAATGAAGGCTTTGGGTGACCTTCTTGTGAGTGACTTCATGTGAGCACCCTTTGAAGGACATCAAATGGAGCAGACAGCTTTTGACTTGGGAAAGTAAAATATGAATGGGATAACATACAAGTGATGAAACTTGGAGGAAAAAAGCAGGTGGAAATAACAGAAGAGCAAAAGTGCAGCTCCCCTAAGTAGCATCCCCACGCAGAGTGAAGGCTTCCTGTGAAGTTGCCTCTTTGGGGGTGTAGCCTGCCATCTGCCTCGGAAGTGCTGGATTTTTAGGAGATATTAAAGGTGAGAAATGTCACTCGGAGCCACTGTTTGTGACTACACTGCACACCACCTCATGGGAATAGCTCTGAGAAATCAAACTCATGCTGCTTTTGCCAGCACGATATGTGTATGGTTGGAAGCTCCTTTTCCACCCTGGTAGGATATTGCGTGAGTGTGTAGGCAGAGAGGATTAGCCTAGCGAAATTCAGAATCACTTTGCTAAATGTTATTGCTCCTGGAGTATGCGCGCTATGTAGACACAAGGGTTGTACTGTAAGAGAGGGTCGATACTTTCTGCTTTCAGAAGTATAGGTAGTATAAGTCCCTATGTACTGATATGGGATTTATCAGCAGTAATGGGTGAGACTCAGTTGTGCGGTGTGGCACAACCAAACCACGCCATGAATCTTTCCTGCAGTTTTGTGACACGTGTTGTGCTATATTGGGCAACTAGTGTGGGCACCTGCTGGGTGTGAAGCCCAGGGGAGAACAGTCTTTAGTATCATGCTGGTTACTGTGAATTGTTTTCAACGTTATCCTGCATACATTCAGATATTTAATGAGTTACTTAGAAGTTCCAAGCCATAGTTTAGACCATCAAAGCAGTTTCACTCTTTTCCAATGACAAGCAAAATAGCCATCACTTTTTAAGAACCAGTTGCCTCTGAGGTTCTTGCAAAGGCAGGAAACAACAAGAATTTCAGGCTCAAAAACCTGCGAGAATAAACTCCCTCATATCACTTTTAGCAGTTCCTAACTCTAACCAAATGTGAAGTATGCAAGAATAACCTTTTAATTTATATTTCTAGCTGTGCTTCTTCTAGGAACAGGAGAATAGGAGGGGTGTGGATAAAGCAGCTGTATGAAATACAAGAGTGCTGATCAAAAAAAAATGTAAATGTCACGTTCAGCCCAAGGTTTGTGCAGAGGTCTGGGAACAGCTCTTATTTGTCTAAATCGCTTCCTTTATGCCTCACTGTGGGCAATTTTTCCTCCTTTTCTATGTTTTGTAGCAAAACTGTATTTTAGTTTTGAATTAATCCACAATTTTGCTGAGAGGAAAAAATGCAGAATTCAGTTTGTATTAGCAAGTAGCTGCAGAGCAAAGCCCATGTTTTCTGAGGTTTTCAAGTTCCATGCAGTGTGCTTTACTGACATAACCCAGACACACAGGGAGGAGAAACAGTGCAGCTACCTGTCCTGCGTCAGAGTGCAGCGCTCCTTGTCTGCCCTTACCTCTTAGATGACTAACTTCACAAAAATGAAGATAATTTTCTTAAATTCTTCTTATTGTTATGCAAGCAAAATTCCTGCTGTTTAAGTGGAGGCCCAGGAGGGGCAAGGATTTGTCCTTGAACAATGTCTGAAGTAAGATCAGGATTAACAGGGGGGGAAAAAAATTGAAAATTTTCCAATATGAGTATAGTGAAGTAAGAATGACTTTAGGCAGAGATATTTTTCTATGGTTATGGGGAAAAAAAGACCTTGTAGGAGTGTTACTTTCTATTGTCCTTCTGTGTAATGGATGCCCACAACATAACAATTTTGGACTGCCATTTTCTGCATTTGATTATAGCATCTTTTTTATTTCTCTTTCAACAAAAGTATGAATTTGTTCCTACCAAGCTTGCTATTTATTATATGGTGTTAGGCTTGTAAACAAATAAGTCAGCTAACAATTCACTGCAGTAAGCAGCACGCATTTTTTTCCAGATCCTGAGTTGAGTTTGCAAAGTTGCTATTAAAAAATATATTGTTAGTTGTGAAATATGTACAAATTATTTAAAATCCAGGGGGATATTTCAAAAATATAGGTATACAGCACCATATTAGCATGTTTACACTACAAGGTGAAGTATCTTAGTTTTTTATTCAGAGTCCTGTTTGACAATAATGAATGGGAAAGAGACCAAAATAAATTGGGTTTCCCACATTAGGTGATTTATCGACACTTTTCAAATTTGGTAGATTTTGAAAAAATATGTTTAATTTGTCAAAGAAGTGTTTTGAATTAGATAGTCATATTCATGTTAAGATGTCAGAACATCAAGTAATGGACCTGGATCATTCTCCCTGATGTCAACAGGGATGCTTATTGACAGCATTGCACTGTAACCCTGCGACACTCCTGAAAGACAAATGTTATTCCTAAACTTTTAGAGAGGAACTTCCCACCTTGAATTTCTTCAGTTCTGTAAGAAAATATATTCCAAGAGAATTTTTTTATGTTTCCCATCTAGGATAGATTTTTATATTTTTTGTATTTTTTTATATATTTTTCTGTAATTAAATTAAGAGTTGTTAGGTTGCTATTTGGAGCATGGGTTTCCCTGTGATCTCTTTGAACTTAGTTGTCAATAGCTATTAGTAGCCATGACTTTCACGTGTAGTTGAATGCAGCCATAACCTCTGTTGCTTTCCAGCAGTTCATTTTTGGAAGCAGGTATGGTGGACCAGGGGAAGGATCATGTCACACTTGTCCTTTCCTTTTCCATTTTTCTTAAGTTTTTAACTGGGCTGTTGTCGGGCACAGATATTGGTCTGGGTGGTCATTTGGGTTGATCCCCTGTGGTGGTTGTTACGTTTTGTCTTCAAAGGTTCCCTGAAACTGTCCTGACAGCGGCAATTCAGCATCGTCATGGGAACCAAATCTTACCTTCAGTGGTTCTAGAAATCACAGTGAGTTGTTGTAGCAAAAACATATCAAGAAGATGATATAATGACTCTCTGTGAAATGTGGAAAATTGTCTCATGCAGCTAAAAGGACCAAAAACATAGGAAGAGACTAGCTCAACTTCAGCACAGACTTGTTACAGCACTTACTACTGATGTTACCTTTTTTAAGTTAAGAGCATTCTGCATTACTTGCTGCATAAAATTTTGCTAAAAAATACGTATAATGTGTGTTCTGACTGAAGCTTATATACCTGTTACATTGCTTGTCCTTTTCTGAAAGTGTTTCTTTATTATTTGATGTTATTTTGTCAGGCATCAGATTTCTATAGCTGAACACAGGGCACTTACCTTCGTTCTAAGGGTAATAAACAAGCTGCACTTTTAATACCAACAAAACATTTTAAAATGGTAGAATATTTTCCTAATTATTTTGTCTAGTGTGTTGAATACCTTTTTACTTTCTCTGCAGTTAGCTTCCATGAGCTTGAAACACAAAGAGAAAGAGAGTGGGAAAGCAAGCTTTGCTGCAGAAAAAAAATCAAAGCCAACCACCAATGGCTTTTTGAAAAAGAGTGTTCTGGTTGTTATAAAACATGTATATAACCGACAACTGATATTATCGACTGGTGAGATATTGTTCATACGTCTACAGCATAAAATTACCAGAAAAATCATGCTGGTTATCAATCCACATGTGCTCAATGGAGCTGGAGGATTTTGAGAATGCCATGTGTATCTTTTATCATATCACTGTAACCCCTCACCTCCTACGAGTTCTCCAGATACACTCCCTGCTACGTTATGTCCCGTTTGATGCACGTATCAACACATTTCACCTCTGATATTTTTCACCTGAATGCAGACCATGCTGTGATGCTTGACTGACAGTGCTTGAGCACTAAGTCCCGTTTTCTGGGAAGGGACAATCTTTCTCTTTCGCATCACCTACCCATGGGCTTCAGTCTTGCCATGAAAAGAAGTCTTCCAATGTTGAGAAGATCAGGTGTGCCTATATGGCATATGCCTATATAAGCGTGTTGTGCCCACATGCCGAGATGACCAGATGCTGTGTGGCCATTTTCATCTGGCTCAGAGCCCAAACAAATATATCGTGCCTCTTTGCAGGGTTTACTTGCTCAGACATGATGCTATGCTATACAAACATATAGTTGTGGGCTTATTTGGAGTGTTAGCAGAGTCTACAGTAAATTTTATAGACACGGTACTGCCTACAGTATGTTTTACAGACACATTCATGGCTATGTTTACACTGTACTAACCACAGGGAAGGAGTAACTTTAACTAAAACTAGCTGCCATAAGTCCTATTGCTAGCCTTCTCTCAGTAGAAGGAAGCTTGTGGAGAAACACAGAAAGGAAAGCTAAATTCTGCCTAAGCTGAGCCCTGGAGGTCCCAGCAGCCTGTGCCTGTCCTCAGGCTTCTCGTCAGGCGTGGTGGTGGTGGTGTGAGGTGTTATTCTGGCAGATACGAACTGGACTGAAACCGAAAATACGATTTATCAGAGTTGCAGCTAATGAAAAGTGTATGTTGCTGATGACTTTGCCTGGATGTAAATCAGGAGCTTTAGAAGTGAAAAAGTGATCCGCTACCCATGGTACTCTGTCTCTATCACTCACAGCTTCTCTTTTAATGTTTCTAAGGGTGAAAGGGACCTATGCATTATTCAGATCAGGACTTTGTCAGTTGTTTATTCTTCTCTCATATAGACTGTAAATGTTTAATAGCCTTTCTAGAATACATGTAAGACTTTTTTTCTGCCTCAGCTTGCCATCCAAATTTGGTTCAGATGAGAAAGTGGGGATCAGAAACTGGTAGAATTACACTTGTGGACATCTCTTCAGAACAACTTTGCACCAGCAAATACAGCTCAACAGATCTTCCTATGTGTTTTTGTAGCAATAGTTTGAATGTTTATACAATTGGTGGGGGAATGGGGCAGGTGGGATTTGAATATCCCCAGCGTAATGGTCAGTTTCTTTGCAGGTGGTAATTGGTGTGGTTCCGGTGCCTTGCTTGATTTTTGTAGAACTGTTTGGATTCAGATCAACAAGAGATTAATCGAGTTGATTGCTGTGAAATGTGTGGGTTGGTCTGTTAACCCACCACCAGCATGAACACACCACATAAGGCAGATATTTATTTTCTGCATCAACTAAGCTTTGGTTTTGAGCTCTGTCTAGGTTCTGCCCCAGACCAGCTTGGGTATCTGCATAAAAGAATTGCGGCAGTATGTGAGAGTATGGCCAATATCACTTTATCTTAATGTCATTTTGCTCATGCTTTTACACAATTTTTTGTTTCATGCCATGTTTAGTATTCTGCTAGGTCAGATGAAGTCAGGGGTCAGGGGTGTGCTTGATGTGATACAAATGGATTGTTTGCCTGGTTTTTGTCTGTTCCTTTTGGTGTCCTGTCATTTGAATTTTATGTTTTTCCTTTATTTCTTGAGACGACTTTTCTAGGTATCATTTTCTGTGCTGTGTTGGTCCTTTATGCTGGTACAGATTGCATTTGTTCATCTAAAATGCCTGTCCTGCACAATTTCCATCATTTTTACGGTCTTACATTTTGTCATTTTCTGCTCGAGTTTGGTTGTGGTTTGTTATGTTTTGACAGTGGTTTGTCATACAGCTGTGAATAACCTCTTCGGCTTGCCTTTAAAACTTTCTTCTTTGTAGTTGTTGAACAAAGTTAACTGAAATACTCTTTCTTCAAACAGAATGATTAGCACAGACAGAAGTGTGAGTGGCTGTATACTACCACAAGGCAAACCATTTGTTCTGGCTTTATTTGCATCCAGAGTGCAGATTTTTTAATGCAAATATAAATATTCTCCTTGTGAAAATATTTATGTATAGATCTTTGCTGGGGAGTGATGGTTTTGATTTATAAGATGTGGAAGTTTTACAGTTAAAACTGGAGCCGCCTCATCTATGGTATGTATTTTGTCAGTGGAAAAAGAATATGGGTAACCCCCTCAAAGTTTTATCCTCTCCAGGCTAAAATTCGGCTTAGACCATAGGCTTCCACAGAACTGTTCCTGCCATGAGAAACTGAGAATTTTTCCATGTGGGGTAAGGGTCTGGCCTGCTCTGTACTACTAGAAACCTAATTCAGCTGTTTAAACAACAAATTGTGTGGGCTCTGAGTTTTCATTTTACGACCAGTTATCAGACTCTCTGAGTTCCTAGAGTGTTGTCACTGGATACAGAGCGACAACTTAAAGCTTGAGGCTGGTACAGTGCAGGGCCAGTGCTCTGCTCTTTGTACTGGGACCTGAGGTGGTGGTGCTGAGACTGGAAGCTGACTGGAAGCCAGCAATGTGCCATTGAGCAAAGAAGCCAACAGCCTCCTGGGCTGTATTTGGGAAAGTCTGAGGGAGGTGATCCTTCCCTCGGTGCTGGGGAGACACAGCTGGAGCAGGATATTCAGTCTGGGCTCACCATATAGAAGAAAGACATGGATATACTGGAGCGAGTCCAGAGAAGAGCCATGAATATGATTAAGGGCTTGGAGGATCTGCCATGTGAGGGGAGGGCTGAGAGCTGAGACTATGCAGCCTGGAGAAGGGGTGTCTTGTCAGTGTATGTAAATACATGGTGGGGACAGAGTAAAGAAAATAGAACCAGTCTCTTCTCAGTGTTGCCCAGTGAAATGCAAGAGACACTAGGCACAAAGTGAAACACAGGAAATTCCATTTAAATGTAAGAGAAAGCATTTTCCTCAAAGGATGGTCAAACACTGGCACAGGTTACCCAGGGAGGTTGTGAAGGCTCCGTCCTTGGGGATATTCAAAACCCAAATGGACACAGTCCTAGGCAACCCACTGCGGGTGGCCCTGCTCTGAGCAGGAGGTCGCACCAGCTGATCCCCAGAGGTGCCCTCCAAGGCCAGCTGCCACCTGTGAGAGGGAGCTTGGGACTCCACCGCTTGCTCTCCACGTCCCCAGGTCCACACTGCCTTAGGCTGGGGCTGAAACGCTCGAGATACGAAGACTGAATTTTGTAGTGAACAATTCTTTAAAGACTCATAGCATGCCATCAGTATAATAAGGGAAAGGATTGGGAGGAAATTTTATTGTAATGGGTAAGCTGGCTGAGCCTTAATGAAAAACTATGCTGATGTAGTTTAGCTTTGTACTGAGGCATATAGGGCTTTTAATAGATGTTTTTGAACTGTTTTTACCAAAATAGCAAAATATTGTCTCTCTTCAAAGAGATGATGGATTTGAGAATGAGTTGCAGATTGTGTCTATGAGAATAAGGTCATAAGGTGTGGGGAGTTAAGCTGAGGTCTCATTGCCGTTAAATTTCTGTTACTTGTTCTTGACTCAAGTGTGTTTTAGAGGATTGAAGTGCTAGTTAGAGACTTTCGAGAAAAGGAAATACACTGTCAACTGAATCAAAATTATACAGGCAAATCCTCACCAGGGTAAAATTTTGTTAGAAAATACTTATTGGAGAAAAAGCAGAGCCAAACCTTATACAATGACTGAATTACACAGGATAGAAGGAACTCGACAGGGAAACCTAAACATTTACAATTTTACAAGGTTTAGTATTTTGGGTTATAGCTTTTACTTGTAGGCAATATTATTGACATAAAACAAATAAATTATTACAGATATCATGAAAGTATCGTGAATCAAAACAAAATCACCCCAAAACATCTGGATGTGGGAAGGATGCAAGTCACTCTGCCACTGTGCTGAATCCATGTTATTCATCCCACTTTGCAGTTTTCTTATGAACTTGAGACCAAAGGCAAGATGGTTGGAAACCTTAGATTTCCCAGTTTCCAGAAATTGCTAGGTAGATCCTTAAAGATAAAAATGAAATTATAAGGACATGGGAAGAACGTATACACAGCTGATTTTACTCCTCAAAACCTGTGCTTTATTAGCAATATGTAGTACTTTTTCTGTCTTTTGAACTTCGTGGAGTTTATAATCTACAGTGTGGGTAGATTATGCAGATGCTTCATGAATGTTTAAATACATTGTAGTATATTACCAGTATACTACTATTAATAGTATTCTATTAATAGTATATTAATATACTAGAATACTGCAATATATTATTATTATTATTACTACTGCTGTAATAGATTTTAAATCATACATTTAATTTTATGCAATATTTAATTTGTATACATAACTAGAAATTTTCTGTAAGTGGAAATTAATCATACATTATAATTTTTATTCTATAAGTAGTCTAAATGATAGAAGCCAAATCTTACCCACTAGATAGAGAGAAAAAAAGGGCAGGTCTTTGTGCCAGATTCTGCCTCGGATATACGTGGGTGGTTTAATCAACATGGCCCACACGTCTCCGAGACAGAATTTGGACTTATTAGACTGTCTTTTCACTGCCTGTCGTGCCATACTGTCAAATCTGACAGTAGCTTTTCCTGGGAATTGACAGATTCATGTTGTTTGGGTTTGAATCCACTCACCAGATAAGGTATGATAAAGGTGGAGGGGTGTTCCTCCAGGCAGCCTCCCTTGCAGCTCTTCCAGAGAGCGGGACACGGTTCTGAGAAATGGAGCTTTACAGCTGTCCAGCTTCAGGGAGGATATCCCTCCCTCCACATCCCGGCCAGATGGACTGTGTCTGGGAGGGAACGCACCTGATGTACTCTATCACTGGGACAGATTGGGCCAAATAGAAGTATAGGCAGTGTAACAGCAGTGGCATCGCTGTTTGATTCCATTAAGTTGTGCTTTGTGTGTAGAAATGTATTTCAGTTACAAAAACATACGTAGAGGAAAATGTCAAGCTCTGGCCCACACAGATGATGATTAACAATTAACAGAAAGCTCAGGCTTTCTTCTGCAGTGCTCAGGAAGGCTCATTTGCAATCAATGGGAAGTCTTCTCCTGGCTTCCTAGCCCTTACATCTGGCTAAGGGAGTTAGTTGCAGCATCTCCATTCAATTACTGACATCCAACTGTGATAATCTCTCAAGCAAGAGACTTTCATGGTCTGCCTAGAGCTTTACAGGACAGCTCAACATTTTGTGCTGGGAGCCAAAAATCCACAGCCCCAACCAGTGGAGTTCCTGAAGCCCCTCTATAGCATGTTGATGAGATCAGCAGCTGCAGGCAGCACCAGAGCTTCCAGGCAGAGCTCCTTTGAGCTATAGGCACAGGGTGTTTTTTCATTCTGTTGCTGATTCTGTGGAACTTTTAAAGCCTTTTTCTATTTTATGGTTTTATTTGTGTCTGTTTTATTACTTATTTTATATCCTAGTTCTAATTGAAGACATAGGACTTGACAGGATTCAGAGCTGCAAAAACCAGCCTGGAAGCAATAAAACCAATATTTTTATTTCACTGATTAACACTTCCATTGTTTCATTTCTGTACCAACTTGGCAGTTACCTTGCATGATGTATATGCTAAATCCGAGTCCCTGCCCCTGAGAGCTTCTACTGTAAAGGCAACACAAGAGCAGTTTGATGAGCAAGGAGGGGTTTGCTATCAAGCCCTGCATCTGCAAAGGGGCTGTGAACCTCCATTCTGTAGAGAGGGCACTGAGATTTTGACAGCCTAAATTTGGGACACAAAGGGAGGAAGCGTTCTTCTGTTCCTAGCCCACAAATAATACCGGTTTCCTGTGAACTAGAAAAACATGTTTACTTTCTATTTTATAGAAATCTTCCTTGGGAAAAAAAAAAAAATCAACAAACCCCAATAGTACCATCACCACCACATGGTCTGTGGTGGTACCACAACTATATTGCAAACTATTTTTTTAACTGGCTTTCTGCCCATAGCTAGTCTGAGGCTTGCAAAAACCCTGAGCTTCACAAGTTAGGGCCATTCTCACCTAGAGATCACGGGAATTCTTGGCTCAATTTGGGATGAAAAAATAATTTTAGACTTAAACATATTCCTGAGAGTATTTTACACTCGGGCAAACATTTGAAAGAGGAAGTAAGTGATAGTACAGCATGAAAGTAATGATTTCTAGGATCAGGATGACAGAGGGGCACCCTAATTGTTACCATTCTATGTTCAGGCCAAAAAGCAGGACTGTGACCTAAGTGCGTCCCTTCCCAAGAGGCAGGACTTGGACCATTTATGTCAGATGGTTTCATTCTTTTCTTTAGAGTTCCCCAGGAATGATACTTAATAAATTACGTATAATATATCTGTTACTGACCTATAAAGCTTCTTGCCTATGTTTATAGATTAAATTAATTGATTTCTGGACCGCTCATATTTAGGAGCATGTCACAAATCTACCTGTCTAAATCACATTTAGATCTCTGATCCACTGTAAAGGTATAGAAAATCACATGTAGCCAAGCTGTTACACCACTAAATAGGCTAAAAGTACATAATTCCAGCAGATGACAGCATTATATTTTGTGCAAAATAGTTACTGTAGATATGCTTTTCTTATAGACATTTTCATATAGATAACTATTACCTGTTACTAAATCCAGCTGATCTTTGTCAGTTTGCTTTGCTATCTGGGGATTTTCTAGCACAAATGAAACAAAAGTTAAGGGGCAGTGCCCACGCCTCATGGGAAACAGTACATCCCCAAATACTCAACTAGGGATGAAGGATGCTGCCCAGGACAAAATGATAATTCAAAGCAGCATTGCAGTGATCTGGAATTAATGCCTGAATGCTGAGGGGCAGGTGAATTTTCCTTCTAGTATATCCAGTAACTTAAAATGCAGGGTGTCACATTTCACACTATAAAAAGGTCTTTTCTGAGTAATGGGACTGTAAGAGCCTGCTAGTATTTGTATAAATGCAGGTATTTCCTAAGCCTGAGTATTGGGCACAGAGCCTCAGCATCTGCAGTCATGGCTATTCTAATGTATTCTTGGAGGGAGATGATAGCATTTATTATTAATATTGTTTGATAAGTCCCATTAAAAGGTATTCTTTCTACTTATTATAATTTTGACAAATTTGGCCCAATAAAGGTGAAATTGTTTTTGCTTATGGCTTGTTCATTTTTATTTAAGCCAAAAAGATTTCTTCTTTCCCCCAAAATGGAAAAATATTGTTTTGTCTGTGTTATTAAAGTCTTGAAACTTTGTGTTTTAAATGCCCAAGAATTTGTATGCTCTGGAGTAGGGTTGCTCACCTCTGTGGCAGGTGTTTCCCTTTGGTCTTCTTTGTGGAAATCTGACTGAATTTGGCAAATTTATAAATCTTTGGGGGAAAAAAGTGCCCATTCTCAACTACCCAATGCAGGCTTTGCAAGAATTTGACGGCTAAAATTTCCAAGGACTCCCGTTCCCAGGAACATAGTGAGGCTTGCCGTAGGAGCCCAGTGGGGCTGTCCACCTTCCAGCTGCAAAGAGTAACTTGTGGTCCCATGAAGAAAGCAACTTGACCTGCATGTGGTAGAAAAAAGAGGGAAGAGGAGTAAAAAGGGAAGGGAAAAATTCAGGGCAAGATGACACCAATGTGAGAGATGAGAGAGAAACAGAAACCAGGAGGTGAAAGAAGAAGCTGAAGGATGATTCAGTAAGGGAGAGTTGGACATCAGTGAGAAAAACATGGGGAGATGTTTGGGTGGGTGGGGGGCACAGGACGAAGGCCTCTTGCCTGGTCCCTTGCTGGATGAGAAGCTGAAGGAAGGCAGGAGGAATGAGGTTTGTTTAGAGAAAGAATCTGCTGCTAGGAAGAGGCAGAGTGGGGAAAAGATCAGAGGGAGAATCTTGGGAGGAAATATAAAACCACCAACAAAGAAAAACAACAACAAAACCCCCCAAAAACAAACAAACAAAAAACCCCCCAAACAAACAAAAGCAAACAAACAAAACTAACAAAACAAACAAAACAGAAAAACCCCACACACACTACCAAAAAATGAGAAAAATCAAGCTCCAGAAGGATGACTTAGACTGCTGAGGCAGGGAGCCTGGGAGGAGGAGTTGGGGCTGCCTGGCTGGGTAGGAAGGGCACTGAGAAAGCGTGTGTGTGAGGCTGGCATTATTTTGGGGAGAGTGGAGGAGACTGAAACTAGATACCTGGGCCTGCTAAAGTAAGGAGAATGAGGAAATTGAGTGGATTTAGGAACGGTAATGAGCCTCCCTGAGCAAGAGAAAAAGGGGCAGCATGTGAGGTGGGGGAGAGAAGACAGGATGATACTGGGTGTTGCACAGTGAACTCAGAAGATAACCGATGCAAAGCAACCAACCATAAGGTGAGAGATTGGACCACGGGAGTAGGTGATCAAGGAGACTGGAGAAAGAATAAAGAGCAACAGTTGGATAGGAGACAGAACTGGAAGGAGGTCTGGCTGCAGGGCTCTGCAGGAGGATGGAGGCAGAAAGCCTTGCAGTAGCTGGGCTGGAAGGATGCTAGAAGGAAAATCTGGCTGGCAGCCCAGCCCACAGCAGGGGTGCTCTTGGGGTTCTCTTGGAGGGCTCTCAGGGCCCTGACAGCAGGAAAGGAACTGACAGGAGTCTCCCCTTACTCCACCTGCTACTGCAAATGCTCGCCCTTGGAGCTCCTGTGACAAAGAACTGTGCATGGCTCTGAGAGTATCCATGTGGTCCTCCTTTAGGGAAGTGTGGTGTGGGAGGGATGAGCACTACAAAACCATCCTCAGATGGTTTCGTCTTAAAAGTGTACGCTGTGGACTAAAAGTCAAGCTCTAAAACATGAAGAAGTTCCACCAGCAGTGGCATGTAAGGCTTTCTTCAGCCCTGTTGGTGTGATATTACACCATACGCTATTCAGACTGTACTTACCATTATTGTCTGTGACAGCCTCTGGGGAACTGCCAAGCCAAAACCAAGCTGGTGTACAGTTTGCTCTGTGTTCTGCAAGGTGTGAGGTCACATTTCTGGTGCAAAGATGGCTAAACTACATCCGGAGGTGGCCACAGCTATCAAGTTGTCCCACAATCCTGCCTTCATGTTACTTGGAGTCCTCCTAGGAAGCACCTTCAGCTGACTCTGGCAGAAGATATGTGGTGTTACTAAAATCCTGCTGAGATGTGCAGTGTCAGGCACAGGTGGAGTGTGTACATCCACACCTGAGCACGTCCATCACTGCCAGAAGGGGAGGAAAAGCACGTTTGACGTGTTCATATTCCTGTGCCCAGGAAAGGATTGTCTATACGCATGCAGCAGAGCTGGGGCTGCACACACACACACACACACACACACACAGAGGCTTGAATGCTTATATACATAGTTATGTTTTGGAGGAGAAAAATCAAGGAAAAGTCCTTTGCACTTAAAATGCACGAAGTTTGTGACGACCCCTAGACTTTATAGGAACAGTTTCACAGGCTTTTGTTGTTCTCAGAAATACCATCTCCTGCATCAGTAAGCTTTGTTACTGCTGTACAGAGTTTCCTATTTGTCCTAGAAATTAAGTGATCTTTTTAAGCCTAAGGAAGAGAACCAAAACCTTGAAACCACTTCAGTCTTCTGTGGCAAGGCAAAATGGTGAGCCAAGAACAGGTCTCCTTATTAATATGGGTTTCCATTAATGTTTCTTCAGGAGGTGAATATTCGCTATAATCCTTTATGCTGGACATTTGCACCAGCTATTTTCATTTTACAGACAGGCTCTGCATATCCTTGTGTGCACCTCTATTCCTTTTCATCCTCTTGGTCCCCCGCTTTGTTGTTCACAGTAGCATACCCCTGTGGCAACCATAGATAATGCTTACGAGGGAAATTAATAAGAATAAGGTATTTAATGTATTTCTAGCCTTCTTTAATGTGTTGTAGCTGTGAATACAAGGCAAAAAAACAACACCATATGATGATGCTACTTTGGAAATGGTCTATAAACTGCAGTTAAAATAGTTTCAATATATTTATGCAGCTCATACGTCACGTGAATAGAGGTTTATCACAATCAGTAGGAATGCTGGATTTTCATATCACACGTTCGCTGCTTAGGATGATTAGCAGGAAATTTAATTTGCACTAATTAGCCTTAGGGGAGTAAGAAATTAACTTGATGGGTAAATTTCACGTTTTACAATATACCATACCAACATAGAAAAATTTGAGGTAAAGCTTGATTTGAATCCTGTGCTGATACACTGGACTTCAGTTTTTTCTAAATTAAATTAAAAGACTGTAAAAAATTAATATATGCATGATGAGTGGGTGGGTTTTTTAGGAGCTAGAGCCATAGAATAGTCATTCAACTTATTCATTAAATTGTCAGCCACTTCCAGAGAGCATGGTGTATTTTGTACATTAAATTACATTAATATCTAATACTACAGCAAAAGCTTTAACAAGTCTTTATTTTCTATGTTCATATATTTTCATTATATAATGTGTGTTATGACTGTACATGCAATATTGCACATTGTAATGCACAAAGCAGAAACAGCTTTCACAGAACTACTGTGAAAACGCAGTACATTTTAATTTACAACACCCACTTGGAAATACATTTTTAGGGTCAGGAGCCTTTGTTCATATGCTGACAAAATTCCTTTAATTTTTTTTTAGAAATTACTTTCAAAAGTATACCACAAGTGAGAGAGACATGAGTCACCGCGTAGTCCTGATAGGCAATCAAGAATTAGGAACTAATAAACTCTAATCTTGCCTGTTGATGGGGACTTTTCTCTCTCATTCTTCCAAAATACAGTTTAGATCACTTGTTTTTTCCCTCTGTAAAATGGAGGCGATTTTTATGTATCCACAACTCAGAATTACTGTGGACTGATTAATGCATACAAAGCAATGAGTCATTCGGTATGGAAGTATCGGTCTATTATAAACTGAAGTGTTCTGTCATGCCAGTCTTGTGGTTGCATCTGAATTTATCTGTAAAAAAGGAGATGGAAAACATCAGTTGCATACAAGATAATTGCCTTTGATGTCAGCGCTTCTGCTGGTTTCTGCATCTGAAGTACTCTCAGAAGCTCACCATTACTATTACGTATTTGGAATTAGACTTTGTAGTACTTACTTGAAACTGCTTTTGAAGTGAGAGGTGTGACTTCAGTGAGAGCTTTGCCCAAGTAACTATTGCAGAATTGGGTACCTTGAGTCCATAGTTTGGGGTTTAAGTGGTACATATGAGCTGGTTCAGGTGTTTGCTCAGACTTTGTGGCCTCTGACATAAATACCTTGGATCTACAGAGAGATTTCAGATAGACCTGTGGGTAGTCACAAATTGTGTAACATATATGGTACTGCAATCTTAGGTTCTTCTTCCATCCAGGACTGATTTCTCAGCAGTAACCCTGCTATTCAATCAAGAATGTGTGTGCATGTGTTGTGTGTCTACATGTGGGTGGGTATATATAAATACACATGTGCCCACACACACAAGAAACATGTATGTGTACACAACCCCTCTGTACAAATGTGCTTTGCTTTTTTGGGTGTAAGAGTTTATTTCTGTAAATGCTCACCACTTGTATTTATGCATTTATGAGTAATATCCGACTTTCAGTCAGAATTGACACCATGTGGCTTTCTGTATAATAATTACTTTAGGACAAAAAACTTTGCAGATGGTTTCAAGACTGACTCTAACTCACCATCAATGTAAAAAGATTAAATAAGATGAGCCCACTCCCTCTGAATGGAGTAAGCCATTTGCACTGATTTCAATGCAAGCAGGCGCAACTTTATTTCTGCAGCAGACAGAGAACATCTATTATATTCATTAAATGAAAGTTTGATTTCATTGCGCTTAAAATTATTCATGTTCTGTTAGCAAATGGTTTGAGATTTTATAACCTAGAGCATTTGCTGAATTCTGCTTTGTATTTTCCTCACAGCAATTGGAAGGACCCTCATTCCTCGTTATTTTAGCACTGTCTTTGAAGGAGGTGTAACAGACCTGTATTACATTCTCAAGCACTCAAAAGAGTCATACCACAACTCATCCATCACAGTGGACTGTGATCAATGCACCATGGTCACTCAGCATGGAAAACCCATGTTTACCAAGGTAACAGGGAAGACTCAGTAAAGCATGTTGTTGGTTTGGGTTTTTCTGTTGTTTTTTCTTTTTCAGTGTGTATAAGGGTGAAAAATATTGGCTGTTGCATTTTTCTAGTAGACTGAGATTATTTCTAATACTGAAAACCCTTGAAGCCATTTAATTACTATTTTTTATATTCATTACGTGGCTGGAAAATTCTGTGGGCATCCTTTGCAATTCTCCCAGAAAGACTGCAAGAGAAGCACATAATTCCAGGTTGCCAGAACCATCAGCTGCACGTTAATTAAATTCCACCTGCCCATCTCCTTTTCTCTGGGCTCGATTTTAAAGCAACACTGAGATTTCACATTGCTGGTACCTACCATTTGGTATGGTATGCTTTACATTTGATTCTTACCCAGTACAAGGACCATAAATCTCTAGGAAAATAGTGATTTAATACAGTAGGATGCCTGTCCAAAGGGCAGTGAAGTCAATGGAAGGAGTCAATTGATTTAAACATGCTCTGGATCAGGCGGTTAGTGAATATTCAATATTTGTAATTGATGGTGAATTATCTTCACGCATCTGACACTTCTAGTCCTGTAATTAAACTAAGTGCCATATATTTATGAACAACAGTACCAAAAAGGTGGAAAATAGAAATTAAAACAAATTTTTTCTTATATTTAAAAAAAAAATCAGTAAACTGATTTTCAAAACGGAAATGTACCTTTTCATAAATTAGGCATAAATGATGATTTTCTGTCTTGCACTTGTGCATCTCTATTAATTTTAACCTTTGCATGGAGAAAAGCACGAAGGGAGAAGGGGCAGCAGGGGGAGGTATCCCATCCATGTTGCCCTTGGCCTGCAGGATTGTGGAGGTTGTAGAGTCAAAACAGGCACCGGCTTTTCACAGCAGCATGACCAGGGCCCACATGGCTGATATTTTCTCAGCACCTATGTGAGTCCCATCTCTTCGCAGTGTCTTCCCTGACATCTTAATGGCTCTTGGAGTGGAGTCAAAGACGAGGGAGAGGCAGCCACCAGTGTGCAGAGCACTGGTGAGCTGGGAGGTGAGCACTTGGTAGTGGTGGTGGCGGTCCAGCTCTCCCGCTGCAGCCCCTGTGCCTTACACAGACACAAACAAGGAGAGCGATAAATGCGAAGAGACCAGCTATTCCAAGGTAGCACCTTTTTGCCATGAGCGTGCTGGCCAGGTGCGGAGGACGTGAGCAGGGGGTGCGGTGGCTGCTGCTTCCCGTAGATCCCTAAAGGGATTTCTGTCATTTCCCTTTCTGTTAGTTTTAACCCAATAGCAAATAAAAGGTTTGGGGTTTGTTTGTTTATTTGTTTGTTTTTTTAGTCAGTAAACAAACACACTTTTCTTGATTCAGTGAGTTTATTTTGCTTACTGTAACAGCACGTTACAGTATTGTTACTTTGGAAAGGAGACTACAATCCAGCAAGTCAAAGACAGGCCAGCAGCAGGGACGGGGCTGGGCTCACACCTCACGCGAGGAGGTCACAGTCACCTCCTGGAAGCACCATCCTTTTGTGTGCAGAGCGACCCTCCGTCTGCACTGCAGCCCTGGCAGCACACGGCTGGCTCCAGCCTTCATGTTTCTGTTGTGGATTCCAATATAAACCTCTGTATCCCGGTAGAAAAGTTCAGTTGGGGATGTGATTTGGATGCCAGGAGAAAAATTACAGTTTTAAAATATGACTGTGTTAGTAAGAGCAAGTTTGAAATAAAACACAGTAGTTGGTGGAATAAGGGAGAAAAGAGTATATTACTGTCTCAGAAATAAGTTATAGCTGAATGTTGTGTCAGCTGTGTATGTGTAACTTCTAGCAGAGATACTGAGGGCACAGATCTTGTACCCAAAGGTAGACTCCAAACTTTCACAGCATCGGCAGTGGAACAAGGCAGGTTCCCATAATAAGCAGCACTACCATGGACTCTGTAGCTCCTTAAATCATGTCTGAATTTGACCCAGTGGAACTACCATAAGGAGGTTTTCAAAGCAAAAATACAGACTAATTACATTTGTTAATAGCTGCTTCAGTTTCACAACTTGTAAGCTGCAAATTCACTAGCTTCTAATATAATGGGCTGAAACAGTTCTCATCATGTATTGAATCAGAAATCTGGAGCTGCATTTTATTCTTTGCGACATTTTCCTAGTTAGAGCAACTCACTGCATACAGCAGTATTGGATGAATATATAAAGTGGCATTTCCAGGTTTTTTTCAAACAAATACGGCTAGAACATGCCTAACAGTAACAACATGAAGAGTCCAGCTTGTCTTTAGAAGGCAAGAGGTCCTTGTAAAGTGTGACACACTTTAATTTTTTTTTTTTATCAAGGTATAAATAAATACAGTAAAGAATTAAATACAGTTCAATGGCATGACTTAAATGTGGTAAAAGAAGAGACTGAAGCCCTAACTATCATGTTTGTTTACCTGGCAGATGCTTTTTTTCCTCCAAGTGTGGGAAAGCTTTAGGAGTTCTCCTGAGTCTCTATTTTCACCGTATTACCAACACTCCAACTATACGTGTAGGCAAACAGTTTTTCTGCAGTTAGCGATGTTTATTTGTATTCCCTTATAGAGTGGCAGAGGGGATCTGTGCCTTCCCACTACAGCAGGGAGCACCCCGTGTTCGAACCGTTCTCTTCCTGCAATCATCAACTGGATTTTATAGGTGAAGCCCTCAAAACTCAGTGATTTTAATCCTTAATAACAATCTCAGGTATTGACCAGATTTGTGTAATCTTTAGGCTTCTTTTTAAGCACTGAGTCAGGTTTGAGAGATGGTCATTAATAAAAGGGGAAGAGTTTTTAAAGATGCCCAGTGTTAGGAGAGCGAGACTCCGAGCAAAAAGGCACAGGACCCAAGTTGGTTTTCATAGGTGCGAGCAGTTGAAATTCCTACAATTAATAAGTGCAGTGAAGGGGTTAAAAAGCAATTGGTTAGTTTGAGAAATGTTCTTTTTTAGTTTTTTCCTGGCCTAGTCTAGAGCAACCACGTGATACACTGAATGCCTGCCAGCCTCTTTCTTGTTGATCCTCCGGAGACCATCTGTGCTGGGGGCATTGATTAGAGTGTGTCTGCTGGGATTACATCTTTTCTGTTGCCATGCCAACTAATCAGCTGATTTTGGTTACCACAGAAACAAAATGTCAGAGCTCACAGTACGGTAACATGAATTCAGCACAACAGAAAATGTTTTCTTAATTGGAGACCCTTTTGATTTTTTGGATTCTATGTAAAAGGCAGCTTTTAAAAAAATAAAAAAGAGGCCCATTTAAAATAAGAACTGCACCAATTTTATTGATTAAAAGCAATGTGTAAAATTCTGGTCTACCTAAGGAAATTAAATTCCTTTATAAGATGTATAATTTTTTACCACTGTGATGTGAGGTATGTGTTCCAGTTTTTCTGTTAAAATTTGTTAATGCCAGTGCATAAAATAAATATGTTAAGAACGGTGGGGTTTTGATCTTAACAGAAGAAACATTTGAGAAGGCACAGGTATTATTATTTAAAAATATTTTAAACCTGAAATATTTTCATGTTAACTGCTCAGTAGTCAGGATCTCTGGCCTCAACACAGTTACATTAATATGACATGTTTTTCTTCTTGTATGAGTCCTTATGTGTGCACATGTGTACCCATGTGTAATTCCTTATCATTGTGCGACTGATAAGAAAATCAAAACCAGGGTCAAATGACAAAATAAGTCACATTAAAAAAGTGAAGGCATCACTAAGGTATGTTGAAAAGGGCAGATGAGAAGCCATTGCAAGATTCTCCTTCATAGGTCTACAGTAATATACCTGTTAAAATTGCCTACTTGTTTTTGCAGTAACAACCAGGAGGAAAAACCATGATGACATTAAGTGAAGTGTTAAACAGAAAAGCGACACGTTGCCCAAGTGGTAACTAGCCGAGTCTGAATTGGGGCTTGTAAAAATGCTCAGCAGACTCAGCTGAATGTGGGATGGCTCATTGTTCAATCACTTATTAGTTGTATTAAAATTAAAGTTACAGGAACCTTTTCTTTTGAAAGCCATTACACCCTATTTCTACAATATTTCCATACCCCACATTTGTAAGTTACTCTGAATAGGAGTTGTAAGTCTAAACATCTGGTTTAAAGAAAAAAAGTCAGCAACAGAGTGAGTTAATTTTCAGATCATGCATCATTTACAGTACTCCAGTCAGGACACCATGCTGGGCCTGTATTTTTCACCTTAAAGACCACCACAGCCACGGTGGGTTTTCCACATAAAGTCGTGGACAGTCGTTTAAAAGTCCCCCGTAATTTATTTTACTTTTCATTTCCAGGTAGTACCCACTTGCTACATTTATTCCTCCCATATTTTCTCTCCTTTCTCAGACTAGACCCCTCATAAAGCTGCGTGAGCCACTTTCTGTGGAAGCAGCTCCCATGTCCACGGCTGCAAGCTCTTCTCTGTTCCCCTGGCTCTCCAGCCTGCTGTGGCAGACACCCTGTCTGCCTTCCCTTGGAAGGGTGGGGTTAATAAAAGTAGATAAGAAATGAAAAATGAAAATGGGGTAAAATGCCTAGAAAAGACAAGAATGAAAAAAAAAATAGGGAAAAAGATCAGGTTTGGCCACAGGCATCCAGGGTTCTGTGTACTCCAACGGGACATGAAAGAAAGGTTTATATGCCAAGCTATTGTAAGGAAAGGGCGACATAAACCAGGTTGGGACTGACTGGTTCAGCAACTTGACATCAACTGTGTGCAGTGGCACCACAGCCACCTCCACTGCAAGGTTCACTCATTAATTAGCAACAGCAAACTGCGAGGGAAAGAGAACTGATGCAATAAATAAGATTTAGCACACACAATATTCTGTATTTGTAAAATGCTATAAAATCTATTATAAGTTACTGTCTCTGCGGTAAGGCCTATGAAGTAATTTTCCCACATTCGTTTTTTTTTCCCCCAAGAGAAAGAAAAACAATTTACCTAGCAGAAATGAACAATAGAATACTGCTCTGATATTTTTAAATGTTGTTTAATCGATGATACAATACCATTGAAAACAAAATTCCTGGGAATTTATTTCATGCATTTTATGTATTCTAGGTATGCACAGAAGGACGTCTTATCTTGGAGTTTACTTTTGATGATCTTATGAGAATAAAAACATGGCACTTTACTATTAGACAGTACAGAGAATTAGTCCCACGCAGCATTCTAGCCATGCATGTAAGTAATCCTTTTTTCACTTGACCTAATGCAAAGAGATGAGATTAGGTTTATGAAGAACTCCAGCAAATTTCACACCCAGGGCAATTAACTATAAATATTTTGTTTTGCCTGCAACTGTGTCCATTTACAAATTCTTTCACCACTGCAGTGTTTCACAGTGCTCTATTGTTGCCACTGTTGCTATGTTTTTATTTTGTTTTAGCACATAGTTTTCTTTTTAATCCCATTTGGTGGTGTCTATGATTCGGGCTCATAATCTGTTCTTATTGGTATGAACTACACTAAATTCAGTGAATTTTCATAATCGTAGGTACAAATTATATTTAGCTTTTAAATTAAGCAAACTGCCAAACTTGTATGAGACAGAAAATAAGTAATTACCATATATTTACTTAGAAACCTTTAGAATTTCAATCCAGATCTTCTTTTTTCATATTTCAAGACTTTTTTTCTTTTTTACTAATTCTGTGAAAACACACACAGTGGAACATGAAAATAGTAAATATTCTACAGGTTGAAGTTAAACTATTATAAAGTAAAAAATTGGGGAGAAACAGAGGACAGTCTTAATGCCACTTTCAGTTCTGAACTGTAGAATTGTTCAGATTAGTAGTGCTCCATCACAACATTAATTGCAGGACTATGATTTTACAGAGGGTAAGAACACAGGCCCAAATATGTGCCTGTATTTTGATATCAAATTACTTAGATATCCATAGATAAATATATATTCTTAGTGAGGAATTCTAAATAACTTAAGCAGCCTGGACTTTTCTTAAAATGCTATTACAGGCCTGAAGAAAACACCTTTAAAAATCTACCCCTCCATTTCTGTCTCAGAGTTATTTTAGAGGGCTGACCTGTTGAACTCTTTAACAGTTCCCCATGAAGGGAGCACGAAGATGGCCATGAGCAACAATGTGTATTTAGAGGGCTGCAATTCAAAGAGAGCAGACCAGGTTAGGCAGCAACCAGCAGGTATTAATTTTAGTAATGAGATTGATCTCATTTTAAAGAGAAGGCTGGTCTCACAGGTAAAGCTCCTGTCTCGGGTCAGAGAAGAAATGTGCTTGCATTTTTCCTGTGTAATTCTGGGAAAATAACGTTGACCAGAAGGGTTCTCCAGTCTGTGCTTACTGCCAGTTACATGATCAGCTCCACTGAAGGTGCTTTGATGAGTTCTCTCTGCTTCGGTTTCTTATCCACAGAAAGAAAGCAATACCTTCTTTATTCCTGCCTTTTATCTGCATAGTCTCCTGGGGCTCCCAGCCAACAAATGGGAGGCTCAAGGTATACTGTGATCCCTCAGGATCCCTTTGGTGGGGACCTGCTCTCTTGCATCTCTGTGCATGACTAGACCTCCTAGGTCTCTCTCTTGAATGGACAGATATTGGAGAATGGTCTTTATTTTGTTGCAATTTCTTAAGGTTTTTCATTTGTAAGGTTTTGTATTTTCCTGTGCAAACAGAGTTCTGTAGCTTATGACATAAATTTAGCATCAATGTATATGTTGTTTTCTTTTACATAGAAATGACCTCTCTCTTCAGAGAAGCCTTCCTGCACTCCACCAAGCAAACAGAGAAAAACAAATAGACAAAAAGCAAAGTGAAAATTCTTTTTTCCTGTGTTGTTTAGGCACAAGACCCTCAGGTGCTGGAGCAGCTGTCCAAAAACATCACTCGAATGGGTCTGACAAACTTCACCCTCAACTACCTCAGGGTAAGCGTACTATAGCCGATGATTATTGTGAGCATTTTTTAAAAGTTACTGTTAGCTTTGAGTCAAGGTAATGATAGCAGAGTGTGTGTCGGCCAGGTAAGAAATGGACTTTACTCTTAATGAGAATGAAGGAGAAACACAGAGACTGTAATAAAGATGTAGCTGCTAACAACACACTGTTAAAAAGGGTAAGAATTTTATCATGGAGTCAAAGCAGTGTGTGAGTAGCCAATACTTTTAAAGGTCTTTCTTCTCAGTTTTGAATAACAGCGTTATTTTTTGTAAGCATGAAGTTCCCTACTATTCTTTCTTTCTTCTTACTGTTCCTGACAAAATGGTAGCTCGTTCTTATTAAGAGCTGCCTGTCTTCTCCAGCTGTTGGACCTTCCCCAGCAGAGGCAGAGCTGAGTGAGAGCTCAGCTCCAGCCCTGTTTGCAGCCCCTCCAAGCAGTCCTCACTTCACTTGCCTCTGGGAGCCTGAGCTCCCTCCTCAGCCGTGCACTGGATCGAGTGTGTTTTTTATGATTAAATAATGCATTTGTTCCCATTGCTTTTTGACCCTTAAAGTGCATTCGAAGTTTGGAAGTTTATTTTTATTCTTGAAAGTATTCCCTGATGTGGGCTTACAATGCATACACTGAAACAGAGTGTAGAGTTCATATTTCAAGGTTAAAATTCAGACATTTTTGTTATTTCTAGGCATGCCATTAGTAGATAAAATGAGGCAAATTAATCAATACACCAAGCTAACTTGGCCAAGAACATCTGATTTTATTCCTTTTAGTTGTTTGAGTAGCTAATCAAGATGCTTTTTTGAAGATAACAAGAACACGAGAAAATGCAGTTATTTGCAGTCTAACATAGAGCTGTATCTGACAGTCTCTATTTTAGCTGCATTTCATTCAGGTCTATGAACCTTGTAACAACTTCCCTATGGATGGAGTCCTACTCCAGAGTGTTTTGAACTCCAAGAGGGACAGTATGCAGGACTGAGATGTGTGGTGAGATCTCTTTCACGGTGTCCCTACAGCTTATGAATGGCCTGTAGTTATCCTTTCTCTCCCATTGTTGATTGTTCTTATGCGGTATCAGCATAAAAGTTACTGTGGGAATTATATTCTGAGTTATGCAGAGCATGTCTGCTGTGGCGTAACTGAAAGAAGAATATGACATAAAACCTCAGGGGAATAATACATTGCATTAGAATTTTTCCGCCTGCAAATACAAGAATAATATGTGTATGTTGTACATATTGTATTGTCACCATTAGTTTAGTCTCTGGCTTGGTACAGAGAGTGACTGTTGTGCTTTGGCAACATCCCTATAGCCAGATTGTCATCAACTCGTGGTGAGGCATCCTAGAGCACATTCTCCAGAAATCCCCACTGGGGATTCCTCCTCGGTCACACCAAGTTTTTGCTACACCCTCATGGCAAACTGGGCAGCAAGCAGCTGGCTTAAGTAGGCTATTGTCCTGTGGCACAAGGCATTGCCCTGTTTTTGAGGTCTTTGATCCCCTTAGCACAATTGGACACACCAGCAAGCGTCTGGGCTGGCCAAGGGGCCATGCTGAATGTACAGCGCTCGCTCCATCGCCGGCTCCTTCTGAGTCCCTTGTGGCATATTCCGCTGAATGTGACAATGCAAATGAGAAAGGCAGGTCCCTGGTAGGATGTAGCTGGCATCAGGCACCCATGCTGCTCCCCCCATCAGAATAAAAAAAATAATAAAAGAGGCAGAAAAAAATCCACAGAAAAAGAAATCTGGGATTTCAAGTTCAGGAATCAAGATAAGCACTAGGGAGATGAGCAGCGAAGTGCAAGGGGATGAAAAGATGAAGTCTTACTTTTTTTCTTCTTCCAGACTAGTTTGTTAGCTTAACAGACAACGTTAGGTCTTTGGGTACAAAGCTTCCTCTGGCTCCTGCTGTGGTGATTCCAAAAGGAAATATTTTTTTTCCCAAGCCAGTCTTTGCGTGTCTCATTCTTGCAGTGAGGAAGTGATCATTCTGCTCTTTTTTCAGATGTTCAGCTCATCATGGGAGCTCATATTAGATGATATCTTTCCATTTTGATTTACTTCTTTCCCAATTACTTTCTTCTGTTACTTTTAACACAAAAATCTATTCTGAACTCAGGACTGTAAAATCAGTCGCTAAAAAGTGTGGTAAATCCACATGGGTTTAAGGTGTCTTGTAGAGGTTTTTGGTGGTGGTTTTGGTGGTGGTGGTGTTTGGAGGTTTTTTTGTTGTTTAAGTCAACATTTTATGGTATTTTACTCAGTCTTTCCTGTGTTTAGTAATTAGCACTGTTACATGGTTTTGAATAAGGATTTGAAACTAAGCATAAAAATGATTTTCATTTTTTTTTCTGCTGCACACAGGAAACGCTTGTGATACTCATAAGCGAAAACTTCACTGATGGGCAGAATTAATCATTTTTATTCTCTAATGTGCACACAGCAGCAAGCTGTGCTGCAGTCTCTTTAAAGGCATAATTTAAACCTGGGTTTCAGATAGTTGTGATACAAAGGTATAGCCTGGATTTTTTACATTCTAGACATCACAGAATGCTAAATCATTGCTAGTTGGAATAATTGCAGTTGCTGGCACGTAAACCGGTGTTCCAGAGTGCCACATGCCTGTAGAGCCACAGCTTTGGATGCATGCCCAGGTTTGTCTTCATTCACTCTGAGTAAAGCTGTCCAGCATAGAAGAACATTGATTTTGTAAATCATATTTAATACAAATTTAAAATATATCTTCTTGAAACCTGGAAACGAAATGTTTTGTCCTGTGTCATTTGCCAAATGCTCTTTCTCCCTGTTTTCTCTGGCTCTATATAAAACCATAGGCTTCCTTTCTTTCTAGTTACTAGTTTGTTTTGTTCAAGCATAATTGATTACCTCATCAATGGGGTCAGCATGCTTTGCTGTAGCTGCTGACTAGAGTTGAATAGACTGTCTCAGAAATAATGAGCAAAACCTTGTAGGTTTTAAATTAATATCAAGCTTTTTAAAATGTAATTTCTCATCAAGCAGTAGATATTATGAACTATCAGATAATAAGGCCAAGACCTATATCCTACTCTCAGTCAGTACAAGTCCAGGAGCAAGCGAATCCTGTACAGAGCTTGAAGATGGAGATAACACTCAAAACAACAGTTTCCACCAAGCTACAATAACTTAGTCCCCATGCGTTACCTTATTTTTTTTCTATGTAATTTTCTAGTTGCTCAGCTATTTTGTTTAGATATTCAATGTGTAATGGATTTGAATGTACTCTAAAACAGTATCTTTATACGAGAAGCACTATTCATAATTTGGAGCCCAAATGTTTCTTTCTGCCTTCTATAAAACTATTTATTCTCTCAAAGTTTCTGGCATTATTAAAAAGCCAGCCCCTCCTTTCAGTTAGACAGGACTACTTGGCCTGAGCCTTGAAATACGGTTGCGTCTTGCCCAGCTGGTTTGTCTTTGCTTTCTTGCACTGGCTGGCTTGATTTCTTAGAGCCCTTCCCCAGGTGTAGCTACTGCATCCTGCCCATGCTGTGGTCTGCTCCGATAGCCAGCTTATTGGTGTTAATGGAACTGAATCGGCATCTACCTTTGCAAAGTGAGAGCGTGGCAGAGCCCTCCCGCTCTGCAGCAGGAGAGGTATCCAGGCAGGGAGCGCACACTTCCCTTTTCCCTTGTATCCTGTATGGCTGTACTAACCAAGGCTTGTCTGAGCTACAAATTATGCAATTTGTTTGATTTCTGTATAAACCAATAATGGAGTGTAACAATTGCAACACAGAGGACAATATTTTCTGAATCCCCACTTTCACTAATTTAGTTCCTCGCTAGACACTTCCAGATTTCTTCTGCTAGGAAGATAACATGAATTATTTAATCGGACACAATTTTCTAAAGGCAGTACTTACTTTGCAATCAAAAGCATGTGTACCTGTTGTGTATGCAAAATTTTATTTTGCACATGCAAAACAGGCACACATGCAACAGTTTCCTTTAATGTGCAAAGAAATTTGCTTTTCTAAATACAGTTTCATGCATGGAAAGGATGTGAATTTAAACAGTTTTGGAGCTGGTTTGCTCCTAATATGTAACAATTCATGTCAGCTATATGGTCAATATTTCACAGCTGTCCGTGTGTATTCAACGGAGAAGGATTACATGCAAGCATGTTAAGGATGCAAAATTAGGTACCCAGGGAAAAGAAATCACAGGATACTCTATTTATAGTTACCCATGCAATATTAATCCCTTTCCCTTTCTGAATTATATTGTGTCATCATCTTCTAAAAACATCATCATGCCCTGTGTTTCCCCCAGTGTTCCTGATGCATGCAGTGCACGGGATGACCAGCCCTCACTCAGAAGGGAGCCAGTCTGGTGCTGCTCGATTCCTCGTAACCTTTTTCTGCAGCATCATTCTAGTACCTCAAGTGCAAATGTTAACAGCTGCATAGCACTGACCAGCTGGGCAGCTACTGTCATACCCAGTGTGCACACGTGGCTTTGGGGCATGTGGATGAGCACTGGGGCACTCACAGGGGTCAGCCAAGGGGAGGTGGCCAGTCGGATTTTGCAGAACACTTGCAGTTTCATCTTGTGAATAACAAAGCAATCAAGGTTGGATTCAGTCTGTTGTCTCACACTGGCTATATAGTTGAAAAAGGAGCAGATGGTGTTCCTGGGAACGCAATGGTGAAAATGCTTTTTTCCATGACTTAGTACCACAGTAGAGCTTAAGGGCAGGGGCAGTTTGTTATAGCAGCATTGGGTTACTCGAAGCTCATCCTTTTTTGTTCTGCAGTTCCTTGATCTGTGCTTCTGCCACGTTTCCATGTCTCCATAGATACAAATGGAGTCCCCCACACAACAACTTCATTTCCTTTGTGCTGTGCATTGAATGTGAGGTGCTAGGGAAGCAGAGTATGGGTTCATGTAGCTGTATCCTGACAGATATTAGTAAAAAGTTCTATTAAGGTTTCACAAGCACTCGAAGAATGGGGTTTGGATCATTTAATCATTTAAAGAATCCTTGGAACGGGAGGTGCTGAAAGCAGACACAACATTTTGTAGATTTTATTCCTATAAATGATGAAAATTTTCAACGTAAACAAATTCAGCTTCGAACAGCTCTTCCTATTTAAATGTAGTCAAAATCAGGGGGTTCTCATGGTAGGATTTAGTAGACTATAGCTGGTGACCCGTAATCTGTCTGTGCCAACTATAATTAGTTGACTATGCCAAGGTTTCCTGGTAATGTAATTTCTTAGCATTTATTTTAGTAATGATCACAGTGGTTTCTGTTCCTCTCTTTTATGCATCTAATGCTTTGTGGACAGTATTATGTGTTACTTTCAGAATAATAAATGAGATGTATTCTTTGCAACAGCTCACACAGTTAAGTGTTAGCTTTTCGTTCTTAACAACGACAAAACGTCACAGACTAGTTACATCAAGAGTTATTCCATCACAAGCAGAAGATACAGCACAATTTTTAAAAAAGCAGTGGTCAGGATGGAGTGAGTGGAACAAGGGATCAGGGATGGGAGAGCTGCAGAAGACAAGATAGGTAGAGAATGAAGCACCAGTTTAGAAATGTTTTGATGAGAAGATGGAATCTGAAGGAACAGAGATAGGATACAGGTTGGAAAAATAACATTTATATTGATGATAATAATAATAGTAGTATGCTTTTCGTCCATTGATCTCTGAGCCTTTTATTAAAACAAATTAAGTGTTTTATAGATAGGAAAACTGTGGCACATATCAGAAAAAAAAAAAGAAAGAAAAAGATGGAGCAAACCAAATAGCATTTAAAAAAAAAAAAATCAGAAGGCAATGTTAAACCAGACCTTGGAGAGTACAGTGAGCTGGTGCAATAGTGGCCACTTCTGCTTCTCATGGCTCAGAAACGGGCTTCAGTGTTTGTGGATAGCAGGAATTTCAGAAGTCAGTTAAAAATGGGTAACAGCAACAGAGAGTAAGTGATTAGAGAACAAATTGGGATTTCAGGAGAAGAGGCAAATTTTAATGGTATTCTGGATATGGTGATGGCCAGTCTTCACACAAAGGGCGCTACCAGGCTCATGAGTATCAGTTAAGGAGAAAGATATACTGTGTGTGAATACAGGCCAGCTACCATGCCCACTGGACATACCATAAATATGACCTTTGAAATAAAATTAAGGTCTGGACTAATGAGAATGGAAGGATGATAATCAGCAATGTGAGTCCTTGAAGCATCCATGAGTAAGACATCAGAATGAAGTTAAGTTAGAGCAGTTTAAAAATAAAAGAAGTCAGAAGGGTAAAAGAGAGAAAAAGGGAGACAAAGACAAAGCACTAGCCATATAGAACAAGCTACAAGATTTGAACTAATAGTGTTATTTCAGAAAAGAAGATGAGAAAAAAAAAATCCAAGAACACAGCCACAGGCTTTGTTTTTAGTAGACCAAATTAAAGCTTGGACTAGTATGCAGTGCAGTCATAAATAATAATAACTATTAATTAAGTTTAGGAATGAGAGCTGCAGAGGTACAATTTGTATGAAGACCTGAAAATGCCAAAACCAGCTTCTTGTTCAAAGCAATGAAAACAGCAAAAATTTTAATTAGTTGTTTAATATTGAATATCCATGGGTGTTTGGTGTAAATTGTTATGCATGGAGGGGTGGGTGCTCAGAGGAGGTCGAGAAATAGGCTTTAATGTAAAGCCGGTGGTACAAATCTTTGTTCTTGGAAGCAGTTATTTTAGAACTTGAAGTATTCCTTGTGGAAAGCTTATGGCAGCCTTTTGGTCTGCTCTTAATTTGGAAAGTGAATCCTATGCCCCCCCCCCCACCTTGTGTTTTTAATCTTGAGAAAGATTATTTCATGAGTCTGTTTATTGTGATATCACAAGCAACTAGGTCATATAATCTTTTAAAATAATTTTCTATATGTAGTTAACTGTACTGGTTAGCCTTCCCCTTTGTCTGACACTTTTTATAGGTAAAATGACATTTCTGCTTACCCGTCTCTGCTAGAGAGATCTTTGATGCATCTCAAGATTGAATTTGTCTTTTCCGTGTCTAGATCTGTTGGAGGCTTGCTTTGGGCTCTGGAGTTTGATCCTATTTCCAGAATGTTCCTGAAAAGCTCTTATCTTGTGTGATGCTCCGATCCTTGTCCATATGAAGGATGCCTCTCCACTTTGTCATTCAGTCTGTCCATACACTCCCGCTTTTTCTGCTGTAATCTCACCATTTTATTTTCACAACAGAAACCCTAAAAACCAAAACCTGACTCTAAACAGTAAAATAGAACAAGCATTTCAAAAGCGAGTAATAGTTTTGGGCTTCTCTGGGTTTTAGAGGCACAAAGCTAAATTTCTCTTCCAGTCACCTCCCTTGTACTTGTGTCAGAGCTGGGTCAGGAGACTGATCTGATTAAAAACACAAATCTAGTCCTTTCCACCCAAATGATGACCATCCTTAATACCTCCCTGAGTGCTACTTGTGCTGGGCAGGGAAGAGAGCAGCAGTGTGGATTCATGTCTGCTGGCATCTGTCTTGAAGTTGGACCTCATCTCCAAATTTGCCAGCACTGAAAGGAGAACACGAGAAAATGCAGGGGAGTCCTATAGATCCTAAGCTGTAAATTTCTCTTTCTTACTTCTGGATCTGAGAACATTATAGCAGTTTTGTCTGACCTATTATGGCCTCACACTGCTATAAATTTATTCACTTCAGCAGAATGAGTACTGAATTTCAATGGTACAATTTAGAGCAGACTCTTTCTCATACCAGATTACCATAATTTACAAAACTTGAATTGAAAACAAAATAAGCAGAAAGAGAAAAGGTTGATTTATTTTGCTGGTTCTGAGTGAAAAAAATCGATCTATATATATGGACATATGGATATAAATGGAATGCACATTTTTGTAGGTACTCTATGAACCATACTGTTTCACAATTTACCAATTAATTGCAAATATTCTCCGTTTGTACTGACCTATTAGAAAACTTTGGTAAACTATTGCACTGCTGTATGTACACATACATGAGTATCAGTGTCTATCTGGTGGTCACTGCTGTGCAAATCTGTGCATTACTTTTGATTTGTAAGCATACCTTCCATTCATGTTAAAGGAAATATCATCAGGTATATCAAATTAATACACAGAAGCCCATGATTTTGTGTTTCCCTTACCTGAGGCAGACCCATAGGATGTAACGTGGAGAATCTCCAGGCAGTGCCGATGAGCAGAGGTGCTGAACCAGACCTGTACTGATGCACCCGTTAGACTTGTGAGCAGAGTGGAGGCAGAAGACATTTTCAAAATGCTAACACAGGTTTCCATCTAAATTGTGTCACTTCTGGTACTGGTGTTCTGCACAGCTAGAAAACAGTGCTATATTGAATATTCCTCCCTACCACAAATTGCTTCCTCAATCCAGTGCCCTGTTACCTTTTCCAGTTGGTATTGCTGCCAGACCGTTACTTCCTAAGAAAAGGCAGTTCGTTAATCAAAGATACAGTTCAACATTCATTAAAGGCAATGGATATATCTCCTTTGATCTGAGTGTCATCTCATTGTTTTTCATTTATTCAGAACTCTTTTATAGCCATGAAATCCAACTTATTGAAATTAATTTCTTCATTCCCTTGGGCAATTTTAGCCATGAAAACGCCATGCTTCATGAACAACAACAACAGCAACAACAACAACAACAACTGGTTATTTTTATTGCAAGTTTTTTTGTTGGTTTGTTTTGGAGTTTTGTGACAAAAGAATATTAACTTGATTTAGCCACAGATTATAGTTCTTAGGTGAGCCCAAAGGAACAAATATCAACTTGAGGATCTGATTTGAAGAAAGAGTTTAGGAATAGAATGAATGAATGCAAAAGAATATGGCTTTCATAGAAAGACAGAGAATTTTCTCATTTTATTAATCGTTCAGGCAAAACTTAGAGCCGATTTAATTAAAGGACTGTGCACCATTTCTACCCAAGATAAGATGATTTTGCTAAAGTAAGTATGAAAGTATGAAGCAAATGAAGAAAAGCCCAGAGCCCTATTCCCTAGCCTAGATTTCACAGCATCGTATTGATAAAGCAGGACTGGACCCAACTATGCTGGATCAAAACCTCCAAGGAAAACACAAGCACTCTCTAAACGAGTGATATTGGTGATTAGGCAGAGATCACAGCACTCTCCAGAGCAGACCTTGTCTCACTCTGGTGCTTCGCTGCACCAGCTTCATCAGGAGTATTCCCACTCTGTACACCACAGTGTAATGTAGATCCCAGGTCTACAAGTTCCAATCAAAGTAATGAAATATAAAATGGAATAATCTTCTGATAATGATATGCAAAGGAAGGAAGTAAATTTCAATCTTCTAAACACTACACCGGACCTTTCCACTAATTATCTTTTGACAAGATGTATTAGAGCTACGGTGTCATTTGAAATATTATAGTCTATTTTAATAGCAACTCTCTGTCTTTTATAACTCTCCCAGTATCGTGATGGTATTCCACGGTATCATTGGATGCCTTACTGATTTTCTTTCCCATTGTGTGAGATGAAATGTTCATGCACACAAAAGAGATAATATCATATATTCTATTGCTAAGTGCCCTTGAACAATGCAATTTTTAAAATGAATTAATTTTATGAAAATAATTGCAATAAGAAACAGAACATGAAATACAGCTTGCTCATTATGATAGCTGACATTGTAAGGAGAATGAAAAATGATTCAGAACAGAACATATATTCTTGGAGTCTTTCAACGTTATCACCAAAATCGTATTCGTTACACTTTTTGTTTCTTTTGTGCACCTTCTTGGTGGATAATTGTATCTTGAAGACCATCTATTCTCTTTATTTCTCAGCTTCTTTGAATTCTTTCTAGTTTAGTATAAGGATAGGTTGGTTCCTGTAGTCTTATTTTAATATTTAAATTCCTACTCTGGACCACTTTGTTACAAAAAGTAAACTTACTGTTATTATAATAGATGTTAAGGAAGAATTCTGCTTTCAGCTGCACAAGTATATAAACTGGAATAACATCTGAGAAAGCAGCAGCTTTTCTCCAGAGTGACATAACTGGGTGCAAAGCTGCTCCTGTGCTATTTATCTATTTCATTACCTTTAGAAATACAAGGTATGAACTCTAACAGATTAATTAATGAACTTCACAGCAGCAAAGGACAGGTGGACACTGTTGTATTCTGACCTCCAAGGCTTGTTCCCAAGCCCTCTGCCAATCGACCTGGTTCTGCTGAGACCAAGGGAGCAGCCGTGCACTACTCAAGACTCTGCCTCCCTTCTAGACCAAACAAAAGCAGGGATTAGAAATACATGAAGCAAGAGGAAAAGCAGCAGAAACTGAATCTACCAACATAAGCCAAAGTACTGTAGCCCCCAGGGGGCGTGAGAAGGATACTGCCTATGAAGATGCTCTTACTTCTCTGCTTATGGTGTCTGCTCATGTTTCTTGCACCAAATTCTGCTAAAGACCATTTTCGTGAAGAGAATACAAAACCACAGAAATCATAGGAAGGGTCAAAATATAAAACAAAATCCTTTTTTTACCACTGATTGGTTTGGAGTGATATTTTAGGCTTTTTTCTCTCCATTTCCTTTTTGTAAAATTAAAGAAGAAAGCAGCTTTTTTAAACACCTGCTATGAAGGCAGTTATTGGTCCTTGATAATGCCTTTGTTTAAATAGAAGTTGTGGCTGCTTAGTACTTCTCAAGATGGATGTATCATGCCGGCTTTTAGCCCTAATTTATATTCCCCCACAAACCTAAAGGGAGCTTACATTTTTAACTTTCAGTGTTTGATTTCATTGTTCAAAGTTTTGTTCTTTTATAGTTTCTTTCTGGACAAGAATCACATTAGAAAGAACTTCAGAGGATATCAACTGCAAGAGGGTTGTTGATTTAAGTGGAATTATACTGAGTTATTAAAAAACAAACAGACTAACAAACAAACAACCCAGGCCAAAACAGGGCTTGCGTTAACAAAGCTTTTAAACGGTGAGCTGGTTAAATTTTGCTCATACTCATTTATTTTAGGCCCATAAACATATGCTTTCCCAGGCGATTAATACAGTTCATCTTTGCTCAGCTTCCTACTAGTAAGGATGGAATCAAATTCTGAGGCTAGTTATGGATACAGTCCAAAGAGCTATTCATCTACGTGTAATCATGGAAGCTGATGTATATAAAAGTGAAAACAACTATTTGTCCTCACAATCTGGCTTAAAGATATCTATACCTTTGGAATAAGGTTATATGGACAGTTTTTCTTCTCATTAGCTGCTTTATTCGTATCTGCAGGGGCTGTCAGGAACATGCATTTAATAACACTTAACCCTCTGTGTTTTAATAAATAAGGCTGTTTGAATCTATAGAATATCATAGAAATCATGATTGTGCAGAAAATGCCTTTGGTGATGAACAATTCAACCTCCCACTTGGGAGCACTCAAAAAAAATTAAACAAAACCCAGAAGGGATTAATCTATAATGACTTTTTTAGTTTTTTGCTTATCGCCTAGGTATTTTTATATTAATATAAATTCTGTGGTTTCCCCAGTTTTAGTTGGAAAAAACCCCCACATATTAGTTGGCCATTTTAGACAATGTGTTACTGAGGCAATGGGAAAGTCCAGGGAGTGCATCTGTGGTTGGTTATCGGTGTTAAACACCTTGAATGAATTGCATAGCATCAGGCAAAACAGATGACTTCAGCCATCCAAAAAGTACAAGTAAATGCACTGCCTGCAGGCTCTTGCAGCTATTATAAAATAGAAATAATTATGAAGAGGGGAAGAAAGTTCATCCACGTACATTTGCTAAAGTATATGTCCGTGACATCATTGATAACATGCCTGAAAGTTCTAGCATAGTAAAGCCATTTCCTATAATGAATTTCGTTATGCCTTCTCGTATTTTCTGTGGACTCTGAAAATCTAGCTCTACCTGCACTCCCATCATCATAGTATCTGATCTTTTTGCAATTTTTATTTTTTTTATTCTAGCAATATTGTTATAAAAGCCATTATACCCATTTCACAAGTGAGGAGCTTTAGGATGCTCAGGACGTAAAGAAATAGGCAGACTTAGGTCTTCATTACAGCCTTCAGTTAGAGTGTTGTCTTTGACCAGAGTTCATTGCTTGCGACATTACAGGCATTTGTGCCATGCTGCTTTTGGCCAGCCATTCTTTTTTTTATTTTTACAGCACAGCATTGGAGGTGCTAAGTGCTGCCTTGCTTTATCTGGTATTCCAGAACCTTTGCCCAGAAGTTTCTACACATGGGTCAGTGTCCTCCTTAACCTGACAGAGTTCAAAGCCTCGTGTGCTGATGCACCATAAATGGGCTAAAAAAAACAGTGCGTGCTGTGGGCAGCCAATTGAAGCTGGGCCGAGATGCAACCAGGAGGGCATGGCTCCTTGGGTCAGAAGGGAGAGTACAAAAAGGAGCCAGATTGTTTCACCTGATAGGGAGCATGGCTGACTAAGAATGAGGACTTCTGTAATTCAGTCTTTGCTCTCATGACTCTTTTTTTTTTAGTTGAAGAGCCACTGAACAGTGGGTTAGAGGGAAGGTGCTGGTGTTTTCTCTTCTACATCCTCAATTTGTACTTCTGTATACTTAAGCCATCCGGGACTGTCAGACTTATAGCCCATTTAACTGTTCAAGACCCTCAGGTTATGTCCATCCTAGTATATTAAGCAGCATCTAACAATATTCTTAGGCACCTGAATGCAATGTCTATGCTCTTTTAAAGCTCTTCCTGGCCTGCTTTGCTGACTCTCAAATAATTCCTGGGTACGGTTCAGAATTTGGCATGATATAGAGTCCCTTGCTGGAAGACAACTCATGTGTGGTCTCCTGTATTGGTGCGTGAGAATGCATAACATTATGAAGGTGAGACATTCCCTGCCAGTTGGCTTCACCGCTGGTGAATGGTGCTGGCACAGTTAGTTTGTTAGGATTGCATAGGCACACTGTTTTGTGAATTCTGAATTGTTTGGGCATGTGCCAGGCACACCTCAACCAAGGCAGGTAAAACACAGATGCCTCAGCAAGACTTCTGATGGCTCATACTCTTGGAGTGGAATGCTTGAGTGTAGGTGCTTTTGGATCCTTTTTTTTTTTTTTCTGAGGTTGTATTTAGTGTTATGATCACGGTCACAGACCAAGTATGAGCTTGAAGATCAGCTCTCCTAATTTTTTGCCTGGTATCACTACCACTGTTTCATTCTTCTTTTTCTATATTAACAGAAACACACGCTTGTGTGTACCTGTTCTTTCTGTCACAGGAAAATGCTACTATTGTTCTGCGTACTAGGATCACAGTTGGTAATAACAATTCACTCTGTCAGCTAGCAGGAGAAATGGCAGCCTCTTTTAACTCCCCTCCCATATGCACTTCTAGTAGTGACAGAAATACCTCTACTTGCCTCTGGCAGAGGCCAGCTGCCTACACTGGAGGCAGGTGTGTAATAGCCAAGCACCAAAGTGCCCAACTGGTACATTACACAAGGTGTTCCAGGAGGTGAGGACAACTCCTGAACGCCATGGAGAAGCCCTGACACTTGGAAGTGTGTATCCAGGTCCACAAAATGGGACTAAAATCTGTAAAAAAATACCAGCTTCTTCTTGAATACCTCTGGTCCTTGTGTGCCCGTCTGAATAAAGTGAAAATTTACTCTTTGATTTCTTTTGTTAGTGCTGCAAAGTCATGCAGCTTGCAAAGATTAGAGGAGTACCTCCCTTCTGAGTCGCACTTTACAACAGAATTGTTAAGCACTGAGTGCAGTGTTTTATTGTGGTGATATATGAGACAGAAGGAACACAGCTTGACTTTCAAACTCCAAGCAAGGGCTTGCAGTGCCAGCAACTAAGAAAAAGATATTTGTACATGTAAACTGCAAGTCTTATCTGGAAATCACTGTGAGATAGTAATCTTGGGACCTTATGACGTTGTTTTACCAAGACACAAATGAAGTATAACAGTAGTTTAAGGACCTTGTTGTGTGAAAGTTTGCACAAATCTAGTAATAGATCAGCTGGTCTGTTTTTAAAAGGAGGGAAGGAAGACTATTTATTTCCCCCCAAAGGAACTGCTACAAAGCTATTTTCCTTATCAGAAGAACACCTTTTTCCTGAATGTTATCTCTTTGACATTTGTTCTGTATAACCTAATGAGGGCAGGTGGAACACCATGGGAATGAGTTATTGTTGATTTGATATAATTTTAACTTTGTTTCAAGCTTGCACGTGGAGTTGGTATTTTGAGCCTTCATTTTGCTTATTGGTGACCTTGGGCAATTTTGTAGTCAATAGAAAGGGAAAAAAAAAAGCACTACTTTTTACTGCTAGGCTGTTAGGTGTCTCAAAGTCATTTCTAGTGACCATGACAAGCGTTTCTATATATTTTTTTATTCTGTGAGCAGCAGAGAGTATTGCTTGATCTTCCCACATAAAACGGTAGGGAGCACTCATGATTCAGATTCCTCCCTGACTGATTTAGACCTCTTACAAATTTAGGAACAAACACACCGCAGTGGTCCTGGCTGGGGGTCCCGTGGTGCCGGCAAGGCGAAGCAGAAGCTCTGGCCTTGCCTGCTACCCCTCTTACTAATGGAGCCGAGGGTCTGCTGAGTGTTGCCCGTGCTGACAGCTGGACACAAGCTGACCTTTATGCATGAGAGAAGTTTCCTGGAATCCCCCCCAAAATGATCTCTTGACAGCATCATGTCCAGCAGCTGGGCTTTCTTCTGCCAGATGTAAGGGGCTATGCAAACCTGTTACTCCACTGCTGGCAGTGGTTTTGGCGTTGGGGTTTGATCCTCCTCAGAGGAGATGCAGAGTTGTGCATGCAGTAAAATGCTGTGATTGGGAGAGGAGCTTCTGTGTCCTCAGCTATGCCTGTGGTCCTCACATGGCCAGCCTGTTTTAATTTGCCTTCTTGGCACTAAACAAATAAGGACAGGACAGGACCTGAAGCTTGCAAATACCCATCATGTAAAGTAAAGCCATGGAAGGTAAAGATTTAACTTTGTCCATGCCTAGGTACAGCCTCTTCCCATTGTGGCATGAACCCAGAAATGCGTTAAACTCTGAATCAGACAGAATACAAGGTTGTAGAGTATCAAGGCTTAGGGAATATTTTGGCACAGTCTCTTGAATCTTAAATGGCCAAACATCCATGGTCTGTTTACAAGTCCTTAATACTTTACATGGTACTATAATGCAAAACCCTGGATGAAGGTGAGTTCCCAGTGCTGCTCCTCTGCTAGGATCAAGGGGCAGCTTCTGTCACAATAAGAAGAAAAACTGCTCTAGCTCAGCCTGCCAGATAAATGATGGTTCTTTGGAATTCAATCAGGAAATCAGTTCTCCTAAAAACCACATTCTCCTCTTCACCATACTTGACTACTGGGAAAACTAGAAGAGTCATATACAGATAAAAAGGAATTTAAATGCAGTGCAGAACTAAATGTAGTTTTCTCTGTTGCCATTTATCCTGGCTTCTGACCAAAGATATTTGGTACCCAGCTGTTATGTCATCTTATTTATGCAGTCCACCCATAGTGCAGTAAGGGTGATCCCCAAGAGCAATTCTTAGTCTGGACCTGAGAGGCATGAGTCTCCACAGAAATATCAACCTCTGCTCCAGAAAGACTCTTTCTGGGGAGCTGAGATAATGGGCTTTGAATAGGGCTAAAGTAAGACAGCTTTCCTTAAACAAATAAACAAGGATCTCACTCAGAACAGACTCCTAAAAATGCCTTTGTCTATCACGAAGGAGAAAACCTTCTCCAATTGATTTCAGAAACCCACACGTGGATTAGCTGTCTGTATCGGCTTCTTAAGCAGCATTTGTCCCACATGACCAATTTCAGCCACACATTTCTGCCCACTTGCTACCTCTTCCCTTGGTCATTTTTTGGACAGATCTGTTCCCCTGACTGATTTGCTGTAGAGCCACACAAGTAGCTGGGCTCACAAAGCAGTGGGGACACCATGGTGCTACTTAAACTGGTGTTGCTGCCTGAGAAACAGCAACCTTAGTGTGGTGTCCTTTGTTCCACTTAAATTTGAGAAGAAACTTCTTCTCAGTAAGGGTAAGAGAACACTGGAACAGGCTGCCCAGGGAGGTTGTGGAGTCTCCTACTCTGGAGACATTCAAAACCCACCTGGACACATTCCTGTGTAACCTTATCTAGGTGTTCCTGCTCTGGCAGGGGGATTGGACTGGATGATCTTTTGAGGTCCCTTCCAATCCCTAACATTCTGTGATTCTATCACTTCCTAAAGCTTCCACGTTATCTCTTCTGGCTTTGCTTTCTGAGAGAGAAGGAGAATGGAGAGAAGGCAATCAGTTAGGACTAATTTCTCTGAAACAAGATTTTTCCTAGGTAGCAGCTTATTCAATATTTGATGGGTCATTCAATCACAGGTTATGTGGTTGGATACAAATACTTGCAGTCTTCTTGCTTCTCAACAAGAGCTTGACTCATTTCTCCACTTAGCCACAGATTACTGAAGGGTTGGGAAAACTGGGGCATATCTAGTGAATATAAAAATATTGCCAGCATTTCTTACATTTTCCACACCCTAAATATTCACTTTGTGATGCACATACCATGTCGCTTCCCAAAACACCAAGACAAGGGTTCTTTTGCAGTCTGCAAAACTAGTTAAAAGCTTAAAAACAAGGGGTCTGAAAGAGCGTATTCCTGCTAAAGCTTTGCTGGTCAGTGGTGTCTGCTAATTTATCCTCATGTCTTGATCAATTGATTCATGTCATAATGATCTCACTATTTTCCCATTCAATCTCAGAATAATTTTAATGACTGGAAATCTCTGGCTCTGGCTGTGCTTTATGTGTTGTGTCATCTCTTAGACTTCAGGAAATTTCTTAGCAAGAGTTTCCACCTTTCGGTGGAGCTAACTAAAGAGCTCTCCAAGCTGCATGATCCTTCGTCATCAGCTCCCAGAATGAATCCACTTGGGAAGAACAAGATAAATCAAACAACATAGGCAAGGACATAATGCAGACAATTCACAATAATAAAGTAGCTGTATTAGTCTCAAAACAGCAATTCAGAGCAGCATAGGATTAAGCAAATATTGTATAGGCCAGTTCATTTGCACCATCTGCTGAACCAAGTATCAGAAGGGGAAAGGATAGTAGGCGCATGGGACTGTGTGTTGAAATACATTTGGAAAAAGAAAATTGTTTCGGGAAGCTATGAAAACAAAAATCTGGGTGCTTACAAACCCGCAGCTGGGAGAGGGAAGGAAGAATGGTGTCATTTCATAGACCTCAGAGATTGGATTTTTTCATTTACGATTTTTTAGGAGCAGGGAAGGTTGTAGAGCCTAAAATTATCTACTCTGGAGTCTAGTTCAGACTCAGATAGGAATTGCTATTTAACTATGGGAAACACAAGTGTGGAAATTATTATGCAGAGAATAAGAAGCACAGGTTTTTCAAACATGCTTGGGTGCTGTGAGTGAGTACATGCAAAGTATGGGCCTGGACACAGTCACTGGCTGTTGTTTAGGTGGCTTAGACAATGCAGCTGTTCACTAAGACCGTGTTGTGTTGATCAGAGCAGGCAATAGGCATTTTGATCCTTTCAGCTATCTTTGGATCAATAGTACTGCTGAGGATGGTTTCCTGTAAAAAATGATTGAAAGCTGAGAAACTCGGTTGTTCAGATACTGTTGTGAAATATGTGTATTAGTCAAGAGGTGATACTGGACTTACATCTTGTCAAACATAGGAACAGTAGTATAGGAAAAAAAGATCCTGGTATTCCAGTAGTCCAGCAAGTACGAGTGCATCTCTGAAGTGTCATATCGTGTACTAGCATATACCAAGCCATTTAAATGACTGAAAACATGTGTTTATTTCTCTTGATCAAGACTGCTTAAGTATTGGAAGTTACACCTTGTAATATAAATCGCTATAAGAAATTCAACTGAATTGTTACTTATTTAATTGGTAACAATTCTACTTAACAATCTGTGCCACAAAAGATAATGGCTATGGAAGTCAAAAGGCATTTGCACAGAAGTTTAACTTGGTCATAAATGTCTTCCTCTGTGCGATGGCACACGAGCTGCAAATACTGCCCCATCTTTAAAGAACTGAAAAATTCTGGTTTAGCTGCAGGAAAAGGAAAGAAAAATTGTTTTCAGTTCTTATTCTATCAGAACACCTCAGAATTACTGATAAAAGCATCATTGATTCATAGATGGTGTTAAAAGACGTAAGGCATCAGCAGAGAACCAGTCTGATTTTGTGTATATCATAGACCATTACATTTTACTGAATTATTGCCAAACTGAACCCAGTGGCTTCCATTTCACTGAGACATAACTGGTGTTTGGCAAGAACAGAAATATCCTCACAATACCCATTTTGAATTATGGAATTACTAGTTTCCTTATTATATATACGGGACACAGACTAGTTCAGAGAACCATTGGAAGGGTTTTCTGGATGCCATGTGGGGTACCAGGAGGCTATTTTCTCAGGAAAAAGAAAAAAAAGGAAGAAAAGAAAACAACACAGAAATCTTAAGGTCTCAATAACTCCTTCCCTTAAAACTGACTTCTCCTGACACTAGTGGTGATAATGAGAATTTGACGATTGTTCTGTGACTTGTGTGATATTTTCAGTCCTGGCTGAAACACATTAAAAAGCTGTTTTGAAGATAGAGGATACATTACTGTGATCACACTAGCAGAAAAGTTCAAAATCTGTCCTTACTCTCTAAAAGCACTGAACTGCCTGAAGAAAATTGATGTGTTAGCATAGGCAAAATTATCCAAACTGTGTGCCAGAAGTAAAATTCACATTACCTCGCTCACATAAGAAGATGTAAATTGGCAATATTCTTTTTATTAAAAAAGTATTAGAAGCCAAATCGTAATTGTTGTCATGGTCAGAGTTTCCAGAGACAGACACGGTGCCTTGTGAACTTCTGGGGACATTGTGACTACTCTGGAAATATCAGCTGCAGCATCCCCAGCAGCACCAGGACCTCGGCATACTGTCTGCATGCATCAGTAATGCATGGACAGCGCTGTCTGCAACTGACCACAGATTTCGGCTGCCCGGTCCAGAAACATAGGTCTGTCCAATTAGTCCAGTTCCTCTTCAACATAGAAATCAAATAGGACATCCCAGTCACCAGACCTGCAGCTGTCTTTTGGTAGACAATGTTCTTGGCGTAAATCTCTCTGGCCACATTTCTACCCATGCCACCTCTCTCTCTCTCCCAGACCACATCTTGGTACCGTTCTCAGAGCAGCCTGGGTGAGGGGTGGTTTCCAGTTAGAAGCTGTGCCCACCCCAGCAGGGTCCAGCTGTGTACACACAGGAGGTGCTCTGTCACCTGCCCTGGAGGCTGCAGAATGGGCCTCACCCCTTGTCTCTGGGAGCACAAATGTACCCCTATGTCTGTGGTTCCATACCCATCTATAACGGATCCTTGTGCGCTGGATCACCAAGCCATGTAAACTTAGACTGGATCAGATGAGAGCAAAATCACACCTCAGGTATACTGACAGAGCATCCATTGTGCAATTTAGGCTTTGTTCTTTGTGCTGGGCAATACCTGATCTCATGCTGGAATGGAACTGGCAGATGATTCCTTGTGTGGCATGAAGCATGCTGATACAAAAGTAACCTGTCAAATATTTTTGAAAAAATTTCGAACTGGTCAAATTAGTTTCTACAAGCACAGTTCCCTGCATCACTGGTACCCAGAAACTTTAACACCAGGGTTGCTGTGCTGCTGAAGCACAGTCCTAGTCGCACAGTTAACAGCATTGAGAGCAGCACTGCAATGCAGTTGGTAGCACCGATACACACACAGAAGACCTTTTTCAATATTGCTATTATTGAGAACTTCAAATGAATGGATGCGTTTGAAAGACTTCCCAGAAAATACATTTCCTTTTCAGCTGGCAGCTCAGTTATTCATCTAAGTAGTCTGTGGATTAAGTAATTTGACAACCATTGAAAGGTTTCTTTTTGTGAAACAATTGTGTGTTATTGCTCTCTCCTTTTTCCATTTCACCTGTACAACTAACCCAGAAATTCAGCACAGACATATCAAGACACACACTGAGATCAGACGGCAGCCACACCAAGCAGCATGTGATGATGCTGATGCATGTCAGGATCTACCGCAGGACAGGCTTGTAAAAGACTGGGGAGGGAAAAACAGAAGCAGAGAAAGAGTTTTTTCCTGTTTGCTTTTTAGCTCACTTCTTTACATATGTGAGGGAAGAGGGAGCACGGATCTTAGTCATTTCACGTCACAGATTACTGCAGTGGAGGTCAAGTTGAAGTACAGCATCATGTGTTGCAAGGCAGCTGCATGATCTGGTATCTAATTTATGAAAATACCAGGCAGATTGGGCATTTTGATTTTTCTAAGTGTGTAGTGACTGTCAGTTTGGTTGGTACTTCTCCATCTTTCTGGCTATTCTGTGCTGCCTTGCAGGATGAGGGGAAGAGGCTGGACTGTCCATTTGGCTGCGGACATGTCACGCCATATTCCCTCTGAGGGGGGACATTAGATGTGTTTCACCAGGATCTACCTCTGCAGAACCGACAGACCCCTGAGCACTTGTATGCAGGGGGTGCAGGGCGATGCTGTCGCTGCACACGATGCCCCCACGGTGCTGTGAGGTGCCATCGTTCTGAGAAGTGGGGACCAGTGTGTTATACCTCTACCTGACCAACAGATCCACCTACCTTAAATCCCATCTCTGTTTTTGTATAGATCCTGACAGAACAGCTCGAGTACACTGTGTACAGTCAGGGGAAAAAGTATTGATTTTGCTGTACCTGAATAGAATTCTTAACAGAAAAACAAACCTAATGCTGGTGTTTTGTTTTTTTTTCTTTCTTCTCTTTCAACTTTTGTGCTTGGGTTTCTGATTTCACCATATAGTATTTGATCCATGGGAGCTTGATTTTTAAGATGAGCATGACCTAGGCTCTGATCTGTGCAGGCACAATTTCAGAACCAGTAAATAATTTTGCCCACATTTTATTGCCTTCATTTAACTGAGGTGCAAAGTAATAATTTCCTTCCTACCTACAAATCAGAGAATCAGATGGGCGGATTTTACATTTTTTTCTGGCATACTTATCAGGAAATTTATCCTACTACATTAGCATTACTAAAAAGATTCAAAATGTAGCTTATCCACAATTCACTGGGCAAAGGGAAAACTAGCCTGATCTGAAGTGTATCTTATTTATCTTGAGGGTGTTGCTGTGAATTAAGATTTTTAAAACATTATTTTAATAATAGGTATAGTACACATTAGTTATGTTAATAATTATGTTATTATGAAAACAGTTTAAAGCATTATTAATGCACATGCTATCAATACTTAAAAGCATCGTTGCCTGATGGTGATAACACAGCTTCACTAGTGGATGATCTATGACTGCAAGCATTAAATACTCTCTACTATAAAGTCATTAATCCCTACTTTCTTCGAATACGTTTAATTAAAAAGTTCCATTTTCCAGTAATTGCTGTTTTTATATAACCCTGAAATGGAATTTTGTTGAGGCACAAGATCTTTTATATAAACATCCATCTGTCCACAGCGTAACAGTGCCGGGACGAGTTTTGTGGATTGGGTGAGAAGTGGAGAGATTACAGAAGAATCTGTGTCCCTGTGAACTTTTGTCCTCTGTGTAATGGCTCTGGAGGATTTTTGCTTTCAGAATTTTGGTACCAAACAAGGTACCAGAGTTAGTAGGGGAGAAAATCATGAAACAATGGATTTAGTGTCAAGTGAAGATGCTTTATTAGTTTATAAAGCAAAGCTCCCTCCTTATTCCTTTTTTCCTATGTAAAGCTCACCACTGTGAAGTATCATCTGTTTCTTATATTGTTTCTTTCTATTTGAATGCAGAATTAAGCAAACCTCAACTGCATATATAAAAATACATACACATATCTATATCTTTATCTATATCTATATCTATATCTATATCTATATCTATGTCTATGTCTATGTCTATGTCTATGTCTATATCTATGCTTCAGGCTGAGAGATACCACTAGTAAAATAGAAAATATGTTGGTATTAATAAGGTTAGCATGTGAAAAGTATGAAATAAATGCATGGAAGTTTGTCACCTTATTAATCATTCCATTATAAGTGGTGTTTTTACTTTCATTGGTCTAACATCTAACCACAGTTCATTGGCTAAAGGCCAAGGTAGCTTTCGCATTGGAACATTACCATGCGGTGTAGTTCTGTACTTCTCTTCCATTTATTAATGCTGCAGACTTCCTACAATTCAGGCTAAAAATAGAACTGGTTATGTGAAAAACACTGCATTTGTGCTTGAGCTGCAGTATAGAAACAAGAGGATTTTATATGGATGGGGAAGAGATTCATGACACACAAGAAGTAGCTGCTTTTTCTCTGTAAAAAGCTTTCATTTTGCATGGTTGTAAATAAGATTAGAGTTGCTATGTACATGTTAGTCCGAAGGATGAATCATAGTTTTGGTATTGCCCCAGTATGTATGAATCTTCATGTTAATCTATTGTATGAAGGAAAGCTGATTTCTTGTACAAGGAAACTTGAAAATAGTGCAATGTAAAAAAAAAAAAAAAAGAATTTGTAAAATCAAAGGTGAGAGTGATGTTTTGTTTTTCAGTAGAAAGGGTGTCTTCATCTGTGGCACATTTCGAAGTATCCTCAAAAAATTGCACACTAAACTAAAGCTTCAACCACACCACTAAATTTTCAGACATGTATTTTGGCCAGGCAGAGATTCTCCTATTGTTCTGCTTTCAGTATCTTTAAGGCAGCATTTGCTGTCTCCAGACCACTTCACCATGAAAACATTCTCAAACTTATTTCTGAGTTGTAATACAGCTGCACAGTAAAAATTGTCAGCATTCAAATGCAGTCCCTACTCTCTTGATCTTTTTTATAATGCTGTGATTTGTTTTGGATCAGCAATGGTTTGAACAAGACAAACAACATACCGGATTCCATCTGAACCTAAGGGAGCTGCCAGGGACACAGGTGAAGAGTGATAGTGGATGCATTTCACAGTCAAAATGAAAAGCGGCAAAACTGATAAGGTCTCATTGTTGCACAAATAGAAAAAGCTAACAGTTTGCATATCAGAAATATCAAGTGTTAGGATTTGACTCAGAACTGCTGAATAGTAGTAGCTTGTTTGCCTTTGGAGAAATAGAGAGGAAGGAAATGTCATGCAGCAACATCACACGTGATAGTGATGGGAGATGGCAAACAGGGAAATAGACCTTTCCGATGCTGTTTCCTAAAGATACTGTTTAGACTGGCTCTGATGGTGGATTATTAAGGAATTCTGATTATTAAATATCTGCACTTGGCAAAGAATAAGAGAGGAACAAACCTCTTTTGAAGTGCCCAACAGTCTCCAAAGTCACCCTTGTTTTGTTCTTAACTCAGTCCTCTGTAAGAAATAAAAATGGTGATTGTGTTAGGAGCAGAGGCAATAGTAATGTAAAGAGAATAAATTGTAAGATGTATGATTTTTGAGCTATCTAGAGGAAATGACATTAAGAATGCTTTCAAATGTCATGTGCTTTGCACCAGGCCACCAAAACACAGTGAGGTAAAACAACAGATACTGGGTTTCTGTGTTGATTCATAACCTATAATTAGCTGGAAAAAAAAAAAGAGATATTCGTTCACAGGACAAAGCTCACGTAAAAATATTTGCTTAGTTCATCCTCTTAATTACTGTAGACCAGACTTAACCCCCACATAATGGTGGAACTCCATCCAAATCCAGCGTGGGCTGAAATCAATGAATCTGTTCCGATTTACATTAGAATTTAATTTTGTCTTGACAAGCTCTCTGAAATTGATACTCACTGCAATACCAACTGCAGTATAAAGGATCATATTATGCAGTCAACATGATGCACTTTGCAATATAACTTAACATTAATGTTAAATTAAATTACGAAGATAAATTTATGGTCTCTCTTAAAATCATTTAAGAGCTTAATTCTGATCTGAGATGTGTAAGACACAAATCTTGCTTATTGATCATTGAATATACAGATAGTTGTGAGAGAAGAATCGCATGGTATGATGGGCTGTAAGAGACTTCTTGTTACGATACAGGCTTGTGATTTGGTGTATTGATCCTTTTTTGCAGTTAAGATCTCTGCTCAAGGAGAAGGTTCAAGCAGGTCACCATCATTGTAGAAAACACCAAACAACCTATATACTTTGGATGAGGCCAGATTGCACCAGGAGGTCTGTAAGGAAGAGTTAGACAGTGAATTATTCAGTTTCTGTGTTTTCATGGCCTTCAGAACTAAGCCTATCAGGAGGAAGATGAGACTTCTCCTGCAAGTACTTCTGTTTTCATGAGCTGAAAATACATAGAGCGACTGGATGCAGTTTGCCTCTGCCATTAGGATTCCAGGAATATCTGCTTGTGGTATTGAAATCAACTGTCTTTATTTTGCCTGATTTGTCATCAGAGAAAAAGGAAAAGGGACCACATAACCTTCAATGTTCATGTCAGTGTTGAGGTAGAAAGAGGCATGAGCCCAGCTGGTGCAAACAATATTAGAAGCTCATGAGACTTGTATGATGCCACTAAAGGAAGGTTTTTTCAAAACATATTCCCATTGTACAGAAGGTGAATAGGAAAAACACCATTTACTGAAAGGACATTCTTTTAATGGCTGGGTAATGAGAGGAAAAATGAATAATTTAAAGTTGCAAAGTTCTAGCGAAGAGCCCCAAGAAAAGATAAATCTATTAAAAATAGGTATTAAAATTTTAAATTGAGAAACAAAAATGAAAATATTAGAGCTCCTTTCTAGACCCATAAACTATAGATCTAAATAGAAAGATTAAGCAAAATCACAAGGAAAGTAAAACAAGTTACTTTTTCAAAAAATCTGAGGGGAGAGGGTCATCAGATGGTTACACCAATGACTGGGACACCTAAAACATTTTTTAATGCTTAAGAGTATTGTGAAATGGAATTAATTCCAGCACATGCTGTAATGATGAGCATACTGCCAAAGTGATAAGTAAGGCAGATTTCAATCTCTTCTCCAAAAACGCAACTCCAGCATGAGAGCTGTATGTATGAGGAGAGCACACGTGGCCAGTTCAGCATTCATGACATGGCATCTCAAAGGCACTTCACACTAGTCATTGCATATAGACAGAAGATGTCACTAAGACTGCTCATGTCCAGCATCGGAAATGCTTGGTTTGGTACAATATGAACGCTAAGGAGGCCCTCAAACGAGGCTCTCCTCAAGGGAGAGTGTGCTCGGCTGTCTGCAAAGCATTTCAGCAGCAGTTATGCGAGAACAAGGGCATTCACAGGATTGCTTCTCTGGCTACAGAAGTGTTGTACCCAGAGCCCTTTGCTAGTATGGAGACACTGCAGAGAGTGGGGAACCTGAACTCCTGGGCGGGATGCAGGGAAGGAGGGAGATGATTTTTGAATTGTAAAGGAGGTTGGGTTCCAGACCCATGGGTTTGATACTGTCACTGATGCCATCACACAAAAGCACAGAATTAATGGCCATGAGAGCTAGGAAAGTTTCTGTGATCACCTGAATTGCTCTAGAGCACACGGAGGAGAGGGCATTGGTGGAAGTTGTCAGCTAGCTGATGTGCCCAAAAAAAAATTAAAAAAAGAGGGAAAGAGAGACAGAAATAAAATACATAGGGGTCCAAAATATTGATGAGAATTAGCGCAGCATTGGTAATTTCTGTGCTGTGTTAAGAACCATCTGTTTCCTACCTACTCATAGTATTTGACTGGAAAAACAGATTAGTTTGCTTTTTTTTTTTTCTTTAAGCTTAGCTTTACCTGAAATGAATGCTGCTTCTTTCCGTTCTCACAGTTGCTGGGAATTGAAATGGCTGCAGATACAGAGCCGTGTAAAAATATGATGAGCTATGTAGCTTGGGAGCAATTGAGCAGCTGAATACTGCATTATTGAGAAATCATTTGCTACCTCTGGGTGTTAGTGAGAAACTGGAGAGTCCTAGACTGGCATTCAGAGCAGAGCATGGGATGAATAAACATTATGGACTGCTGAGTATTTACTAGTGAATCCAGCACGGAGCTTCAGTACTTGTATGTCCCACAGCATCTTGCAGGGTTGGCTACATGCAGGAAAGAAATAGTGAACTGCAGAGCCCTGTGGCAGAATTGATCTTATATTGTTTCCTAAAAGCCAAAGTATCAATGAAATGAATGACATTTTGCTTAATGTGCAGCAGGCAATCTGCATAGCAAAACAACCATATTTTCAAGTGATGACACGTGAGAAACATTTAAATATACATCAGTAGTACTCAAGGGACTTGGAGATAGCTACATGAAATTGTTATTTTTGTGTATATACCTTACAGTTGCCAAATTACTCCTGGCTTAGTATTTTCCCTCTTATCTAGTTGAGATAGGAATCTCTTCAGAACAAGGGGTTCGGTAGTTTGTAAAATATCTGTGTATATCTCTGGCATTTACTAAATAATAAATAATAAGCTGTAGATGCTAATGATCATTAATATTGCAAATGTTAAGCTGGAAATTCTAATTCCTAGCTTCTTAAGTGATTGTAAGTATAAAGATTTCTTGACTTGGCATCGTGAGTAGTCACAAAATACAGAACCTTCTGCAGTGTGGAGTGATGGCTATAAAGTATGTCCCACACCCAGTAAATCTCAGGTTATGGAATTTGTCCCAGAATCAGCTCTTGCTATGATATTGTGCTGCAGAACAAGTTTCTGCATTTTTTTAAAGCTAACACAAAATATCTACTCCATATAGTTTTGGAGATGCACTTAAAATATAAGCCAAGTTCAAGCTGATGCAGCTCTGTCTTGCTGAGCCCTGAACTAGTCTAGAACAATTTCTTTGAGAGCTGTGATCACGTTCATCTTAATGAGGTTTTAAGTCAAAGCCTAAAGAAAGAAATTGCAGTGACATTTTCTTAAACCTTTTCGTTAATTTCTATTTAAAGCAAATGTATTTAATTTAGGAATAAATTCAGTAAATGTGGCTATACCATATTTCCAAGCAGATTCCTACTTCCCTCTGGATACATAAAGCTCATATGGTTCCCTACCTATGTAGCAAAACCAAGGACTTGAATCTGCTTATACACTGCCAATTCAAAAATCTTTGGCACAGAAAGAATTGGAAACACTGAGAGAACAGTAGTCACAGTGAGCAAGTCAGGGATTACTCTGTGGTCCTGGACTACTTAAGCTATTCACATTGAGAGCTGCCTTTGCATTCTGTCCCAAAGATCATCTAAGGTTTCACCAAAATGAATGAGCCTGCGCAGACTGGATTTTGAATAGTCAGGTTGGAATTACTACTTTTATAATTGAAATGGAAGTAGTTACTAAATTTGCTGCTTGCTACACTAAGTACTGCAAAATTTCAAAATTGATCATTTATTTATTCCATGTATGTCGTTACATAGGATGTACAATGGACATTTCTTATTAGTGTCCACATCTCAGCAGGCGTGCACACTGGCTCTTCAAAAAGTGGAAGCAGGTAGCAGACTGGAATGCTGAGTGATGGGAATCTCAAAATCACTCATTTAGGCTTAAAGTTTATCATGCAGGGAAGGAGCATGGATATAGCTGATCCACAGAAACACACTGATAGAAAAGACTTATATGTGACTTGACATACTGGGCAAGAGCTTAGAACAAAACAACAGCAATCCCCTCCAGAAAAACAAGTGTGTAAAAAAAAAACCCTCATTTCTTTTGGTTCTTAAAAATACCAAAACATTTCTCATTTATATCTCCATATTTTTAATGGAAAACAAAGATGGCTTTTAATATGGAAATGTTCTGTATTCACATGTGATTCTTTAGAAACACAAGCTATTTTGAGCAGTGAATTGCAAGCCAGCCAGTGAAAGAAGCAGCAATATGTTCCTAGGAAATTTTCATTCCTCCCTCTGTTCTGCAGAGGAATGGTATTAATACGTACATTAATTTTGAAAAACAAGCATGAGCAGAGGAATTTAAACTCAGCTATAAGCCTTCCCTGTTTCTAACACTGAAGAATGAACTGTGCTGAGGGCTGCAGCAAAGCATTGGTGCTTCAGTGCCGCACTGCTGTGAGTGCAGAGCACTTGTATGGGGCTTTGACTCTGCTCCTGAAGTCCGACTTTCAGGGGCTAAAAAACCAGCCATAGTGTCTCCCCTTCCTCATCACAGATGTATCAGTAACATATCATGGACCTCTGGAAATACATGTCTGCAGGTGTCTATAAAACAGCGTGCAGAAACATTTCAGTTCTTTTCAGAAATCCTGCCCCACTGAAGTCAATGGGACCTTGCAGTGGGGCCAGGATTTCCCTGACAGCGTGAGCTGGAGCCCCTCTCTCTAGAGCGCATACAGGGTATGTAGAGGGAAGGCTGCTTTTCAGCATTGAAATAAAATGTCATTGTGTTCAGATTTTTTAGTTAATAACTCAGAATCTTTGTGGAGGATAAAAAACGAGCTCTAAAAGAAAGCACTGAACCCCTTCAAGGCTACACAGTATATTCCAGGTGTACCTTCACTGTCAACATCCTACCTGAACATCAGACAGTGACTAATAGTCTTATTCAAATGTTTTCTTGTCACTTTTAGGAAGGGTTGTAAATCTCTCTGAGCTCTGTCTATGCGACAGTTCCTACTATTTTCAAGTGGTTAACACAAGCCTTCAACCAGAAGTTTTAAGCATCAAAGAGTTAAACCTAAATTTCAGTAAAACTTTGGGGAGGGCTCTTTTCAGGTTCCTTGCTGGTTTGATTCAGAAAAACTGATGTTGTCTCACCATAATTAAATTTTTTAAGTATCATCCACCTGAAAATTTTAGATAATTCAATTTTTTCGTTGTTGTTAATGAAACTTCTGCTTATGCAGACAAAACTGTGAAGAGACAGTTCCCAAACATGCTGCTTTTGGTAGACTTTGGGACTCGTTGGCCGCCCTGCACTCACTAACCAGATCTGCTTCCTACTTTAGAGAAACTGGCTGGTGGCTTTGTCCATCTCAGCACCTAAGTATTGCAAGGCTCGAGCCCCACTGAATTCTCTTTAAAATGCAGAAGGCATCGCAAGGCAGAGAGGCTGCAGCTCTTTTGTGCTCCCAGCACGTCAGCAGGCGCAGGCTGTTTGCTGGGCTTGCTCTGCCACCTGCAGCTCCCGGCCGGCAGGACCGCAACGGCTTCACCAGCAGCCAAACAAACCGTTGCTACTGGAAATGTGAAAAATCTCATGGAGATAAGAGGTTTCACTGGAGAGGGTAACTGCTAATTAAATTAGAAATAGAATACATAAGCTTATGGTATACAAAATATGGTAAAAGAGAGCTTTCACCTGGGTCTTTCTGCTAATCTTCACTGCTCACGGTACCTGTGTCTGTTCTGAGAAAATAATCGAAACCCAGCATTAGAACAAAAAAATCATAAAGCTAAATCCATTCTTGGTGTGACTGGAGTGATCTCAGAGCTTAGTCTGACCCCTTACCTATGAAGGCCGATTTTGGCTCTGCTGATAACTGAAGTATTACAGGAAATTATGTGCGGATCCATATTCTTAGAACCCTCCAATGCCTGTCTGCAGTACTTCCAATATCTCCTCATATAACTCAGTTCTTGAAACGTGACTGGTTTTTGAAACCTATAAATGCTAGTCTTCTCCTCTAAAAAAAAAAAAAAAGTACTGAAAAAATAAAATAAATCAAATCCTTCCAGATGTGTTTTACTACACACACACACAAAAAATGTGCTTTATTATGTTCCCTACTTTCACTTCCCTGAGCCCCAAGGGTATAACATTACAATTTTCTCAAGTTGGATCCAAGCCCTGTAATTCATGAATTGTCCATAGGATCCATTTGGAACTCCAGCAAAATCACTGACACTCTGTACAGCACCAAAACTGTGCATGTGTCCAGTGTGTGCTGGGCACCCACAGGTACAAACTTTTCATGCCAATGATTTCTCTCACTGTAAAGAGCTGTGTTAATCTCTAGCAGCGGATCCAAGTCACAGCCATGACAGTAAAACAGCAATGTTTCCACAGTAATGGTCAGACATCATTGGGATGAGTTCAAATAAGAAAACATGACTGGAAACTAATTCTTATAATACTGGGTTACTGAGCATCATGTGGAGTTCTTCCGGTAGGGTTTAGTGCTGCAGAGGGAAAGTATACAATCTATTGTGATGTTTTAAAAGCTAAAAGAAATACATTTTTTCTTTTCCTTTACCCCTCATTCAATTGCCCACGCACTAACAACACCTTCTAGTGCCCGAAACATCCACATAGAGCCTTGTGTCCTTCTAGGACAGCAAGGGAGGTCAGATGGATCTGATCCAGGGTAACCGAGGGCACCTACATGCAGGCAAAGGAGTCCCACCTTTTCTGTTGCCTAAATGTGGAGCATGGAAATGTCTAACTCTCTCAGGCATTGCCATGAAAGGTTCTGGATCCCTAGAAATGTAGAAGTTATTTCTGTAATCACACATCATCGCTACAGTGAAGTCTTTAAGTCTTTAGGGTATTTTCCTGGGTGACTGTGTCTGCACTGTGCAGAAAATCCTTGTAGAAGAGATTGGTTTTGTTGGTACTCCAAACATTATTCTTATAATACTCAACTAAAGACTTGCACATTTTAAGATTATCTAGTGCTTGAAAAAAAATGTTAAAATAGATGTTTTGAAAAGGAATCTTACAGAGTGAGATTAGGTGATCTGTGGGGAATAGGCAGGCTAAGCCTCCAGCTTCTTCTATATGCCAATGAATATAGGAGGATGTAAAACATTTTGTTAGCTTTGTTTTAAGAAGTCACTTTGTAAAACGATGCAGTCAAACCAGCCTGCCAGTTACCCTGCTCACCAGCAGTTAAAGATGGCAGGTGGTTTTGGCTAACCTAGCTCTTAAATGCATCTTGTCCCCACATCTTTAATCTAGCTTTTTGCAAAAGCCGAACTACTGATTATCACTGGCGAGTTCCTCGGACATAAGAGCTTTGGACCACAATCTTTTCCTGTTTCAGGGATTTTGAGTCACTTCAGGTTTCAAGTTGGTCTCAAAGAACACTGAAAAAGACTCTGAGATTTAATAGCAGTTATTGTTAATGCAGTTCATTTTACATTTGTGCCCAGTTCACCTGAGCTAGACACATTTAAAAAGGACTTGTCACTATAGAGTGCAATGCTCTCAGGCATTCAAAGCTGACCTTACAATTTGCAGACTTTAGAGGGAGAAAATAATTAAGAATTTCCCAGGCTCAGAACCAGAAGAGGAATTCACGCAAGTCCATACAGCTCCCATTTGGTCTCATCCCAGGAGATGAGACCATCCCGCGTCCCAGTGAAGGGGTCCCAGCACTTGTGATTTTGAGTCCATGCAAGATCAGTCAGGCATTGCCACATTCGGGGTCCATACCCAGTTTTAATCTTGTGTGTGAAGTGGAAGCAATTATAGACAGGATTAGCAGTCAAGACATCCACAGACAGCAAGGACTGCGTCATTCTCCTCCATGTACATTCAGTTAGTGCACAAGAGGAAGCATCTTTGCCAGATAATAAAGAAGAAACATTCTCTTTGTTGCCAACAATATATATAAACGAAGGAGTAAAAGTGTCATGAATAAAGTGTCTGTAAGGAAATCTTGGAAGACCCTACATGCATATTTACATACTTTTAGTCCCAGCAGCAGTAGTGCTCTGCCCAGGCTAACTAGTTTGTTAAGAATTATCACAGCTATCTTTTTTGTGCTAGTTACTATCTGCTCACAATGAGACAATTTAGGCAGCCCTGGCAGAAACCCAAACATCTGAGAACCAAAGCAATGATATTGATTATGATCATGAGTCTCTTTCTCTCACACACACACAAAACCTGAGCAAGTGCATGCAGGTTTTCGGTATAGATTTATTAAGAACTCAAAATACAGCACCTCTTTCACAGCATAAAATGAATCCTACACATACTTTGAGACCTGATGCTCTTAATTTTTGCCAGAATATTGAACCAGAGAAAAATCTGAGCCCAAAGTGCACAATCCGATAGCAGCTCTCTGTTTATTAGATTACCTTGCAGATATTTATCTACAAAAATATATGTAAAAAGTCTATGTAAGAAAAAAAGTCAATGAGGCAACTGCAGATTCAATTTCTGCAGTTGGAAGAAAATAATTCCTCATACTGAAGTTCTTCACTCTCCCTGCTGCTTTATGTTATTTCTGTTTTAACTGCTGTTAATGAAAGGCTCATCAAAAAGCAGTGCCAATACACAATAATATTTAAATGCCGAACTAATCTCTTAGTCCTTGTGGCAGCTCCCTTTCAGCTATTTTCTCTGCATACTTTGCATCTGCATTTGTGTGAATGAGAGTGGGGTGCACATGGGGGTAATGGAGAAAACATTGACCAGCTCTGCAGCTCAGAGAGAAGAATTTGCCTCATGTCTTACATACTTGTAAAAGCATGGAAGGAAATCAGCGCCTGCTGAAGTAAATCTAAAAACGCTCCTTCTGTGAGACTTGCTAAAATTAAGTAAATAACTCAAGACTCAGCTTAAATTAAGCCTGTCTGCAGTTGCCATTCTAACTTCTAATAATTTGACTAACTTGATGCCTTATTTCTTTTGGTAAAAAAACAAACAAACCCAAAGCTTCCCCTGCTTCTAAATGCAGTTTTGCTTTTAAAAATTACTCTTAAAATGGCATGCAGGCTCCATGTTTATTCTGTGTCAGCTGTTTCTTTATCAGATGTGCTCAGACAGCAAGTAAGGAACCTTTTCCTCCTATGTGCCAGCCCTGCAAATTCCAGGTGGAATCTAGGAGTCCACCTGGATTCTTTCTTCTCCTGTAGGATGACCAAAAAACAAGGATCCTGCAAGCAAGAGTGAACCCTCAATTACATGTCTGCAATTCTCCAGTATTCTGTGGTTTCGCATAAGGTTTAACAACTGACTGGAAATGACTCTATGGTGATAAACAGGAGGGAGTAGAAACCAGCTCACTGTATTCTTTATGCTAGATATGCTGTGCTAACAGGAGCAAAAAGCAGTCAACAGTGATTTTAATTATTAAGTGAGCAGATATATAAGACTCTATTTAAAAAAAAAAAATAAGGTGTTTTCTTGAAATTCCGTGTTTTCAGAAATCTCCAGGTGCAACATAATAGAGCACTCAGGCTGACAAGGAAAATAAAATGTTCCACTTTTTTCTTGGACATGTCATTCATGTGATGGGAAGAGAATGAGTAGTACTCACAACAAGAAAGGAACAAAAACATTTGAGTTATTTTGCATGCAATAGCAAGACAAAAGATCATGTTTACAGCCCTCATTTATGGGAAGTCTTCATTATGGAGTGCAGCAGGTCAGAAGATGATTGTGTGTACGTTTTGCTGTATGGGAATGATAACCCACTATGGGCATTTTATTATTTATTAATTCATCTTTGCAGCTTTGGCAATCAAGCTTGAAAATTTTCTACTTTTCTGAAATCTCTGTAGCCTGGAAGACCAGAATTGAAGTTTATTTGATTTTTTTTATTATTATTTTTTTAATAATTAGGATAGTAAATAGTGAGCAAATGTTTTCTCCATTTAGAGTTTTGGTTCTGCAGTTTCAGTACAGATTAAACCAAGATGTACAAGGTACACTCTGTTAGCAAGGGTAAAAAGAAAAGCCAAGAACATACTTTCTAGCTATGGAAATTCTATTCTGACTTTTTCTTCCAGTTGTGTGTAATACTGGAGCCAATGCAGGAACTGATGTCAAGACATAAAACTTACAATCTAAGTCCTCGAGACTGCTTGAAGACTTGCTTGTTTCAAAAATGGCAGAGAATGGTGGCCCCACCAGGTATGTTTCATTTCCGGTATTTTACTTGTTTTATAGTTAAATTCATATAGAAACAATGGGAAAATTTACTGCAAATTTTCTTACAAAGGGAAGTAATAAGAATTAGCACTGTTCCAAATGTAAGCCTGAAAATGATTCTGATGTTTTATGGTTTCAGTCTGACCCAACTGATTTATAGATGTGCACATTCAAATGGTTTCACTGTGACTAGGATATAATTTAGTACAAAAATATGTGTAGATGGAATGCAAAATGCATACTGGCTCCATTAGAATTCATCATTTGTGTAATTCAGCATCCTGCTGTGACTCTGAAATTACAGCTACGATTCATAATTAATTGTCTTTGAGACTAATATAATGTTATTTACAGGCCTGGACCTAATTTCCTTCTTCTTACACCTCAAAATAATAATTCTCTCTTTTCTCAGATTATTAAAGATCTGTATGTCTAAGACTATTCACATGGGTGCCCAGGACAAATTTGGAAAACTACAATTGCCCTTCTCTTCTTTTCCAATTTAAGAAAAGTTATGTAATTGTTCCGATTCGGTCTGAGTTTGGAAGACTCGCAGAGAAGTGGCGTTCAGTGCTCTTGAATGTGTTCCTTTGGGAGTCGCAGTTTTAAAGGTGAAATCCACATCAAAGGCAGAAGGAACTGAAATGGTGGTTGCTCGTAGGCTGCATCGATGGCAGCAGGAGGGCAGAAAGCTCCTTTTAGCCTTTGCCTCTGGCTGGGTCAGCTGAGGCTGTACCCTACATTGGAATAAGACCTGGATTTTTGCTTGGCACTGTTATTTGCTGTGTGACCTTCACCAAGTTACACGGTCAGTTTGAACATCATGGTAGACATCATGATACTCCCATTGATAAAATACCTTCAGATATCTTTATAGATAATGCTGGGAGAATAAACTTCCTTAGACCATTATACAAAATTGAAAGCAGATTCCACTGATTTGGGTCCAGATATTATCCTATGGTTCATATGTTAAATCTCATACTACTACAAGTAGTACTACTCGTAGTAAACATAGGAATTGAAAACTAGATAGAAATATTTCAGCACTTCTGCTTATGGATTGTTTCAGTACATGCTTTACAATATCTGTCACTTGCTTTCCTTCTTACCATTGTATTGCAGCAGAACCCACAAGACAACCGACAACCAAACGGAGAAAAAGGAAAAACTCTACCAGCAGCACTTCCAACAGCAGTGCTGGGAACAACGCAAATAGTACCAACAGCAAGAAAAAGTCAGCTGCTGCGAACCTGAGTCTATCAAGTCAGGTACCTGTAAGTCTCACTTTCCTTTTAGGCCTGAATTGCTTATGGCACTTTAATTCTTTCCTTACATTGTAAAAAAGGTGCATTCTTGAGCCTAAACTGTCACAAGCAAAAGGCGACCGTGCACAGCGTGCTGTGGAAGCTGGGGAATTAGTTGAGAGATGTGAAGAAGCCATTCTGCAGTGCAGCTTTAATGAGTGACCCTCAAGCAGGGGTATCCTGAGGACCAGATGTTATTTTTTTAGGGCCTGGGGCCAACTCCCCTTCTTGTCAGTGGGAGTCCTTCCACTGGCGATGGGACTCAGATGGGGCCTCGTGTTTGCAGATATAGCATGAGTCTTGCAGACTTCCATCTGCCAGGTGCTAAGTGAGGAAGGGTCCCTGTGGAACAGGACAGCCGTACCGGAGCAGACCACTGATCTCTCTGTGTTAGTGATATACCTTACCCCTAATCGGTGCTGGCTTCAGGTGCTTCAGTGGAACAGGTTATGAATTAACTTAGCTGCTGAGGTGATCTCTTTTTCCAACCACTCCACTTGCAGAGGTTAGATCCCCTGGAATATGGGTCTCAGTTTATCTACCCTGCTAGCTGTAACTGTTGGCATCCTAATTATATAGGGAAGCACCAAGTCATTTCCAGTACTGTACCAGCACTTTAATAATCACATTTATTGCCTTATTCACAATATAGGGGTAATCAGACCCCAAATTGTGACAAAGTGTGCCTTAGTCAATAAGGAGATAGCTTATGCATTTCAAACCTAGGGAAATTAACTTGATATTATAGGAATTGTAAAATGGTATATTGGGAATAACATGCAGGGATTTTTATTGGATTTCTGATGAGCAGATAGGAAAGGACTAGGTTTCTTCTGAAGCCTGAGAAAGAATATAGGCCTTTTATTCAAAGCAGGCACTTCCTAGGAAGCTTGCATACACAGATAAAAAAGAGAAGTAGACTAACACCAGTGAAATGAAATGAAGATTTTTGTTTAGTAACTGATTCAGCAATGTGCTGTCTTACAGAAGCTTTGGGCTTCAGAACATTAAACTCATATTTTCTCCTTGTCATATTAAAATTTTCACATGGCTCACATCCTCAGAGTCAGATTCTTTCCCTAATATAGGCATCTCTGGGTTTTCCTTGCAGCGCAAAGCAGTCAGAAGGCCAGCTACCTGATCCCCGCGTGGCAGGGGCCACTCTGCCTCCCTGTGTCTGCAAGAAAACCTCTTGGATCAATAACCAACCATATTTAAGAATAAACAGCAATTAGGTGCAAAACTGAGCAACCAGCTAGTTCCCTGCTGTCTCCAAGCTTAAAAGACAGCAAGATCACTTTATCTCGGCTACTCCCTGCCTTGAGTTCAGTTCAGTAGGACCAGAATCTGACCCCCGGCCTCTCTTCAGCTTGCACCTCCCTGGAGAGGTGACTTCTGTTGGCTTCAGCGGTAGCCTTGTGTACTTACATGTTTGAGTGTAATTGAGCCCTCTGATAGTTACCTGCCACTCCCACTGATATTCAGGCTGACTTCAGGTACTGAAAAGCTACTCCTGACAGATGAAGTAGTCGAGGCTGCTCTTCCTGATGGAGCTGATAGCTGAGCATCTGAGACATAATGGTGGAATTTATCACGGTATGAGGGATGGAGTTTTAGCCTTCATTGACTTTCAGGATTCTGGATAGTCAATACTTTTCAATATTGTTTGCTTTCTGTACCAGAGTAGCAAGATGGTCCAAAGTCTTTTGTATGGAGGATCAGGTTCCATTTTTAGGATGCATCTCCTTTCCCTCTATGAAGTGGAAAATGCTGTTCAGTTTGACATACTAACAGCTCATCCCATCTTCCCCACAGCAAAGATAGCAAACCAGATGGAACTGATGGTTGGGCCACCCTGTAGAGTAGACAGAACTGAAAATAATTTTAGCAGTAGGATATTTTGGTGTAAAACTATTCAACACTTTTCAATTAAATAGAGAGATGTTACCATGTTTTTTTCAAAATTATGCATTCTTTGAAGTGGGCCCTATTACAGGCATGCCACTTCTTTCTGAAGTTAGCTGCAGGTAGCAGGAACTTGCTTTCTGTTTTTTTCTCTTAACTGTTCCTTGAAGTGAATCATTCAGTAGTTAGTGGTTGATTTCCCTTATATGTGATAGAAGACAAGATAACCAGAAACACAATTTGACAGTTTTCAACTAAGAGTTTCATTTGGCCATAGAGCTTTCTGTGAATGAGACTTTCCTGCTTTGTAGAAAAAAACTACTGAAATAATTCATTTTCAGTGTTAAAAGCATTTTCCTCATTGTTAGAGAAGAGGAATCAAATCACTGTCCAGATGATTCACATACCCCAAGCTAGTTTCAGTTCCACTTTTCCCATCCTCCTATCTGAAGAACCCCAACAATGAGCTCTTGTGCATACCGAACCTGGATTAATATCAAGTCATGAACTTCAGCTTCCTCTTCTCCAGTGATTTCAGTCTCTCCACCATACTAGAATCTAACTCATTATTTCCTGTCACTTTTATGCTCTTATATTTGTTTCACTTTGATAGTAAATTAATCCTGGTTAGAGAATATGTTCTTAGCCTCTAGTCTATGTAGTGTTGCTTGGTTTAGGTTGTTAGTAATTATTTGCTTTTGCTCCTACAGTAATGCTGTGTATACTGTGGCACATGTGTGAACTTACCGTGTCTCTCATTCACATTTCTCACCCACACCATTAACTTCTGTTTCTTTAATGAGGTCTTCACACTTGGAAAGTGTTCCATGTTCAGGACAGTGACCAGAAAGTGACCATCAGCTATGACAAAGCTTGAAACTTAAGAGAGATTGTCCTCAGAGGCCCTTCCAGATCTTCAGATAAATACATGGAGCTAAGCAAACCTTGATTAATGAGATGGAGGGTCAGGTTGGCACTGCAGCCTGAAGTTCAGTTGCTGAAGCCTAATCAATCAGTATCATTTATGCCCATTGTGTTGACTTAAATTTATTAGCACTTTGACTGTTCTAACACATTCTGATACATCTTTAATAACACAGTGATCAAAAACATCTTAAGGGTCTCTGTCAGTGGCTAGGTATGCACCCTCCCTCCCATCAGTAATTTCAAAATTAATTTTGAAAAAGGGCAGTCTCAGTCTGTCCACATATCTCTAACTATTTTTTACAGTTTCTCAACTCTTCTAAATAAAACACAAAGTTTTGCCCCTTTGACAGTCACGCACTCTATTATGTTCATTTTCCTTTGTAATGTGGTTTCTGTGATTCTGTTCTCATGCTACTAGTTGCTGACTAGTTCAGCATCTCCTCTTGTCAATATGACTCTTCCTGCTCAAGTCCCTTGTTTAACACCTTTTCTACATATTATGTATTCCCTGCATTCTTAAAACAAATACAGTGAGCCAGTATGCTGCATGATTGCACTGCACAACTCATGTCTAGGCTGGCCTATGGCTTTTCCAGTGATTCTTTTGACCTGAAAGTGCTGTGGCAAGACACTGTTGTGTGTTGGAGGTAGAACCAAGTGCCACTAAAGTCTCTCCAATGGCACAAATACAAAAACCTTTTTCTCACCAGAAGTTTTCTTCTCTCAGGCTCTCATTGGTGCAGGCTCAATACTTGCACTGATTTCCACAGATGCACTGGCTTTTTTTAGTGTGTAAAGACAGTTGGCAGAACAGGGACCCAGAAACTGTAGTCCACTCAGCTGTCTTAGTCTCAGCAGATGCCAGGCTTTTTGAACTGTTCTCAGATTTGTTCATGTTCTCCGTCATGTCTGATCTTTGGAAGAAACATTAACCCATTGTGCAGAATTTGGAATTACCAGTTTCCTCTTTCCTCCAAAAAAAGAGCAAAAATAGGCAAGACTCCTTCTGCGAGGTTCGTAGAAAACCAACCTTTCTAATGGTAGCTTTCCTTTGATTTTAAATAAATTCATTATCTCACTTAGGTGTGTCACTGCCTTATACTTACACAGTATTAATTTCCCCTGATATTTGAAGCTGTCTGCAGTGTTTTCCCAAGTCTTTGCTCAGTTTTCAAGCCTCTTTACAGGCTAAAATTGTATTCCTTTGCATTTTTCATATTCTTCTCCTTCAAATAAAACTTTCTTTCAAGCCCAGGCCTCTGTATGTAGAGCAGTGGTTTGTACACTGTCATCTGTGGATTACAGGTATATGCAAGATCATCAGAAGAGGTTCATACAGCCATATCACTTAAATATTATTTTCTGTTAAGTTTAATAAAAAATGTGCACATTGATCCATTTTCATCTATTTGAAACTGAAAATAAGACAACAATGCACAACTCTCAGAAACTCTAAGAACTGTTGCTCTAGGCTGCTCCCAGTTATAACCACAGAAATTAATAGGTGGATTTACTGATTTACTAATTTACTAATGGAGATCCTGTTGAGTGTAATACTGCAACCATGAACCCAGTGAAGTATCATTTTTGTTGGAAAGAATAAAGCATCACTACATGCCACTAAGTAAATCAAATATTCTTTGTTACATCCAGAGTCTTAATTAGAGCCTTATTGCACTCTTTAAGTGAGTTACCTCAATAATCTCTCTTTCTCTTTGTAGTTTTCTGTAAGCTCCTCAAAAGCCAAATCCATAAGGAAGGGAGCGGTATGGTCTCTTATGTGTTTCAGAGACGGGGGTAGTTTTAGGTGGCTCGTTATGCAGTACCATAGCTGCAGTTCCAGAGCCAGAAGATTAGTGTCAGAAATGATCCTATGTCTCAGAACTGTGCAATTCAGAATCCAAGATTTAGCTGTAAGGAGAGTGAACAAATTGGTTTTCAGTTGTTGTGCTTTAGGAAGAATATTCCAAACAAGACGAGAATATCAAGTTAACAGAGAGGACTATGATAAGATGCAAAAGATAACCATTTTCTTCTAGAAAGTGTTTACTCTGAAACCTAATTAAAATGTCAGTTCTGTTTCTATAGATCATTTCAACAACAATGTCAGTCCAATGTTTTTGTCTTGGAGGCAGTGTGGGCAGCAAGGGGGCTCCTGCTCATTAATAATTTTTGTGGCAAGGAGATAAGAAGTCAATTATTAAAAGAAGGCAGGCAGGCAGGCGGGAAGGAAGGCAGGAAGACAAGAAGGCAGGAAGGCAGGAAGGAAGGAAGGAAGGGAGGCAGGAAGGCAGGAAGGCAGGCAGGCGTAACCTTCCTTTGACTTAGCACAGACTTAGAGATATGCTGGCTGCTAAAACTAGTGCAATTTTCAGTCCTTGGAATATAAGGCTTGCTTGAACAATATACTTGATAGTTTCTGACATTTGTAGTTATCTCAGACTTGTGAAGCACTGTTCTACTTCTGGGGACTCTGACACCTGAGCTATGAACTAATCATCCTAACAAATTGAGCGAGGCTGCGCATTAACAGCAGCAGAGATGGCATGCATAAGGATGGGGAATTTCACATAGCCCACCACACATTCAAACCTCCAGGCTCCAGTAAGAGATTATTTAGCCATCAGATGATCTTTAAAATCACAAGTTTAAAAGTTTAGTTATGTAACCAGGCATAGCAGAGATGCATTTTGAGGCTAGGTACAAAATGATGAAGCTTGAGAAATGACCGGTCTGTTAAACAGAAGTGCTTGCATTTAAGTTGTGTATGAAGTGACCTCTGTGTATAGTTTTTATGCATCAATTTAAGTTTGGATGGCAATTAGGGTTATTTCAGGATGAAAGGTATGATATACGTGAAAGCTGCTTTTGTGGTTATATTTTAAATAATACATTTCTATCACATAATGTAAAACATCCACTGCTTTATTTACAGTGCTTCACTGCAACCATATTTTACTATCATGAGACATTCCTTGACCAAAAATGTTGTTTCTAATCACAGAGTAAATTAATAAGATTGAGTGACTACAGTCTAAATCTTTTTTAAACTAATCTAGTCAAATATGTGCTACCATAACTAGGCCATAGCAGTGTGTGCTGCCGTGCCAGAGACTAGGGTTTAATTCTTGGATTCTGCTTCTCACTCCATGAGCAGGAGCTAGGAGCACTCCAGAGCTGCAGCCTCAACCCTGGGAGGGATGGAGCCTTGTGTCATTCAACAGCAGTGACCCCCACTGGCCAATTTAAGGAGAAGCATTGAGGGGCTCTAAAAGGAGTCACTTCCAGTCCTCCTCAGAGGTTGGTGGTCATTGCACGGGATCTAGTGAGTGGAGGTTCAATGGGGTGCACTCGGTGGGGTCTTCAGCTTTCAGTCTGAGGAGCAGAATCCTCTCTGGGGAGGAACCAGCATGTGCGCTTCCTGAGACTCTATTTTTGCCTGACACAAGTGGCAGGATTGTCAAGAATATATATATATATATTTTTTTTTTTTAATGTCCTGTAACTAATGCTGTGATATCTATCTTTTAAATAGAATGAGGGATAACTCCACTAACCTCAATATAATTGTGGTTTAAATCCCAGAGAGAGAGACAGATACTCAATAGCACGGAGAGAAATGTAAGTGCAAACTGTCCTCTCAGTGGGTGTCATTATATTAAGGGAACAATATTTGCAAAGAATCTGAGAAATTAGAGATGGAAATACTTACAAGGTCATTGAGCATCTCCCGCTGATGCACGAATGTTTCCTACCACAGATTGAGGTTTTTCCCAGCCCAGTGTTAGGTGACCTGAGCAGCAAAGCTAGCACTGTTCCACTGGGGTCATTAATCCTCACTCTGCGGTTCTCAGTAGCAGGGATATTGTCTTAGTAGTGGGGGTTATATTTTTGTTTACTAAATGCCATCTTAGTACCCTAGTGTACATCTCATCACATTGGCCTAAAATGATCCTCTTCCTTTTGCACTTGCAGCTGTTTAGTATATTTACCCCTCCCAATCTTTGGTGGGTGAAACACATTTAACTATTTCCCGTGGCCTCCCCAGCCAGCTGTTCTAGCTCCACAGTTATTTTTTATGCACTTCTCTAAGTCTCATCCAAGTTGCCAACCTCTTGCTGGTATGGCAACAGGGAGAACTTGAGGTCCGCACTCCAGAGCATTGAAGTACGAGGAGCTGTTGCCACCTCGGGCTGTGACTCTGTATTTCAGCCGCTGTGGTCCTTGTGCCTGCCGTGTCACACCGCACTCTCAAACCCAACTCGCTGTCCTCTGCCAGGTCTCTCTTGTCATTCATGCTCTCGCAATACAACGGCGTCAGGTCTGGTTCAGCAGTGCGCACTGTACATTGGCTGTTGTTTAGAGGGACTAAATAAATTAGGATAAACTTTTGGTCATAAATGCCTTTGTCTTTTAAACTTCTATGTTGCAAAGCTACGTGTGAGTTTTATTTAACCAAATATAGACAATGTAGAGAAGAAATCATGTAACAGTTTCAATTTATTCATAATTTTTTCCCATAGCACAGGCTGAAAATATGAAATAAACATTCTTCTGTAGCATGTCAGCCTTTGCTTAGTGACATGGAGAAACAGTGTAAATACTTACAAGCAATAGTTTGTATTGTTTCATGGTGAAGGAAGTACATATCTGATTAAAAAGAAACCTTACTGAATGCAAACATTTGTCTGCCGTTTGCTTTTTACAAATGTTTTTACATTCGTAAGGAGGAACAGATCCTTTAAAATATGAATCTGTTACTTGCTAGGATTCTTGGACAGGCTTGTTAAATCAGCAGGTACAAAGCTAGACATCTGGAATCACTGCACTTTCACCAAACGCTAGCTGGTGCCCTGCCACCTGAGCTGCATGAAAAGATGCATCCCACACATTTCTGTAGCGGTGAGCACAGCAGCCTGATTCTCCGTTGAACAGAGAGAACAAGAGAGCTCGCTGGCTTTGCACCTTTGCTTTCCAATCTCAAGTTTGCACCTTTCTATCCCATGCTGGTTAGGTTTTTTGCAGCAAATGTGTGATGCACTGGAGTACAGTAGGCGGTTTACTTGTTTTCATGGAAGGACAATTTGTACTTAAAGTAGTGATTAGATGAATTCTTTCTTTCTTGCATGCTTCAGTTTTTGATGACTACTAGCTTCATCAGTGTAATTATAATTAGCACTCTTCATCTTCCTTTTACGGTACCAGCTGGACAGATTGGTCCTCTTACTGCACAGATTGGCGGCAGGGTTGCCTACATGGAGTTAGGTGACAGGCACCATGAAATAACAGATGGTAAATTCAGGGCTTGTTGGCAATCAGCAGGTTTTTGCTAATGACTTAATTAGCTATGCAAATTGTCAAATCAGTGTGAACATTGTTTTTATCGAAAACTTTACCTAAATTAATTACCATAATTAAGTAGCAGAATGTCAAGTATATTGGATGCGTAAAAGGGCTTGGCTGGCTATGGATAAGAGACTTACTATCTTTATTAGAGTGCTGTGCTCCACATTTGAGAAGTCTGAGGATAAGAAATGTGGTTTCTTTTAAACTACTTTTAACATACACATATCGCTGAGTTGCAACTGAGAGGTACCCTGGTGCCTTTCCAAATAAAATGGCTCAGGAAAGAATTACTGGATAAAGGCTAAATATTTCAAGCAGGAGTTTAAGGCCGCTTCGTAGCCTGCTTATTTGCTTAAGATCATGCACGTTTTTCAGTCTACCTGCTTTTCACTTCTGGGGTTTCTGAGATCCAGAGCCATGAGCATGCGGCTAGAGAGATGTGTTACAGTTTTTCATTTAAATTAGAAATAAAATGTAAGCCTGTCTCCTGGTTCCTACTATGCAGGAACTTTTAACTCTGTTGTTCAAAGATCACAAAGTTAAGAGATGCAAATTCTCTAACATAATTTTTTTAAGTTGATTTTTTCTCTCTCAAGGTTTCCATATAACAAATATTGGGTGCTGTTCACAGGATGTGATGGTGGTAGGAGAACCAACTCTGATGGGAGGCGAATTTGGGGATGAAGACGAAAGGCTTATCACTAGATTAGAGAATACACAGTATGATGCAGCAAATGGCATGGATGATGAAGAAGATTTCAACAATTCACCTGCACTGGGAAATAACAGCCCATGGAACAGCAAACCTCCTGCTAACCAGGAGACTAAATCTGAAAACCCCACACCACAAGCTTCCCAATAGGTTATTTGGCAGCAGTACCCCCTGCGACATATGTCACTGGGTTATTAATACTGTTTCACAGAATTCTTCAAAATAAAATTTTTAAAAAAACAGCTTTCAACAGATACAGTATCGATTTCTAACCTAAAGTGATGTGATTTTTTTTAATTAGGGAAAAACTCTTGTGTAAGCTTCCATATACATTTCTTGGAAGCATTCACATACAATATGATACTGGCACTGACCTCAATTAAAATAATTGAAAATTAAGGAGCATTTCATGGCAAATTTCTGACAATGCATTTTATTGGAAGGGGTTGTTTTTTTCCTCATCAAGCAATGGCCATATTTTAACAAGTCATCAGTGCTCAGGATCTCAGTAACGTAACTATGTAAAACTTTTTACAATTGTAATATATTTTCTGCTTTTCAACTTGCACCTGAAATTTCTTGTTTCAGAAAAAAAAAAAAACAAAACACAGCTTTTAAGGAAAAGTAATTTAAAGTAACTTTTGTTCCTTCTTTAACTTTTCTTTCATCAGTTAATCATTTAAAGGATCCAGCATTTTTCATTTACGTTTAGCTGATGCCAGTAGATACTCTTTCCATCATTTAATAAAAATGCTGAAACAAGAAATGTCTTTTTTTCATCAAAGACATGAGAAATATTTTTATGTGGAAAAAGACACCCGGTCCTATGAGAGTTTACGCTTTGTAAAATTGCTGTCGATCCAGATATTTTAAAGCCATGTAATCCATTAACTTTGTGGGCAGCTTAATAAATCTAAAATTTCTGTGTTTTTATTATTGTATCTGAGTTGGCTTTGTTGTTATTTCTTTTCATAGTATATTTCTTGTATAATATTTTTGTAAAGCCCCCAAACCTTTTTTTGGTTTACTATTTTTTTTTTTTTAATTCTGGTGTATTTATGTGAAACTTTATAAAAGAAACTAATTTTTTCATTTACATATTAATATGTTCAGCTCATCATGTAAAGACACAGTGAGTCAGTGTGTTATATAATACAACTGTATTTTATGTATGCTTTGCCAATAAGTGTGCCAATAAACTGTGTTAACAAATGTGCTCTCACATAGTGCATTTACAGTTCCTCGCATGCAACACACACACACACTCATGTGCAGGATCATGCACCGCGAGTGTTTGAAATTAGTGCTTCAGTGAATTACAATCCTTTTTCCAGCAAAAAAGGGAGGTCTGTAGTTTAGGTGTGAATCGCTTAGAGCTCGATTTGGTTAGATGCTCTTTTTTAAACATTAATGGTGCGTAACACGGCAGGTCGGAACCAGCAGCAAGAGCTCCCAGCAAGTGCACCTCCCTCTGACCTCCACACCCTCGCCTGCCAGGGCTGGGGCTTATCAGAGCGGGAATTTCCACTCTGCTGCATTCTGTCCGACAGTTTTACGATGAGTCCCTCAACTGGGGCTGAGAGGATTTAAAACATTCTACTTTCTTCCCTTTGCTATCAAATCAATTGTTCACGGAGCAAGTGGAACCGGGGGCTGGCGCAGCCGCTCGGGACACAGCCCAGCGGGGAGAGCCCTGGGCTGGGCTGGGGGGCCCGGGGCACAGCCTGTGTCCCCACGCAGCTCAGGAGCCCTGCGAGCAGGTGGCAAATACCTACAGGGACAATTAATGACACAGAAATACTGAATGCACACAATCCTGCATTTTGTGCAGGAGAGTGATGTTTTGCTCTTGACTGAAACTGTAATTCTAATACTGCAGACATTACAAAAGCATCTGAAGAGTTCCTGTTTTTTTTCTAAGTGTACCCAGAAACCACTCTAGGGAAATGTGTCTCCCAAGCATATATACATATTTTTAAAGCATGCTTTTGCTGGGTGTGATTCCACCAAATAGTTTTGAAACCGCCTTTGCAGAAAAAACACAGAGCAAAGCACCCTGCGTGGCCACTTGGTTCTTCAGGGGCAGAAAGTCCCTCCCTGCCTGAAGAACAAACCTGAGCCTCTGATGTGGGCCCCATTCTCCTGAAAGCAAAATCCTCGTTCAGTGAATTTTGGCACCTCTGGAAGCCTTGCAGAAGATAGCCTACGTGACACAAAGGCATATCTACTCTAGGGTAGAATTTAAAACTAACTAAATAACGAACACAGACCAAGAGTATCCGCATAGGTAGCAATGCTGCTCCTTTGTAACACTTGCAGGCGGTAGGAAACAGTAGGTCTATCATTCAGTGACTGTATCAGCCCTTATTTTTCCATGTAAATAATTAAATTCACAATGTATTCCATTAAGGGATCACTGGCTCCTATATAGCTGCTATAACATTACAATTACACACTGTAATTCTAATGTTCAAAAACACTAATCATTCATATTACATTTCCATGAGCACACTCTAAAAGGCGTTCCTTATTATTAATCTTTCAAGACTGGCACTACTATTTCAATTTTTAAAAGATTTATGATGTCTTATTACTCCTGTTGTTTCAGTAAATAAACATAGGAATGCTTGAAAAATGGGTAGCAGACTCCTTAGAGTGCTGTCCTTGAATTAATCTGGAAGGACACTTTCTCCATATCTCCTGAAAAACCCTGTCTACAAGCTATCAATCCACCCTATTGTGATTAGGGTGAATAACAGACGAAGCTAGCTGGTTTTATTTATTCACATTTATTCATGAAAGAAAATATCTGAGTGGGCTGGCTCGGTGAAGCGGTTTGAGATGTGCAGCAGCTGACCACGCAGTCTGGACATCGCTGTTTCCTTTGTCTCCTGCCCTGGGCTGCTGCATGGGCTTTTCTTACCATGTTCCAAATTACACGGTGAACATGCCAGCCTGTGATCCTGTGTCCAGTGCGTGTGTTTGTGCCCTGTCCCCAGGAACAGTCCCTATAGGTAGGGAATTAAGGTACAGCAATCACTGTAACCACTGGATTTTATGCCCCTCCATTGTGGGTTGCATTTAAATAACACTGCAGCTTTTGCACGTTCTGTGACCATCTGCAGCAGAGAGGTGGGAAAGGTGAATGAGGGCCACAGGTGAGCTGAAGTGACACATTCATGAGACCTGAGCTTGCAGCCTAAGAATACAAGCTTGAAACTAACAATTAATTTTACTGTAATCTAATCTCACCACCTACAAGAACATTGTATTTCTCTGAGAATTTGGAAGGAAATAATATTGTTGACACTTTCCTCTGAGGAGCTCCACAATTATTAAAAGGAGGAAGGAAACTTATCTCATGATGCTGAAATACTTTCAGAGAGAAAGCTCTTGTTTGTTTTAGGTAAATGGAGGGAAATACTGGCCCTGAGAATTGCCCCCGCAAATCAGAGGGAGGAAATTCCAGGAGTTTATTTAGAAAAGCAGAATCATATAATTAGTAAAGTGACTAAGAACACTGATAACTAAGCTGGTTGCTGTTACAAAAGACTTGGAGCACACAAGAATCATAAGCACTGGTGTTTTGCTCATTCTTTGAATTGCTTTGTTTGGGGATTTTTTTTTGCTTGGGTCAGCAAAGTCCACTTCTCAGGGAGCTTCCCCGTCACATGAGCGACTCACCAGCTGCTCCTCATGAGAACATTTCAGTTCTTAAAGCTCCTTCTTTCTCCCTTTTCACAACAAGAAGCAATATATACAGCTTTGTAGTCTTTTCAGGAAGAAGGTGTCCTCAGGTCTCATCATCTTTGAATTGGTATGTATGAATGTAACAGTGTTGTAGGATAATTCAATTTGGAAGGGACCTTGAGAGGCCCAGCAAGCATTGGTATGCTTGCAGCATCACGGGCCTCTGTGAAAGTCATAAGCAACTAGTTTTTAACCTTCGTCCTGTAGAAGGTACTACTTTTGCACACTGGGGAAGAGCAGCCAGTTTATGTCCTTGTGGAAGAGAGCAGAAGTACCCATTGCGAGAGAGCTGCCAAGGAGACTCGGTCTTGAAGTGTGCGGGAAGAAATGGGGGTAGAGGGGAAGGAAACTACAGAATGGAAAGGCAAAATACTGAGCTTTACTGCGTGTTCTCCAACATCAGGGTGGAGAGAGGTTCCTTCCCCAGCCTTTGCTGAGAAACACCATTAAAGGAGTCTAAATGATAGAACCAGCCATAAGAACAGCCTAAATTTTGCAATTTCATGGCCTCCATGAAAATTGTATTTTAGCAAGGACAGGATGAAAGAGAAAACATGAATGATTGATATTGAAGGAAACCCAGTTTGTGCCTAATATATCCTGGAGAAACTGCTAATGGAAATTGAATAGTCCTGAAAATATTTCCTGAGACTGCAACTCTGATCAAGTAGCCCTATGGTGATATATTGCACATCCAAATTAAAGCTGCCCTGGGGCACAAGTAACCCCAGCAGCTGGTTTTACTGTGTGGGACTGGATGATTTGTATGTTTTTTCTAGCTTTTTGACAGCATATTTTTATACAAGGCTAAGGCCTGAATCTTCTACCATGTAAGAAGAGCTACTGAATATTTAACGTCCCATAGAACTGGTGTTACTCTAGCATATCATCATGCTTCTATTAGGAAGTCTGGTGGTACCCCAGCATTGCAGAATGGCAGATGGTACCTTTGGATAAAGAGTGACTTATGGAAGTCTCTAACTTTATGGACCATGCTTCTATGTTTCATGAGAAAATATGAATTTCCACTGAATGTTCACAGTATTAAAATCTGTTCAAATTTTGCATGTTATTTTGACAGCGACTAGTAGCCGTCCTTTTTAAGGGAGAGGCTTTATCAGGATCAGTGGTGGAGCAATCTAACTGTAGGAACATTTCTTCCATGACACTATGAGTCACTTCTGAAACAAAAGAACTCTATTCCTAACATCAAGAAACAATTTTAATGGGTCTATGAGCAGTCTTAATACATAAGCGTGTTTTAAAACACCATTATGCATTAAAGAGCACATCAGAGAATAACACACTTGTGCATACAAAATCAAAAACTTTATAAAAAGCATCCAGCCGCAACAGAGCACAATCACTTCAGTTCTCCAAGAAATTCCTGATTGTGCTTCCATCAGATTTACATGGAGCAGGATGAGACTGATAAGCTTTGGTTTGGATAAGTTACTAAATGCATCCCTGGTAACTCAGGTGCTGAATGCCATTACTGCTCACTGAAATGTGCTGCAGCTGAATGTAGATAAATGCCCACCCAGTGTGTCTGCATCCCTGTTGAACACCCAAATTTAGGACTCTGTAGGTCTGTGCTTGTAGCTGGAGTCCAAAGTTCTTCAGGTTGCATTTATTTTCTTTCTGTGTGTGGTTGTGGGGATTTTATGAGGGCGAGGACTTCTTTTAAAAATTTCTACTGTGCTCTATGATATAAATACTTCTCAGATGTCCAAGATCTTACCAGTTGGAAGATGGTGTGCAGAACAGTCATTACAGCCTGTGTGTGGAGGAAGCAGTGTTTTATATTATGCTAAAAGGAACTCTGACTGATCTCTGGAGATCCTCAGGTTGTGTATCACCCCAGTTTAATTAATAGCTCTGTCTTGACAACTCTGAATTCATCTGAGATAGCATGTACAATTTTGTATTGAGCAACTATAATGTATAAGGTTAGCATCTCCTTTGTAAGTGCATTAGGAGATGTTTTAGCAAATGCCTGATATGAAGCAGGCATTTAACACTCCTTATCACATTCGACTGCAACTCTCATTTCATCACATGAAGTTTCATCCTCCCTGAGTGATCTCTTGGGGTGTCTGAGTACTGGAAAAGCTTTTAAGAACCGTGTTTGGTGCTTTCAGATCCTGAGTTGAGGTGGCATTTTTTCCATTCAATTTTCTTTCATTTCTCTTTGATAGCTTATGAAAATTGGTTTGCCATTTTGCCCAAAGTTTTTAACCTTCCATCTTCTTCTGGCTGTGTGCAAACCAAAATGCAGGACTCACTTGTACTCCACACAGACAAACCCATCAAAACCAAGGTGGGATGCTCCTGAGTTGCCAAGACAGATCAAATTCAGCAGACAGAAGGTGTGAAATTTAGGAACTGTGATGGATACTGGGGCTTGTGTCTGTCTTTGACTGAAAACTCCATTTTTTAAAGAGAATTTTCAGCTATTTTCATTAAAATCTCCCTTTCAGGTTAAACTTGTGATGCCAAGTGGTGATAACAAAAGGTGAACAACCGAAACAGCTACCTTTTTATACAGGTTTTTCAGCAGCTCTATGACTTAAATCTATGCTTAAATCATTAGCTCCTCAGATGTGAATCAGGGGTGAAGGAGCTCAATACAGGAGCTCAATTTATAGGAGCTGGGTTCATAGCTAAGGTGTCCCTGGATGGTGATCACAAACTTCTATAGTGGTTTCTGAGCTTTGTAGGAGCAATGCAGTTTCATTTTTGCATATCACAGCTATCTCCTCTGCTTGCCTTCATGTGAACAGGGATGGGGAGTTTCAAGTTGGCTTTGTTTAGCAATTTTCCAAGTTTTGCTGTTATTTCAGCCTAAGGGCACAGAAAAATATAACCTATATATCCTCTTTCTCACAGAAAATATATTATTTTTATATATTTTATATGTCCCCACACATTCCCCCACTTTTTTTTTTTTTTTTTTTAAAGCCAGAACCCCCTTGAGAAGAGCCTAATTCACAAATTTCACACAGCGAGATTTGGCTTTACTGCAGATGCCAGCTGCATTCCTGGAAAGGGGGGAATCATACTAATGCCCAGTTTATGAGTGATTGAACTGTGGCACTCCACAGGAAGGCAACATTTTGAAGCTCAAGACCATGTAAAAGTGGGATGTGGGCTTTTCAAATGGAAACAGAGTTGTCAAGTCCTATGATTTTATTGCAAGACCCGCGGCAGAGCCAGTTCTCAAATCGGGAGGGGAAGCGTTGGGGAAGGAAGGAGTGGTCTGTATAGTAATTGCCTTGGAACAGTCTGACACTTCAGAAAGTGGCAATCTACAAGATGGCCATTTCTAAGAAAAGCCCATATAACAGGGAATAAAATTGCAATCAGTAATGAAGGAAACCTTCCAGAGACGGGCTTCATGCAGGCACTGCCAGGTAGCATGGTGGGCACATAACTGCAAGGTCAAGACTCAAAAGGGAAATAGAAAATTGATTTTATTTTTTTATTAATTTCTTTTATTTTTTCATTATCTGTCATAATGCAAGTCAGTGCCAAAACTCTTCTGCTTTCTTAAATGCAACAACCTCCTTTGATTATCAGATGGATTAATCTGAAATAACCTTTGAGGTAAAATAAACAAAACACGTGGATAGTCCTACCTTGAAATCAGTAGAGCCATTTTGTCACATTGAAGGCCTGGCTGCAGTCACAGCTTTTCTGGGACTATTATACCCGTCCACTATACCTCGTCCTCCGTCAGAGTACCTGGCAACCTCCTCCAGGCCAGTGTCTCCCTGGTGGGAAGGTGTTTGGCCGTTTTACTTTCATTGCAAAACCCCTGCCTATGTGATTCGGGCTGCTGTGAAACACCCAGGATAGATGTGCAGAAATAATGATCCTCAAAATCATGGGGTTTTTTTATTGTTTTTTAAAAAGAACCTTTTTTTTGGTTTGAAAGTGCTGCTTCTTTTGGCTCCTTTCATGTTTCAAAATTTTATATTTGTACTTTGATTTTTTTTTTTTCCAGATTTGTTTTCCATGCAGCTACAAGCACTATAAATTTGTTTTGAATTTAAAATTAACAGTTAAAAAATGCAGGAGCTGGAAGTTGAATATCAAATACAAGCACCTCTCATGTAGCGAGGGGTGGGCTGATGAGGTTCCCTTCTCAAGGCTCCTGACTAAGCCACGATGCTGCAGAGTGAATTACACAGATCGTATCCTGCCCAGCTTCCTACAGAAATATGCTTGTAAACATTGCAGAGAAGTAGCTTGAAGGACATATGAATGATACAGATCACCCAAAGCATAAGTTATTCCCTTTTTCTCCTCTCCTCCCTTCCCCAATTCGTTCAATATTTGAAAACAGACTAAGGCAGGAGTCACGATAAAAATAAAACTCAAGTGTTAGCAACTCTCCCTTTCCAGCTACCAGGGCAGCTCAGGATGCTCTTCTGCCAGCTTCAAATGTGATCAGAAGGAAACAATTCTGACCATAATGTGGCTACTGTGTACCTGGGTGGTTTTACTGTGTTTTCTGTGTCCCTCTCCTGTTTTGTTATTTCTAAAAGAAAAGAGTTTCCTAAAATTCCCACAAAAGGTTTACACTGAGGACCCCAGTTTCTGCACAAAGATGAAAAAGAGGTTTGGAGCCCAGCTGGCCCCATGGCAGGTTGGTGGATCCCCATGGAAAGCATGCAGTGCTCCCCAGCTCCTGCAGCTCCTGCCCATCTCATTTCATTAGCAGCCCTGTCCCATCCTTCCTCAGCAGGTACCACCTCTCTGCCTGAGCATCCACAGCTCTGTGCCGAAGCCACTCAGCCTTTTACATGACCCAAGACACTTGTACGTCTTAACGTTAGTGAGTCTTGAGTGGAGCTGGGCCAATTTGGATCCCTTTATTAGCAGTATTAAATTCCATTGTGCAGGTATTTCCACAGCTGTGAGTTATTCAACATAAACTCCTACTGAAGTAGAGAATAGGCTGCAAATAACCCACCAGGGAACAATTTCTTAAGTGCTAGTCATCCAGCAAATTCCTTTATTCTCAGTTTTTATAGCAGGATTACTCAATGTAGATGATATGTCCAGGTTATAATGTAGTTGATTATTTATAGCAGATATCTTGTGGTGTGAGCTCAATTTTAAAATGGACAAGGATTATTGGAACTAGACAGATGTGATGTTAATTTCCAAAACTAACCTCATTTTCAGTGGAGCCTGTGCTATTGCTTGCACTCTTGAGAATATCACTTTTCTGGTAATTTTTCAAACCCCCAGTTGTTTTCCTACTAAGCCTCCTCTAGCTTGTAATTTCTCTGTTTCCCATATCTTTCCTTAATGATTATTCGCATTTCCTAGTGAAACATTTCCCTCCTCGTACCACCAAATGGATGTGCCATAAGACAAAAAAAAAAAAAAAAAAAAAGAAAAAAAAAAAAAAAGAAAAAGCCCTTTTTCTTTTCCAGTCGTCATCCTCCCATGAGATATGCTTTCAGTTCTAGAGAAGCCCCAAGAGCAGGTGTCACCTGATTTAAACCCCTCATTAAAACACCTTGTAACCCACTGAATGGAACCTCCCCCTTCTGCCCTGCCGCCTGCTTGAGCCCCCTGCCTGCCCTTCGTGTTAGGAAGCATATTTAGAGGAAATACACCCTTTGTCTAACATTTCTGCATTAGCCTAAGGGCAAGTAGCCCCTTATACCATTTGTGTTCATGTTTCCGACTCAGACTTTTGACATGGTGCAGTTCAGTCCCTCTCTGAAGCTGTTGTTATTTTCTGCCTCCTCAGCCGCTGTTTGCTATTTAAAATACTGTGAAATGATGCAGTAACTCCATTGCAGGTCCCTACTTCTTGTATCAAGGGGGTTGTTGAACAACAGCTCCACATTCAGCTCCTCTGCCCCCCTGCTGCTTTCACAGCAGTCACCCCGTTACCCGACATTCCTGCCTGTGGGTTTTGGGGAGCCCAGCAGCGTGGGCCGGCTGGTGCCCCCGTGCAAAGGTTCAGCAGGGGTGGATGTGCTGAGCAGCAGCCGGGCAGGGAGGTCTCAGCAGATGCTGTTCCTCTGTATCTGCAGCTCTACCTGCCCCTTTCCCCCATGTGACAGACCAGTTCTGGAGTGTATATTCATGAGGTTATCCCATCCTGAGCTGAGCCATTAAAGCGCACTGCCTACAACTAAGGACCTTTTTTAATTTTTATTTTAAATACAATGCATTTATGGAGGCACACTGGTGTGGTTTCAAAGTGCTATGTATGGATTTTATTTGTGTGAGTTCTGTTGATTTTTTTTTTTCTTTTTTACTTTGCAGCAAAATCTTCCAAGTGCCTCTTAACAGAGCTAGGATTTCATTCCTATCATCCCTAGCCTATTCAGCCAGCAATATTCATGGCTTTTCTTAATGCCCTCCATCTCCTCTGCACTGCTAGGAAGGGGCCAGCCATCAGCCAAACAGCGAGTAAATAGGCTGCATGCATTTAGTGTAGTGACAGGCACATATGGTTTTAGTGAAGAGTTTATTTGCCAGACAAAAAGTAGTTTGAGAATTCAGGTCAACTTTTGGTGAATTACTTCAAACTAATAAATATCAGAGGTGAGGACAGAAAGATTTCAGAAGTGCAGAAAAAGTTCATATCAATTTTTCTGAAACAAATAATCTCTGTTTAGTTGGGCACGGCTACTCCTGTTGCCAGCGAGGGGAGAGGCAGGGGGGTTAGAAAGAAATAAAAAGGAGGGAAGTGGAAAAGGGTCAGGAGATTCACACACCCTCTCACCCCAAATCCAACATCTAAGTCAAAGGTGTTTCATAAAGTTTCATAAATCCATCTCTTTGGTGCCCACCTCTCTTCTGCCACAGCCCTTGCCCCAGCTCCCCCTCTCTCCTGTGCCAAAACTCATGCTTCCACACCATTACAATCTTCCACATTCCTCCTCCCCACAAATGTGCCCAGGTCCCTGCTGGAGAACCTCCAGCCTCTGCCATCCTGTGTCTCTCTTTCTAAAGCTCTGTATGAAACTTCTCTTATCCAACCCACCCCTACCTGATCCCCCCAGCCACAGGCACCTCCACAAAACTTCCACAAGCCCCATTCTTGCTGCAGACACTTGTGCTGTGGGCTGCTGCAGCCCACCATGCCCATCTTCACCTCCTGAAATAGCCTCTGACTGTGCTCCAGCAGCAAGCAGAGGACTGCAGAGACATGCTACAATCACCAGTAGTAGAGTCCTGTCCCAACAGGTCTCCAAAGTCAGGAGAGGGGTATTATGGTCGGGTGAATCTGATGTACAGAACCTCTTCTTCATGTTGCATTCACAAGAGACTGAAATGTCATTTATAACTTGGCAAAAATATTGCCAAGATGTGAAAGATGTGAAAGGGCTGGATTCAGTCCTCAGCCGCAGTTACATGAGGGTTACTCTGAAGGGAGGGTGGCCTCATCTCTTGTTGAAGGGCAAAGATCATTTCAATAGTACCTGGGCCACAGGAGAACAAGCAGCTGCAGAGGATGCTGATGCATTCCAGGGAAACTTAGTCCATGTCTTTCCTCCAAACCTGTCACAGGGGGGATTTTACCTTGGTTTTTACACCATACAGAAAATGTTACCTTGTTGGCTATTCAGGTGCCACAGGGATCACACTCCCTCTCATCTACTGTCTCCTGTCAATCTCAAGTTCTGTTTTGTTAGAGTGAATAAAGAAGTCCCAGTGAACTGGGAATGATTCTTTCAAGCACACTAAGTAATTTTGGTTGAAAGTTGACTCAAAAACATTATTACTTCATTTAACTTCTTTTTCATTTAGTAAACTAGCAAGCACCACTACCAAGAGAGCTCCAGCTGTGTATCTGTGCCATGGAAGAACAAGGCCATTTTGGTGCCAGAGGGGCTGTCCTGGCCACCTAGAGTAGAGTCCAAGGTACCCTGTAATGATGTGACCGTTTACCATTGGGGTAGCTAATTCCACAGATTTTGGTGAAATAAAAAGCTGTGAGGCTCAAAGATCCACCACTCTAAACCCTTGTTCTGGCTTTTCAAGTTCTGTGAGTTCAGCCCCTGCAGGCCCTGGCAGCAACCACCAGTGCAGATATTTCAACATAATGGTCCTTCTTCACAGGCACGGCAAATGAAGCTATGAAGAGATTTATGGATTAAGGTCTGGAATTGCATTGCATACTTGAAGATGATAGAGACAAATATGAGTGTAATGGACCACAGCATTGGTTAGGCTACACCTTCCCAGAGCCATGGTCTGTGTCAGATGGGTCCCTGTCCCCTCTCCCCTGCCCTCCCTCCCACCCAACCTTGCGCTTTCTGGGTTAGCTACAGAGCTCCAGTGCTTGCTCACTCCAGCCTGGGGTCCCCAGCTGGAATGTACCCCCTTGTTGAAAGCTCAGCTCCCACTTACAAAAAGGCACACACCACATCTGTAGTCAAACTGCTGGTCATTTAGCAAACGACCTAATTTAGAAACTAACCCACTCAGTCCAATTATCCCTCTTCTTCAGCCACATGTCCTTAGGTAGCAGCATTGCTCATTTATATGCTAATTTTACTAAGTCTACTTCAAAGGGGAGAATTGTTTGTTAAAAATCTTACACTCCAGCCTTGGTTCAGGCCATCTCATTATTTACCTGCAAATTTAGGGAGATATGGGTAAAAGCTCTGTTCTTTTATGATCTATTGTCTAGGTGATCAAAGGAAACCATTCAGTATGAAGATCAAAAAGAGCCTGGCTCCCAGCAGCCCAGCAGCTGGCTGTGCCAGCTCCCAAAGTCCACAACCTCTAAGTGAAGACTGATTTTTACCATTAAATAACTTTTCATTACAAATTGGAGAGAGAGGGAAAAAAAAAAAAAAAACAACACTCACACCAAAAACAAACAAAACAAAACAAAAAAAACCCACTTCAAAATCATAGTCTCCTTACTCAGGTGTTAATGAAATGAGGCTTCATATCGATACTATCTCAAATATTAGTCAAGGAATAATCACTATGTTTATAGTGTCTCTATTAATAATCATCAGATAATGAAACATATCCCACAGACATAACTAATACTGTTTGATAAATTGCTGGTGGCCCACAGCTAACCCAGATTTTCTTTTTTATAGAGATATACTGCTCAAAGGATTTTTAAAACAGGAATTCAGACACAAAACTGTTTGCTATTTAGAGAAAGCAAAAGCAGTGGCTGTAGTTTGAAGTATCAAACTGAGACACCTCATGTCCCAGTCTGTTAGGGAATTATGTCAACAGCGTAACACGATGTGAGTAATGAGCTCATGCTTTTCAGGGCTGACACAATTCCTCAGCCTAAGGAATTTTAAGAACCGTGATTTGTAGGAATCCTGCTCTCCTAAAAAGACAAACCACAGAATTTTTCAGCCTCACCACAAATAAACATTAAATAATACACAGATTCCTTAGGAAAAATAATGTGAGAAGTGAAAAAGTATAGACTGTCAGGCTTTAATCTTCCTTTTAAAGTCAACACACTGTTATTCAATGTAGTGTGTCACTTTTCCACGCTACAAATGGCAATATACAAGAGGCTGAGCACTGAAGTGTATTTGTGGGCTCTGCAATGGGAGCACAAGGATCTTGACTTTGACCTCCAAGATAATGAAATGTGGGTTTTTTTGTTACAAAATCACTTGATGCATTTCTGAAAAATACACCAAATTCTCCTAAAAATCTTAAGCTACCTGTAGAGAAGAAAAGCCTCCAGTACTGCTAGGAAAGGTATTTTCTTTTTGTGCTATAGCTGGTTTGCACGATTCAGTATGTTGTACCCTTCCCTGTCAGTCAGTAGTAAATGAATACCTCAGCAGATCTGAGATGACTTTTAATGCTGTTCTCATTTGGAGCAGATCTAAAGCTGATGTTTTGACCAGTTGTTAGTATTTAAAGTCCGACGGCATGTTACAGGAGGGTTGGGGTGTGAGTTTTGGTGCCCTGGCCAAATTCCAACATAGGTAATTAAATTCTGTCCATCTAAAGTTCCCCCTGTGGCTTTAGTTGGCTCAGGTATTCTTAATTTCCTGTCTTAAAACGTTCCATAGTGTTGCAGTGGTGCTGTTAAATAGTTGCCAGGTTTCACCTCGGCAAGGTGTGAGATGATTCATATCTCACAGATTTGCAGATAGCTGTGCCTCAGTGCAGCCTAGGAGAGCTGGAGGAGAGGCAGAGTACAAATGACAAGATGTCATAACGACTGTTCCCTCCATTCGTTTTCTAATTCTGCGATAATTCAGAAAAAAAAATATTAAAATCTCTCAATTTCTTAATGAAATAAATTCCTCTCGCCCTGAACCTTTCAATTTCTTGTGTGCCCAGGAGAGAAGAGAGCAGCTGAACAGACGTGTGCGGGGCTAAATGAAAACCCAGAGCCCTGACTGTGCCAGGATGTGAAGAGAACTGAGGTCCAGATTTGAACTGCTCTCCCTCCTCACCTCCACAACAGGAAGAAACACATCTTTCACCTTACATACTTCAAAACTTTGAGAAATTTCACTTCCAAATCTAAGCTTCATGCCCTGAAGTCATTCCCATGGTAGTTTTTCTTAAAATGCAGCAACAAAGCACCAAAATGGTGCTGAAGATGAGATCGAGTGAACTTGTACTTCAAGTTGCTCCCTCACTGTCCTTCACTGGCAATTTAAAAGCTAAACAAAGTCTAAATTACACACACATGCCATAAAAATAAAGGGCTTCCAAAAAGCTCTTGTTCAGTATGCTATATGCAAGTCTTTGTTATTTGACACTCCATCATTATATGCCCTGTTTCCTCCCTCAGTTTTCTTCAGCATTGCAAAACCTCTGAACCTAGTCTGCATGTGGGGGCAGAGCTTGAAGTATTCAGTCTCTCACCCAAAATAAGTTAGGAGGCAAAGTCGATCTTGTTAGTGACGAGAGAGAGTCTTTTCTATCAGCGGATTCAGTTTACCCAAAAATGCAAGGAGTCCCCCAGAGATGTCTACCTGAATCCGCTGCACAGGTAAGAACTGGAAAATGAGGCTTTTACCTTAGGCACCTCAGTTTGTTTTTTTCCTTGCCATTTTAACACAAACAACACGTAATGTGTCTGCCTCGTGGTACAGCTCATGCATTTATCATGAGGTAGCAAAACCAGGATAGTAATAAATTGGTGAGATTTCATTCTCATGCAAATTTCTGAAAACTCCCAATTGCTATTATAGTCACTGGGAGCCCAGTAAAAGCCCACTACTCTCTTCTGCAGTGTCCAGTATAAGAACGAGTCGGGGAAGAAGCTGAAATGCATAACTGCTCGAGATTTCTGTTTTTATGGCATTCTCCCGCAATCATTGCCTCAGAAATGGATACCAGCATGGCTCACAGTGAGAGCTTTGTCTGACTTGTCTGCTCAGGGGCTCAGTGAGTTACTGGCTGGATTACAATTGTGTGGCCGCCTCGTCTGCAGTTCCGTGTTAGTAAGGAGTAATGGGCAGACTTTAGATTTTCTTAAATAAGGAAAAAAGCTGTCTTAGAAAGGGTAAGCAAATATACATCAGGTTTTTTTAACGACAAATGCAGAGCTGTAAAAAGTGGGAAACATGAATGCTGCTTTGGAATAAAAGTGTCTTGAAGAGGCACATCCTTAACTGTTCAGGAAGATCGAGAGGGTCTAACTAATTTTTTTGGTCTAAGCAACAAAATCTATGCGTCTCATTTCCTGGCAAAAAGACTGTTTTTCACGTCTCAAGATTTCCTAAACCAGGATCAGTTTGGGCCTGATCCTGGAAACCTGGAAGGGGTTGAGTTCCCAGGAACCACTGTGCAGTACACTGGGAAGAAAAAGTTTTTCTGCTACCCTGAATGGAAACAAAGTCAAGTACTTTCTTAATCAGGATAATTATTGGCTATATAAAGCCAAAAAGTGATGTAAAGCATCATTTTACTGGAAGTCCCAGTAAGTGAAGTTCTGTTTGAAAGCCGAGAGTTTTCACTTTGTCCTCTGTGAATGCAGACAGAGACCATTTTCATGAACTTCTCTGATCCTGCTGCCCTTAAACATATAAAATTCTCATTTCAATCAATGGAAGTTGTGCATACTTAAGAACTACAGGTTGGGCTCATTAATGTTTGTCACTGATTGTATGACACATCGGTACTCTCACGGCTGATTAAAGCAAAAGATGTGTCAACAGCAGATGAGACCTTTGCACAAATAGGATAACAACATCATGTCAGTATTTTCCTAATGTGTGAATAAATGCTGTGAGGGACAGGGCACACAATACTCAGGAAACTGAAGTGTGGGAGATGAATAAGAAAGCTTGCTAAATTCTTCTATAAACACCACAAGGAAATATTAAATATTAAATCAAATTATTAATATTAGAATATAATATGTTAACATGACACTTCACCTTCTCTAAAGGAGCTTTTTATGACTTGCCTTTGATATGTAATCATGCCCTAAACAAATGATTTTATGTTATTGATTTACAATATGGAATAAAAGGAGTGGAAACACTTTATTTTTGTCGGAGAAATTTCAGGACAAGGTTGTATGATGTGGTCACTGGAGGTAGCGGTAGCAGGAGTAGATGCAGAGGGCTTGGCAGCATGCGAGGATAGAGGTGTGACACGGTGTTAAGCCACTCTGAGGCTCTTCAGGCCTCTGGCTCTCTAGTGCCAGGACAAATCCAAATAGCAAAGCACTGCTATTTTTCTTCCATCTTATGCCTTGTTAAATGTGGCCCAGACTCAGCTAATCATGTAAGTATAATTCTGAGTTTTTAAGATTGCAAACTGATGGAAGTCTAATTGACCAAGTAGATTTATTTACTTACTTTAGGCTTAAACAGGAACTTTGTCATTTAGGTGTACAAGTGCTTCTGAAGAGACTTATTTGGTGCATGGGACCATCTGGGCATCCTACAGACATTTTACCCTTGTCCTTCTAATACTAAAGTCAGTGTTAGAGTTATAGGAGCAATTCAGAGAGGACAGAAGAAGGGAGACTGTGGTCAGACATATACACTGATAAGGGCTTTCCTTCTCAAGAGAAGTTTCTCCTTGCCAGTTGTCTTGGCTTAAGGTGCCTTTGCAGCAGATCACATGGCAAGAGTTCTCACCTGTTTCCTCACTAACAAAACTGTTGCATTTTAACTAACTTTTTTCCCTAGTATTGCCATTTTATTGAGGGGTGTGTTTCCATTTTTCTACAATCTAATAGAGGAACAGTGGCCCTTGTTTACATAATTTTTCCCCTTTGCTTGAGATGGATCCATGATGTAAGGATATGAACCCATCACCAACTCAGAGCTGACATTTGTCTTCCCTCCCCACTAGCCGTGTCCTCAGAGTCTTTTTTTCTGACACCTCTTGTGTAAGCCACTGTCACAGTATATAGGCTGTCTGAAGACATCAGTGGGTAGCAGCGCCAGTTACCTCAGTTATCTGCTGTCTTGGTTATGACCATAGCAGATGCTAGACAAGAGTCCTTTTATAAACAGTGTATTAGCAACCAAAAAATTAATGTAGAAAAAGTGGACAAAGCTAATATTTAAGCCAGACTCCCAGGAGAAACAGAAGGGAAGACGTCTGGTTGGACCCACTCTGAGCAAGGCCTGGATCAGAGGACCTTCACAAGTCCCATTTAACCTGCCAGAGTCTGTGAGTGTGGAAGGAGGGATGGCGTGAAAACACATAAACATGCTTTTGCAATGAACAGGCCCAGCTCAGATCTTGGCTAGTCAAAAGGAAAAAGAAAGAGAAGCTTCATGATTCAAAAAAAGGGACCCCAGACCTCCCAGGAGACCAGGTACTGTTTGGCAGGCTTGGATGAGCTACATTAGTTTCAGGACATAAGCATATATGATCAACCATTAAGTAAAAATGCAGGAGGCCTTCAAAGTGCTTGAAGTGAACACCTGGGGTCTTAAACACAGGGCCAGGCAGCTCCAGGGGGTTTGGAATCATGTACAGGGAACTCAGTCATTCCCATCCCAAATTAATGATGATTTCTGACAATTCCTGGGTCCTATCAGAAAACCAGTTACGTGTCAGCAGTTTCTATAACAATGGGACTTGCACATCTGTGTTTCTACAGTAGAATTTGAAATTCTGTAAAGTACTTCAGTGCTTGTGAAACCCATTGCATGAATTACTAAATAATAATAACTTGGAAACTGCAAGACATTCTGCTTCAAATCTAAGAGGACTCTAATCCTTTCATGCTATGAGGACATCTTTTTCTATATTCCCTTTCTTGGGATGTCAAAGATATATTTTTCCAAAGCATTTGAACAATTTGACTGGGACCCAAGGGGAAATTCTGGATGCTTTGTGGTGGAGTAATGAGTCAGAAAGTTTTCTTGCCAGGGATGGAGAAATGTCTGACCTCATTTCTGAGAACACTGCATGCAAGGGAAAGATTTTGCTCTTAGTGGAGTTCTAAATATTTAGTGTAGAGCTCTGAGCATAAGGTAACGGCATCCCTACTCAAAAAACAAAACCAAAACAAACAAAAAAACAACCAACCAGCCCAAAACAAATAAAACCAAACCAACCAACCAGCAAAAAAGGCAAAAACAAACAAACAAACAAAGCCCAGCAAAGTTTGTATTTACTTATAGGAAAATACATGCTTTATGTCAAAATTAAAATCTGAGCAGTACAATTAAAATCTTTGGTTTGGACTAATTTTAGGTGTCAAATTAACATACTAGTGAAGAATTTCTGATTATTGTTTATTGAATATATAGCTGTAGCTTTGTATATATTGTTTTGTCTTCTAAATCATAAGTCTGGGAAAGCTGCTGGAGGTACAGCCATTTGCACCAAGGCAGGATTAGCCATATCTATTCCATTTCTGACAAATATTAATCTAGTTCCTACTTACAGACATCCAGCACTCAAAATGCCTCAGGCAGTCTATTTCCAATGCCTAATCTGAGTAGTCCTTACTCCAAGTATAAACTCAGTGTCCCTCTGCTACTCTGCTGTAGTGCAGAGAAAAAGAAACACATATTAGCCCTGTGGCTACGTGGAACAGGTTTTACTGAACTGATAACAATTAAAATCTGGTATATTTTTAATTTGGTTTTATAGTCCCTGTGTCTGTAAACAACATACATGTTCCATAAGAAGAATTACTACTGGACCTGAGTAAAATTATACATATAACTACCAATTTTGCATTATTTTCTTCTGAAAAGGATGCCTGATTCTTTAGGCACACAGCAAAGGTGTTGGGTGAAATCCCTTGTGGATGCATGCAGCTCTCTGCTTTGTTTTTTTTGCTTTTCTTTGCTTTAAGGTTTACCTCAGTAAGTCCCATAAACGCTATTATTCACTAAATTCCATTTATTTGCCACAAAACAGTTTGAAATGAGAACATCAGGGTTTGACTGCCGCCTTATCTTGGTATGTGATCATTAGTCAAACACATGTAAGTATGTATAGAAATTTATGTAAAAATTACCAAAACTGATAGCTTTAAAAGTGTTTTGTTTTTAATAATAATTGTTCCCAATTATGATATACTAAAAAGGAAGGTCCTAAATCCACAAAATTTGTTGGTTTGTTGTTTTTGTTTTGGTGTTTGTCAGTTGTTTGTTTGGGGGGTGGTGTTTTTCATTTGTTTGTTTTGTTGTTGTTTGGGGTGTTTGGTTGCGGGGGGAGGAGGTTGTTGTTTTTAAGGCAGTGGGTACCTCTGTCTTTAATGAAAATCAGTCTTTTTATCCTGCAGACTAATATAACTCCCAGGCCTGGAGTTTGAACCCTATCTCCCTAGACTGCCAGAGCATTCTCATTTTTCATCCCCACTGAGAACACAGCTACAGCACATTTCCTAATTTCTATCATATGTTAGTGTGCTTTGTAAAATGCAATTCCCTTATTTAAAAATAAAAATAATCAAATAAACCACATTGCAATGAATAGATATTTTCCACTTTCTTACCTTACTCGATTAACTAATTTGAGCAGCCAGTAGTTATTTTCACTAGAGCTGGAATTTCTAAGACTTCAGTCAAAAATGTGACTTTTTTATATCTTATTAAATTTCATGTGGGTTATGCAGAAAATAAATTACATGCAACTGTACTACATAAGTACCATTACTATATTTTTTTTTCACTGAGCAATTTCTGAAAGCAGTATAAATCATAGGCTAAATTCTGCTGCCCTTCCTCCAACCTCGTTGAGCCAAAATCCCATTAAAGTTAACTCTGAGATTTGGCCCCATGACTGGATGAGTATGGGAAAGCCTGTAATTTATAAGGCCATATCCAGTCTATTATACTTCTGGAAAATGTGCAGAAATATATTTTTAAGAGACTTTTCTCTCCAAGTTCCTAAAAAAACCCTGAGTAATTTCAGGGAGGCAATCTGATAGACAGATTTGTATGAATATTTATATAACTAATAACAGAGCCAATACTTCTAAATATTTTCTAAGAATATTCAGTCAAGTAAAACAGTGAATGCATCTTGGCTGTTTGTCTTCTTTCTATTTACTTTCTTTGAATATTCCTGCAGATGAGTTCACAGCCAGGAGTGCTGAAGAATAATGACACTATTCACAAAGTGGATTTAAACTTGTAGCTTGGAGCAGTTTCACCAGAAATCTCTCCTAGTTTGTGAATAGAAATAATGATATGTAGCAAGTGGTGTTCAGAAAGATCTTACATTTTTAATTTTGAATAGTGAGTTTTTCAAATGCAGACAATCTACAGGTGATCCTCAGAGAACCTATTGAAAGAGTAATTTCCACTAATCCAAGCAAATTATAAAGTATCTTCAGGAAATATGCAAACAGAGAAAGGTTAAATCAATTAAGTAGGTTATTTACTACAAAGTAGTCATTCACCTGAAGAGACTAACCCCAAACAGATATATGCTGATCTGGTATACACTCACGGTCTATTTGGAGATAAATTAAAATGCTTCTCTTAATATAAAATAAGTTCTCTTCAAAATGCTTCTTCAGATCTTCGGTCATTACCATGAACATGTGCAGTGCAGAACTAAACACTGCAAATATACACATCTTAAAGGTCAGGACCTGAATAGTGAAGTCTGTATTTCCACAGTAGGAATTAATAAATTTCCATGTATCCAATATGTCTGAGTTCAATCTCTTCATTAAATAGCTTGGATTTTGATGACAGCCCAATACAAATTTGAGAACTGCCCTGGAAGCTGTTTGGATTGTAGCCAGAGTCCCTGCTCCGAAGTCCTGCCAGGCTCTTCTCCAGAAGGACATCTTACATCTGGTCGAGTTCCCACTGGTGGGAAGACACTAAACTGGTGACGGGCCCCAGTTTATCTCCTCCGTCTTGTTTAAGTGACGAAAAAAAAATCAAGGAAAAAGTAACAGTTAGGTCTATTTTTCTCCCAACTTACTGGCCAGCAGCAAGAGGAAAGAGACTAAAGCTTTTCTGTCTGAAATGGGCAGTGTGGACACATTTATAGCACATGCAGAAAAGCTGGCATTGATTATGAGTCTCTTGGATCCCTTAACAATAAAGCACTGTATAGATTTTAGAAATCATAGGTTGTTCAAGCAATGGACATTTACTACAAGGCTAACTACTTTATTCATGGAAGTTTTACATTTTTGTATGTTTAAACTGTTTGCACATGTATGTGTAAATCTTCTACTTAAATGTGCACATGGTCTACAATTATTTCAATAACCGTAACTTGTCAGACGGATCTGGTTATTATATTTTACAAGCACTAATATGTTTGATTGATATTCATATGTTCTGATTAAATTTACTGCTGATTAGTTGATCATCACTTTGAACAACAGGAAATCATATTTCACTGTTTTCATTACACTGATTGGAATTCAGTTTGTCTGCCATGGCACCAAAGGGAATTATCAGAGCTAATCAATTTCTAATGGGGATATATTAATTACATAGAAGTAAGGAAATTCAACCATTTTTACACCGTTTTATTTTAAGAGAAGCAAACATGAGGCTATGAAAAAGAAACATCCAGATCCTACAGTAATCCTTAAATTTTAAACAACTGCATTGACCTTATACTTTAGATTGATCTGCCTCACTTCTGAGGGCTTTTCTTCTGATTCTGACTGAAGATTTGAAGAACTATATCTTTTAAGTTTCACATTCTGCTTTTTTCATCAAAAAATCATTCCTGATGGGAGAAATAATTGTTTGGTTTTATGTTCCACAGCCTTGTATCTTCTGGGGTAAGAAAAAAATTATTTTAAATAACACTGTTATTAGTTTTAAATAGATGAGTAAAAAGGAATCAAGGACATGAAATGTCCTGAAAAGTAAAAATAAAAAATAATAAAGCAATTAAATTCCTCTTCAGAGTCCTCACTTAAAAATCTCATGCATCTGCCTTCCCCTGCCTGTGGGTGCCAAGACAAAACATCCAACTAATTTTGCAGTTTTTAACACTAGCTTTCTGGGGTTTTGTTCAGGAGTCTATTACATCCCTACTATCTGGTTCTCACATACTGATATCATCAGTGCCATTGGCCCTAATTCAACAAAACACTTACGTATGTGTGTAAATCCCATTGACATCCACAGAAGGTTGCACTTTGTTGAATTGAGGGCTGCTGTCATCACAAAATTAAACATGGGAAAAAAAAACTATAGTCAAGAATTTCACACGTAACCTGAAAACCAGCAGCGGCAGGTGTAGACTTCTGCTTGCATGTTCCACAAGGCTCTCCCAGCCAGCCGGTGAGCTGGTCTGAAGCCTGGAGATACAGCATCCTTGCACCAAGGAACTTCCCTGCCTTTGCTTCGCACGTTCATTCTCTTTTTGTCAGATGAATTTGGTGTTTTGAAAGCCACAGCCCCAGTCCTGCTTCAATGCTTTCTGAAAGCCGCTTGTTGCAGGCTCAGGATTGTATCTAACTCATGTGCCAATATTTTCTTTAATGACCTTGCTCACTTCTAGGCCAGCTAATGAAGGCTGAAGTGTTTCTACTTAATACACTCAGAAGGATGTTTTTGAATGCACTCTAGCTGGACAATAAGTCGAAGGTTTCTTACGAGCACATGGCCCAAGAAGAAAGCACAAATATTCTATATTCAGGGAGCTGCTGGCTCTCTTAGCAACTCTCCAACATGACTCATGCTAAAGCCCCTAGGAATATCAGTCTGTCCATGTGTTGTTCACCAACTTCCCAGTCTGTGCAGGAGCAGCAGGAGTGGCCTATTGGAATGAAGAATTTATGGCTGGAGGTAAAGCTTTTTTACATCTTCTGTATGTTCCCCCATTAAGTGCAATTGAAAACCCACAGGAATGCACAGAATGTGGGGATTTCACTTGGCTCTGAGAGCCTTAAAGGAAAAGAAACTTACCTTCACGTGCCAATGCCACAAGTAAAAATAACGTAGGAAAATTCTGCTTCTAATGCAGCATTTCAAATGGAGGATCTCAAGACACTTAGTATTTCTTAATTATTTTAGTGCCACAGTGCCAGCTATAAGATAGATGCCAAACTGACAAGGCAGTTATTACCTGAATGCTAAAGTTCAGCCTTACAGATGGATGTGCTTGCAGCATGGACTCATTAAAGCACACATTTCCAAACATATTTTATTTCAGATTCTCCTCTTTATAGTATTACAAGTTTCATGATGAATAAAATTAGTTTATTATACATCAATAAGATGCTTATAAAGCACAGGGTAATGTTTAGTTTTATGAATCCTTACCTCAACTCATAAAGGTTTGTTTATCTCTGCAGTAAAATAAGAACCTGACTGTCCTATTTTCAAAAGCGTGCGGTTTATTAAAACACTCAAATTCCATATTTAAATGTGTTCCTGCTTTTTTATGGTTGAAATTCAAGTAATGATATTTAGCCTTCAGTGAATGCTACATAAGCGATGGGAAAAGGTAAAAATATTCTCGCAGTATGCTGCTGAGGCCTGTTACACATTTCCAGACGGACTGCGCTGTTCCATGGTATGGGGAAGGATAGGCACTCAAATGCATAGTTTGGGTATTTTAAAAGTGACCAGCCAGAGCTGAAGCGTCAGGTAAACAAACTCAAAACTAACCATAAATTCAAGAGGAAGGTTTAGAGTTGACAGTCTTCATCAAACTCCTGGAAGATTCAGAATTGCTATAGACCAAGAGGTCTTTCAGAAGCGGCACATTGCTGCTACCAAGTGCCCATATTCTCACTGGGAAAATACTGTCAAGAGAGCTGCAGCATTGCTGACAAGTCTGAGCAGGGTGTAGCTAACAGGCCTTGGTTATCATGCTGGAGCATGGGGGGTGGTTCGGGCACAGAACAGTGTAACTGGCAGACAGGGGCTGTGAGAAGATGGAGCCTGCTCAGTTCAGATGAAATCTTCTGACGATGTGTCAGAACAGTGTCTAAACAGGGCAAGAAAAAAACACAGGTGAATTTTCATAAGCTTGGAAAAAAAGTCATTGACACCAAACCAGCCACTTCAAACGGAAGTCAAATTTTGCTATAAATTCGAGCATGATCGAGACTTTTTTTGAAGTAGTTTTTTTAACCCTGGAAAAAAATAATTTCTTTCTGAGTCTTAACTCTAGAAATGCCAGCAATTTCTCCTAACTCTGCAAAAGCCATTTGAAACACTGATTCCCAGGTTCTCCAAAAAGTATCACCCTGGGGCAGACACAAAGCGCAGAAAATTTCAGCCTAGCTGCTTCATACTTGGCAAAGTCACAAGATCTCATAACGGGAGTGGCTGAACAAATCACTAAAGGTGATGGAGCCAGGCCTGAAGAACTCACAGTTGCAAAGCCAAACACTCAGCAGTCAGAAAACTCTGGAATTAATGTTAGATAAATAACTTTAATTTGCCATACATGACCTTTAAACGCATTATGACATGCTTCTCTTGTTCGCTCCTGTTGAACCACTGCCTTGTCGAGTGCCCAGAATCTGCAGAGTTCAATTCATGAGCAGATCTTCTCAGACAAAATAAGAGTCCAATGAGAGAAAGAGAAGCTTTACCCTTCCCTTGTCCTTTGAAACGGTGTACTTGTGTTCACTGAGAGAAAAAAGAAGTTTTTAAAACATTCTACTCAGCCAGACATTGATGACATCAAACAGATAAGGTACAGCAATCTTAAAGGCATCGAGAAACAGGTATTAAATAGGAAAGTCTGAACACAATAAAAGTAGTTAAATTACTTATAAAAAAAAATGAAATGCTTTTAAAAATCATCTGAGAAACAGAAACCTACTTATTAAGAAGTACAAAAGCATTTTCTGACTTGCAGGTCTGGTGGTGGTAATGAAAGCTTTTGTCACTATTCTAATGGTTACATGAAATATGTTTATAGATAAAAATAACTTCTAGTGAACACTTTCTATTTTAAAAGTGAAATAAATTTTCATAAAACAAAGCATCTTTGAGAATGTCAGCTATTTTTCAGACAATATTTTGGGTTGAAAATGAAAAAAAATTGGTTGAGAAATTTTCAACAGCTTTTTGAAACTCATTAGCCTTGCCTGCCATTCTTAAAGGAAGTGTACAAGAAAATTCATGTATTTAGAGAGGTATAGATCAGAAGTCAAATCTGGTACTTTGTGAGGTTAATGACCATAGACAGTGTGCCAAGAGAATGAACGCTATCACGTTACTTTCTGACTTTACTGAATAGAATACACTGTAAAATGTGTTTGAAGGTAGGCAGCCCTTACTACTGAAAGGGGAATATACATCTTGGAAGATACACTTTGCATCAAAACAGCTTTATGAACAAAAGCTGTTTCCCTGCAGTGGTATTTCTGATTCCAGATCTTTTATTGCGAAGCTCTTTGTTCCTCTATCATGACACTGAAACGGTTAACAGCAAACTTTTGAAATCAGATTTGAAAAGCATGATGAAAGAGCTTGATGTTTTGCCTGATTTTTCTTTTCCTCTGTGGACAAAGGCCTTGAATGCTGAAGGCTGAAAAGCCTATTATCACCAGAAAGAAATGTAAGTAAACAAGGCATTACAATAATGAATTCTATAGTACATGACACGAAGGCAAGAACCAGCTCTGTGCAGCAAGCAGTGAAAGATTTGGCTGTATCTTGGCAATTTTTCAAAAATGATAACAATAAGAGGTTTTGTCGCTTCAGACATGTAAATCAAAAGGATATTTCAGCACTAAAAATGATACTGAGAGTTTCTAACCATTGACCCCAAACCAGCATTCAAAAATAGACATTAAAACTAAGAAGCTATAATCCTACAAGCCACGCATGATCAAACCTAAAGAGCTAAAAAGATTGAATTTTTAAAGTCCATTTGAAATTAGGTTGGCAATAACTACCCCTATCCACAGGAGAAGGAGTTCTGATATTCAAAGTTTAGATGTGCTAAAAAGGAATAATCCAAAAATTATACCAAGAGTATATTTCAAAACCAGCATTTGAAATGATCTGAAATTCCTCAGTCTTGTTCCTAAATAAAGAGCAAATACAGAGGCCACGCACATGGGTAGTTTGAATTATAAGGACTCTCAGAATTTTATTTGGAGGAAGTGAAAATGTGCATAAAGGAAATGTGAAGATGGTGAAATTTGATATTTAGGCTGTTTATAGAGCATTAACAAACTGCGCAAATGTGCCTAAAAGCAAATAAAACCAACAGCCTGGACAAACTGGTGCAGCAGAAATTTGACAGAGCAAAAGGGACCCATTCAAAACCTCATCTCTTGGTAAAACTGAAAGCTGCCTGTTAAAACTCCCAAAGCAGGAGAGAGTGCTCGTATGTGGGAGTGATGCCTTAAAAACTCAAATTGAACACAGAAATGAAGGTGTAGTGAAGTAAGCTCTTAATGATGAATTGTGCCTTTCGCACTGCCCGCTTCATCTGTGAGGGAGGACACGTGCCCTTGCTGCATTGGCGAGGTACAGCTCGTAATGCCACTGATGGCAGAGTACTGTTGACTTATCTGGGGCATCCTATGGGGATGAGTAGTGTCACTTCAAGAGACATATCGAAATAGCAGGCAGGATTGGACTGGGCACTTGTTCCTTCCCTTACCTAAGCCATAACTACACACCCATACAAAAAAAAAAAAAAGTGTGGGGGGGGTGGTTAACAAAGGGTTAACAAAGCGCTAAAGAGGGCTATAAACAAGACACTTAAGTAAAGCAAAATTCCACCACAGATGGGGTGCAGGTTGAATTCACGCATTATCACTGATCTGAGGTCAACTCTATGTCTGGCAATCCCCAGTGCTCCAACACTATGGCCCCTTTTCTCTCATATTAAACTGAACAAGTGTGACAGATTCTCAGCCACTGAACATCCTTCCCTTTGGGATTTGCCCCTTGAGAAGTTTGTCAGAGCAGGGCTCGCAGAGCAGGAGCACAGGCAGTTCAGGCAGCAAAAACACCACAAATCTCAGTTCCTGACTTTGTGTTCTTCTGCATAAAATTCCCCCATGAAGACAAGACCAAAAGACTCCTCTTGACAAGCCTGATGCCTGAAGGTGCAGTATGGAAAAGATAGAACTGCCCTTGGTGTGGTTTTCAGGTATGACCTAGAATGGGAAGAGTAGCTAAGATGATTTGACTTGGGTGAATCATAGAATCATAAAATGTCCTGAGTTGGAAGGGACCCATGAGGATCATCCAGTCCAACTTCAGACCCTGCATAGGACAACCCCCAAAATGAAGATGGTCTTTGAGGTAGAGTGCAATACAGGGTGGGATGGGGATCAGTAACACTTCTCTAATGAGGAGCGGAAAGCCGTACCACTCCATGTGGATGCAAGGAAAACATCTTTCTTGTATGGATCATCAGCAAAGGCTTAGCACCCAGGCTGTGATGTGACACAGGCAACATTAAATAAAGGATTTGGGATATGAGAAAAACTTTTCCTCTCAGCAGGATCAGATGAGGCTTTGATCCAGGTGTGGGTTGGTCACAGGCTACAAGCATCTCTGCACAGCTCAGCTGAGTCCAGTGCAAATAACCCCCAAAGCTGTGACAGGCCAAGCATGCTCCAGCACCAGAAGCAGCAGTAACACATTACAAACACAATATTAAGTCTCACCACAAGTTCAGAAATTTCTGTATGGTGTTGCATGACATATCATGGTGTACTTTTATACAGCTGCGGGTGGTTTTGAACAGAGGAGAACAGTCTGAAAATATTCTGGATTAGTGCTTACTGTTATTCTCTAAAGGGTCAATATCTTTCAGTAACAGGAGTGCCTACAGAGAAAAAAAAAAAAAAAAAGAAAAACAAAAGAAAAAATAAAAAAAAAAGAAAAAATATAAAAGGAAAAAGAAGAAAAAAGGGAAGAGGGAAGAGGGAAGAGGGAAGAGGGAAGAGGGAAGAGGGAAGAGGGAAGAGGGAAGAGGGAAGAGGGAAGAGGGAAGAGGGAAGAGGGAAGAGGGAAGAGGGAAGAGGGAAGAGGGAAGAGGGAAGAGGGAAGAGGGAAGAGGGAAGAGGGAAGAGGGAAAGAAAGAAGAGGGAAGAGGGAAAGAAAGAAAGAAGAGGGAAGAGGGAAAGAAAGAAAGAAGAGGGAAGAGGGAAAGAAAGAAAGAAGAGGGAAAAGGGAAAGAAAGAAAGAAGAGGGAAAAGGGAAAGAAAGAAAGAAGAGGGAAAAGGGAAAGAAAGAAAGAAGAGGGAAAAGGGAAAGAAAGAAAGAAGAGGGAAAAGGGAAAGAAAGAAAGAAGAGGGAAAAGGGAAAGAAAGAAAGAAGAGGGAAAAGGGAAAGAAAGAAAGAAGAGGGAAAAGGGAAAGAAAGAAAGAAGAGGGAAAAGGGAAAGAAAGAAGAGGGAAAGAAAGAAAAGAGAAAGAAAGGAGAAAGAAAGAAAAAAAAAAAGAAGAAAGAAAACCAAAATCCCATACCTCCCTTGACCCCTTTAAGATCTACAGTGATTATGTAAATTTATGCGAATTGCAATGTTAGTAAACTATGAGACCTTGGTTAAGGCCTCTAGAAATGGGCCGAAGTGGAGCTGAAACCTGGAGTCCCCAGGTCAATCTCTGCTTTCTGATGTGGCTTCAACATGTGGAGCTGAGCAACTGACAAAGCAGCTCTCAGTTTCAGCTAGCACCAAAACTGGAATAAAGATCAAAGATTTGGTTCATGATCTGTCCCTTCTAGCCCAGATCCACCGAAGGCAACAAAAGTTAGTTACAGTTAAAGCTCTTGATCAGGGTATATAAATAAACTAAATAAAGTGTCAGAAACTATGATCTTTTTCAGTGATAAACAGCCCACTTTGGATTTTTTTACTGATTCCATTTTATAAATCATTTTAATGTGCATATGAGGTAATACTTTCATGCCAATTTGAGTTGTTTGGTGCTGACTACTCTAACATATATATACAGAAATGAGGAAGAACTATGAAGCCAAATCAAATGGTATAAACATTTGCACTGTGAAACAAAACATAATTATTTGATAAAACATGTAATTAGGTATTAATACTTCTTAATGTGTAAACATCTATCTGCAAATCAGCAAACAATAATTCTCCCATTATTATTATTGAGACCTAATCATATAGCCCTTTCACAGGAAAAAATTACTGCCATTAATGTGTATACTCTTGTTTAAATATATGTGCCAGGGATAAAAAACATAATTTTCCACATGGACGTGTTTATTCAAAGTATTCAGTACCCAACACACTTACTGGGAGCAGTGGGATTATAGGCGATCAAGCAACTTTCAGCAGTATAAGTTACTAAACTTTCTGCTTTATCAGCATATCTCATGCAAGCAGAAAATTTATTGCTGTTATATTACAAAAGTTTTTGCATTAGCCATTGGGCTGGTATATTTTTTATCAACACTGAACAGTTCCTCTGGAATTTTCTGCTTTCCACATACATAATTAATTCCCAATGGATGTAAGTGATTTTAGTAACACATTGATGACATCAAAAAACTATATGTATCTAGAAGTTGAACCCAATATTTTTATAATATTATTGCATTTGGATTAAAATATAGGTAGTCAACTACCACTCCCAGACACATTCAACAACGTTCATGCTTAGCAGGTCACGAAAGCATTGGAGTGTTATTGTAAAACTCAGGAAGGCTGGGGGGAGGGAAGGTGGCAGGGAATGGGACAAAACACAGTGAGAACAACCAGACCAACTCAGAGAAAGGGCACTAAATTCCATAAGCCATACAGATTTTCTACATGTTATTTATCCAGAGAAGACAATGTTATGCAGGAATGAGGAACAACATAGTATGATACGAAAAGGAATTGCATTTCAAATCCACTTATTTTTTGCGAAAGGGAAGGAAGATGTAAAAAATTGCCACTGGACAATTAGTCCTCGCAGGAAAATTTGGGTTTTAGGCTCAGAATTACATGTGCTAAGTTGTTTACCTGTAGAAGCTACTGAGGGAGTTGCAGAGAGGAAAGCATGAAATATCTGTAACTTTTGCATTTTGGTGGCTACAGCTGCGCTCTTTAATTTCCAGCCTGGCAGCAAGACACATGAAACATGGGAGCTTTGTTGAGCATTATGCCCAAATGAACAAATCATGATGATTTTTTTTCCTCTATCTGTTTGTAGAAATATTATCCCATTGTGGGACCCACTTTTGGCTCACAGTCAACATCCCCTGTCTGACAGAAGCTTCATCTGGTGCCTGTTTAGGTACCACACAGAGCTCTAAGCTTCCTGGCACTGTCAGGATATATTTAATGCTTAGTATGACCACATGTGATGGGTACACTCCCTGTTCACCACATGTCCTGTGCCTAATAGTGAATTCTGACTAACTCAGATGGTAGTGGTGTTTTTTTCTACTTTTGCTCAAGCTCTTTTTTTAATTTCTCATTGGCCAGGGCCTTAAATTACACCTGTCTGCTTCATACATCCTACAGGGTTACTGCTCCATGCAGCTGCACCTGGGAGACCAAAGAAAGCTCTATGAGACTAGGTGCTGTATAAACATCATAAATAATAATGCAAAAATGCAGAAAGAGTACACCTGAGAAAATGTAGTCATGCTAATAGGTGTTTGTACATTGTAGAAAGATCAAGGGTTTTAGAAAGTAAGTCTGTTTGCCAAAGTTAGGTCAGAAGAGATGACAAGAAAAGTAAAACCAAGATGAAAAAGAGGAACGAACCAGTCCAGATAGGACTGACCACAGAATGAGATCAGACTGGTTTAGCTATTTCAAGAATACACACTAATGCACTTAGATCTCGTCTGCCTGGGAATACATCCATATGCCTTATTTGTAACAATGCAGGCTGTATTAATGTTTGGATAATGAGGCATTAATGATTAGATAATAAAGATCTACATGCCTTACAGAAGCAGTCCTCTGCAGCTGGACATCTGTGATTGTCAAGGTTCTGGCCTGCAGGGCAGAAAGGTCCTCGTTTTCTCATACCTTAACAGCAAAAGCTTGGACAAGACTTAGTGCCAATTGCCCAGCTATCTATTAATGGGGTTTCTGTCTTTCAAGAAGAACTTTGGTGTTAGGCTTCTTTCTATTATATTTATAAAATTATGCTGCTCTTTTATCTCTTCTATTCAGTATTTTTGTTACACAAGTTGATTTACAACAATTCATTATTACTATTTTCAGTTAACTTCTTTTAAAATCAGTGTTTTGCAATACTTTATTTTTTCAGGCACCAGTTCATGGGAAGCTGCCTGTGAGTCCCAGCTCAGGTCTGGAAGTCTTCTGTCCCTTCTGGGAACATGTGTTTAGTGTCTGACCCTTCCAGGTCATGATCCTGCACCTTGGGTCTCTCACATGCCAGAGTGGCAGAGTCAGGTGCCGCAACCTTCAGCACTACAGTAGTGAGGGCCTTACCATGTCAAAACTCACTAACCACAGCAAAGGTCCTTGAATGAATCCTACTGCCCAGGCAAGCTGGGATAGCTGAGGATCAGATGCATGTCAGATAACTCAAACATCAGGGGACCTTGTGTTCTACACCCCAATAGTGTAACAAATTCTGCCCTTTTCCCCCTGCAATTCCACAGGCTTACTCAAAAATTCTCTGCAGACATTTTTACTTATATATCAATTTATGGATCAAACTCATCAAGAAATAAAGAACAGGTATAGTATCAACAATTCACTATTGCAGTAAATTACATTTTTTAAAAACAGAAACTTGTTGAATAAGGACCTGATAAGTGCTAAAGTTGGGTATTTATGGTAAAGTGACAGAGACCTAGTCATCAGAAAAGCAAAACTCAGCATTTTCAGCGTGCCAGTTTTCACTGCCTATTGAAATTCAATATGTTATCACTGGAATTATTTATTGATCTATTTAACAGTTTTACAGACCATTGCTATATACTTGTTAACATTTGAAAAGCAAAACAGAAACAGCTATCTTTTATGTTCAGTCCATCTTGTACTATGACACATTTCCTGGATGAACTATAGGCAATAAATTCCACGTTTGCTACGTATTTTTGCAAAACTATAAAATCTATGGAGGCACCAAAAATAAAATTTAATAACACCGATGATGCCCAGACATTCCTTTCCCATTGAAACTCCTAAGGGCTGACTCGCAGTGGAATGTAGATATGCATTTCCCACTGATTTCAGTAAAAGCTAAGAATAAATCCTCAAAGTAACTTAGTCACTGAAATATCTTACTTGTAGATGATTGCCGCGTAATACCATCTCCATCCCTGATTTAGGAGACTGGGAGGAGAGAGCACTTCTGGAAGAAGACAGCACTGCTTTACCAGGTACAATTGCAGTTCAGAGGAGAGGACAAGCCCTAGGGGCAAAAGCAGCTGACCTGCCAGATTTGGGAACCTAACTCTGATCACGTGTGCTCCTCCTGCAGCATCCTGAGGAGCGAGATACATCCTGACACCATGCTCTGCTCTTGTCCATAGCAAGTACTTTAACCAATGTTTTCCATCTCCTTGGTCAATTTAGGATGGAACTTTCCATCTGTCCCACTGGCGCTGTTCCACTTCATATAGTTACCACAGGAACAAAAAGAGGTGGAATATACAGAATACTGGTGAATTAATATGAACAGAATAACCCTGCACCAAGGGACATTTTTTATTTATTCACAACAGAATATCTCTGAGACATTTCAAAAGGACAGAGTATCCAAATAACTTGGCCATTTGGAATTCAGTAGAGCTGAGTTTAAGCAAATTTCTGGGATCATACAGAAGAATATGAGTCTTGGTCCTTCATCATTCCTGCATAACACAACTGCAATCTAATGGATGCTCTAACAACTCTCTGGACATACACACAGAGTCTGTCCCCAGCTCCCTCCCTCTCCCTCCTTCTGTTTCATGCTTCGAGCCCACACACTGGCTGTCCTCCTGTGTCTTTGCACAAATCAAGATGTTGGCATCGGTGCTGGGCAGCAGTAATAGCAAACCATAGCTAAGTTTCTATATGCTAAAGAATGGACACATTTTCTTCTTAGTGTACCTGGTTCAAGAAGGAATGAAATCAGGATGCACTGAATATAGCTCTACAATACAAATTGCACACTAAAACTACTAATAGTTGAGTCTTGTCTTAAAAACTGCAGTGATTTCATCAAATACAATTCTGTTATTTCTAAAAGAATTTCTAGTTTCCCCATAATATTTTTTGCAAATCTTAATCGTAACACTAAAAAAAACACACCAAAACCAACCAACCAACAAGTTGAAATATGTAGATGCAACAGAAAACGTTTAGAGCAGAAAAATGAAGTTTTATAGTCCAGTACCAAAGTTCAGCTAAGACATACTTGGACTGGGACAACTACATTGCCACACTTCCTCTGACTTCAAAAGAGCTGTTCATCAGGACAAAAGCTAAAGTAGAAAAGGAAAGCTTTATGTTTAGAACTACAAATTTTGGAAAAAAAGAGCACAGTTTCATTTGCCTAGTTTTTCATACTTACTCAACCAGATGTTTTATCAAAGGTGTGATACCACGTATGAGATAGCATAACTCTTCATGTACAGTATCTACATATGTATCTCCATTGTAATTTGAAAGGACCAAACTAGGGAAAAAAAAAAAAATTTTGTATGTAAAAAATGTCCTTTTACCTATGTTGGCTAATGATAGATAATGCACCGACAGCATTAAACTTGCTTGGAACTGAACAACAAGATGTTTGGACATGTATAAAAGAGAGGTTAAGTGTTTCACCTTTAAACAGGGTACCAAAAGCTGAAGAGAAAATCTTGCAGAAGAAAATGAGCGAGGATTCTCTGTTATGCACACAGGCAGGTTTTCACCATCATTTGCTTTTCGTCATATGTGCTCAGTGAGGAGCAGGAGAGCAAGACTGGCAGCACCTACATTCACCTGGGGGGATTTATGTTGGGACTGGGCTTTGCAGCTGGACTGGGAAGAACTGTCAGCTGGGCCATGGCCAAAGCAGCTCACCCTGAAACCTGCAGCAACAGCGGGGTACGTGCCAAGCTGTCCTCTAAACCTGAAAACACATGATCATTTGTCACAGCCTCCAGGGACGGATGGACATAAGCAGCTATAAGATCTTTTACTTGCAACGCTGGACAATCTTTTGTTAACCTTATAAGCATACCAACACCTCTATGTTTTTCTGTTAGTACACTTAGCTACAAACTGACCAGAATTTAGTCCTCAGTATTTTAAGGTATCACAGTTAACGGTAAATCTTTTCCAATAACAAGAAAAAACATTTTCACCCTTTGGTCAATAAACATTTTCAAGTGCGTCAAAAGCTAAACAAGAGAGCTCTAAAGGTTTGGGAATATTAAGCCCCGGTTGATTAGAATTAATAATTTATAATGAAGAAAGCAATTACTTCATTCATGCCTCAGAGTCTTGCAGGATTTCATGAGGTATTTGAAGGATGTAGGATTTAAACAAAAATATGACACTTTAAAACATAAAATTGAACATAGTAGTTGCAGCTAGGAAGTCTGAAATAGCCACGTAGGCATTCTCTGTTTCTGTCATTTTGTTTGTAAACCTGTATTCCCTTTGGTGGGTCAGGTTTTGGGCTATTGCATTTGAATATTGTGGTGTATCACAAATATTGTAAGACTAGGTTTAACTGCTAGAATGGAAGAGTGTTGATTTTATGGCATGTCTTGTGATAGATGTGCCTTTGTGTAAAGCAGAAAAAATTGGTAGAGATGGGATACAAGTAGCAGTAAAAAGAAAAATGTTGAGACTCTTTCTTTTAAAATACATCCTGCAGTTTAGCTATAAAGCTCCTTATTTTTAGAAAACCAGTAGAATTGTTCAGGCTCTGCCCCTGCAGTTTCAATAGCAGTCTAGTGCTTTAAAACCCTGACCTTGAAAAGAAAGCGTTTACATTGTAAATGTACTGGCAGTATGTAGACTATTCTATGACTGAGTATCCAACTGCGGCAAAAAGTTCAGAAGTGGGTTTTCTTTATTCTGAAAGGCCTAATCCATGGGGCTTTTTTAGTGGTAAAAGCACTTGGCACTAATTGTGACTTAGTTCTAGCAGTGAACCCATATAATTCTCAAATTTCACATAGCCAATTAATTCCTATGAATATCAGGAATCACAGACTGTGATAGATGTTGATATGCAGCATTTTTTAATGCTTAGATTTTCTGCAAACATGGTGAACCTCTCAAAGCTGGTTCTTGTGTCTAAAATGCAGTACAGTTTCACAGCTTTGGATCATACATGAGTTTATGATGACCAGAGAACTTAAAGGACAAGGAGAAGACAATCTGTGGAGGCAACAGAGCGGTGAAATGTGATACCAGAGGGATGTGCAGCTCCTCCTGCTCTGGGGCTGCCTTCTGGAGGCAGTTTCACAGAGAAGACGCAAAGCACAACAGCAGGGACACGCTTCATCAGGTCCAACTCAGAGCAAATCTTTTGTAAAAAAAAAGTCTCACCTTTGAGAATCTCTTTGAAAAAGACTCACCTCCACCACCTTACCACAAAGGTATCGGGTTCTCTGTTCTGGTATGGAGGCCCTGGTCACAACCCTATATTTCAGGAAGACTTTTCTCTTGCTTCTAAAGCAGAGATTCATCATTTTTATTATGTAGGAAAAATGAGCACACCTTCTCCAAACTTACAGTTCTCATTCTTTAAAAACAGGATGAGCATTTGGAGTATTAATAAACAAATCTGTTAATTTGTGCTAAAATTAAACTGGTCATTTAAAGAAATTTAGCATCTGTTCTTTGTCCTGAATAATCTTAAAACAACAGACTCTCTCAGCTCTCCATGTAGTTAAAATTAATTGAAAAGTTGAGCACAAGCTGTACTTTATAAAAATAGGTTGTTATTAAGATAAGTTACTAATTATTGTTTTATCTAATTGTTGTAATTATACAGGATCCAAAGAGGGCCAGTCAATAGTTCAGTTAACTCTGAAGTGATGCTACATCAGAGATGTAGCTGGTCACCATCCTCCTCTACAGCTGATCTTCACCAGACAAGTCTGCTAGATATGACAGTGACTCAGTGGGAGGAGGTAGATCGGGCATGACAAGTGTTCCCAGTATTAGTATATTTTTTGGCAGAAGTATCACCGGCTGGAGCTGACAGACATGATTGAAAGGTCTCCTCATATTGTTGCCTCAACAGCATATTGAAAAAGCCCTACAAGGGAAACTGAGGCAGCAGTAGAAGGAGATGCCTTCATTTGCAGTGGCACCATGACTGTGCCAAAGAAGTCTAATGAAGGTCATTTCATTACCTGATCATACCCTGCTATGTTGAATGAAGTAGCTGATGAAAATATCAAGAATAAAAACCCTTCAGTGGTGGGAATGTTCCACTATTTGCACTAATGCTGATATAAATGTGACCTTTTAGAGCAGTCTTGTGAAAATCTGAGATGGGGACACCTTCAGAAAGGTGACTGAGGCAGCAGTTACTGCTATACAGGCTCTCACATCTTTCAAACATCCTCAGCACTGTGTGTTATGCTGCTTAAGTAAATAATTGCTACAGTTTCCACATCACAGCTGGACAGTTTAATAGAGAGCTGGTTATACTCCAGTGTCAATGACAGCTTGATACTTATGTCCAGGGACTCCATTTGACAAGATAAATAATCAGGTCACCGTATACTTCTTGTTACACATTCGACTGAATCCCACCTGCAAGAATTCATCAAATGGAGCCAACAAGACAATATCTTGCTAGCATTTGATATGCTGAAGTAAAACAGTGTCAACCCAAAGGTCTTGGTCCTTCTTCAGCATATCCATTAAACAATCAATGAAGCCCTCAACCAAATGATCTTAGGAGGTCACAGCCTCGTCAAAAATATCCATGTTTTTAACAGAGAAAGTACAAAATAGCTATACATTTTTACGGTTTTATAAATAAACCAGTGTAGTCAGCTTGGGAGCTAATTTTAATTTTAAATGATATACTGAATAAAAGTAGTACCCTGTTCCTCTGATTAACTGTTTTTAACAAAATAGGTGATTCTTCATACTCTTCAAATAGTTAAAACTATGGAAGTCTGTGTTCTACACTTCAGGACACTGTTGTAGGATTAACAACCATTTCCACCCCTTAAATATTGTTATTTTTAGAAGTTCTTCTGCAGACAATCTCATGGAGAGTGTGGGAAGCTTGACTTTCAAAATGTTTGCTTTCCCCTAGGCAAAAGTGAACTCCCAATATGATGCTGCACCTATACTCTGCTTGAGTAAGTGGTCATATGAGCAGAATATAGCCCTGACCTGGCTGCCTGAGGGCATATTTATGGAGGCAGGATGATTACATCTGAGCTCCCAGTGTCCAGAGTATGAAAAACTCAGGCTGCCCATCAGTCCCAGCTACCTTTGTAGCATATGGTATGAGATATAGGACGAGTGCTCTTCTAGGAAAGATGCCAGGAGCTCTTCAGGCTGTTGGCCAGACCATGGCGCCAGCCTGGCAAAGGCACTGCAGAGCTGCAGCCTGGTCATCCTGCAGCCCAACCCGTGGACACCACGTACCCAGCCTGCACCAATTGACAGGGGTACCCAGAAATCCAGCCTGACCCTGCTCCTGCTCCTCCCTGGCTGCTTTGAGGCTTGCGGCTCTAGTGTGAAGAGAGTTTATGATGAAAAAGCAGAGCAGAAGAAGCCTATATCCACAGGGGCATTTTGAGAAGAACAGCATGTTTCCATTGTTCTTCCTGCAGCTGAGATCACAGGCTTCTCTTAATGAAAGTAGCTGCTGGCTGTATTCTTAATGGAAATGCTATGATGACACAAAGTGGAAAAAAAAAAAAAAGAATTTCTATTTTTAGGCAAACATTCGAATCTGGAACTAGACACACAAAAATGCCCTCATTGGAATAATTTTATTTAGTAATATTGTTACACAGCAGAGCTTAGACACCGCTTCTGAGCATTTCTCATGCTATACTCTATGTATTTTCTTAAAATTTCACCTTCTTTTGGAATTTTAGATATTATTTATGCTTGATTTTGGACAATTACATGATTCCTACAAATTTCTTGTTGAGCTTAAGGTAAAGCTGAACTTTATTTCAACGTAGATGGTCTTTTTCTTTATTTTGACACAGAGTAATTTCTGCATTTAATCACCTATAGGTAGTCTCACACAAGTCCTAGAAAACAGAGTAAATAGGTCATCTTGTCTATTCCTCTGCCTCACGGCAGAATTGACAATACCTATGTCATCCCTGACAGATATTTGTCCAACTTGTTCTAAATAGCTCTAATGATGGAATTTCCATGTTCTCCTTATCTACACCAATGCTTAAATATCTTCTCAAAATTGAAATCATTATGATATTATTAAAAACGAAACTATGCTGCCACATTTTGCAGTGGAGTCCTTTAAATTAATGTGGAATGACACCTTAATGTAAAAATGAACAATTGTGTCTAGGGTTTTGTTCAAGATGGGTGCCCTCCCACTCTCACAATAAGAGATAAAAATGATCCCTAACCTCCCAGCTCTACAAGCAATTGCAAACGTCTTCATTGCAATTTTCCTAATTCTAGGTGCAGACATTGCACATCTGAGCTATCTGCACATCTTTCGAGGTACTTCAGAAGGTCTTTACTGGAGAGATGTTAGGTGTTTATGCAGGAGACAATCTGGTATTATGATTATAATTATACTGTAAGTATCTAGATAGTGTATCATGAAAGCAGATCTTTCAGTTTCATGTACTTGCTGTTTCAATCATGTTCTCTAACTGAGCTATATTTGAGATTTGATACCTTGGCCATAATCTTTTGCACCTAGGACTCACTACACTATTGCACGCAGTATATAGCTCATAAGAGAGGGACAGTTTTACATAGACTGACTTTGTCTCCTTTTGCCATCTCCCAGTTGCTCCTGCTTTCCTGTATGGCCACATTCTGACTATCAGCAGCTGGGGAAAAAACTGTCTTCTCACCACACGTTGGTGCACCTTGTAGAGCAACGCTTTGTTCTTTTCACAGTGCTGGTATTATATACTAACAAAGTATATCTAAATTCACAATAATAACAGTATCTCATCAAAAGCTGTTTCAGTAATAACAGTAACAAACAGGGGCGGGCATTTCATGTAAATACGCAATCTCTTAAATTAAACTGCTCTTCAGAAAACATTGCATTTTTTTAGAGATTCACAAAACAGAGTTCCCATTTAAGAAATCTCTGGTCATTAGTATACAGGATTCTGAGGAAATTTCAGCATAGACATATCAAAGTTTCACAATTGTTGGGGTTTTTCCACAATGGGGCAATATCTGCTGTAGGCCCTTCATTCATCCTCCTGCCAGCTGCTTTATTAGCCATTTTAACTGTCGGGGTGCAGGACAAACAGGCCACCAGAGACTGGCTGAAAGGTAGGCTAAGTAGCTGAATGAAAGGGGGCTGGAGAAACAGGGAAGCATAAAGCAAATACCTAAAAAAAGTTATTTAAAAAATCTTGCTCTGCTTTTCTTTAAAGTAAAAAAAACACTGTGGGAACTACTGGGGCACTTGTTCTTTTTCCTGAAATGAAGACCCCTTATTTTCTGAAAGGCTGGAGACCAATGAAATCAGCTGTACTTGTGGCCTGAGCAAAGACTGCCTCTGTCCTAGGAATATTTTTCTCTGCAAGTTTTAACCAAAGCTGGTATAGACTTGTTATTATTGCACAGGCACAAAGTACCTGAAAGGAGGAGGAAAAATAAGAGATCTTCTCCTGCTTCCATTACTGCTGGCTGCTGGGTCACCTTCTCCAGCCCCCTGCAACACCATGGTGGGTTTGCAGCAACCCCCTCGCCCCAGCCAGGGCTGCCCAGGGATCCTGCGTGGGGTTTCCTTCGTGCACGCCTGGAACCGCTGCGACTCTGCATTGCTAAAACCCCCACGGTCTTTACTTGCAGAGCGCAGGGAGATGCCCAAAGCGACTTCTGCGGCTTCAGAAAAAGGGCCTGATCCTTTACAGAGCGCACCAAGCCAAGTGTACTAACTGGTAGTAAAACCCGCTTTATAAGGACAGGCTTTGAAAAAGTAGACTCATCTCCCCAAAGGACAAGCCCTGTTTGAGTTCTCCTGAATCTCCGAGGCAGTGAGGCACCTCCTCGTCTCGGCAGAGCGGCTCAGAGGCAGATTACCCTGCTGCTGCACTCACACAGCTCCAACATATGTTCTTGGCTTTTTTGGCTGGAGTTACGGTTGTCTTTCCTTTCCTCTCTTTTTCTCCCCCACCCCCCACCCTTGCTCTGACTCTCACAGGAGCAATAAATGCCAGCAGTAAATATTCTCAGCCTTACAAGGATTTCAGTAAATTAAGGTTCACATCCAAGCTTTGGGCAACTTCCTGTATTCTAAATGGGATCCAAATGAAGGTTTTCCAAAGTCTATACAGTGTAATAATAATAAAAAACATACCTAAATCATTAAAATGAGTGGCAGCATTCCCTATACCAGTTCTGAGTGCCATAAATAATGTATAAAGCCAATCTGCATTATATTAGCAAAAGATAAAAATTAAAAAAGGGTGAGAGTACAAACGTTTCATTTTTCTCGAACACAAAGAAAAGCCTCCCTGCTCCTGAGCTGAGAGCTCCATCGTGTGGGTGACAGTGGATGTAGAGTCACTTCCTGGCCATCATGGTATTTTTTTTTAGGTTTTCACTCATTTAAAAAAACTTCATGAGAATATAAGCTCTTTATAGACAAATAACAGAAAACCCAAAGAGGTAAAGCAAACCACCACCACCACCCTCTGTAAGCCCCTCTGAAGCTCTGCTTCATCTCACATTTTCTCCCGAGCTGTCATTAGAAAAGGGCTAGCAATTTGTTCCCATCGGTTACAGTGGTTATAGCCTAAATAAATGATGTACACTGGGATCTGGGATCTGCTTTGTGTCCCCACTCATGAGCTGAGCGTTGCCCACAGTGCCTGCCAGGGTGGGTGCGTGGAGCCTCCCTGCCCTCCCCACTGCAGCATGATGCCCACAGGAGCACGACGGGCTCCCACGGAGCCAGCTGGGCTTTGGGCCAAGTGCTTTGCGGAGACATTGACGCCAGACTCCGTTCATGGTTCTGTCCTGGTTCACTTCACGCCACTGTGAGGAGGAGCCTTGTGATAACTTTTGGTTCAGCTCAGCCTGAAAGGGGTCAGGGCTTCCTGCAGGTTCCCTGGGGGTGACCCCCCACGGCACACAGCCCGACCTGGGCTCAGGAGCCCATGCTGTGCCGGCCGGGGCCAGGGAACCACTCAGCCTCCTTCTGCCTCCCCCTCCCTGCTGAGCCAGCCCATACCTGGCAGATCTTGCTGGCAGGAATCCTCCCCAAAAATGTTTGCAATTGCTATTGCATTTATGAACATTTGGAACGTACTTTGAGGATGAAAGACTACTTATCTGTTTAGCATTATTTCCTAATTTCATCCCGTTATGCCTCATTATACACTTTTTAATGCCAGGAGATCCTGTAGGGCAGCACTATCTCTTCAAGCCACCCTTCAAATATTTGTGAATACATCCCTCCCTCATTCTTGTACCAATAGAGACGAGATAAAGCATTAAAAACCCTTGCTTTTCTAGCCATTTTCTAGCTTTCTTTTTTCTTAATGCACACTTCAGAATTTGAGATGCTTTAAATTTAACCATTATTTTCCAGGCACCATTAACCAACAAAGAGTGCTTTGTTACAGGCAACGGTGAATAGCAAGGTACAGTTTACAAAGCAATATCCACCTAAACACTACTGAATGCAGCAATCTGCTGCACTGTCCTAGTCTGTGATTAACAGAAATTTGAACGTAGCCTTGGCTTTTACAAGCTGCAGACCGGAGCACAGGGGGGGCCTAAGGAATGAGACAACATCAAGAAAGGGAGGACACAGGTATTTAATCAAAAATGGGCAGAATTCCCCCAGGGAGCAGATGGCAACAGAAAACCCACACAGAGTGATCACGTTCATTAAGTGTGTGGGTTTCCATGGTGCAGTGTCACCACAGGTACATGACCATAGGGATCCACTTCCCTGCACACACCCACGAGACTGGAGCCCGATGCTTTTGCACTCAAGACTTGCACCTGGTTTGTAAGGGGGGGCTGAAAGGAGCCTCTCTTTGACCTCCAGGTGTTCCTAAATGGTAACTCAAGCTGAGTATCAGACCTCTTAAGCATCTGCGAAAGAATGTAAAAATGTAAATCTAGACCCCTTCAATTTCCTTTCAAAGCGACTATGAGAAGTTTGGCCATACTAAGGACTTGTGCCCAAAAGGATCTTCATCAGATCTCAAAACTCCAAATTTCACATGAAAGTCATGGGAAGAGAGAAAACCTATTGAGAGAAGAGGAAAACAGGCTTGAGGACCATGCCATTTCTTGCTCAGCTGGGACAGGAACTCACCTTGATAGTGCTGGAAAGCACAAGTTTGCTGACCCTGCTCTCGAGCGCAGCAAAGCCCAGACTTTCAAGCAAGGTGGTGAGCTGGGGGGCTGAGATCAGCAACGCCTGATGTGATGGAGGAGGAAAGAATGAGACTTCAAAACCAGGCTAAAGAGAGGTGAAAATGAAAGAGCTTACAAAATTAACCTTGTATATATTAGATGGAATATAATGTCAGTGTTCTGTAACATTCATACTCAAAGCAAGAAGGAAGTACAAAAAACTGTTCGGTGGATTGCTGCAGTTCAATGGCCATCAGTTGTTCATAAATCAAGTACACAAACAGACTGCAAACTGCCTTGCTGCCATGACAAAGACATAGTGATTAATGCTTCTGCTATGGATTAGGGAGGCACTGAGGTGACATTATATGGAACTTTAAGATGCTACATTTTTTTACTTCTCAGCTGAAAGCCAAGCAAAGTTTAGTCAATATTACTCAGAATTAAACTGCTAAGAGAGTGCTATATGTTTTATTTTATAACATACACGTGTGTTCTTGCAAGTGTACAGATTGTGTTTTAGCAGATACATATATGTAATTCTCTTTCCTTTGCTGAGGTGGTTTTTCACCCTCTGCAGTGTGGCATCAGTCCAGTATCGATGAATTGTCTAGTCTCCTCATCCTGGAGAAGACAGGAATCACTAGGAATTCCCCAAATTCCTCAGGGAGAACAAGAAAAAGAGTCTGAAGACTCTAAGCAGGAAGAATCGTGGTGCCTCAGTCTGCATGGAGCCAGATCCTCCACTGCCAGGAGGATCAGGAGGTCTCTGGGACATGGCGGGGATTGCACACACAGTTGTCCTGCATTGTCCATCCCCTCCAGATCATTCAGCTATCTCCCTTCATATTCCTTTTGTGCTAGTAAACTCAGATTAGTCCAGCCCTTAGATATGGGATATAATGGCTGTGGCTGGACTGCTTTTCCATAACAGATATGTTCTGAAAAACTTTAAGGGACTGTAATGCCTGTGAGAGTCCCTCCTCTTCAGCACCCTTCTGTGCTCCCTGCTATTTTTCTGCCTATGTACAAAGACCCAGAGGATTCATTAATGGGATTTCCTAATCTCATTAACTGACCAAGTGTGGAAAAAAAAAAATTACAGACACTGATAAATCTAATTTGTGACTCTGGATTCCCACATTTGAAATCAGACCTACGTTTCTTGCTTTCTTATACAACTTATCTGCAGCACTGGCTATTCTGTTGTTACCCACAGCATCTGCCTAACACTCATGCTTGTGTGATTCTAGTGTTTTTAGCTGAATGCACTGTCTGATGGATGGCCATATTATAACATAAATTGAACTAAATTTTTTAGAATCACTGTTAGGAAAGAAAAAAAACAAATTCTAAATTTAAAAATATACTATTCTATGATTTCATTTGCAGTTAAAAAAAGTGAATTAAATGAGCCAACATGCAAAACATCTCTACATTCATATAAAAAGTCATTTGCTGCTATTTTAGCAAAATGCTCACAAACAGAACTCATACAACACATTTCCTCAGTTTCTTGTTATTATAGAGCAATTGTTCCATGTTTATCAAGAGACTTAGAGAAACACAATGTTCTTGTCTGAGAAAAGCATAATGTTAGTGGACAAACTGTTCCCTTGATTCTCTTTGGCTTCAAAAGAAAAAAATAAGGTAGCTGTTGTATTTTGATTAACCAAAGATACCAAACGTGCTCCCAAGATATTGCTGTATGCACAACTCACTATTTGCCTGCTTACTTCTGTCAGTAGACATTTTATGAAAGGTACACACTGGTGCAAAAGACACATTACCAAATACTTGGAAATTCACCCCTTCTTTTCCTCATTATTCATTAAGAATGCACAGACACTTGTCTTCCAAATCTTTTACTAGAACTTAATGGTTCAGATTTTTTGAAGCACACAAGGTTCCTTGAGAAGTCTCATCAAAGTCTTTCATATTCTATATTTATTTGTCTTGCTCAGTCACCAATTAGCCTTTTAAATGTATGAAATTCTTGATGTTGCTCTGTTATCCATTTCTCCCTTATACAACCAACTAGTCTTTTTGTTTAACCTTCTAAAGCAAACCCAAGATTGTTCAAAATCTTACAGAGGTTCAAAATTAAAAATAACATTAACAATTCTGTTTTTTCCCCTGGTAAAATATTAAAAGAGATATTTTATTCACATTGATCTTACTTTGCATACATTTTCTGGTTCAGTAGGTTTCAGCTATTTTCTTTTTGATTCTAAATAAAGCTTTTCAGTACAAATATTTCTTTCAGACTATTCAAATCTTTTGGCATGATAAACAGGCATTGCAATTTGACTGAATCACTATATAGATAAACAGCTCTTTATTCCACAAAAATTGCAGTGTTGTGACAAGTATTTTCATACTTCACATACAGTTCAAGCTCTTTCAGACACTCAAAAAAGTATTTACACAAAATTCCTTGCCGTTAAGTTATAGTAAAGACCCTTAATAGGCACGAAGTTTGTTTCAGAATGTCTCTCCACTTACATTAGTTAAATAGATAGGTCTGATTTTTAACTAACTTTAGAGCCTGAGAAGACAAAACATTCAGGTTTTGCACTGGCTGTGGATGTGTGAAAATCTGCCTCAGATTTCTCATATGACCTTGAAGTAACCATCCATGTGCTACAGGGGTACATGAAGGTGCAGGGTTCGGGACCATGCCTTGAATCCTCTTTTGCTGGGTCTTAGCACTTATGCTTGGGATCCTGAAGCTCTAATTCCTACCTTAGAAATCCTGGTAACCAATGGTTCTGCTCTGTTTTCAAAAACAAGTGTCAGAGTGTGGATACCACTGTCTGTCAGTCACTGGCTCGTCAATGGAGAGCTCGGAGGTCTGGCTGCACGGCACAGCTTTAGACAGACACCCAGCTTACCAAGGGAATGGGATTCTCTGCTTATATGGTAACAGTCACTCAGTCCCTCAAACTAGGCATAGCAAACACTAAATAGGGGTAGGAGGATTGTCACGTGTATTTTTATTTTTATTCTTGCAAACTAGTGGTTTATTGCAAGGAGAGAATAAAAGTGGTTCCTAAAAAAGTGGTGGATATGAAGAAGAGAGTCCAAAAAAAAGAACAACAAGATTTCTCAGCTGGCTCTTTCCAGGGGAAGCTTCCCCTTGGAAGCTTGTTTTTCTGAATTAAAGACATTGCTCTGCTGGCTTGGATCTCATTGGCCTTTGCCTTTTATTTTCCTTTGTCAAACATGTGCCCTTGACTCTATGGATACTGAAGTGAGGGGTTTGGACTATAGATCCTCTGCCTTATTCAAGAGGATGAACTTCTGATGTGGTTTAAAACTACAAGTGTGACCATCTGACATGCAAATTTTAGCAGCTACACATTTTGATTATTGTGACTCAAAGTCTGATGATACCTTACATCAAAGATTAAAGACATTTACAAAGGCCCAGGTCTTTATGGTAACAATCAATGAATGATCAATAAATACAGAAGACCATTCTCTGTGATGGAAAACAATGGCCCAGAGGAGAACAATAGTTTAGTGACATTAATCTGCAGCTTTCCTCATTAGAGCTCTTGGTAAGGTGTGCCCTGTGATTAATGACAGATCATTTATACAGCATTACCAGCAAGCAAATAATTTTAATTACCAATAACATTAAATCATAATCACTATGCAAATAACTTACATAATGTAATGGAATATCTGGTCATTAAAGGGCAAACAATTCACAATGTTAACTGAGGTTAGTCAGCGCAGAGTAAATAACATTAGAAATTAAACAAAGCCAAGCTAATATCAGGTTTTATCCAATTAATAACCAGTGAGCGTCTCCCTAGCAAAACACATGGGATCATGTAAAGATGCCAAGTACTAACTTTGATGCCTAATACAATACAAATTGGAGATAACATGTAAAAACATCCTATCAAGTAGGATGTTACTGGCTATCTGGAAGCATGTGCATGAGTGGTTTGGGAAGATTCATGGTCCAGCTTACTGATTTTTATTGTTTCATAGATTATATTTTCCTCTCTTTGAAGGGTTAAGTCTTCAGAAACCAGCCACAGGATCCTGCTTACAATGCGGAGGATAAAGTACTGTGGCAGTCAAAACCAGGCCAGGTGAGACCAGCCTATGCTCACACACTTGAAAGACAGCTGTAGAAGTAGCATTATTCTGATTCTGGCATTAATCTATTAACAGAGTTATTTAGAACCGTGGAATTAGATAATGTTCTCATCCAGCACATGGGGCATGCAATTTGCCAGAAATACGGTGGGAGGGAAGAGAGCATAACATACAGGAGGTAACAATATATCTTGGAAAAAAGCAAAAGGCAGCCCAGAGAATGCTGGTTTACCACAACTGTGAAAATATGGATGTGAGGACTGAGTTATATACTTGACTAAGAGGTGAAAATATTAGATGTTGGTGAGAGGTAACAGGAACAGTTGTTTTTCAGTTTTTCATTTTCCTATTGAGATGAAAGGATAAGGGGCAGACGTTGTTGCTGCAAATAATGCCTGAAATACAGATGATTTTTTACTGAAAAGAGATTACATTTTAATTTGCTTGTTCTCATTTTCTTTTGTCTTCTGAAACCATTAAGCAGAAGAGGGTACTTGGGTTACAAAGCTGGACACTCAGGCACTTGGTAATTTTAGAGGCATTAAAGACTTTTCCACAAGGGACTAGTCTCCTTGTGATACTGAAGGACATTTGGACATCAGCAGTGAATTCTCATCAAAATCTTCATCCATGTTAAAAAGAATCAGAGACAAACCCTTGATTTGGACTCTATTCTTACTCAGTGTTGCTCTTGTGACTCATTTTTTTTCCCCACTGTCTCAGATAACTCCATGTTAGGCCACAGACAGACGCCTCCCTCCAGATCCCAAGTGCCTGTTCAACCATCCTGCCCCCAGCTGTCTGCACGGCCAGCAGCTGGAAGCTGTCCCCATGGCTCTGCTCCGGGAAGAGATCTTGGGTGGATTCGCTAAAACGCTTCAGGCAAAGTTAGCCCTGCTAGCACAAACCACTTTCATCAGCTGCCTTAAATTAACCCAGTTGTGGTTGTCTAAAGCAGATTGGCAAATGCTGACAGGATTCCTCCTGGGGACAGGAATCTCTAGCATAAGCAAGCAGCAAACAGCTGGGGTATGGGGAGTATTTGCAATGGGCACAGCTGTGTGAATGTCCATCCCTGATCCTGGATGGCTGTCCAGAACAGCTGTACCATAACTGAGCACACCGAAGGCACGTTACCCAACCTGAGGGCAGCCAAAGGGGCGGGACAGTCTTGGGTTTTGGCATGTTCAAGTACCTAAATAGAGAGCTTAGTTTTCATATGCACTGCCTGGTTTCCACTCTTATGGAAGTGAACATTAGTGGCAGATGCTCAGCACCTGTGGGACCACCAATTTATTTGGGCACCTTAATTTTTATTAAAATGCCAACTTTGATCTTGGCTTTGGAAGTTTTTCTCTCATACATAGACCTTCTGTGGTTTTAATGAATTCTCTTTAACGAAATCCTAATGTCAGTTCCTTCAGTTCTTCTATTATGAGGAACAATATTTAGAGTAAGAAGGGGACTGGGAGGGAGATTGGCCAGTCCTGTAGCAGGTAACCAAAGTGGTTTTGCTGTAGTTCTCTAGTAAAGTGTCAAACTAATCTCACAGGTTGTGACTATGCAGTACAGATGTGTGTTTTCCAGTCAACTCTTTTGCCTGTGTATGCACATGTCGTGCTTTAACCTGAGCTAGCAATGCAACCACGATAGCCACTCACTCAACTCAATCCCCACCCCCCCAAATGGGAGAGAAAATTGAAAGAGAAGGGAGAAACTTGGGTTGAGATAAACATAGTTTAATAAAATAACAAGATACTAATACACTACTAGCAAATATATTTTTTAAAAAATAGAAATTGAATATAAAAGAAAAGATACTCAATGCAATTCCTCACAGACTCTGTCCACACCGAGCAGCCAGTCCCAGGAAGCAGCACCTGGTCCTTAACAGACGATCTCAGAGACAGAAAAGAGGAAAAGACTGAAAGGCCCCAAGGCCTCTGCAAAACAGCAGGATGGCAAAAGGCTGAACTAAACATCCCAGATAGAACTCCCCTGGCTTCAACAAAGAGAGAGAAGAAAGCCAAAAAGCAAGAGAGACATGGGAAGATCCCCACTCTACTTTAATATGAAGCATGACGTTAATGGGATGGAATACTCTTATTGATCAGTATGGATGCCAGTCAAGTTCTGCCCCATCCATGCCCCCTTCCCAGCTGCCTCACACCTGTGGGCAGAGCTCAGAACATCCTTGGCTCTCAGAGAAGAGCAATTAAAAACATTAACTCTGTGCTGGGGAGTTCTCTTGTTCTCAAACTAGATCCAAATAATGACTGTGCTAGCTATGGAAAAGAGAGGTTTCTAACTGCATGAAGAAAACTCATTTTCAGTCAAACCAGCACAGCACAAAAAGGAGTTCTTTACATGACACAAGGAATTGTTCAAGCCTTTGTAAATCCAGACATCCTAAAAGTGCGTAAGGTGTTACTGAATTAACTATTTTGATATTAAGACTGTAGAACATTATGGTGTGATAGGCCTTGAATTAGAAGGACAATAGGTTAGCCTTGCCCTAGTTTAAATGCTAAAATTAGATACGATAGTAGATAATTCAGAGATTTAAGATGTAGTTGTGCAGTGATGAGTTCTGCCTGTGTTTAGTGTATCAGGAGTTAGAAATTATGTACTAACAATTACTCTGTGAATCAGCAAAGCTCTGGATGGGGAGCCTGGCCCACCCTTGCCTGCCAGGGGACTGCAGGTTCCTGCCTGCTGCAGTCCTGGTGGATTCAAAGTCCTTTGCTCGTGCTTTTGTACTTCTGATGCTTACTTCTGCCCTGCTCTTCACCACATGGCTCACTCTTTTCTAATGTGTACCTGCATCAGTTGCTACCTCTGCAGCGAGTTACCTCAGTGAAGCAACTGGGGCATTGTTTGTTCGTCCTTGATCACCATGGTTATTAAAACAAACTCATTTGTTCACCAAGACTAATGAAACTATGTTATTCAAGGCTCCTGAACTTCTCAAAATATTTTTCCTTGGTAGTGAAGTATCTCTTGATTGCACTGATTTAACCTCTGATATGTCTAGCATCAGAGCCCATGTGCACCAGCAGTTCGTGCAAAGGATGCAGACCCTGTGGTCCAGGCCAGCCCGGATGGGGCACATCTGTGTGGCCCTGGCTCAGGCTGCTGTGAAAACAGCTCCCTGTGAGACAGAGCTGCAACAAGCCTTTCCTGGGGTATCCCCTATGTACCCTCTGTCCATGGTCTGTCACCTTCACGCTCAAATACCTTTTTTGAACAGCTCTGAAAACTGATCTCTTGACTGAGAATGAGTGTTCAGGTGCCTTTATGGTTCTACAGTGAGAAGTCTCTCTTCCCCACCTGTCATTGGAGCATTCCACTCCAACTAGACCTTCACTTTTGATAAATAGACTTGTCGATAGGTTACATGCTAGCAACCCATTGGTATTTTCCTCCATTTCCACTTTTTTATCCTGGAAATTTTCTCTCCTCCTGGGTATGTGGGCTGAACAAAAAACATGCCTTTGTCTGCTCTGATTTCTTCATATAATTCCCACTGGCAAAAGAAAAAGTCTGTCTCACTAGTGGTCCCAAGGAAAGATCACTTACAGTGGGTGATGCAAAACTTTGTAACATGCTTGTCTTTTTTCTTGCACATATTGCAGGATACCTAACATCCATGGGAAATGGTTTATGGAAACATTGCTGCATTATGACTGATCTGCCTATGTTGTATTCAGGGAACATAATCCAAACTGGGGGAAGAACACACCAGTTCTGGGTGGATGAAAACACATTCATATAGTATTACTGTATCAACATGCGTACTATAAGAGAATACTTGGTCATTTTCTCATCAGAGAGAAGTCCTTGGACTTCATTCATATTCACATACTCTTTTTCTTAACCCTAATGTTGAGGGCATTACCTCTTTAGTTTTAATGAAAGTTGAGCAGAAGATGGAAATCTCACCAAAAAAGTATTTATTTGCTGACCTCCCTGAATCTGGGCAGAGGAGATAGTGTGTGATGGATTGTATGGAGTAGAAAAAATAACATTATTTGCCTCTTGCAAACTGATATGGCAAAGAGAACATAAATGAAACAGCATTAAGGCAGCAAAGGAGAAAGGAAAGTGATAACTGACTTTAGAAGATTACTTTAGAAAGGGGAAGAAATATATAGACTGGTTATACTTATGCAAAGGGGATGACAGTTCTGAGCTACGAAGGAGGGAGTTGTAGTAAGAAGACTTTAGGCAAACTTCAGGTTATGGAAGTAAGGTCTACAGAAAGGCAAACACAGGCAGAAATAGAAACTCTTACCAAGTTTTTAACTTGAGAGAGGTAAAAAAACCAGAGCAGACTCCTCTGTTAAATGTGCCACTGATCAGTACTGTAAGCATTGCAAGCTTTCAGAAAACTTGAGAGAAAAGATAATATAACAAATTATATTCATTTTGCAAAGTCAAGAGAATGGAAACAGTGGGACAGAAAAGACTGTATGACCCAATCACGTAACTGTGATTGAATTCTCGTGTATTTTACCAGAATGTTGTTGGGATTAACTACGAGTATTTAACCAGCTATTAAGCAATATCATCAATGTCTGTGGTCTTTAAAAACTGGAATAAGCTTAACCACTCCACAATAGATTGTAATAAATTAGAAAACCCTCCATTTATTTGCAACCTCATGACTGATAAAGTTACAGGCTGCCCTGTTTTGATGACTGAATTAGTCACAAAGTTCCACAGCCAAAAGTATGCCCTACATGTTTTTATTTATTTTTCTAAAGCCAGAAGGTGCACTGAGTAAGTCAAACACTGGACAGCTTTTCTACTGCAAGTTCAAGCTGTTATAAAAGTAACAGACATAGAGGCATCCCAGTTGTTCCAAGGTGCAGCACATCCAGTAACAGCACAGCCCGGTTGTGCCCAACATATGGGGAACTCTAAAGCAGATGGGATTCTGGAGGTGGCTGCAACCTGCATGTCAACTTCCAGCGCAACTGGACTCTTGAGATATCTATAAGCTCCCTGGGGAACAATTCAGGGTGAATAAGAGGTTTTAGGGCCATGAGGCCTTGTTAAATGGCACCCAACTCAGTTTTCTTACCACGTGGTTTTGCCTTTTAACCATAAAGCAGGTTTAGAAAAGGATGTATATGGTATATGGCCATATATTTCACCACTAGCTTGCCACTGTTCAGAAAAAGCAAGTTATGCTGGCAGCATTTGTCACAGCAAACCTTGAGAAAGCAGGAACATAATGCATGAACAGGTTCAAGAAATTCATTTCTCATCTCTGACACCCCTCTTAAATCTCCACCCCGCTGTTTTCTTTCTGAGTACCTCCTGTAAATGGTAGTTTATTTACTTTTACTTTGCTACATCCAGTGGAACATTCAAAAGATCTGCTAAATGACACACCTCTCCTACACGCATATATTCCTGTGCTACAACTCAATAATTTCAAAATATCTGTTAGTGCAACATCTGGCTCCTTTTAAGACTTTCCTCAGCAACCAGTCTCTAACACAGTCTTCATCTCTGCCACTGAACTCGTTGCCATTGCCTTCTTCGAGCTGTCTGAAAATACCTTCTAACGTAAAAAGAACCGCCGCTCTGTACATTTGCACTATGTGCACAGTGTGTCAGCTCTCACATCCATCATGAAATGTGTCATTGCATCCATTGAATTTTATCAAATGTATGCATCATGAAACAGGGGTGATACATGCACCATCTGTGTACATAAACCATGCAGTATAATCTGCACACAAAGTGCAACACATCAAACTTGCTGCACATGCTAAACAAACAGCTCCACCTAGTTTCTAAATAACGTTATTTCTTAATTCACAGTGATTGTGTACTCTTCAAACAAAACTGAGATGAACAACAAATTAAAATAGAAAATACTCACAGCATTCCAATAACATGGAGTAGTCTCAGCTAGACTTCTCACTCTTCCCTACATGAGCTTCCAAACTGAAGCTACACACCACACATTCTTTTGACCATCAGTTCCTCCTCACTACAGGTGCACTTCCCAGGCTTCGTCAGTGTTAGAGATAAAATTAGGCACACCTGGGCTCAGTGGTCTTGATCTAATCTTTGAATCTGCTAGTTTCAAGCTAGCATGGGTAAAACTGTGGTCTCTGATTTCTATTCTGGTGTTCCATCTATCTTTTCTTTCCTGAGAGGAAGTGGTTTCCTCTTTGTGCACATAATCCTGTGACTTTCAAGCTCTCTCTCCTATTCCGGTTTGGGGTACTCCTGAATCTCACAAGATTGGGGCTTTTTTGGTGTTTTGGTTTTTGTTTGTTTGGTTGTTGTTTGTTGGTTTTGTACATTATTTAGTCAATATACAGCACTTTTCATTTGTTTACATAACTAAAATTCTTACCTGAGTTTTCAAAAGTTGGTGTCTTATTAACTACAGCAACCACGACACTGCACACAATCTCCTGAATTCTGGCCAGCAGCCTGTCTTAAATATACTTTAAACAGCTTTAAGAAGATTCATCCCATTACTCCTCAGGTTTCCTTTGCTCTCCTAGATGGCCATTTCAGAATCTCACTGATTGAGTGGTCAGAAACTGTTCTCTCAATTCTAGGTTAAATTAATTCCTGGATGATTTATGCCGTGTAATCCATTGGATGATATTTGCATAACAAATTAGTTCTTCCACCCTCAGAATTTTTTTGGATTATTGTTATCAAGCACATCCTCCAGCTTTGAAAGCTGGTTTCTACACTACCATGCATTGGAAGTGTTAGACCTTAATATGTACTCTGTCATCTACCCACTACTGTAAAGCTACTGTGCATTCATGTGCAAAACTTCATCCAGAGTATCATCACCTTCATATACAAAACTTTATCCCGAGTAGCATCACAAAAACATGAGGCTTTCCAAACGGGCTCTGCCTTGTGCTAGTGATGCAGTGCACGGTGTTGCCTATCTTATGGTGTGGTTAGCAGTTAAAAGCCACCTTCTCTACTGGTTCTCATTCACTTGTCTTCAATAGGCTCCTTAAAGCCAAGCTGTAGGAACATCAGGATATAATGCTCTATAACATCTAGTTATTCAACCTTGAATTTCATCCCAAGCAAAATGTCTCTTTCTTCATGTTACAGAGAGAGGGAAATCACAAGCCCTCTGTTTATTTCATGTTGCTTTCCCATAGTGATAGAAAAGCCAACTTGGTATTTCCTCTCAGGAGTTTTGAAGACGGGCTTTCTGGTGGATGTGTTTACCCACAGGCAGGAATTGATTTAGTGGATAGTTACAGAAGTTACCTTCTCAGAAATGTTCACGGATGATGACTTTACTGTGCAACCATCCTACCCACAACAGCCAAGCTCGGGACTCCTCAGTGATGACTGCATTAGCAGAAATGCTGCCAAAGTACTTTCTCTGGTTTTGGGTTTTTTTTCCTGCTATTGGTAGTGTGTGCTGACTAGGTAAGAACAGAAAGAATATTTCAACAAAATGTCCTCACTGAGCTGTACAGGTCTTATTTAAAGGGCTTTGTTTTCTAGCTAGTAAATGCCAGCAGGTCACATATCCAGTCACAAGATGGCAGCATAGAATAAAAGATTTCTGATACATTGTATTTGTTCCTTATGTGTATTCGTTCAATTTCGGTTTGATTCTATACTATAAATATTGAGTTTAGCAGTGCCAAAAACTTTTTACCTTTGGTGCTAAATTTATTCAATAATTTCCAGAAATATACACACCTTTTTATTTTACGTTTTCCTACAGAGTTCCAGGTCTTTCTTCAAAAATGTGCATACCTTTGGATTTTCTTCATAGTGAATCTTTCAAGGATAAATTGTACTTATAAGCAGAAAAACGCAAACCATTTATATCCACATCAGAATTATAGCACTGAGTGTGATCATTCAGCTGCGGGTAAGGACTCTTCACTGGCAACTATATAGATCTGATACAAGTCCACATTAAAAATAAAAATTACAATGAAATGTAGGATGCATTTTTAGAAATCAAGAGATTACTCATAAACACAAGTCTGGATGCATTAGTAAGACAGAGTAGTGAATGGAGTTTAGATCTGAAGGTCCCTGAGGTAAACAGAGAGCTAAGAAATACCATAATTTAAAAGGTGTGCACAGCCCCTGGACTGCACTGGCCTAGTCTAAATGTCTCACGTAATTTGTCCTGTCCATTTCTCCTCCAGAATTTGCAGAAGCCAAGCCACTGGCAGGGTGATAGACTATCCAGAGCATATTTTTCACATACTCCAAATTTTCACCCAAGAATGCTTTGACATGTCTCGCAGTGACCTCTGCAAGCAGAGAGCAGACTCAGTGTGACTCGCTGCACCCAGGTATTTTGGGGAGCCTTTTGGTTGTGCCTTGCTGTCATTCTTCGTTAGCCTAGCTGGGGCAAGCCTCTATAATACAGAATCTATTTAATTGCTGATTGTTTTCACAGTTGACAATGCTTTCTGTTATTACTAAATATGTCAATCACTTAATGTCAGTATAGATTGTCAGCTTGTTATCATTATTACGGGTATGCAGATTCAATAGGCTACATCAGTAATGTTTCCAAAATACCCACATAAAGAATGTATCCTCAGACCTAATGAATTTCTTCATCACAGAAGTGATTCATCTGTGCACTTTCTCCTTCAAAATGGCAAAAATTCAGAACTTACTTCAGATTAGGTAAGAGTTAGTGGCTGGGTGAAAGACCCAGAAGCAACCTTCTTTTTGTGACTGCTGGTATCAAAGAACGCCACTGGTGCCACATGGAAGCAGAAGCCCAGGTGAAGACAAATGCCCCAGTACCGCCTCCAGTTTAGTTCAGATTACAACAGTACCATGAAGTGGAGTCCATAGTCCACTGATGATCAAGATAAGAATGATCTCTGTCAGCTTGAAATCCTCTTGTGCCAGTCTTGTCAAAGCTGAAAAAGGGGCGAAAGCAAAACATAGCAGAGGGCTGAGGCGTGCCAGAGCTAGTCCTCTACGTGACCCAGCTCATTCATGAGAGTGTGAACATGGAAAGGCAGCACACAGCCATTTCGGGGCCTTTTTTGTGTCTAAGTGGAGAATACTCCTCAGTTACTTATAGCTGCTCATTGTGTGGTCCTTAAAAGACCTGTCATACTGGAATTCATAAAATCTATGCATGTTTTGGATAAACAGATAATTATGGCCACAACTAATGAGACCTCTACTTACTATGAAGCGCTATCTTGTTTCCAGCATCCTATCTTCAACCCCTATTGATTTCTTAGGAGGAAAGAGCACGAAATCCTGATGCATACCAGGCTGGAATAAAAAGTGTTCCTATAGGCAGATTTTTATTACGCACATCAGTTAAAATCTGGCTCACATCCAAGAGAATAAAGATTAATTCTTACCACAGAACTGAATCTTTTCCATTGCAGTTCTGAATATATCTTCATTTTCTATCTGAAGCTGTTGCATAGCATAGCTATATGCTGTTAAAAGATGTTTTCTTTACCTCTATATTGTGGAGATAGGGATTATGCTTTTCAGCAGATTTATTTTACATAGTTCCTTCTGGTAGCCATGATTACACGATCTCTAGAGGACAAAGTCAGTCTTTACTAGCTTATTTCTGAGTGTTTATCCAACATTGACATGAATGATCTTAGACATCACTATTCTCTTTAATTAGAATAGTAATTAATGGTTCTTGTCAATTTATAGTAGCTATTTATACAATTCTAGGAAAAATACAAAAATTAAATCTTCATGTGGGGTCTATATATTTTAAATCCAAGCTTGTTTTGAAAAAGGACTGAAAACCACTATAATTTTTAAGAATAACTGAAAGTCATTGTGCTTTGGACAATTTAAATAGTCTTACATCTACCTGTTCCATCAGCAACCTTCACATGCATCTTGTACTGAGAAAAAAAACACTCGCTTATATAAAGCACCTTTCCTTTCCCTTTGTTATGTGGATGAACTAACAAAATACATATATAATAGTAACTGTTTTGTTACCTCTCACAGCTGCATTCCTCATCCCCTTGTAGCTCACTCATTTTTCATTGTTATCACTTGATTTTTTTTATTATTATAATCTGCAGTTTAGACAGGAAAATTCTTGGAACAAAGTCATGTTGTGTTTTATTTGTAGGGGAGATGTTACAAATTTATATGACAGTACTTCAACAATGGCAACAATCAAGCAAATGAAACCCAAATGCAAATCAAAATAAGGTGTATTTCCTGTTTGAGGAGTTGAGAGGTACTAACAAATGTTCCTGGATCAAGTACTAGAGTCTGTGAAAAAGTGGCATATGTAACAGTACCCTAATTTTGTATATAGGGGAAAAAGTGCTAAAGAAATAAGGATTGTACTTCAGGAAAATAAATAAATAAATAAATAAAAATAAAAGAAAAAGAAACATGTTGATTCCTCATGCTATAATAATAAACTGTTCTGTTCCTGTTCTATTCTCCTCATGTTTAAATGGTCATTTGTAAGTTTTCTACTGCAGAAAAATCCTTTACTTAGCCCCTCTGGCTGAGAAGCAGGCATGCTTTTCATTTGTTCCAAATTGATGAGAAGGCTTTTTTACTGAAATAGTCTACTTTTTCTTCTGTGCATTTCATTTCTAGTTGGATTCAAATGTCAACAAATTGATCCTTGGCAAACCAAACTTTCCACTATGTAATGTCATTTCCTCACTGAACTAATTACTTCACTGTATCAGCTGAAATATTGCTTTTAAAGTAATTGGGGACTTACATATCCATGTTCTTTATGCAAATTAAAATGAATAGCTATACTTAGTAAATGGGAAAACTGCCTAAGCGCTAGAGCTGTTCTCAACCTGGAAATCTACTTCCCACAACAGAAATTCAGTTTTTAACTTACTCCTGAATTTAAGCCACAATTTTTAAGGCTTTGTGTCTAAAATGATGCTCCTCACCCAGATCTAAAATTCTAAATACAAGTGGCTTGCTTACAAAACAGCTTGTCATCTCCAACTGTCTCTAACCCAGTAAGACTTGTCGGTGCTCTCACTTTCTCAGTGCCAAATTATCTGCTCAATTACTTCCTTGAAAGCCCACAGAAATCAGGCTTGGTTGCATAGAAACAGCTGGCTCAGGATCAGTCTATTCCTTAATTTTGTAAAACAAGTGGTTTCCAGCATCCCAGTGTTTGAGTGGTCATTGCAAACCAAGAGGAAGGTGTTCCTCTCTCCCAGAACACCAATTACGCTCCAGAGTGAAACACTCAACTCCTGGCTGTGCCTTCAGGACACCATGATGCTGATCGTGCAGTTGACTCAGCCAGGTGTTGCACCCTCTCACTCAAGTTGGGCTAGGGGTCTAAAAGGTCAACAATATTCAAGCAAAGTTTTTAAAATGTGGCTACTAAGGACATGAGCCAAACACAGCTAAGAAGGTGAGAACAAGATCTGCCATGGAGACACACTATAGAGAAAAAAAAGGGTGATTTGGCACCATAAGCAATCTTAACTCACAGCATCAGAAGCCAAGAACATGCTGTGAGGAGGAAAGAGTAAGACACAGCCGTTCTGTGAACATTATTATCTTTTTTCTGTTAATTCTCAGGTATTGCTTTATCAGTCTTGTTTGTCCATATCTTGGACTCCAGTTTCATCATATGCTTGTGTTCTGCAGACACATCAGGACATATAATTTAACCATCTCACTGTAAGTGTGAAATATTGCTATTAAACAAGGTGTGCTTTGTATATTACCACCAAGTATGCTGCTTGCAATTACGATGATAGTTCTGCATTCATCCAAGGGGCAACACTCAGACAAGACATTCAACTGCTCTTATTTTAATTAATAATTCTCCTGATTTCATTTCAAATAATCTTACTTAAGGAAAGGGGAGAATAATTGTTATGGGCTGTGAAATATGGGAGTACTGGGAGGGAACTGAAAGTGCCAGCTGGGAATATACAAAGGAGAGAATGAGTCATGTCACGTCCAGTCATTCAGAAAGGGGTCGTCCTGACTGGGCAAGATTGCGATTATTAAAATTTATGTATCAAGCATTTATTCCTGGGTTGAATGAATAAATGATCTGCAAGAAGATCATAAAGATCATAAATGAACTGACAGCAATGCTGTGATAAAGGTTTTGTCAGCAATTATATTATAAAGATTTATACAATAATACAGAACTAAAATAGCGCATCCTGATCACTAAAATAACTCCAGAGTCAGACTTTGGATCAAGTTATCATAACCAAGCAGCTGACTAATGCCCACAAAAATATCCGCGTGCATGGGAATCATCTTTGTGCAAGCTGATTTGGTAATTGCTTGTCTATGGTACTTTTTGCCTACAAACATCTCTACAGAATATTCAGTTATTTGGTTTTATGAACACACATTTCTGTGTGCAGGTGCTCTAAACAAGCACATGAACATCCCTGCCCACCCATGCAAGATTCTTAGGCCTAACCAAGCCATCGGATTGTAAAGAAGCATATATTCTTAAGGCTGAGCCAGAAGTTCAGCTAGTACTCCACAGTAAATCCCAGTAAAAGAAACGCTGACAGTACTTTAAACATAATAGCGTTAAGAGACATCATGTACAGGACCTTTTCTTAGTCAGCTGCCTGTGTTTGAAAATGTGCTTTCATAAATTTTCCAAAAGTGAATATATTTCATATTGCTTCAATTAAATTGCTGGATCCTTTAACCAGTTGATGGTTTTCTCAATACTTATATTCTGATATTCCAAATGTGAACTCAGTGGCTGACAGATGGAATTTCAGCTTTTACTCTTCATGTCCCTCTGTGAGTTCTGTCAACTCTTACTGTGACTTTGGTGCATATAACTTGTAAATCACAGGATCTCACAACAATAATAATTTGAAAATGGAAATGAAAAACATGTTCAGTTAATGATCTGCTAGTTGATACAAATATAGGGTGGGTAGGGTTACTTTGCAGGAAAAGCAAGTATTTTCAGTGTAAGCATCTTTCTTTATGATCTGCCAGGGCTGAAAGATTGATCCCAAACCTATTCCAGTGCATCTTGTTACTCATCAAGGTAGAGCAAACCTCCAGGAGTTCCAAATGGTAATTGGATTTGTACAGAGCCTGCCAAATTAAAATTGCCTGCTTCAAAATACAAAACTTGAGCAAAAAAAGTATGGGAAATTTTGAGTTCCAGTTGAAAATGTATTCTTATCTCATCATGCTACTACAGAGGGTCTTTGGTACGTGGTATAAGAAATCACTTGATACTGTAACTGTGCTCTCAATAGACAGAGTTTGATATATAGATATACACAGTTTGTGAATACATCAAAAATCTATGTCTGCACTCTAACTTAGATCATGCTGACTACGTTGGCATTACTGGGATTAAATCAGAGGTGAATTTGACCCAAGTGCTGTTGTCACGTTTGACAATTAGATTGGTAATAACAAAAACAATAACTAAAGCAAAAAACAACCTCAAAGGGTGACAATTATTTAAAAATGTAGCACTGAACCCTTGCCTGAAAAGGACTAGCTGATTTTAAAACATTTCTAATGTTAAAACAATACTTAGCTCCTAAAGTTGGTCTTGATTTCAGTATTCTGTTGTCATGTATATGTAAATAAACATTTTTTTGTGTGTTTATATACATAAGAACAATATCTGTGTTTATGAAAAGTAGTTCCGCATAGGTTTTTCACCTTTGTTACCTTGTGCACAGTGTGTTAGGTGATCTGTATCAATGCACTGTTTCAAACAATGAACCATTTCTCCTTTCAAACTTCACATAATTCAAAACATCTCATGTAAACTGTATGAGTCCACTGAAGGTCAAGACTTTATTTTGACTTCAAATGGCTGAAGGTTTGGTCTTAGAGCCATTAGCTATACATCTATAAGCAATACATTTCCTTTTCTATGTACGCTATGGTTTTTCATGTGCAACTACAATTACAAAATGAGCCATGATTTTCAGAAGTAGGAATCTAAAGTAGGGGTCCCAGAACCTCTGAAGTGATTCAGTTGGTCCTACCGGAGACTCAACATTTTTGAAGAACATGTTTTTATTGTCTAAAATCAGAAAAGCATTTACCATTATGTTTAAATCTAACACATTTGAAATTCTCTCCTGAGCAGAGATGCTTTGAGAAGAGAGAGACTTAAGATCTATCTAGAGATCTCACAATCTAATTTTAGGCATAAAGCTTGTATGTATGTATGTATCTGCATACTTTATCATAACAGAAATGCTCTTGCTGAGCTGAGATTTTCAACTCAATCAATAGGATTGTTTACAGCAACTCTGATTGCAAATGATTCTTACAACAGAGATTTCTATCTCCACTTGGGTTTGGCATGACTGAAAATCCATATTCTAAATTCAGGCACAAAACCTGGGCCACTCCAGCTTCAGGATTTCAACTTCTGCTCCCTGGACCTGAAAACCACAAAAAAATGGTAGACTGAAACTTACACATTAGGAAACCAATTTTTAGAGGTAACTTATTTTCTGACACCTAAACAAAACACCAACCACTTTCTGTCTCATACTGGGTGTGCTGGTTTTGGCTGGGATAGAGCTAATTTTCTTCATAGTAACTACAGGAAACCTTCCCCAGGTGTTTTTCTCTTCCCAGTTCATGACTCTAGGAGCTCTCATAACTGTTCTCCCATCTGCATTTTCTCCACTGACTTCCCCCACACCTTATGTCTGGCTTAGTTCATCTGAGGATGGAGTCAAAGGCAACTGAACTCTTAAAACCATCTTGTCATATCTAGAGCCATCTTTAAATGTTATGTAGTATAGCTACACATATGTAATAAGAAAAAAAGAGGAAAGAAGAGATTACAAAACCTTCCTTCCAACACTTCAAGATGAAGACTGTGATTAAGTAATTTGGAATCAAAGAGATTTAGGGACCTCCCTGCTACTTTACTTTCAAATGTGTGAATCTTATGGGGAAATGCCCCATTTATCACTGAGTTCAGTTATGTTGATGTTGAAAAGACCATTCGCTGCTTTGCTTACATAATAGGTGTCACAGGTTCAGGTACCTGCGCTCCAATAGAGGCAGCAGTTTAAGTATTAGTTCTGGCATTTTGCTCAAGATATAAATCCTCAAGAAATATTGACACTGAGAAATGGAGATCAGACCTTGGGCAGGAAAAATCTGTCACTGACAGTCACGGAAGAAGTATTGCCTTGAGAAAAACTTTCAAGATATCTGGCAGTGAAAGAGCTATAAAAATATCACGCAAGGGAACTCCTAGAAATTTTAACAAAAATCAAATAATATTATGAAATTTACTTTTAAGATAATGTGAGCATGTTTTTGAAAACCTGCAATATTGAACTAACTTTCTGTACCTCTGCCCTTCAGCCTTCCTTGAACTATGGTCCCAGGATAAAATGCCACATAAAAGTATCTCAAAAGAAGTATTTCTTCCAAAAATTTCAGAGATTGCAGATGTGAATAAACAGGCTGTCACTGGAAAGCACCATTGATGTTTTAATCATGCAGCAGCTCCTGTGCTGTATAATACAGTATCCAAAGCAAACAAATAATGGAAATGTACCAGTGAGAAGTCAAACTCGACTTTCAGGTACTGTAGTATTGCATAACATGATTTGTACTTGCATTATTCAAGGACATGCTGATGTTGAGTAATGCCCTCAGCTTACCCAGGAGTCAACCTAATATTTAGTGAGCCTACAACTCAGGAAAATATATATAAACCCTAGTAATATAGATTTTATATTGAGATTAAAAAAAAAAAAAAAGTGAAATACATAGGGTACTACTGTCTATACAACAATTTCTTATACTGATTATTTTTCATATGTGACGATTAGTCTATAAAAAAAAAATCATCTGCTGGTTAGATATTGAACATAAAATGGAGGAAAGAATCTTTACATGATTTTTCTCCTGTGGGTGTAAACAGATATTTTTAACTTCAGCTACCAAACAGAACCAACTGAGACAGAATTAGATTATACTTCCAACCAATACTTTTGTACCTTGCAAATATATGACAGCTGCAATTCTGAAAGATCTAGAACTGAGTTTGTTAATAACAGTTGTTGCTAAGAGATGCATTGCCTTTAGCAGAAGAATGAATATGCACCCACACACTAAGTGTATCGATGAACTAGAAGACACAAAGCCAATACAAAATAACTATTACAAAGGGGCTGAAAATATTTATTCTGGAAAAAAAAAAAAAAGGAATATTGCACTTTGAATTCATCATGAGTTTTGTTGACTTTCCTCCCCACAGAAGGTGTACTAAGTGAAGACATTTTTTAAAATGAAGAATAATTGAAAATCACATATATAACACTATAACTCAGTGTAATTCTTGCAGGAGACTCAATAAATTAAACCATTAAATGGTACATTTTTAGTATCTATTTTTTTTGAGTGATATTGCAAAGTCTAAAGAAGTTCGAGTGTCACTGACAAAAAGCTTACAGTGTAAGACAGATACCAGATGTTTTCATACAGTAATGAGTATTGCTGTTACACATAACTGTTTCATGCAGCTATGAGTACGGCATTGTTACTATAATCAGTTTAACACCCGCCTCTACTGCCAGTTAATGCATTATCCAGTTTCACTTCTGCTTTGTGCAGTACATTGAGTTTCCATGCTTCTCTGTAGACTTCTTCCCTATTTCCTAAGCTATGCTCATAATTTATTTCTCATTTAAGATGTAATTTTCTTGACTTTTTTTTTTTCCATGTTTGTATTGCTCTCTAAAAAGATCCTACTAGAGCTCTTTTTAGCACACTTCGTTGACAGACCAGCTATGTCGAGGGAGGATATCTGAGTTGGTAGGGGTAAATGAAATAGATGGAAAGGTCGGAAAAGAAATTGAAGTTCTGACAGCAAAAACCACTACAAAAAATGATTACCCATTTTCTGAGTCTTCTTCTTAATGACCTTTTGTTGGCTCTTGTGGAGAAAAATACATTACGAAAAAAAAGGAGGAACTTTAGACCAAGTAAACATGTTCTTTAGAAAAAGACTGTCCTCTATAGGAGCCAGAGTAGTTGCAGCAGTAGGTACTCAGGGACCAAAGTACAACAAAGCTAGACACACTAAAAAGTTTGAATAGCTGGCAGTGCCAGAATAAACTTTCCTGACATCAAATTAGCAAAAATCCCTCTGTGATGATGATGTATAAGATAAATTATGGGTAAATAAACATTACTCTAGTATACGTATGGAAAAATTAAGGCAACAAAAGAAGTAGCTTCCCAAAGCCCCAAGGATCAGCACTGATGGCATTTCTAATAAAACTGAAGTAACACTTCCCAGTCTGTATTCACTGCATGACTATCGTAATGTTTATTGTTGCTCTATGAATGAAACTGGTTTTTTGTCTTGGTGACTGTTATTATTTTGAAACAATTCTCCCTTTCCCCCCCACCTGCTAATTATCTCTTGGGGAAAAAAGTAAAATTCCAGCTGTGGGAACACAAACAGGGCTGTGTCTTGTTCTAAAAAAATCGCTTCAGGGAAAAGATTGGTGAATGTTACGAAACTGCAAAGTGGATTCTGACCTGCTGCAGAGAGACTCTATAGCATGTCTCATAGCAGATAAGCTATGGAAAGCAACAAAATACAGCTTCTCATGCCCAAACAGCAGATGGTCCCAGATAACTCCCAAGAGCAGATATCGCAATGAACCACTACTTCCTATTTCAACACTGCTAACATTTTTCACTAAATAACTTTTGCCCTCTGACTTGGCTAATTCACGGACTCTAATGTCTACAGACTGGATTTTGCTGCCTTTGGCTTGAACTTGTGGAAGTGGCCAGTGTGCCAAAATATCATGTGTAATAGTTGAAAACCACACATATTTGCATGTGGAAAAGAACATATTAAAATTCTGGCCAATGATGGGTTACAAACTAGTTGTAAAGTACAGAAATATATCCAGAAAGACTCTGCAGGTAGAAACTTGAGGGCAGCTGCTCAATGCGTAAAAAATATGAGCCAATTCTTAGCTGAACTGTATTGCAGTCATGCTATTATCGTGTCTTCAGCTGAACGGCTTCAAGCGGAAAACTGGAAGATCTTGTAAACAAAGCAAGGTTATCTTGGGTCAACCCCTGAACAGAAAATGTATGTGCTGTCACAACTGGTGCCGACAATACGTCCGATAGCCTCTCGGTGGGCCTGACAAAAGAAGCTGGTTGTTAGATGATGCTTCATACTGCAAACGCAATAAGACTGATAACAAAGTTGTGACAATTTGTTGTCCTTAAGTATCATGCAATGCATCTCATGCATGTATACAGCATTTCTACACAGTTGGAACGAGAGAATAATATCTCTCAGGGTGTCATGTAACTTTGCATGGATTGCAACAGCAATCCTGCTGAGGCAATTTTTCAGCTCTTTTTGGAGATCTTTATTCTGCATCCTATTTTTCAAGCTGCTTTCTACATTTGCAGAAAAAGGTGGGAGAAGAAAGCCCAAACTGATAATGTATAGAAGCTATCACTGTTAGCTCCCTGCATGATATTCTTATTACACATTACAAATACCTGTAAAAAGTGTTCCCCTGCCTGAAAACATCAACAATTGGATTAATCCTACTGGATTTTAGGCATTTAGAACCACTAATGGCAACAGAAATGGGTACCTCTAGTCTATGCAAAGCTTGAAATGCTCTTTGAGACAACTGTACAATTAACTTAGAGTTATAGAGGAAGAGTACTGTGGCCCTCCAAAGAAAGAATAAAGCACTCTTTGTTTTCCCAGGATGAGTGGCTAAATATTAAGCCTCAGAATGCATGATAAGAACATGAGAACTGAATGTGAAGGAGGTCTTGTACTTGAAATTCAGGCCAGGAATTTTGTCCTCGTGCCCATGTGAATTCCCTCTGCGAACAAGTGCTTCGCTATTATCTTGAGCTCCCTGCTTCTTATATTTATCCTTGTATAAATTATAAGCACTTTGAGGCAGGAACAAGCACTTTTCATTAATATGGCCTCTGACAAGCATTTTCACCGCCAGTATCATGCCGCCAGTAATTAACAACATCCCCAGCCTCAGCCTTTAAGGAAGGACAAGATTTCAGGCCCCGGTTCTCAGGCTGGCGGGGCTGTTTGAGCTCTGGGGACTCCTCCTCGCCCTCCCGCACCTGGTGGGACTGTGTGAGCTCCACGGGAGCCACACGGCCACGGCACACGGTCCTCGGCGCGGGTGGGCCGCGCAGCAGCAGCTCCTCCCAGAGGCCTCTGGTGGGCAGAGCCGGGCAGACCTGGGGGCTCCGGCTGTCACCTCAAGTGCCCCGTGTCTGACACGTTATTGAAATCCTGTTGGCTTTAGGGTTAATAATTCACCTCTTGCTTTCCATTTTCAAACAAGGTCTTTATTTGCACGGTGTGGGATAGATTAATCGCGTTATTTGCAGTTGTTCTGGGCCACTGTTCCCCAGTTAACCCGTGTGGCAGGTGAAACCGTGACCTTTGCACACTTGTTTGTTATCACAACGTCAGACGGCCCGCTAGATCTCGCTAACGTTAATATATTTGCGCCCAGCGGTGTCAATAAAACCAGAGCAAGCTTCGCGGCGGAGCAGAAGAAGGTGGCGGGAGGAGGCGAGGCGAGGCGGCCCCAGCCCGGCCCTGCGGGGCCCCGGCACGCACACGGTTAACGGCGGCAAGATGGCGCTGCGCCGGCCGCGCCCCCGCCCCCCGCGCCCGGCCCTCGCGCGGCGGCCGGTCCGCGCCGCTGTCGCGCGGTGATGAGTCACGGGCAGGGGCGCGGCGCGGCGCGCGGCTCGGGGGCGCTGCTGCGGGCGGCGAACATGGCCGGCGTGGCCGACGCCGCTGCGCCGGGCAGCGGCGGGGACGGGCGGCGCGGCGGCGCTCCGGAGCAGCAGGACACCGGCCGGGGGGAGCCCAAGACTCTCTGGGGGAGCAGCGAGCCGCGGCCGCCTGCCGCCGGCCCGGGGCAGCCGTCTCCGCAGCAGCGAACGGAGACGCTGGGCTTCTACGAGAGCGACCGGGACAGGAAGAAGAAGCGGAGCCTCTCCGGTGAGCGGGCGGCGGCGGTGCGGGCGGCCTTCTCCCGCGAGGGGCGAGTGGCGGGCAGCGAGGTCCGCGGGGCTGGGTCGGTCCCTACGGGAGACCGCGGTGGCCGCCGCGGTGTTGCCCCGGGCCGGGCGACGCCTCCTGGGTGCGTCGCCAGCGCTGGTTCCGCACAGCGCCGGCCGGCCCGGCCCGCCGAGGAGCCGCGGTGGGTGCCTGAGGCCGGGCTGAGGGCGCCCGGCCGCCCGCCTGGGCGAACTTCGGCGAGCGACTTCAAAAAGTGCGCCGGGCTCTTGGCGGGTCAGCCCTGAGCGGCCGGGCGGGAGCGGCCCCGCCGCCTTCGCTGCCGCTTCGCTCCCGGTCCACGAGTTTAGTCAGCGAACTCACCCGTGTCAGGGAAATAAAGCCCCGGGAGTGGCTGGTTGTGTCTCTGCTTTCCGCTCTTTCGTGTGCAAGAATGGGGAGTGGGGCAGTGAAGTCCCTGTGCCCCGTCCCGCAGCACGTTAATCGCCAGGAGCTTGTTCAACGACGGGGCATCATCCGTGCGAGTGTTGCGCGCTGGAGCCGAATCTCAGGTTGTTGGAGTTGCCGCGGGCAGCGTGTCGCACGGTTTGGGCAGGAGCAGAGCGATTCAGACCCGGGTCCTGCGTTCCCTGAGGCCCGGGCCCGGGGGGCTGCAGGATCCCTGAACTTTGGTGCTGAAGTACGAGAAATGCTTCGTCGTCTTAATGTTTGTTATGTACACAGAGCTGTGAGTCAGTAGTCTTTGCCTGTATTGGTGAAAGTAACGGTGCTGTTAGAGCCTTGAAGTTGTATGCAGGTTATTAGAAGTCTTTTAAACTAAGTGTAGTTTACTGGCGGCATTTCGTAGGGAAAAAATAAGGGAAAATGTCTTGGCCTTTGCCATCAGCCTGCAGCTATATTTGCATTTATACTCAAACGGCCAATTTCAGGTATCTACAGAGTAATTTTTGAAAATAGCCCGTCATTTTTTGTAAAGTATTGTCACTCAGTGCAACAGGGTTGATTTAGTGTTGATAAGGTTGCTTTATTAGCACCATATTCTTGCGTGGCTTGCTGAAAAAATCTGGAAAGTGCTCAAAGTGGTGTCCAAATTTCCTGGCTTTCTGCCTCAGTGTTGGCTTGAATGTGATAGCATAGGTCTTACCAAATGAAAAAACAAAACCAAAACCACACACCTGCCAACAATTCAGTGTTTTTCTTCTAAGCTTGACAGGTGCTATATCCCTTTTTGACATGCTTTGTCGTAGGACTTGCAGCATTATTGACTACACTTCTGTGGTACTGATGAAGCAAATGTAATTTCTTTAGTTGTTAGGAATTAGCTTGATTGTAGTATTATTAATTGCTTTGTGGTGAAAAAAAAACAATGGCCAAGATACATACCAATGTGCCTGAAAGATAGCTGAACAAATAACTTTTTGAAAAGTAGGGAAATAGGAAATTCCATCCCCCCCATAACTATCTTCCAACTATTGTTTTTAAATTAAAAAATAGTTAAAATTCATTGGTGCTCTCTGACTCTTCAGGACAAGAAAACATAAGAACAGGCTTCTTGATAGAGCAACTAAAAATTCTTACTCATCTACCGGTAGTAATATGTTACATGGTAAACAGAAGTAGGGTTTTTTCAAGGTGGTAAAGCAGAATCAGTACAGTACAAATAAGTTGTTTAGCGGAGAAGGAAATACTTGTTTTTGGAAACAGTATTGTGCTGTTATAGTCTTGATTGATTTGAGTGTTTATGGAAGGAGTGTGTATTTAGGATTGACAGAAGCAAAGTATCTGGAATTGTTCCATTTAGGATTAAAGTTACGATTATATAGTGATAAAAAATTATTGAGCGGCGGTACGTTTCACATTTGCACAAGTTTTCCTCTCCATTTCTGGTTAATGGTTATCCTTTGTGTAGCTGTGCATTGAAGTATAACTTAGGTAAATCATTATCTTTTTACCTTTAAGGAATTAGTGGCCTTTTATGTTTTGAAAATGCTTGCACTTTTTGGTCCTGATATGAGGAGATAAATGAAAATACTTTAAGCACTTAGTAGGCTATCAGAACAGTTGAAACTTAGGCTACAGTCTGAAGCTTTCTGAATGAAAAGGAAGGAAACTTGAAGTAGGGAAGGAAGTTGAAGTAGAAATTGAAGTGTTTACTTACATTTAAAAAAAAATGATGCTTTGATAGTGGAATTAAGCCATTTTTCAGATGATTTATTGCTCTGTCCTGCCTTAGTGTCTTATCGTGTTCTTTTGCTTACTGTGTTTTTCCTACAGGGTCAGCCACTGATCTGTTTCACAGCTGGCACAGAACTAGGGCTGATGCTGGGTGGCAGTAAAGGCTCAGAAATGAGCTGGCTGAGTGTCTGTGCTTCAGTGCATCCCCTGTCACTGAAGAGATTGTTTTGCAGTCACAGTCTGGAGCTTGTGTATTGATCAACCTCGGTCATATCTGGGGCTTGAAAGTCTGGCCAGGTGGAAGAAACTTAGAATAATTTGGTTTTTAACAATAGGCCCATCAAAGTTTGTGTGAGGTAAGGAGGAGTGGGAACAAATAGCTCTTTAGTTAGAATCACAGAATATCTCAAGTGGGAGGGGACCCAAAAGGGACTTATAAGTTATTCCGTGGTGGTTGCCTATATGTATGCATTTACTTCACAGGAAACTTCAGGTTTTTGAGATGAATTATCTTTAAATTAGAAAAGGTCAGTCGTCTGAGGTGAAAGAAAATACACCTGGACAGTTAACAGAGTAGCTAATTTGTGTGTTTATAGCTGATGTTGATCTCTTTTGACTTTTTAAGAAAGAAATGGGAAAAACAAAAAAGTTACAAGTGATAGTGTTACAGAGGAAGACTGCAGAAAACAAGTTTGCAAGAGATCTGAACAATGATTTAGTGGTATGAACTTCTGCCTTATTTCACTGGAATGAACTTTGATTGAAACTTGTGTCAATATTAGTTTTTTACTACTCATTAAACTATGTGTTGTTTCTGTTTGTTTTAAAATAAATACCTTTAAGGTTTACAGCAGCTTTGGCCTACTTACTAGAAGTGGTTCAGTAATATATACATCATCAAAATTGCTATTTAAACAAGCTCATACAGGGAAAAGCTGTTCGGTGCACATAGTTTAAAGCGAACCGTTATTTAAACGATTTATTAACAATACATAATTAACCAGCAGTTGATGAATTATGTAGCTGCTATCAGTATTGGCAACATGAAAAAGCATAATTCTAGACATAGACAGAATGTTAATACGGCACTGCAAACTTCAAAATGCCCATTTGTAATTCCCACAAGTTCTAATCGCGCTCTTTACTTGTGCCCTGTGCCCAAAGTGCAGTGTAGGCTACAGGTACACCCTGCCTCTTCTCCTTTCATACTTCTCTTTGGACTAATTCCTCCTTTGCTTTAAAACTTTGTAATTTCCTGGCTACTTTTCCAGCTAATGGTCATCAGCATCTTCAATGTGATGAATATTGAGAAGCCACTTTCTCAGACAGTGTTGGGTGGACTCTTTACGTCTACCATCTATACCCGCATTCCTGTCTTTAACAGCTGTTCTCTAGGCTGTTTTACTAAGGCAGTGTTATGCAGCCTCTTTCTCCCCCCAAAAATGTTGAGCGTTGTACCATGCAAGGTCCATTCCCCGCTCCCCCTTTCCCACTAGTACTTGCTAAGACTTTGGCTAAAATCTGAATTTACTGTTTGTGAGCATGTTCTTGTGTAATGATAAATGCACTGCAGCTTTTCACTTATCTGTCTATCACCTATCACCTTCCATCTTTTGGATGTTGTGTGAACAATGTGAGTTTCTATGTTTAAATGCCAATAATAACCAGAAATGTTGAACTTCATTGTAGTGTTCTGTCACTTCTGCAGTGTTACCAAGAGTTGGCAATGTCAGACCTTGCCAGTGAGGGTTGAAACTTAAGCTCAATCTTGTCATGCTGACAGCCTGGAATTTCATAATTATAATTTCATATTTCCTTTTGCAAGACTACTCTCTGCAAAGTCTTTTTTTGGAAGCTGTATGAGTTGACTAAATATAGGTCAATCAGCCTTCAGCTTATTTATCAACAGCCATTAGAATGCAGGTCTATACATGCTTTATGGATTTTTGGTCTTGAAAGACTTTGGTCTGATCATCAAATAATCACCATGCTTGTACTGTTTGTGCACCGAATCACTTGGGATCGAGTATCTGTAAATGTTTTCATCTTACAGAAAGTTGTTCTTTAAAATAAAGAACAAGTTGCTGGTGTTGCTGGGAGTGGAAAATAGCTTTTAAAAAAGTAGAGCTTAGTAAATTTAGGAAGACTGTCAGTACATTAAGGATTAGATCCACTCAACATATTGCATTCTGTATAGCTGCTTTGAGTTACATTTTGGAGAACTGGGATGTGTGATGCAAATGATTGCTGGGAATAGTGGCTTGTTTTGTTTGTTGGGAGACAACAGGGGAATGGGAGAACATAGGACTTGCTTCTCATATAGCTCCTGCCATACCAAGTTATTTGATTTTCTTGTTACTATCAGCAGAAACCTTCTGGGTTAGATGTGATGTAAATGAAGCATGGAACAAGTAACAAAAGCATAGCAGTCTTATCACTCTTAAGGAGTTAATGCCTGAAGTATCTTCTCCTTATATGTGTTCCTGAATGTAGATCTTTCATTGCTGAGATTCATCAGTGCTGAGCTAACAAGAGGTTACTTCCTTGAACACAATGAAGCAAAATACACAGAGCGGAGAGAGAGAGTGTACACGTGCATGCGGATACCAAAAGAACTGGAAAAGGTGAAGTATTCTTTAAGATTTGTTTTAATTTAGAGATTAAATCTATTGCATTAAGTTACTTAAATATCTATTTTCCAAACACTTCTGCTACTAAAAAAAGATTTAAACATTTATAATTATTAATTTTCACTGTCAGTTGTGGTTTCGGGATTTTTGCCTGTGTTTGCTTGTTGCTGGTGGCAACTCATGGCCACTTGTTTAGGTTACTTGCAGATAGCAGAGACAGACATGACTAATTTTCAAGTCTAGATGATGACAAATTAATTCAAATATAAAGATACTGCTGATCCTAAAATGAATAGTCAAGCAAAAGAAAACTGTTTACCCAAATATGTAATTTTACGCTTAAAAAAAAAAAGTGTTAAAGATTTTTCCAGTATAGAATGTTTTGAGGGTGGGAAGATTTTGGTCCTTTAAAAAGATGATGTTGGATGAGTTTCTGTCGAAGGTTTTTGACTTAATTTTCACAGCCTTCTTTTTTGCTTCCTGCCACTGTTTACCACATCTTCCTTCTCTGTCCCAGGACTATGGCCCTTTCTGAGGCATTCCTGCCACCTCCCTTATGTCAGATCAGATACAGCTGTGGCCCTGCAGTGAGCCAGTTCCAGTGCTGTGATACATTACAGAGAGTTCTATTCTGGCCTAACCATTTTGAAACCGTGTAGGAGAGGGTGTCAGTTTTGCAAGGCAGCAGGGATATGCTCAATGATGAGAAGGCAACCTTGGTAAGGTTTGGCTAGGTTGCAGGGTGACAACATTAAAAGTAGTATTGGTAAAATTCTCAAAACTTCTAGGGATGAAGTTACACAGTAGGGCTACACCAATTAAACTTCTGTTGAAGGAAGAGTCTTGTTTCACTGTTCCTCCCATTTCAGTTTCTTGCCTACGCTGCCTGTTGCATGAGCTGTGGTGCTTATTGGACCATCCTCAGTTAAATCAGCTCATAATTTGGCAGTGAATGCTTCACTTTTCTTAATCTATTTGTTCTTTGCTGGGATAGTGAGCCAAATTGCTCAGCCAATGTTCTTGAGAATCCAGAGCCAGCAGGAGGAGAGCTGGATACTTTGGAATAGGGCTGGAAAGATGAAAGAGCAGTAGAGGAGGGAGGAAGAGTAGGAGACCCTTTGTCAGCAGTCAGGTTCCCCCTTCAGTATCATTAAATTAATCCTTGGACCATGATGAGACCTGGTTTTACAAAATTAAATTCCCAGTTAGTTACTGCAGAAAATCACAGTATGGATGAGATTGTGGTGGACCTCTGGAAATGATGTAGTCCAAGTCCTTGCCTAAAGCTGCATCACAACAGGTTGCTCAGGATGAGATCCACCTGGGCTTTGAATATCTCCATGCGTGATGTCTTAGCATCCTCATTGTTCACCCATTCCAGCTTACGGCAGAATATTCCAGTTCTGGTAGAGTCTCAGTTGAACAATATAGCAATTCTCCATCATCTCCCTTGTAATTATGTAGACTAATAGGTGCCATCTCCAAGCCACAGAGTATTCTAAAAGATCATCACCACAGATTCCCAATCAAACTTTCAGTACTTAAGAATAAGCGAAGGCCAACAGTCTCTTATAAATGAGGTTGTTGCTGCAAGTGGTTAAAATTATGGGTTTTGCATAGTAAATCAAACTTGAGGCTGTACTTTGAATATGAGTGAATATGAAACTGAGTAATAAGCAGATAGATTTAAAAAGCGATAGTCATCATTTTACAGAGATATTAAATAAATTTGTTAATGCTTTGCATGGGCTTAGTCCAGGTTAGTATACATATTAGCTATATCAAATTGAATCATACTTGTTGAAAAAATGGAGAAAGTATGAAGATGAACACCTAGAAAACAAGCTAAATAGTATACAGATCATCACCTATTGCAGGAATCACTTTATTCTGTAATTCAAAAGTCTGCATAGTTGAAATAAAGCATGTAACACACAAGGAAAGGAAGAGAAGAATTTTCATAATGGCTTGTATTGTTTACTAGCTAGTAGTATAATTACAGACTAGGAATAAAAATCATAGTTGGGTACAGTGAGAATAAACTGGAATAAATTTATTAAAACCTAATATCAGGAGATATTCTTCAACATGCACTTATTACATGTGTATAATTTTAAACTGGGGTGTGATGCTAAAAGGGTAGTATTTTTTGTTGTTGTTATTCTGAATATTACTTTTTTATTTAGAGAAGCTAGATAATCTGTAATATAAGCACTACTTCCACTTGAGCTTTTTGTACCATTTCAGTGGAAGCTCTTAATTGTAATAGATTATTTATACTGCATGAAAAGGTAGTCTATATTCCTGCCATCTTAAGGGAACACTTGTCAATTGATCTCAAAATTAAACTTAGTGCTCCTTTGCTAAAATATGGTTATGATGATTGAAAAGCTGTCAGCTTCTCTGTTAGCTCCTCGGTATCTGAAATGTAGCAGGAAAATTAGGCTTTACAGAAATGGGTAGAAGGTTCAGTTCTGATTATATTTCAACAGGTGCACACAAGTGTGCAAGTGCAGTGTTGTAAAACATTAAGAAAATGAGGACATTAAACAATAGTTACAAGTATTAACACAAGCTTATGGAATGGGAAAAAACATGATAACACTTAGAGAAAAAGTCCGTCTGAATCAAAAAGAAAATGCAGAATTGTTTTCTAGATTTTAAATATGTCCTCAAAGAATTCAGAGGCAAGATGATAGGCTATCTTTTTTGTTTTGTTTTCTTGGGTTAAGGAGTTAAGAAGTCATCCTCAGTGTTTGGATATTCAGCATATGGTTTAAAAGTTATCAAAGAAATGGATAACTTGATGTCATATTAAAATGCAGTGCATAAGTTCATCCATTATTTATAACCACTGCTCCTGATAATTTTGAATAACTCTACTGAAACTTTAGAAAATGGTACTAGAGGTGAATGAGTGAATATCAGGAGGCAGACTGTGGTGTCATGATGGTATTGAAGTACAGACCGCAAAATTGATAGAAATAGTGTTATAAAGGAAAGCAACAGCTCAGAAATTATGACAGTGCTCTTGTGCCTGAGTCAGCCATCTCCTGTGGCTCATGGGTCCGTGTACCAGGGTGTACTCCCTGGGATTGCTTTCAGAGGTACAAGGACACATGAGGAGTAACAGTGAGAGAAAGGTACCTGTCAGTGATAGTATCTCGTTGGACATTGAACTGGCTGGTGCACAAGGTAACAGAGAAGGTGTTTTGAAAGGCAAAAGTATTGTGGGAAATAAAACTAAATTACTTGTTCTTTGGTTTACTTTTTTTTTTTTTTTCTTCCCAAACCAGTGTGTGTCTTTCCCATCAGCAATAGATGCAACTTTCACATGTCAGGGCTTATCTGTTATGGATATCTAGGCCTGCTTAGATTTTGCTGGTCTTAAATTATCTAGCCAGTTAAGCTTGCCTTTTTAGGTGATTTTCCTTGCAGCAAAAACACTGGCTTCTGGTCTGACAGGCATAAAAGCATATGCCTAGAGTCCCACTCAGGTAAATCTTAGATTCAAAGAGCAGATAAAGGCATGTAATGTGGGGGGAGTCTGGTACATAAGAGCTTTCTGGTTGCGGAGTTTAGGTCCAGTTTAATTACCATAGAGTTGCTTGGCTTGTGGCTATAATGAAATTGCTTTAACTGTTTCTGTAAATTAAGGATAAAGCATTTAAACTGAGGGCAACTGGAAGTTTACGTCTTTATATTGCGTTCTTTGTATGAACAAGGTGGATGTTATCTGAAGGAGAACTAACACAGCTACAATTAGCTGTGGAATAGAAAACTAACACAGTAAAAAAAAAAAATTTAGTAAGAAAAAAGCATATTAAAAAGGACTTAGGCAAAAAATGGCTGTGCACAGGTATACGCAGCTCTGCATTTTTTTCAAAGGTTAAAACCATTCACTTTTCTAACCTTAGAGGAGAGTCACCATTAGAAAATGAGCTGCAGTTATATCCAAGTGCAATTCATCCATCCAATAAAGACTGAGTTCAGTGAGCCATGGAGGTCTGCGAAGGCCTTGCTGCTTGGACCTTGTGGTGCAGAATTTTTGCTGAATAGTCTTCCAAGTGCATAGCATCTTATTTTTCTTGCAGTTCAGGTGATTGAACAAGTGAGAGCATTGTACTTATTTGGTTAATTAGTCTTATGTAAAAGTATTTTTCATATAATAATTCTTTATAATCTTTGTGTAGCTCTTTATAAACTACTAACATACTTCTGTTTTATTTTTGTAATTTAGTTGATGTTTTTTGGAATCTTTTTGTGCCTGGATGCTTTTCTGTATGTGTTCACCCTGCTTCCTTTGAGAGTTTTTCTGGCAATGTTCCGGTTCATCACTTTGCCTTGCTATGGCTTACGGTAAGTTGATTCAAGGGAAAGATGTTAATACCTTTAAATAACGGAATCATAGAATGTTTCTCTATTCACCTGTGTGCTTGATTTTATAGCCTTTCAGTGCCATTTGAACTAATGACTTCTTCCACTGTAAGATAAAAGTTTTGGCCTAAACTAGCCAAAGCAAAGGTGTGTGGGACACCTTTAAGTTTTGCCTACAGTCACTAACTGTCATCGTTGTTTCCTTCAGACACAACAGTTTGATAACAGCACCAATTAGGCATATTCAGGTTAGTAAAGGACAGGGAAGTAACTTCACCCTGTAGTTTTGTTCTTCTAACTACCATCTGTTTGAATAGTGTGGTAAGATTTCTTAGACTTGAGTTAGTGACTTGGCTCATGTCTTTTGATACACTCTGTGATACTGAAACAAAATTTTTATTACAGCAAAAGTTTTGCTTGTTTCCACAGTGAACTGCCCAAAGGATAACTGTATAAAACATGTTCTTTCTTTCAAAGAATCTAAGAGAGTAGTTGGATGGAACTAACTAATCAGAATACTGTTTAAGAAATTTTAGATCTTAACCCCTTGCCTTTTTGTTTAGATCAATACTAAGAGGAATTTGCTAATACATAGGATATTTTTGTTTGCCTTTGTGACATAGACATCAAAAATTGGATAAAATTTATTTCCTTGCGAAAAGTTGCTACTTCATGGTAAAGCTGATTATGTGAGCCTGAAGGGTAGCCTAAAAGAAATGGAGTATTTGTATTGATGTTGTAATTTTTCCTTGAATAAATTAAGGTTTCAGGGGTTTCATTCTGAATTTCCCCAACATTTACATTAACTTATAGTAGCTGATTTATTTATTTAATTTTAAGATTTTGTTGCTTGCATTGCATTATTGATGGTTTTATATGTGAAGTGCATTTAGATACGTAGTTTAGAATGCATGTTCTGATTAGAGCAAACGCTAGTCTAGTTATATAAGAAATAATATTTTAGAGTATAGTCTGAAGCTGAAATGTTGCTTGGGTGTTGCTTAACATAGGCACCAGGTGGCAGTCTCCAGTGTTTTAGTGTGCTGTTCATTTTGTGCTGAATCTTAAAGTTTCATTATGTTAAAAGGGTTTTCCTAGCTGTGTAAAAGATATGACAGCTATTTAGTTTTAACCTGATGGCAAGTAAAACTCTGTGCCTATTTGTAAATATCTGTATGGGTGCTACTGCTAAAATACTAAAATTCAGGTAGATGTAAAAGATTTCAGTCTGTCATTTGGATTCCACTACATTTTCTGTTTAAAAAATGTTCTTCCTTGTTTGTAAACATTTTGCTTTTAACAAACAAGTTTTCTGCTCTTCTGAAGTTACAGTTAAAAATTTGAAAGACCAGTTGCTGGTTTGGGGTATTCAATGTGCTCAAGAAAGCAACATTGGATATACCATACACACTCACACATGTGCCTATATGTATATATATATATGTACACACACCTGCAATGTCAAAACTTAGTCTGCTTGCTTGATAGTATTTTTAGTATGTAAGGCAGGATAGAATCCATTTTAATGTATTCTGTGCTAACTTTATAGTGTTATCAGGTGAGATTCAGTGAAACTAAAGTCCTCTTGAGTGAAGATGGCTTTGTTTTTCTAACAACTTCTGAAGCAATTTATTTTGCCACAGTTTCGTCAAATGTTTATGGAATTCACTTCCCTAGAACAGGTGTGCAAAACTCATTTTCATAGGGGGCCACATCAACTTCGCAGTTGCCTTCAAAGAGACGAATGTAATTTTAGGACTGTACAAATGTAGGAGTAGTAAAATGAGTTTGACACCTCTGCTCTAGAATCTCTTTATTTGTTCACTACTTGAGGCTTTGTCTAATTCATTAATGTTTTAATGTTGGTGGCTTTTTATTGAATGGTTCACAATTCATGTTTATGTAATGGAACGTTTTCCAGATGTAATGATTCTTATTTCCAAATGTTCAGAGCTTATGCTTTGCTGGGGGGGTGGGGCGAGAGGTGTTTTTCTAGTTATAATGATTTGATTTTTTTATGGCAAAAAAGATTTGAAATTTTGTTCTAGCTCAGGAAATATCTTTTTATGTGTTTGTAACAAAATAGAGTTCAATAGGTAAGACATCTGTAATTACAAAAAGTACTTGCAAAGCAGGTGGCTCTTTATCTTTTAGGTCGCTCTTCCTCATAAATGTAAGTGTTGAGAAACATGACCAGTTGTTATTTGAACCTGCCACATCATATTCCATTCTGTGCAGTAAATAAAAGTGCTCCTCCCTTCATCTTGACTCTTTTTCTCAACATCTCAGTGAAATGATTGAGCAATGACTGTTTTATCTCCCTTCTGGTTTACTCATCAGCTCATTTAGTTCCTCATAAATCTTTCTGCTCTTTTCAGCGTAGAAAAGATTGTATTACCCATTATTTCTTTAAAACAGTAAAACTACATCCTATGTGAGGTGGGCTAATTCCTGTCTATGGTATTGTGTGCAGTGCTTAAATGTAGGGGGAGCGCTTTATAGCTTCTTCTACATGGTTTAATATTTGTTTTACAGAGCTCTGAAAGGGAACAAAGAGTAATGTATCTTTAAAAAAATTGTTTCCTTTTTCTGCTTAGACAGTGTAAGTCCTTCAGTTTGCTAAATTGTCATTCCTCGTCACTTGATCTTTCATTTTGAGTACATTTGGTTCTCTGTGTCTGTCAGATCTGTAGTGGTGTTAACACAGCTGTTTTAGAGAGACACTAGAACTTTGAAAACTTCAGCCGTAAGAATCTAAGATTCTGTCATTAAGTAAACTAAGCTGCTGGTTAAATTACTGTGGTCAAACCGGCAGAGGCTACATCATCAGATTGTGGTGGTTTTGGCAGGTGCAACTTCATTACTGCTATGCTCGGCAAATAGTAGGGTGCTCTTAAAAAAATAACTTCACAAAATTAAATTGCATCTTCTGAAATTACAAAAAAAAAAAAATCCGCTCTGCTGTAATTTCTTCCAAGTTAAGGAAGTTTCCTCAATTATTCTCATATAAACTACTCTCATTTTATTAAAATATTTGTTGACAACATAAAAGCGCCTACTTTGCTGGAACACCAAATCTAAGGCAAAGAGGGAAGTGGACCTGGTGGAGTTCTCTTCAGAATTACAGTCTTTGATGATGGGTTCCTGAAACTATCTGTGCTTGAAAGGTACTGTTTTCTTTAACAATTAAGACATATTTTTTTAATTAATACCTCAGACCTGGAGACTCTGGGCAGGTTAGTATCTCTGCTTGTTTTGAAACCTTTTATAGAGCTCAATTTTTGTTTTCCTTGAAAATATTTTTGCACACTGATAGAAACTCTCATGGGAATGTGGAAAAGCTTTTCTGTGTTATTTGAAAAACACCAAAAGCTAAAATTGCATGTTAGTGAAACTCTGATGGGACTCCCAATTAAATGACATTTAAAGGCATTTTACATCATGTCCACGAAGCAAGTAAGGACTTACTGCGGAAAGTGAGATACTTTTTTTTCCTATGAATGCTAGCTTTCTTGAGAAAATACAGAAGTCTATTAAGAATTTTCTTATATGTGAAGATTGATGGACAAGATCTTTACATTTTTTCCATATAGAAATATCTACAGATTATAAATGTGTTCTGTGTTGGGTTTTTTTGTTTGTTTTATTATCTTCTCCCTGATATAAGTGTATTTAAGTCCTGTCAGGAATAACATCATAAACTTCAGTTATATTATATCTACCTCTTAAAATTCCCATTGTCCTCCTGTGAAATCATCGACTTACGCTTTTCAGTAGGAAATAAATAGAGCAGCATTACTTCAAGACAGAAAGCCGATAAAGGAAGAATACCAAGGGGAAAAAAAAGGCAAACCAAAGCAAATATACTAGCATTCTAATGATGGACATTATTTCTTCATATTATCAGGTTATTAAATAAATTTGAACCTATGTTGCACACTTATTCCCAAGCCTATTTTTTTTCTAAGGGCTATAGCTGTTAAATATATAAACTTCCAATTGTCTGGTTAATTTAATTGAGAAAGTAGTGCACCTGTCCACCGAAATGTGTAGCTTTCTGCCAGCCAAAACAAAGGCAGGTACATTCAGTATTTTCTGTCAAGTAGTCCTTTCTCCTTTCCATAACAGCGCGTAGCGTAGCGACATTACAACCTTCTCTTTCTTTCTTTCTTGTAAATCAGACCGAAGGGAAGAGCACTTTCACTTCCTTTATAGGATGGAATGTGGTGTCACAGGGATTCCTCCTTGGTGAGTAAATCCTGGTTTTCTTTTTCCTTTTATGCTGTCAGCCAAATTCACCCATTTACATGTAATCAGTAAAAAAACTGATTACAAATGGATAGTATAGCTAAATTAACCCGCATACTTCAAAGGAGAGACCAACACTTAGTTTTGATAACCAACACATGAAATTGATTTGGTGCTGTTTACGGTAGGTTTATTTTCATATGTGACTTCACATCATTGTGGAAACCGTTTGTGATCTTAACAGATTTAAAACATTTTTTACGTAGAATGCCTGTGGGCCAGTTTGGCCCAATTTAAATTAGGATATCTTGGAAGAACTATAGCCCCTGCTGTACTTACAGTGCCTTAAGCTTTTTTGCATTTATTCCAAGTAGTGCTTCAGTGAGGTTCATAGCTGTATTTTTGTGTTTACTTCAAGCAGTTTTTTGTAATGTTTAATGTGAATTATGGGGAGTTCTGAAAGTTCATTGACAGGTATCTTAGACTTAAAGTTGATTCTCTGCATAATGAAATACAGGACTTCAGCCTATGTTCATTTACTGACTTCAGTTATAGTTGATTCTGTTATTAAAAAAGTAAAGTCTTAATGAAAGCAAATGCTAGTTGTCACTTATTTGAAACCTCATTTTTTTTTATTTATTTTGAGACAGCTCTCATCGGGGCCTAACAGCAAGGTTGGTTTTGTTTCATTCTTAGCATGGTCTCGTGCTGTGTTGTGTGCATGTAGAGGCTTTTTATTGTTTGAGAAATGAAATGCCATCTAATCTTGGCAAACTCAGCTCTCTGTATCTTAGAATTCTTTGTTTGGGACATATTTTTATCAGCACTTGGTCTATCTATCTCACAGTTTTTGCAACAGTGAAGTCCTGCATACTGTAAGCTGGATCTCTTTTTAAAGTCTCAAACTGGTTATTAGATTTGATCAAAATAACTTTTCTTCCTGAAGCCAAACTTAATTCCAAACTTGAACATAATTGTAGGAAAATATTTCCAAGAGATCATTTTGCACATTTTGAGAGTTCTTAATGTGTGACTTTATGGTCAAGTATGCCATTCACACAAACTCACTTGGCTTTTGTTTTCCATGGCATTTTTGCTTAGTATGTTAACAGGAAAATATCCCTTTGTGTTAATTGAATAGTTCTTCTTAATGCTTCATATAAGATTAGAAACCTATGATGCTGTAGTTCATTAATGAAGGACACTTTGAAGAATTAAGACTTTGATCAAGACTAAATATCTACATGTAAAACAGCATTCCACGGTTCAGTTTTCATACAAGTATTTATGATGTAAAAATGGAGAAAGAAAAGGTATCTTAAACAAAATTTTAACTAGGCCACCATTTCACTAACTGAAAGATATTAATATAAACCCCAGTGGTTTTCTAACATTTTCAGTGTTAATGTTGAATAAATAGTACAGTTACAAAAGGTTTGCTGTAAAATTCTCACTTGAACTTGTAACCTCAGTGCTAAAAAGATGAATTGCATTACTAGACAAACAATAAACCTTTATAAATGAAAAGGTTTTTTTAATAGTGTGAAGTACAATATCATTTGTAGAAATAATACTGTTATCTTAAGAGTTTATAAATATATATGTATACAGGTGGTGAAGTTCATTATTTTATTACAGTTAAAATATCCATCTAAGGCATTATTGCAGTGATAGTGTATTCATATCTTTAAATTACCACATATGTGAATCAGCATTGGAAACATTTTCTGTTCTAGCTGTGAAGAAGTAATTGTTTAGAGTAATCTGAATTGTTTGGATGAGACTACAGTAAAGGAACCAATTAAAAATGCAGTCATCCTGTTGGACATCTTTAAACTGTAAAATTAAACAAGAAAAATGTCTTGAATTCCTGTTGGTTTAAAAGACAAACAAATAACAACAAACACCAAATAAAACCAATAACTAAAAACCAGACAACTCTACAAGGTGACTAGAAGAACATATCTAATCAGACTTGTGAAGATTTGAGGGACACCAGAAAGCCTGAAAGACAGAAGTAAAGAAGTCATATGGTGGCATATGATGGTCTGTGCAGAGTTAAGTTTAAAATAGTTTATACAGAGTGCTTATGCATCAGAAGCTAAAGTAATGAAGTATTGAGACAAGTATACTTGTTTACAGGTTAGTTTGTATACAATATAGTGAAAATATTCATTTTGCAATGATAGTTGCTGAAAAGCACAACACAGACTACTCTAGTGAGCTTTTTGCACTTCTTTCTACATTAAGAACAAATTCCTCTTTGTCCTGGGGCATATTCTGTGTCCCAAATTCAATAAGTAAGGCTTATTGAAACACTTAACACTCAATCTTTGGTTTTTTGGAAGTCAGTCACTTAAAGTTCTGCAGTAGCTACTTGTGATTTTTAACATATTAAAGCCAAATATCAGTAAACTGTCATTTATTTTTAATAATGCTCTGCTTAATGTTAAGTAATTTTAATTGTACATCTGTTGGAGCAGAAAAGGAATTGGTGGGGTAGATGCCAATATACTGAAAATCTTGAGCTGTTTTTCTTCTGAAAGGAAAGATACTGTGAAATCCAGATGCTCTTCAGTTGGAATAGTCGCAGATACTGCTTATCAGTAGTACGACTGTTTGTATGGCCATAGCTGTTATACGTGATTGAACCTCATGTTTTTTTAACCAGTAGATGGAGACAGAACTCTTATTGCTAGTAATATGAAATGTGGATCATGGCCTTTTGAGTATGATATCAAATAGACATACCTTGAAAATTAGTCAGGTAACTAGTTCCTTAACTTTCACTTGTCTAAGGACATTGCTTATGGCAATCACTTTTTCATACCAGATTTCTCATTACTGGGTAGCTGGTTTATGTATATCTTGAAATAAGTTTGGCTCTTAATTTTGTAACACTTAGAGTGCGTTTTCTTACATGTTACAAGTAATCATAAAAAAATTAGATTTTGTTGTTGTTCTTAAAATTTACAGAACAAATTAATGAGTAGCCAAAATATTTGGTAGTATACTAATTTAACAGTATTTTAGTTTTATAGAATAGCAAAGTGATTCTTCCTAACTGTTTATAAGGGAAGACGCTTGCTTTTAGCTAAAGGGAGAGGAGTTACACAGACCCAGTTGTTTTCTAAACCTAGGAAAGACTTGGATTCACACTTTCTAGGTGTCTTGAGGTGGACAAACCATGAACTGGAAAGTTTGAAGCATGAATATTAAACCTTGAGCTTATGAATTCTGTTGTAAAAGGAAATCTTTTCCTGTAACAGACCAGTTTTCTGAATTCTTGGTTGATGTCGGTGCACTGTATAAATTTTGCCGTAGCTTCACTTCTAACTGCCTTGAACACTGTGTGATTAGCATTGAGCTCAGCATGCTTCTCCTTTTGTTAATTGACTGGAGTGAAAGAGAAGCATGCTGTGCTGGAATAAGGAGGTATAGTAGTAAGGCTTGCACATCACTTGCTTATATTAAAATTAATAATAAGCTGGTATATTCCCTTCGGCATGCATTTATATACTTACATTATTTGGAGACAGAAGGGTTTGTTTCAGTGGAGGTTTTCTGTCAATTAGTAGACTTAATGGTAAATGTACCCAAAGGCTGAGGAGTTTGAACATCTTGGTAAGTACATGCTGTGGAATGCTGAAGTCCCTGCATGTTTTTTTTACGTCGCCTTAATTTGCTAGTTAGTGTTACAGTGTGAGAGAGTTTACCTTTAGAGTAATGCTTGGATTTTCACCCTGAATTCATGCAGATTGAAGGATCATCTCGTGTTTAAACAGCTCGGTGTATTCAGCACTAGTGATAGAAAAGCAATAGAAGATTTTATGTAGTGGATAATAGTAAGAATGGATAAGCCTTACTCTCTACTATTAAGGTACTTTGATGTTTGAAGAAGTTTAATTTAAAAATTCCTTGGTAGTCTGGTCTGTGCAGCTAAACGTGGGAACTCAAGGTTTAGCATAATGAAACCACTTACAAAATTCTCTAAGGAGCATCTTGGAGAGCACGACTTACAGTAAAAATGTTAGAAGTAATAAATAATGGTAGAAAGTAATTAGGTAAAAGAAAGAAAACCTGCCACCACAAATCATGTATCTTAAAGCACATTTGAAAGACAGTCCAAATGAATCCATGTATTTACTGGTTTATGAGATGTGAGAGTTGAAATTTAAATTATATTCAGCTGTGTAATCAGCTAAATTGTGAAACAATTCACATAATATTATTTGTGGAGTCCAGTAGGATGTAACTGCATCTTGTGGCCAAACGCTCTCGGTTCACTAAAGCCAGGAAAGTGTTAATATTTACTTCACTTCTGCGGTGTTACTGTGTGTCTGGGATAGCTTTGAAGAAAAAGACCGACCAATTTCTATAGAAAGATTCTGCTGCTTGCTGTTTTGTAACTGAAGTGTTTAAATATAAAATAAGGTAGTTCTTAGTGTTTAAATATAAAATAAGGTAGTTCTTATGTTCTTTATCTATTGTTTTTAATTTTTCACTTGTGAGAAAAGAGACCCATAGCTAACTTCTTTGCTCCCTACTTGCAGATGAGATGTTGAAAATATCAGCACAACACCATGTGTTGTTTTTTTTTTTTTTTAGAGAATCTGTAGTACTCATGGTGCAGATGAGTACAGCATTATGAATTTGTGTGTGATATTAATCATGAGGTCTGATTACTTAGTGCTCAAGATTGTTCTGAAAGAACTTTCCAGTGTTGGCACTGAGTAGTTACTGGAGACAATAAGTAGAAACATATCTTGAGAAAAATGAATGCAGAAAGTGTAATGGGTAGGCTAGGACTTTTTATAACAGGCATAAAATCACATCAGCCTGTGTGTGTTTATATGTATTAAACAGTTTAAATCAAGGGATAGGAATGATTTGTGACAAATACAGCTTGAACCAATGTGAGCCTGGTCATGTGCTAAAACTGCAATATTCAGTTCTCCCTGAACGCTGACTGCATCATTTCATAACTGCGGGCTTTGCAGTTACTTCTGTGTAGTTGCCAAAAGGTGACAAATCATTAGACTTTAATCCATTTACTTGATTTCCTTGTCTTTGTATGAAATAATTATCCCTATCCCATATTATATTCAGAGCCACACCTCAAAATCCTTTTGTAAATATGATTAGCCAGAGCAGAAATGGATTCTGCTGCAGTAAAAGTGCTTCTGTGGGTTTGTGCAGTAGTCATTTTATTTGTAGACCATAGATTACTTGCGTAGTCAGTATGAAGGGGTCTTTCTTAGTGTGCAATGAACACTGGAATATATTTTAAATGCCAGGTTCTTAGTCTTTTCTCTTTCTATAAAGCAGTTCTCTGTACTCAGCCTTTGCGGTAATCCCTTGTACTGACTGGGGGTTAGAGATGCTGACAGCCCTTCTGTCATCAAGCCGAGTAAGGCGGAACTGATGATATTTTTGCAATTTCTTTTAGACGTGTGTCTTGAAGTTGTCACAGCATTACTATTGGTTCTGCCTCTCGTGGATGAGAAGCACAAGAAGTTCTTGCATAACTTTGAATAGAACGCTAATAAACTGTGTTTTTAGTTAGAACATCAGAAAAAAAAGGAAGTGTTTATTGCAGTTTTTTCCTAGATATACAGCCTACTGAGAAATAAAATCCAAGTCACTTTGAGAGGTAAGGTTCTCTAAAAATGTTATTTGGATGTACTTTATTCCACAAAAGCTTGATTCCTGTAAGGCACAGCAATGAAGTGCAGTTGATCTAACCCTTTGGGCAGCCTTAGAATTGGATCATAGTGATATTCATTTTGTTCTGTACACAGCACATTCTCAAAATCCCTTTGTCTTTCCAGCATATAGCATGCCATGTGTGAGTTTGGATGCATCTTCATATGGCATTTTTCTCCAGAGTTAGTTTTCAGAGTTAAGACCACCTTCAGAAGAGCAGTGGTGCTCTTGGGTGTGTGTTGTCTGTTCTTAGAGTTTGTGTTCCCGTGTGATGGTTGCTGTCTGGTTTTACATCAGCTTCTCCTGAGTTGGTTTCGCTCAAGTGGTTGTAATCAGACTGCTGAAAATCAATGCAAGCAGAAAACTGATGGGGTTAACAGTACAGAATAACTGCCATTTGTGACTGTACTGGTGGTTGGGCATCTTTGATGTTATTTATAAGCCAGAAAACCTTTAACATAGTAACTCTCAGTCTGTATTGATTTGTGGTGTGGACATCAAAGCATTTGCCTGTGAGAATCTTTCTGGGCTGCTTCAGAAACTTCATGAACAGGTTCTGCTTACTAGCGCATTTCAACAAGAGGCCATTCCGTCATAAAAATTGGTACCTTGCCAGACTTCTGCAGTGGGTGTCTCCTCTGCTATTCAGGTTTTCTCTACCAGTTACTCACTCCTTCTCTAATGCTAAGGTAGATGTTGACTGGAAGAATGAAGATGCTAATTTTCTGAGTAACAAATTCTGATTCTCTTTTTCAAATGCTAAGGCCTGACATTACTGTGTGTAGCATGATAATGCCTTTACTACTTTATCCCCATGTGTTGCGGACTGTGAGTGTCAGCTGGGGGACTCATACTGAAATGACTCTAATTACACTTCCAAAATTGAAGTAGGATGGAGAAGAAGGAACATGCTGTGTTATTCAGCATATGAGTGGTAATCATAATCATGTGCTGGCTTAAATCCAATAAACTTTTCAATATATGCTAACATATTTAAATAAGTATAATCATTTAAGTCAGATGTAGTTAAATAGGTCAATAAATTTTCAAAACATAATATTGTCACTTGGAGAGGGTGAATTTTTTGGTGTGTGTCATGCAAGGGCGTAGTCATAGGTTCTTTAAGCAGCAAATACTGGATGTGTTGTCAAATGGACACTTTCACTTCTCTTTATGTTTTTAAATTGATGTTTTCAGTTAAAACTCTGTTGTGGTGGGGGAAAGGAAGAAAATTCATTGAGGCTTTTTGTCAAGGACTTAGTCTGAAATAAAATGTGATGTGGTTACTGTTACTGGATGAATTCTGAGAGCAAGAAAATGTCTCTTAGGTTAAGAACTTGCTGGACCAGGTTAAATTCTATTATTGATAATAGAATTAATCCTCATACAGATGATGCAGTAAAAAGTGTATAATAAAAGGAGCAGTTACTCTCTGTTCAAAGTGTACTATAAATCTGAAAGTTCTGGAAACTTTCTCATATACTCCTAGAATGAGAATTATCTGTTTCCCATTGTAGCGTGACACTGTGTGGTTCCATGAGTGTTATGATGCATAAATGCTGTCTTCAGGGCTTTTTTCTTTTGAATGGAAGACAACAAAGAAACCCGAAGTATAACATTCTAGCTCTGATGTTGTACTTAAATAGAATGAGTCAGGTAGCTGGGATTTTTAACTTTCTGCAGGGTCTGTAGAATGTCTTGACTCCCAGAAGTCATAAGTAACCGTTTGGATGTTTTTTAATAACAGCATGAATTTTTATCAGCTTACTCTATTTTTTTTCCTAAATGTGTATCACTTTATAGGAGCATTGTATAATCTTTGGATAACCTAGTCATTTTAGAAAACATAAAATGAAAATTCATGACTTGCGTTCTGCTAACTGCTTCTGACTTTTTTGAAACATTAACTTCTGCAAAAACCTTTCAGTGTATATTAAAAATAAATACATGTAATAGAAATTATTTCTCTGGTTTTTGATATTTAATTCTTAAATAATGTTTTGATTTAATCTCAAGGCTCTTTAAATGCTTTGCATCCTGTTATTTCTAAACTAAGTAAATAGGCAAGTAAATACTGCCTTGCAATTTCGTTATGCTTGTGGCTGCTATTGTGGCAATTGAGGTAAAGCTGTTTTTTTCCTGTAGCTTTAGTTTATAGGTTGAAATTGGATAATGATTCATTTAGTCTTCTGGGTAGCTTGTGGGACTATAGATAGAAAACTTCTGCATTGGTCCAAGATCAGCCTCAAGCTCTGATGTCAGTTTGTATGCATTTACTGCTGCAGAGCTTAGAGCTAAAAGAAGAGATGGAATTGCATTTAGAACCTGTTCCTCAGCATCTAGTTCATTATGCTGAAATTAAAGATGACTGCTTCATTTCTTTTGGTTGTAGCAAATACAATTTCTGTAACTGAGGAAGTCGAAATGATGAGTAGGGCTGGCTGGAATAGGGAAGATAAATTTAAAAATCAGAGGGCATGCATGCAGAAGGCTCTTAGCAAGTGGTAGCTCTCACCAGAGAAATACTCTATTTTAAGTAAAGGCATGTGGCAGATAAGAGAATGTGATCCTGCTCAGGAGTATGATCTGTAGCTGTGCATCACTGTTATGGTGTTCCTTTTGTGTTGGAGTGAGAGGCAGGGAAAGAGACAGTGATATAGTCCATGAAAATAATGTCCTTCATTAACAGCTTCTCTAAATTCCTATTGACTTGATAACTTCGGTATTTTGTGAGTACATGTCTTTTAATGAAACTTTTTGCCCTTTTTATTTCAGTGATAGACGTTTGCTACAACCTGCTCAGGTATGTGACATTCTCAAAGGAGTTATATTGGTCATCTGCTACTTCATGATGCACTATGTTGACTACTCTATGATGTATCATCTTATAAGGGGACAGTCTGTCATAAAGCTCTACATCATCTATAACATGCTTGAGGTAAGAATGTTGGCATCAGAATATCAAGCATGCTTTTTTTGAACTAATATTTTGTCGTATTACAGTATTTGTACTTAGAACATGGCACATCTCATATTCCCACGAATGTGCACATACCCTTGATAATAAATCTGCAGTGGAACAGACAAATTTGTGAAAAGTAAGTTTTGTAGCTACTGTTTCATATTGCCTAAGTCCTGGAGCTCATTAATCAATTTAGTTGAATGAAAATTGAGAACTGGAAATGGAAGAAGAAATGTCTTAAACTGAAATGCAAGGAGTGGAATGAATGAGGTTTTGAACTCATTGAGGAAAGTAGAAACTATTGATTTGAAATACTGATAAGATCCTGCGAGAGGGCGGAGAAGGAAGGTGGCAGAAGACATGGAGTTTGGTTTTTAATTCTTCATTATGGAAGTATAGCTTTCAGTGTATGCAAGGACACATATTACAGCTTAACCTGTCTCAGTCCTGACTAGCAGGCAAAAGCCTGAGGACGTAAACAATAAATTGAATGAATGTAGTGAAAAAGAAAAGGAAATTCTGATTTGGGAGGTAAGATAGAAATTCTAGGGGAAGAAAAAAAAAAGTTGTTCCTGTTTTGTAAAGCATGAGTGAGATTTTAATTGCACTTCTGTCATTAGTGATTCACAAAGTAAATAATGTTTTCATAGCTGCAATCTTATCTCCATCTTGCAAATATAGAACATGTTAGGAATACAACCTGTTAAAAGGACTCAATCAGAGCTTTGTACACAAGAGTTACTTTACTAGGGTTCTGGGCCTCTGAATAACATATTAATCCTTGTTTGAACATCTGTTGTACCTTTGTTTGAAGACTAGTAAAAAGGAGCTACACTTTAGACAAAATAGTCACATTTTGCACAGACATTTGTTCTTTCCTCATAAAATCTTAAAATATTGCTTAAGGAACACACTTTATCCTAAGTGATATAAATATAATAGAAATCACCTCAGTTGTTTATTCATAGGATTTTGTTTCCTTTCATTCTAGATTTGCTGAAAAACATGTACAAATATTGAATTGTCACTGAGTTACTCCAAGGATTTTAGTTGTGTTGAGAAGTACTCATCCATATATAGTTCCATAATCTGTGAGAGATTATCACTTACTAAGTAAGCCATGTGCTCAAAATAGTAATTTCTCCTTATTTCACAACTGCTTTGAGTCCATTCTCTTACAGCTGAGCTAGTACAGCACTATGTGCTTACGATGTAATTTGAAGAGAAACAGCAGTGTTTGCTGTGAATTGGAAACCGTGTGCCGTTCCATTTTGAATGAAGAGTTAAGTTTCTTTGCTATGTTTGGCAGAACCAAAAGTGTGTATCTCTCAACTAAGAAGTGCTGCCTGAGTTTGTGGGGGTTTTTAGGAAAGGGGGAATCCTGTTACCGCTCATAGTTATTAGAAAAATTACATTAGACTTTGAAGTTGGAAACAGTATTTTGTTTCCATGGTGCCTCACGAAACCAAAGATACCAAGCACAGGACACGTTTTTTGACTTTTTTACCATTATATAATAGGTTTCAGCCACAGTATTGATGAAAAATATCATGAGATCCCACTGAAAGACTTGGTTGATAGTCAGCTTTCATCAGTTTGAATATTGGCTTGCTTAGACTACTGTGGTGAATTTTATTTTAAGTCTTTGCTACTAATGCAAGCAATGGTTTTTAAGGAACTGTTAAATACGCTTTTCTTTAAGTAATAAAATTACATTTTTCACAAGCTTTCAAAGTAGGAAAATCTTCTTAATTTAGTTAATCACAGAGCAACAGAGATGTTTACAATGTCCTAATGTTTTCGGCTGTTGACAAGTCCAGGGAATATTGTCCTGGACAGATGTGAGAAATGCAAAATCTTCAAATTATGTGCTGAATGCTCCAGATAGCCTAGGGGAGCATTCAGCACATTTAGCTTAAATGACACTTTTCTTTTTTAGATTCAGACCCACCGGCTCCTGCTCCTTGTGAAGCCCCAGTGTGCGTTACGCTGGTGACAGCACTCACCATGGAATTCTGCTGGAGCCTGGAGCCGGCATGTAGGGTTTAGGTAAGTCATATTTGGAAAAGCAAACAACAATATTGTGTGGTGGGTTTTAATATTTTTCTATCCTGTCAGCTAAGATACAAGGGCTGCTTAAATAAAAAGGAAAGCAAAGCCACCATTTAACTATTAAAACCCTCACAATATTGTGAACAAAAACCTACCAAACTCTAAGCATTCTGTAGTTGGTGTTACCACACCAGGTGTAATTACTCAATGGGTCGTCACAATGAGCAGGAACCGAATAATGCAGGCCAGCTTAATTTATAAAATTTAAAAGCCGAAAACAATACCACTGTAAATATCTCTCAAACTGAGGAGCTTATGAACTTCAGATTTATGGTAATTCATCAGATCACTGTTTTTTTTTTTCATTTTATTTCATAGGTGATGCTTAAAGTGTAGCATATAGTATAGTTTACTTGAGACATCCGGTAAAAATTTATTTTAATTCATCCTTCATGTTTTAGGAATTTTCAATAAATGTTGACTTGAATAAGTTAAAGTATGTGATTTCTCTCCCTTTGGTATCTTTACCTTTAGCACTCTTAATTAACAAAGTCAGGAAATGATCCCAAGTCTAGGATTGCTTATGTTGTACCAAGAATTTATTTTGTAGTTAATAGGTATGGTTCAGTATTTGCAGCTATGTTGTGCACCTAGTGTATTGCTACATGTTGTTTTAACATGTCCAAAATTGTTGTCTTACAGAAAGTAAGAGGAAATATCAGTTGTTTTTATTAAGCAGAGATAAGTGCTTTTTCATATGTAACTACTTCTGTTTGATTGAGTTAGTAAGCAATGAAAGCTGTCTCTTATTTTTTTTCAGCCAGACATATGCCTCATGATACCGAATTTAATTTTTGAAGTGCTATTTTTGTTGTTCTGTACAGCTTAGTTTTGATATTACTGAACTGTAGTGTATAGGCAGAAGAAAAAGTCTTTCCTTGTAGTTATCTTCAGTTTTACGTGCTTGTTGGAAGTGATGAAGTGTTGAGAACTTGTGGAACTCCGTGTGACCTTTATTGCCGTAGTATTAAATTACGAGCTCAGATTGCTGTCTGTGGTTTCCCTGTCTTTAGAAATACTGCTATTTTTTTTCCTACTTGTGCGTATGTTCTTTGGGTTACACTTTAGATATTTGTATTTTTTTCAAACTAGTTATCCCTTTTTGGCAGAATTTCTAGTCCCCCTTGATCACTTGCTGTTATATTGCTTTTCATTTTGAATTCTGCTTTATGTGGAGATTTGTATTGAATATACACTTTATTCCAATATGTAAAGCAACAGTATAGGCAAATCTAAGTTCAGTCCTTTTTGTACCTGTAAGCTGATACTCTCTCCTATCACACATTAGAAATTCACTTTTCATTATTTTTTCCACAAATATTAAACACAGAGGGTTGGGGAAAAAATAGGATAGTTCAATGCAACATACACATTGCTTTGTCAAAGGCTGAAGTTTGAACTGTAGCTGGATGTCTTCTAAGGAAGCATCTAAGATAACACCACATGGTTCTATATTGTAAATACTGTTGAAAAGGGGATGGTAAATTTGAGAGGGAAGGAAAGCTGCTGAGCATACAAAAGGAACAATACCACTGTGAAATCCAGAGTAGAAACTGAATGAACAAGAGATGGAAAGTGATAAATATTTGAAACTTTTACGTTGAGCTGTACCTAGGGTGGTATATTCAAGTGTCGTAGAGAAATGTATTGCTTTAAGGCAATAAAAAAATATGTCTTGTTTAGGTGGCTGATCGTCTGTTTTCTTCATTTGGACAAGATATTTTGGATGCTCTTTACTGGACAGCTACAGAACCTAAGGAAAGAAAAAGAGCTCACATAGGTGTGATTCCTCACTTCTTCATGGCAGTGCTGTATGTCTGTATCCTTTTTCTTCGATTGCAAAATTTTCTACATTAAATTACACATTGCATTATTTTTTGATATATTTAAAAATTGATAGTATTCCTAAATCAGTGTTCCTTTCAAAGATCACCAGTTCTACGGGTTTTTAAAATGAATGAAAAAAGCCTTTTAACCTATGTTGAAAAAAAACCACCACAAACTCAAACAAACAAACAAAACACCAAGCACAACTGCATAGTGGTACACCGCTGCAGTAGTAGACAGCTTTTTTAATGCCTAGTTTGTAGTAGAAGGAAAAACAGTAATTGGATAGTTCATGGAAACGTTGATTTCTGATTTGTATTTGAGAATTCTGAGTCACAGGGTCTTGAAGGCAGTGGGGTCTTGTTATTTAGCAGAATGTAACAAACACCTAGCTTGAAAACATTTTCTTGAAATGAAAGGATAAACTCATGTGTGTTCAGTGAGTTTAGTGTGAAGTAACTTTGCAGTGAACTGATGAAAGTGATCTGTAAAGAGATGCATAGTCCAATAGATTATGTGATGAATTGAGAATTCCTGTACTTTCCTGTTTTCTCTGAATCTTTCTTTGTCTCAGATGTTTTTCCTTCAGGTTGTATCGCAGTTTCTCCTGGTTAATGTCATTGGGCTCCTTTATAAAAAGAAAAATTAGCATAATTATTATGTGCTACAAAGCACTGTGGGTACTTTACGTAAATTGAAATACTATCTTGCTGTAAATCTAATTGTCAGGGAGATAGAAACTTTGTTTTTAAACTTGGGATACAAAATAGGAAATTTGAGTTTTGGTGATATTCAGTACTGTTGTGTAGAAAAATTATTTCCAAATATGCTTCCTTAACCCTGCTTTCTAGTCCTGCATGCTATTCTTATAATGGTTCAAGCAACAACCCTTAATGTGGCCTTCAACTCCCATAATAAATCACTGCTTACGATCATGATGTCCAATAATGTAAGTATGTAGCTTCATTATATTAGCTACCATAATTTTTTTCAGCATTCTTCATGTTTGCATATCATATGTCTGTTTGCATATTATTTTATTGTCTGATTTGTTTATATCAGTTTTTTTATCAATAAAACCTAATTAATTGTTTTTAAAAATTGCAGTTCGTTGAAATAAAAGGAAGTGTCTTCAAGAAGTTTGAGAAGAACAATCTTTTTCAAATGTCAAATAGCGGTATGTATAGCTGTGCTAATCAGGAGAAAGTGTGAAGCCAGAGGCTGATTATTATTATTATCATTATTATATTTTATTATTATATTTTATTATTATTTAATAGTATTTTTAAAACAGCGTTGCCTTGATGAATTTGAGTGTTCTGATTTGAATTCCTCATCTTCTGTAATAGCGTTTGGTTCAATAGGACGCAACTGGGATTCCACTTCTAGGAACACTGTTTTTCCTTAAATGGCTAGTTTTTATTTGAGGTGATAACTTTAGCACACAGCCAATAGGTTGTTTTATTATTAAATACAAGCTTCAGATTTAAGTTATGGTGTTCAAAATGGTGTGGTATTCAAAATACCCATGCTTCAAAGTCTTATGTTTTCAAAAAGTTGCCATTGTAGTGTACTGTTTTGACAGTGATCTCAGAATGCATGTTGGTTGTTAGTTGTGAAGGTGGATCTTGAAATACTTCCCAACGCCAAGAAAAAAGAAAGTAATGGAGTAGGTGGCTTCTGAAGGAAACAGCAGAGGTGGCTGCAACTTTTGGCACACTAGCCAGATTACAGTAGAGGGTACTTAAGAAATATGTGATGCTTCTGGCACCTCTTAACTGTGTTGCTGCTTAGTGTGAAATTTGGAAACTCTTATTCAGTGTTTCTCATGAGGAAAAGCTGGTACGGGTATATTTTGATGGAGGTTCTTTCGAATTCTGATAGCAGCCATCTGAAATATTTGTTGAATTTTTGGTTTCAAAACAAATAGGACAGATTGCAGTTTAAGGTTGCATTAGAGCTTCTTTGCATGTAATATTTTCTGGTCTTTGAACACGTTTATTTCTGTTATTTTGTGCATATGACATTTTTGATCAAAGTTATTTATACAGATAAGCAAACAGAATATGTTTTCATTCCAACTCATAGCTTTTTAAACCAGAGAATTCAGATGTTCAGTAGGTCAAAAAAAATTCAGCTGCTTATTTAAAGCAGATGATTTGTGTTTTTTTAATCCAGAGTTCAACTTTCAGCAGGCTTGCTTCAGGTTTTCAATTCTGGCTACTGATGTAATTTTTGTCTAATTCATCTGCAAACTTCAATGATACTACATGCAAATGTTAAATGGCAGTTGTTTTGTGATGCTTTGGATGAAAAACTATTTATATAAGTCTTAAATACATCACGTAACAGAAAAATTGGCACTACATTTTAATCTACCTCTTAGAAGTTCTTAAAAACCTAAAAAAGTAATCTCAGCTGGGTTGATAAAGTGTTTATTCTGTGCTGATAGTATGTATTTTTCTTTCCAAGATTTAAATACTTACATTTTAAAAATGTATTTAATAAATTTCCTCTCATTAATCACAATACTCACAGAAAATAGTTACAAGTATGCACCCAGCTCTCCTACTGAAAGGCAAAGCCTCTTTCTTGATTTAAATGTTGAAATAGATGAGGCACTGCTATTAGAGAAGGCTAGTAATTTCCTCCATAAAAAGCACCTGCAATAGTATGCTAGAATAAATGCATATCAATATTTTATTGCTAGACATTATTATTGAAGATCCATTAATAGCAATATTGGGTCTCCCTTTATCACTTGGTGGAAAAAGTGATGCCGTTCATTTTACCATGCAGGGATGAAAGCAGGTGGGTACATACATAGAAGAGTGCACAAAACAAGCTAATTTATTCCCTTCAAACAGATAACTTTTCCTGGAAACACTTCTTAGTATGATTATAAATAGCAGTGTTTTTCTTCACGCTGGTGAATAACATAGACAAGTTTTTAGGAGAGATTTTCACCTCTTTTGAACTTGAACAGATTTATTGCATTGCAGCTTCAGTAACGATGGATCAGTATTGCTTCAGTTCATGCACTCTGATAACTTTCTTATCCTTCAAATGTTTTATTCCCTGCAGCTGAAATGTCAGTGCATCTTGCAGTGGCGTGCTGTGCCAGTGCTACATCCTACCCTTGGAACTGAGGCTAGTCTTGCCCTGTGGACTAAGCTTCCAGTTAGTCTTTGGAGTGTTTTGTGTATCCTAAAATACACTATGCTTGAACTGCATGCCTGGACTGAACTAAACTGCTGAAATAAAGCACTCAGTATAGGTTCCCCTATATATTTCCCACTTCTCTCTCAGTTTCTTCCAGCTGTTTTTGCAGGTCTGCAGTCTCTGTTGTAGGGCAGCAATGGCACAAGTATATTCTTAAGCTTAGAAAGACTGAATAGGTGCCCCCTTGTCCCACCTTTTCTGGGGCTCTGCTGAACGCATTACCAGTGTCTGATTAGTACACAGAAACTAAATATACTTATTCGTGAGGTGGGTTAAATAAGGTTTGTCTCATAGAGGCATCTGCGGAACTTGTCATGAATAGGTGAAACTCCTTATTTAAACATGTTAATCAAAAGAAAAATATGAAATATCAGAAAAGGTATCAATGACCTCAGGTGTAGACGCTGTTACAAATAGAATTCAAAAGCAAGTCATCTAGTGAATAGAAGCATGAAAACAGAAATGAACTGTTTCAGTTGTACTTTCTAAGACATTGCTTATATTGTGAAATTCTGATGTACTAAGTCTTGGAATGTCTGGTTCTTCCTTTCCCTTCTCAGCATACTGAAATACATATTTTAACAGATACTGAAAAGATTTAGTAATATGTAGTCATTTTTACCATTAGTGGATACTTGGCAGCAAAAGCAAAGTCAGTGTCTTCTTTCAAAATAGCCTAAAGAATGTGTATATGGGGAGTATATGGTGTGATGTGTGGCCAGGCTTCAGGGCCAGCCCTATTAAGAGAAGAGTTTAAGCATGGTGTTATTATAGAATGCGGTCCATGCGTGGTGTGAGCTGACAGGATAGCAGTCAGGGGGATAGGTATGTCTGAATTAGTAGTAGATGTCTGCTCTTCAACACGAGGGACATAAACAGTGAGAAAGTGAACTTCTCAATCATGTGCTTGTGGAGGTAGCTAAGACCATTTAGAATGTCCTCAGCCTGTTATTTGGGCTGTCATTTAACCCTGTCTTACAATGGAAGGGGTTGTTAAAGCTATATTGTATTCTAATTGAAAAACAGTTTGCGATATGCTTGTCACCCGCACTTTGTGGGATACGAGTTGGAGTGGCTTATGTCAATGTTGTCAAGGTTTGTCATAACGGAGAATGAAGATCAGAGATGCCTTTTTCTTCCGATTTTACTTTTGTTGTGCTAAAGCAGAACAGAGACATTTCCTTTTGCCAGTACCTGCAGTCTCTATAACTGAACACTAACACTGATGGCTTGTCACTGTTTCCCCAGATTCACAAATATAGTAATTTACTTTCTCTTTGTTCTTCTTTAAGAGGTGATATCAATGAGTGTGAATATAGGGATGTAGCTGTTCATCTAGAAGGTGGCAATACGTCATACAGTGTATTCCCCTCACCTCTTAAAAAAATATGTAGATGTACATATACAATATCGAATAAGTTTGTAATAAATGATGAAACATTTTTGGTGCGTATTGTGTATTTGAAAATTTTAATTGGGGATTTAGCATTGATTATCATTGTTTGTTTTGGATATCCTGAAGCCTTTTTTGCTCTGCTCTTTGAGGGTTAGAAATGAAATGAATTTCTGAATCACTTGGGTTTGCTGTTGAAGCTGCTGGAAAATGCCCTTTCTCCCTTGCTGACGCCTCTGACAACCAGTTGATGAGAAGGGCGAGGATGAAGAAGAGCAGCTGTACTCATTCCTCTCATTCTGAGCAGCCTTGAGCAGTGATGGCAGCAGAGATAACAGATTAGAGGGGAGGCCACTGAGAAAGGGAAAAATAAGCAGAGGGGAAAAACAGGTATCAGCCTGTCATCCAGTCTCTGTAATTAGTGGAGGAGAAAATGTTTCTTATTACAGCATGAGAGCAAATTTAAGGCCAAAGGTGTGCCTTCTCAGTTTAATCCTGTCACCTGGTGAGCTGACATATACTGAGCAGGTAATAAATGTCTGAAGGATAGGCATGAGACATGCTTTATGTTTAGGCCTGAAATAAGGTCCTTGCTTCCCACTTGAGAATTAATTTCTGTCTGTACAGACCTTCCTGGGATCTGAACCACTGAAGATGGGACCTGTGTGTTGTCTTAAGCATTGCCGATCAATGCTGTGTCATAGCAGTGTGGAAGTATGCAATGTGGGAAGTAAAAGATGAAACCCGTTTGAAATTTTGGGCAAAAGTCTTAAAACTCAGTGATTACTTTCGAGTTGCTAAGGGGTGTGATAAAGAATGTTGATTAAGGAATGCTTGACTGCATATTAATCCACTGGTGACAGTGCCAAGTGACATCTCATAACTAGATTTGTCAGGAAATACTGTGTTCTGGTAATTTTGGACAGTGTTTTGTGGATTCAGAAGCCTAGAAGGACATTCTTGACTTGTCAGTCTCATTCTTCTTGAATTCTGTATGCTTTTTGTTCCCATCTCCTGGAGGAGCTGTTCTTTTCTTGTCCTTGTTGAATTTCATCTGGTTCTTCTCCGCCCAGTCCTCCAACCTGTCCAGGTCTCGCTGAATGGCAGCACAGCCTTCTGGTGTGTCAGCCTTCCCACCCAGTTTGGTGTCATCAGCAAATGCTGAGGGTGCACTCAGTCTCTTCATCCAGGTCATTGAGGAACAGATCAAACAAGACTGGATCCAGTACTGACCCCTGTGGAACACAAATAACTACAGGCCTCCAATTAGACTCTGCACCATTGATCACAGTCCTCTGAGCTCTGCCATCCAGCCAGTTCTCAATACATCTCACTGTCCACTCATCCAACTCGCACTTCCTGAGCTTACCTATGAGGATGTTGTGGGACAGTGTCCAAAGCCTTGCTGAAGTCAAGGTAAACAACATCCACTGCTCTCCCCTCAATGAACCCTTTGGATATGGAGGTGACTTGCCTGCAAAGAAATTATTGTTGTGGTTATTAACAGGTGTAACAAGTGATAACAATATTGTCATGGTTGAGACGGACAAACGACATGGACCAAGTTCTTCCAGGATTAAAGTAGTAGATGCCATTTATTGTCACAAGTGCATTTTTATACAGTTTTACCAATTCATGTGTCTCTTCACTATTGGTTACAAGTTGCAGCAGTAACATCTCATTGGCTATTTTTGCTCTCATCAATGTTACTGTTCTACTCCCTTCTCTCTCACGGGTACATCCTTAACCTCTCTGGATACTCCTTTACTCCCATCTTTCTCACGGGTAGGCCTTCATATCTTCAGGGCTAATTTCTGTTCCCATGCCCTCCGTCAGGGAATCCACGGACCCACCGTAGTCCCCCACACAATATCTTCACAGATTTTCATAATAGTTCTTTTTAAAAGGCTTGTTTAGACTTGCTGACTTTCGGTGACATTATGTTTTAGGTTTTAGCCCACTTTTCAATAAATTTCAGAGAGGTTTTTTAATGGTAAAAAATGTGATGCTTCCTGAAGCAAGCTGTATGAGTTGTTTCTGGAATTAAGGCATCAAAATAGAAAAAAAAGACCCTGCCTAGTCTGGGAGGGCAAGTCACAGAACCCTGTCTCAGTGGGACTGCTTTTGTGTTACAGTTCTTACGGTTTTGATAACCAAACTGATGTATCCTTCTGTTCTCTTTTACAATGGCAATGTGAAAGACTAGTGGGGACCTTCTAAATAAGGTGTAAATAGTTGTCTTGAAACACCTTTTTTCCTACTAATGGATCCACGTTCTGTACAAAATGAAATTTGCCCTGCTAATAACTTGAAATGACAGATATGTGTATGGTCTCTATTTTTGCACCAGGAGGTGCTGGTTCTTTTTGTATCATACAAGAAATGCACAAACTTTATCAGGAAATATGACTATTTTATTCATATACCAGAAAATATGATAGCAAGTCACAATTTAAGTCACAACCTAAGTCCCTTCTGATGCTGGGAACCCCAAGTTGATGCAGCATTGGATGGACCTCCAGTCAGGCCACAGCAAACTGCAGAGATCCTGTCCAGAATGAGGTTTCCAGCATCCCCTCCCCTCAAATCTGATCAAATAATTTGTGGAAAAGTTTGTCTAATCCAGGATTCCATAAATGATAGAACCTCAGAATGAGTAGATATCTGTGTACGCAAATAATGTTTATTTGGACTTGATAGGTTGTTTTGTTTTGGTTTTTTTACCTAGATATAAAAGAGAGGTTCACCAATTATGTGCTGCTATTAATTGTATGTCTAAGAAATATGGAACAGTTCTCATGGAATCCAGGTGAGTTAAACTTGTAGAAAAGTTAAATACGAAAATGACAAATTCCTGTGCCATCAACAACTGTATCTCTTGCTTCTTTCCTCAGTCTGAAAGATAAGGGTAGCGAGGACATGTAATTGAGAAATCTTAATTTGTTGAACACCTTAAATTTCTGGCTTTCTTGTAAGAGTGACTCTATCCTTTCTGCTAGAAGTATATGCTGTTATGCTACAAATATGCATAGGTATGTTTAAAGTAGTGTCTCGAATGAGTTCCTCCTAGCTCTACTCTTTCCTTGGAGTATATGGAGGATAAAGGATACCCTAGAGAATTTTATTTTGCGAGGCTGGTGAGATTGAAATTTGGTAGAAGATTATGTTAAAATTTCCATTCGTAACTTAATATTGATTATACTTGAGATTTTAATACCATATTGAATAAATATTGAGTAAAATTTTGGTTTTATTTTGTTAGAACTTTGGTTTAATAAACTTGAGCCCTGACCTGTGTGGTGTATTTTGCTTGAATGTTACTGGTCTACCTAAATTTTACCTTGAGCATCTAAAACCTCCAGTGCTCCTTCTGTTCCTCATATATACTGAACATCTGTTGTCTAATATGTGCAAGGATTGTCTTCCTAGTAGAGATAAAGCTTTGCAAAATAAAGGCTTTGGAACCTGACCCTAATTGTGGTGGGATTGTATAGTACTGATAAGTTTCTAGAACAGCAGTGGAATAAGCGAGAACTTTCACACTCCATGCTGAGTGGTGATGTAAGGTTACAGACTCTTCAGAGGCTTAAGGTTTTTTTACTGTAGAGCAAAAGTGTTATAATTTTTGTTTTGTATACTGGCATCAAATGAAATGGCCTAACTTGTTTCTTCCCGACCTTCAGATCATCTTTGGGTGTTATTCCCAGATGTTTGCATGGTGGTTGCTTCAGAAATTGCGGTGGATATTGTGAAACATGCCTTTATCACTAAATTCAATGACATCACAGCAGACGTAGGTATCCTGTTTAGAATGCTGAGTGCTGTTTTAAGTTGTCATTTATTTTGCTAATATTTTTTTAATATTAAAATTCATTACAGTGCAGAAAATGTAAAAATCGTTATTTTCATATCTAGGATATAATTTGGGAAAGTTTGGTGACTTCCTGATATAATATACTTCTGAGGATCTTTATAATGTGGGACAAACACCTCTGCTTCCAAATTACTAGTTCCAGATCCATAAATTATTGAAAGTGTTGTATAACAGTTCACAGAATAACTAGAGTTCACATAACTGGCAGATGATTTGTGAAATGATTGCTAGTTACATTGACAGAAGGTTTTACAGTTTACACAGAGCTTTTACCTTTTCCTGACAGAAGGAATTGTAGGTTAAAATCCAGGCTTTAGGAAAAGCAGATACGTGTGTTAAAGATAGAATCTGAAATCAGAGATTTTTTTCCACTGTCCCTTGAGCACTAACATGAAGTAGGTTATGTTAGTTTCCCGCTCTGAGACTTCTCAGGTCAGGTATATATAATAAGCAGTCCTTCTTTTAAAGTAGTAGATGAGGTTACTTGTTGTGTGTTGCAGCATGATAACGCTGGCCATTTGTCTTGCATGCTGTGTGAATTCAAATGCACTTGATAAGTTTTTGAAGCGATGAGTTAGCATTTTTTCACTACTAAAGCCACTTTTCAGGAAATGAGACCAGAACTTGTGAAGTGCTGTCCTTTCCAGCATCTCTGAAGTAACTACATTGTTCAAGATAGAAACAAGTTTAATAGGTGTATTTAATAAGCTCCCTTATGCCAGAGGCATCTATGCATGCCCTACTTTCATAGAGAGACTGGAAAAGAGCAGTACTGAAGTCATTACAGCCAAAAATGTAGCGTGCTCCAGTGTGCTGAAACAGCTGGAGGATGGGGGTAATAAGTTACAAAGTTGCAAGGTTTATTTAACAAATTTTGTATTTTTTTTGCTTAAAGTTCTAAAGATTCATGGTTGCTGGGTCAGGCTTTTTCAGAAGTTTTGAACACCTGCAGTGCAAGTTGCCCTGCCACTCATCCTTAAAGCATATGCTTTTCTGCCTTACTAGAACTGTTTTAAAGAGAAAGAAAAGCTTCCTTCACCTTCTGATAGAATTTGCTTTTTTCATGGGATCACTTGTTTAGTATATGAAAGCTCTCTTATTTCTTTAATTTGATCCCAGTGCCACCTTTCATGTAGCTCAAATAAATTATGAACTGCAGGAAAAAAGTAAACATGATTTCTCTTACTTTGTGTTTCTGATGATCCTCAAATTCAGTGAATACTTCATAAAGTTACATTCAATTCCTAGCATAGTGTTGTTTGTTGTAGCTATACGCAAGTTACTTTATTGCAGAAATACAGGCTCATCTGTGGAAGGGTGGAATTAGACTTTGAAAAAAATGGCTTTGACTCCTTCGGTTTGTGCATAAGTGTTTAATATTTTTACAGAAATATTTTATTTATTTATCTGTTGCTTCCATAAAGTGTGATTAAAAAAATTGATTATACATCCAACATGCTGGATTTTTTTCCAGGTCTACAGTGAATACAGAGCCAGTCTTGCATTTGACCTTGTTAGCAGTCGACAGAAAAATGTAAGCCTGAAAATAAAGCCATTCTGTTGTATTAAGTAACATAGTTGTGGGGGATATATTGGAACAAATACTCAAAGAAATACATACAAACTGTTACACTCCTACAGCACTGGGATTCTACTCTTTTTTTTTTTTTTTTTTTTTTTTTTTTTTTTTTTTAAATAAGAGATAATAGGAATATTTCCTTGTGTTTTCTGTTCTTATTTGTATCCGGTTGTTCAGGTCAGTTTGGACTTTAAGCATATTTGGAAGAGACTTTTCAACATTAAATTAAATAGAGTCAGGGGATGATTGTAACAACCTTGACATTATTGAGATATATGGGAAATAAGTAAGCTTAACGAGATGTTCTTGAGATAACTTTAAATTACTTTTCATTTTAACTGTGTGGGGTTAAAATAGAGTATTCATCAGGAATTTGTATTACTTCTTCACAGACAGCATGCACAAATACATAGGGATGTTTATATGGCTGTTACTGTTGTGGCATGGGTATTTACAGAACACAGACTGCTTGTGGCTTTCATTAGTACTGTATTTGGAAGTTTATTTGCAGCTCACCTTTCCTGGCTGAGTCTGTTAACTATTAGTGAGTGCTCTGAATGAGCGCTCTCACTGTTAAATGAACTCTGTTATAATTTGTCAGTGTTTTGGGTATGTTGAATAACTGTTGCTAGGAATGCAGTAGTTATACCTCATCTTCAATTACAAATAATTAAGTATTAATAATTTGTTGATTTAAAAAGTAACTATTTATTAATTCTGAAAGCTCCATTACTTCTCCTAAGTATCCTCTGTGGAAAATGAGGTAGCATCATACAGGCACTGACTTTGGCATGACATTCAAAATTGCATGAAAGCTGTCAGGCAAAGTAGTGTTTTGAGAGTTCAAATGTAAACATATTTTCAACATTATTTTCACGCATTTATCTTGAGTCTAATTATAGATGTTTGTGGATTATTTAAAATGGCTATTGTGATGGGTGATTGTTCTTTTGTCCCTGTTACAGGTTTTTCTGTACAGTATTTGTGGATCAAAGTCGAATTAGTACAAAAAGGTCTCTAAGCTAGTAATAATGGACAGATGAAATACCATAGTGCATTTGAATTCAGTGTCCTAATTGCTCTCGATTTAGAGATTTGTATTATACTCCAGTTGCTCTTGATTTAGAGCACTAAAGCTAATCTTGCTGGTCATGGTAGCATTACATTTTAGTCTGAGAGTACAACTAACTGCATTTGAATTTCAAAATCTGAATAGGTACACTTCATACCAATATAGTGTCTGTTAGCAGGAAATTATTCTTATCTGGAGGGTGTGCCAACTTAAAATAAGCTCATTCCTTTGCATGAATAGTTCATTATTCTTCATGTTTGTTTGGTTTTTGTTTGGTTTTGTTTTTTCTAGGCATATACAGATTATAGTGATTCGGTTTCCAGAAGAATGGGTTTCATTCCTCTTCCACTGGCTGTTTTAGTAAGTTGTATTTTTCCTGTCAGTTTTCTGTCAGTAAGATCTCACTTTGAGGATACCTTCCTGTGAGACAGCTAGCTCATTTTGATGTGGTGAGGATTAAATGATCACCTTAAGTAACTGAAATGATGCTGCAAGGTTGAGTTAGTATCCAGGATAGCCTATATCACATACTAATTACAACTTCACAGATGTTACTGTTTATCAGCTTCTCATAGAAAATGGAATATATATTAATTTTATAGAATTCATGTGCACTTGAACTGTAGCAGTGGAATTAAACTACATCTGTGCTTATGAAATGTTTATTCCTTTTGGCAATTATCCTGTTCATTCATTTGGAATAGTCAAAGCAGCTGGTTGCCAGAAGGTTAGCAGTAGTATACGAGGCTTTTTTTCTGTTTTTCATAGGAGTCCTTCTGCTTGTCCCTGTAATGGTATGCTTAATGACAAAGTTTTCTTTTATATGGGGCACTGAGCTTCTGAGCTGTTGTAGAATACATTATTCTGAAATAACCCTGTTACATGGACATGCTGCTATAAAATGAATCACTTCATTATTAGAATTATGTCCACATGCTGTCTGTTCTGAATTAGCTGTTGCAGCATGTTTTCTGTAAATAGCTGCTGACTTTCCCCATACACACATGTAGACAAGCAGTAGTTATTTTAATACTGGGAATGTGACCTTACTTTGCCAGCAAAGATGCTAATTCATAATTTTCCTGGAAGAATATCATTAACTTTAAAATTAACTTTAAAATGTAATGTTCTCCCATAGAGATGGGGAAAAATAGTGTTGACAGGCTTTGCTTAGTTTTTATCCAGAATTTAAAAAAACAAAACCAAGCCAAACAAACCCAAACCAAAATAAAAACAACTATGATCATAATTCTTTTATAACTAAGTAAATTACATCCAGTTAGAATTCAACTGAAATGCTTAATTGTATTCTAATATGATATCCTGGATACTAGTGAGTTTAAAACAAATTGAAGTGTTTTGCAAACTTGGAATCCTAACTGAAGTACTGAAGTAAAACTAATATTTCAGGATTGTTTGCTACTATAACTTGGGATTCATATGCCTAGTCCACAAAGAAATTTTGTATTCAAAATACGAGCATAGTGTAAAACACTGATTCTGCTTTACTGCATCAGCATCTCTTGACATTATACTTTTTCAAACCAAAACCTTGAATAGTTAGCACTACCAACGGGAACATTAGCGTAATTTTTTATTAATGTAAATGTTCCTACTTCTGTCTTGAATTTACCAAATAAGAAATGACTGTTAAAATATTCTATTAATAATTGTATGCAATGTGTTTGTACTGTTTAACTTTTATCCTTCAAACAGCTCATCAGAGTCGTAACAAGCTCAATAAAAGTGCAAGGAGTCTTAGCTTATGTTTGTGTTGTGCTGTTCTACTGCGGGTAAGTAAATGCACACAACTGAAAAGTATTTGCCACTATTTGATCAGATATGTGAAAAAGTCTTCTGTTAATACTTCTAGATATAAATGTAAACACAGATTGTGTTCAGTAGAACATAAATGTAAAACACTTATGCTCATAAACTGAAATTGAGAGTGCAGATTGGTCCCTAAATACTGTAACTGCATTGGGGGATCATAACCTTCAATAACGTCTGTGATGAGAATAACTAATGAAAACATGATTGAACGTATTTGACAGACAAGCACCATACCTCTGCATAACAGGAGAAATTTAATTCTAAGGATTGAAACTTTCTGTGAGAAGAATGAAAGATTCAGTATGCCAAAAAAAAGAGTTTAAGTGCTCTGAGTAGATCGTAAATTCTTCTCTCTGGTAGCTAAATGCAAGGCTTTCTTCATATTAGGAAACTGCCCCGTGAAAGAAAGTAAATGCAAAGCTCCCCTTTCTGGGAAGGGCGGGGTCAGTAAGTGATCTTAGTTAAGGAATATGATGTCCTATGGCAATTTGTTTTCCAAAACCAGTAATTTGCAAGTATCCTTTCAGTATCAAGTCAGTTTATACTTGTGTTATCCTTAACTTCTCACCGGATTCTTCTGAGATGTGTTTAGTTGTGTTTTAATTCCAATTTAGTTTGCTTGTTCTGATGCACTTGCTGTAGAATATATGGGCATGACCAGTTTCTAGGAAAGCTGTGTACTGAGCTATGTCAGTGTGTCTCAGTACTGTTAAACATTGGAGTCCTCCCAAAATTGATCATAAAGAATTAAATTATTCAAATTGCTGCAGCACAGAGAACCTACCTACGATATTGTGGGAAGATCTCTTCTGATGCCCTACCGAGCTGTGCTTGCAACTGAAGGCAGAAAGACTTGAAGTACAAGACTTCTGGGTCTGGGGCAGTGGTTCAGCAGGTACACTAGAAACAAGGAGGCTGCTGTTTTACAACACCTTTATGAAAGGAATAGGATTACTATACATTTTTTATGAATAGGGATACTCTTATCTCTAAGATGACCTTGATCTGCCAAGAAAATAGAACTTGATCTGATGTGTCTAGTCCACATTAGTATAGAGGCGCATCTCTAGTGTCAGATTAGGACTTTGAGATATTGCATATAGGCCAAATATTAAATTGTTAGCCAAATCCTTCTGCACCGTACTTTGATTTCTTCCCCACCGTACCACATGAAGTGCCCATGTTCTTTGTAAAGCCAGCTCTATACAACTGAAAGCACTATGCCTGATCATCACATGCAAGCTGTGGTTGTACCAAGCTCAGCACCTTCCTTCTGCTCGGTGGTTTTTCCTTTTTCCCAATATATGTAATATATCCCTGCATCTCCCATTCCACTGCTGCAGCCCAGCCTCTGTGACTTGGAGGATGTAGGGCAGGAAAAAATAATGTGATTAACGTAGAGGATTAAATGCTGCTCTTTGAAGGCACGGATGACGAGTAAATAAGGGGGTTTTTTATTTTGTGCTTATTGGAAAGTGAGAACAGATTTTTACTTCTGCCATGATCTCAGATTTGGAGCTAACTCACCTCTTGCATCTTTCAAGTAATTTGTGTTTTGAACATAAATTTCAGCTTTTCATCAGATTAGTAAAGCATAGATATGTAAGAAACAGTCTGATAAAATCTGAAACAGTTAACTGGGCAGGCAAAGGATTGAAACTACAATGTGGAGCACATTTGTTTGTATTGATATTTAACAACTGTAATACTGTAAGTTATATTGTTGAAGAGTCTTGCCCCGCATAAGAAGCCTGAGTTTTATTTTTCTATGATTTTTTAATAACTGCAAACTTATGTTGTTGTTAGAAATTTGAGCCCAGGGTGGACTGACAGAAAAGAATAAAGGAGGCTCACTAGAAACTCTTGCATAATTTTCCATGAGAAGCTGGAACTGATACAGTAGAGTGTTGATTTATGGCCTTTTCAACTTCTGATCTCATTAAATCAGAGTCAAATCATGCTGTAAACACCTATTCTTTCTCAACAAAAGCATGTTACATAAAAAGTGTAGGGAAAACATCTCTAAAACTCATTAAAAATGCAGGAGAGCTTCTCAACTCTCAGAAACAAAATCTGTCCCAATAACCTAATGAAATTGTAGAGAATCACAGCTTTCAACTTGTATAAAATATCTTCTTTGTGGTTGCTTGGATACTAAAATGTGAGTTTCTTCTGAGTACTGTAAGTGGTCTGCTCTGCTCATTCTTCCATTTCTCTAAATTTCTTCTACAAGCAAATGTATTGCATAAAATTCCCTTAAAAGTGCAGTGTACTTTGTTTTTCTGTTTGACAAATTCTGATTACATTAATGCAGTGAGAGAGAGCGTAGCTGCTGCTGAAGTGTGCTTGGGTTGCTTTATGATTAAGCAGTTAGACCCATTCCATGGATCTGTGAATGTTCACTTCAAGTCGTCTTTTTAGTCTGTTAGCAATGTACATCATAAACAGATTTTCAGAGAGTGGAGAATGAATTTAGAGTCTGCATTAGATTCACTTTTGTTACATTTGCGTAGAGAATATATACATTCATTGTATGGAGAACAGATCACTGTTTGCTTGTTCTGTAGTGAGCCTTCACCTGCTTCACCTCTGCTTTCATCTCTGGAGAGGACAGTGGTCTGCATGATAAATAACTTAGATTTTACAAAGCTCATTTGAGTTGTAAATCTAAAAGCACTTGATGGTAGATGAGACCTTCCTGTTCTTCAAATGAGAAGACAGGTTTAAAAAGGGACTTCAATGACTTGCTGAAGTCTGTGCTGCGAATTAGTGATTAGTCCGTCCACTGGACTGTGCTATGATGGTCATGCAGTGCTGCCCGTGCAGTGCTGCCTCTTGGGATTTGTTGAGTTTTATGGACCATCCTTTGTGGTGTGAAAAAGGAATATTTGTAATTAGCCTATAATTTGAAAGCTAGATATTTGCTTTCTTGTGGTTAAAAATCCACTAGTGATCCTTGGCAGGGCACACTTAAGGCTACAGTTTTGACTGTAGCACATTTAATTTGGACTTGCACTGTTGAGGGGCCTTTTTAGTTCTTGAATGGCTGCTTAACTCTCCTTGTAGCTCCTATGTTATACTATCATAAAACTTGATGTTTTTTCTCTAGGTGCCTTCTGAGAGGAAAAAAAAATGAAAAAAATGTATTGAATCTGAAATAAATGGATAGGAGAAGGAAATTACCTTTTGATGCTGCTATTGAAGGGATTTAATTGGTTAGCTAATCCTTCCAAGACAGCAGTAACCATATGCAATTATTTTAATATGAATAATTGCAGTATGAACAATATGCAGTTATTGTAATATGCTAATGAAAATATGTCAACAAATCCTTTTTTTTTTTCTCCAGGTTAATATCTCTAAAAGTCCTTAACAGTATTGTATTGCTGGGGAAATCATGTCAATATGTAAAGGAGGCAAAAATGGAGGAGAAATTATTCAATCCTGTCCCTACTGCCACCCCAGGGAAAGCAGCTGGCAAACAGCAAAGCATGTTTAAATCTACCCAAGGTAAGACTAACTACCTTGTTTTGTTTTCAACTGTAATGAAAATTGCTTTCAGACTAAATTTGATATTAAACTAGATGCATGACATTGTTTGCAGCACAGTAACCGTGTTGCTGGACCTTTATCGTATAGTATCACAGCTGTGAACACGTCTGTAAATGTAATAGAATTTATTGCTTTCAGTTCATGAATCTTTTAGCTATAAATACTTGTCTCTGCTAGGATGTCACCCTGATAATGCAGAGGTGATGGAAACATCAGAACAACAGCATGCTTTTGTTTGAAAATCATAATCATAGAATGGTTTGGGTTGGAAGGGGCCTTCAAAGATGATCCAGTCCAGCTCTCTCTGCCATGTCACTACACAAATAAGTAACTGTTTACACATCATCTCTGGCAGTGCTGAAGTTTAGTAAGGAAGCCATCTATGAATTTCTTATGGAAATAGATGTAAAACATGGCACACAGTAGATCTGATTACTTTAAAACATCATGAAAACATGAATGAAAAGCTTTATGAAATCCAAGTAGGAATTACAGCTGGTCTCTGCTCACTGCATTTCAAGTCTGTGCAGCAGTGGTTTTCTCAGCATTAGCAGTTAATACATAATTGGAATGGAGCATTATTATATTCCTGTGACATGTTGTAGAAGGAAACAGAAACCTTCATTGTTCCAGCCAACTGAATTGGATTGTATCTCTTCCTCTGTGAAGAGCTCAATGGGAGCCCTAGAGAACTGAACAGTGAGGCTTTTATTGTGTTCGCTCAGTTTCTTGCCAAAGACTTGAACAACTTGAAGTGTAAGGTGCTTATTAGTCGTCATGGTGTCTTGCCAGCAATAGTAGAGTTAGGAATCTGTTAATGTTTCAGCCATAAATCTCTGTATCTCACCTGTGTCAAATCACATCGTTCAGAAACTTGGTGTGGACGTTTGTTTTTAAATAGCTTAAATTCATAGAGTTGCTTTTGTTTCATCATGAAAGAATGTAATATGAGTTGGTCTGAATGCCTTTTGCCTTTCATTAGATAACTGTCATAATGATAATGTTTTGATAAAAGACTCTAGTACTACACTTGGATATGAGGTTTAATAAGCTATGCTTACTTAGATTGACCCTTAAACTTACTGTAAGTAAAACTGTTTTTAGCTGAAGCAGCATCAATTTTACCAGGTCAGTCAGCAGAGATGCTTATTTCCTCAAATTGAAAGATTTTTATTAAAAAGTAGCAAACAAAAGCTTCACTGGTTTTTATTTAGAATATTCTAAATTCCCATTGATGAAAAAGCTCAATTTTTAACAGTTTTTCAGGGAGGTTTGTACCTTTTAATAGCTCTCTGTTTACTAGAGACCCAATTATGTGAACAAATTATTTTTACCTTCCCCAGCTTCTGTGTGTCTGCATTATTACTGCTGGCTCTGCAATATTGATTGATCCCTGCGCCCCACTTACCAGCTTTTTTTCAAAATAGTCTCTCAACTCATCTCCTACTAGTTGAGGGTGAGGGAATTAATCTAGTCTACTTTCTATCAGCTTATAATGTATGTCAGTTTTTTTTATTAGGAGTTTCTACCTCATGCACAGAAACAATTTAAAATTGTGAAGGAGAAAATTTGAAACTTACTCTTAAAGGATAGGATTTCTAATTACTGATAATCATCTATAGACTGATCAGCTTTCTCTGAAAGTTACTGGGTTAGGAAATACCTTTGTAACAAAGTTCTACAATTAGCATTACTTGTTGCCTTTCTTGATGCAAGTTTAGAACCTTTGACTTTCATAAGACTATAGAGAGTAATCCACGTACCTTCAAGTGGCAGATGGTATATTGTGAAGAGATGCTACACCGAAAAAGTTTCGGAGTGATTTGGATAGTGCTGCTATTCTGACAAATACGGTTCCCCTGGGCTGGTCTGCAGTACTCTCCACATTACCCTGATTTTTATCAGGTTCCTTTAGAAACAATAACTCAGTATTTATGAGGACATAGTAAATAGGGAAAACTATTTCGTGGCCGTTTGCATTTTAATACTTGAAATGTTTTAACAAAATGTGGAAACAGTATGTGGATATTAGTTACAAATATCTTGGGTTAATGGAGCTAGTGTTCAATTCCACTGAAGTAAGAGACAGGAATAAAAATAGACATCTTTAATAGAACTGCTTTAGGAGCCAGTGCTATTAAGTGTGTAGCACTGCATGAGTCCTTTATTAGCTATCCCTAGAGAGCCAGGTTTATTGTACATGTATAATTAGGCACATCTAGTTCCCTCTACAGAGATTCCTTTTCTTCGTTTCAGTAGAAAATATTAGTGTGATTCACACAACTGTCAAAAATATTTTTGCCTAAGCCAACAATAATTAGTACATAAACCAGAAGAATGGAGTGTATGTGCTAAGATCTGGTGTTTATGCTCTTGGTCCTTATCTGAACTTCTGTAGAATTCTTTTTCTATCTTTATATCAAATTAGAAAAGGAAATCTGTTATAGTAAAACTAAAAAGTAGTGGCTTCTCCAAAACATTCCTTTATTGTTTCTGCTGATTTGATGCAGCATACTTTTTCAGGACAGCTTTGAATGAATCTGGATGTTATAGATGCCTCAGGATGTCTGTGTTAAATTCATTATTATCATTGTAATTGTCTTCTGTTCTGACAGGATTTTCCACAGATGAAAATGGATCTACATCAGTTACCAATCAGCCTGTGCACCAGAAGGAGAGCGCGCCATCTTTACTTGTAACAAGCAATTCTGATCAATTCCTGACAACTCCTGATGGAGAAGAAAAAGATATAAGCCAAGACAGTTCAGAATTAAAACATAGGTCTTCAAAGAAAGACTTGTTGGAGATAGACAGGTTTACTATTTGTGGAAACAGAATTGACTAAGTTTGTTTTCGTTTTTGGTTTTGTTTTGTTTTGTTTTTTTAATCAATGTGCTAAGGATACTGAGCTGTTGGGACAGCAGATGCTACCAGAATGGACAGTTGCCAAAAAAGGCACATAAATATTTATTTAAAAACTTAAATTATTAATGGCAAAAAAAATATTAATTTCTTTCTACAAGTAGCTTGGCTCGGTATCTGGTCAGGTCGAGTAAGTGATCTTTAACTTGCCTCTTGGAAAATGTGGTGGATCGTGAGTCTGTAGCCTGGTGGCAGAGCTGCAGGATCACTTTTCTGGAAAATAGGCTGGAAAAAAAAGCATAATCCTGCTCTGCGTTATGAAACCATTCTTCTAGAAGATACTGCTTTTCATGAAGGTTCCTCCAGTGTGAGGATAATCCTGGACATGTATGACAACTTGACCAGAAGCTTGCCTTTCCAGTTACATGTTTTATTAAACATCTGCAAGCAGAATTCAAAACCTGTGCTCATATCAACAAACACATAAAGCATTGGTACATAAAACAGTAAGTCAAGATAGTTATTCTTGTGAAGAAAAATCTTTTCAAGATGTACCTTGAAAATCTTGTAATCAGAATAAAATTTTGCCTTTAAATGAAAGACTTACTGCATACTATTTTATCTAAATATTAAACACAAAGGAAGGATCACAGTAATGAAGGTTCTGCTTAACTGGGCAAATAAGAAGCATAATAATTTCTTACATTGTGTGTCCTGCAAGGCAAATTATTTATAAAATTATTTTTAAAAGCTGAGGAGTTTTTGTTGTAGGAAAAAATAATAAAGGGGCGCTTGAGGAAACACAGTGTGAATTGCAGTGAGCAACTGTTGTGTTGAAACTGTGTGTATGGCACTAACACAGCAGGAAAGAACATTACACTGCTTTTGGGGTTTAACTCTGGGTAGAATGACATCTGTGTATTAACTTGCCTGAGAACATGCATATAAAAGCTCATACAAACAATCAGGTCGGAATTACTCATTTTAATTGATTGAGCTCAGACAAATAGATGGACAAGATATATAAGGAGCATTAAGGAATTACAATGCATCTTAATTTCTGGTGTGAGATACAGTTGTGGGAGAATTGATGAAAGATGGTTTGGAATCCTCAAGACCAAGAATGGAATAAATTTGAGCTCAAAACTTAGGCTGGAGACTTGTATCAGAAGAGACCCTTTAGTTAATGATAAATTATTTATATATTATTGTTAAAACACAGCATTAACTTCAAATGCCTTTCAGATATTTAAGTAAGCACCAGTGCCACTTTCCAAGGGAAGTTACCATAAAAGTACTTCAGTGCTGAACAAATGAAGACAAAATTTGCTCTTTGCTAATTTCCTAATTTGTCAGAGTGGGAAAGCCAAAGTTTATTTGCTTTATGAACATGTGAATGTTTAATGCATATGCTAATCCCTGAATCTTGCAGGACTACAGTAATATAGCACGTGGAGACAGGTGGACGGAGTTACGGTGTATCTGAGCAGACTTGGCCATGAGGCGGCTTTGCCGTCCAGGTCAGTGCGTCTGCGCTGGTGGGAGCTTCTCCCTGCAGGCTTTGGGCCTCTCCCATCAAGAGCAGCTGGAGTAACAGCCAAAATCTGTGGTTACTGTTCAGGGATGAGGGTGAAGAGGACTTGTGCTGGGGAAAAAGCTAAAGTTCTTTAATTTTTGATGTATTTATACTAATTGGAGATGTTCACACATTGAAATTCAGATTATCTGTCAATTTGGTGTGTCTTATTTTTGAATTATTTAGCAGTTGCTAAAGAAAGCTTGGAGTTGCTTTCATTTTTTTCTGTTGAATGACATTCTGTATCAATTTTATAAGTGCATCTTGTGTGAAACTCAATAAAATTCAATTTTGTAATATTTGTTTAAAAAAGGAAAAGTATGGCGTCGACATTTCTTTCTGTGTATTTAGAGGTGGTGGACGTAAAATGTATTCACTGTACTAAATTCTGATTTCAATGAAACAAGATTCTTGCAAATGTGGGGCACCAATGTGCATAAGAACTGTGTTATCAGTGGCTTTAGATCTGATCTATTTCTGTAGCAGTTGGTTATTGCCACTTGTAGGAAGGAGGAGGGTATTGATGCCAAAGGCAAAACTCATGTAAATGAAAAAATACTATGTCTTAAGGGAGCTGTAATTTATGCAGTCAGTTACTACAGTTGCATTAGTTACACATACACAGCAAAGCCAGATGTAAGTGCGGTGTAGGTGTAGGCAGATCATTTCCCGGGCACGTGGCGGTCGCAGTGACGGGGCAATGGCCACCTGCTCTCAAGTCCAAGTCCCGGCCCAGATCCTCGTCTTGAGGCTGGGAGCCTTTGCTTTGCTTTTACACCAGAGCTGTGCTGACTCCATCTAAAGCAGTGGAACTGGGCTCTGCGGTTGCCCTCTGCTGTGTAGGTGTAACTGCCCTGCTCCATGTTGTACTGGAGGTGCTGGTTACAGAGGCTGTTGGATGTGCAACACTTGCCCCGAAACTCCCAAATTCTGGTAGGGGCCCAACCGGGCATGGAATTTCATTGTTTACTCTTGCCCCAAGCTCTCCAATTGTTCTCGTGTTTTTGTTCGTGACTAATAGGGATTCCTTGAATATCTAGCAGTGCCTCTTTAATGAAAGGTCACAGCTTCTCTGACCCTGGGTGGTCCTGTCAGAACTGTAGATGTGGCTGAGGGGGAACCAACCACAAAACAAAAAATAGTGACACCAAATTTCTCATCTATATAGATACAGTTCTTTATTTCTTTAAGTTTTCTTGAAAAGCTCCTGTCTTAACAATGCAATACATAAGAGCATCAGAGGTTAAGCATTGAATAAATTGAGTTCTTCCAAAAAAAAAAAACTAATCCAGGCAGTTCTGATGCAAGCAGTGATATTTCAGTTGAAGTCACAGTTGCCAAATTAATTCCAAAAGCACACACTCACTACGGTGTGTATTTATAATTAATATTATTCATGAGAGCAATAAGGAACAACTCTGTTTTCCATAGGATTATTTAATTAATCTTTTGATGCCTTTCAGATGTTCATCAGACAAGCAGGATTTCCCCTAGAGCAAAATAGTTTTACAATTACAAGTACACTGTTAATTTACTTGCCTCTTAATTTAGAGTGAGTTGGTTGAAACTTTTCAACTTTGTCTTTTTTGTTGTTATTTTTATGCAAAGTTTTCTATATTCTAAGGATTCATTTAGAAGTTGTTTTTTGTAGGTCAGTGTAGTTCCTAAGGTCACTTATTAAAGCCTGTATTTGCGCAGTTGTAGCTGCTACACCAGCTCAGCTGTTGGGCTACAATTCTGAATATTTGGTAAGCAAAGGTGAATGCAATTTCATTATAGTAAAATGTAATCAAACTCTGTGAAACTCCTGAGAAGCTGTGATGTTTCGTCTTAGAAACTGGGCTACTCCATTGCGAGTAAACTAGGAGTTGTACCAACTGTGTCGGTCTTGAGTAATCACGGCTTCAGAAATTATCTTCACAATTACTACATGAATTTGCTCTTGAAACTTCTTCAGAGTAATTGCTCTTTCTTAGAAATTTGGACTCTTACTTCTGCTGACTCCAAGGAAGCAAATACTTTTGTGTGAGTACTAAGCGGGTAGCAAAAGGAGCTGGAACACACACAAAGTGGTGCAACGGGACCATCTTTAGCTCGAGGAAGGTTTGGGTTTTTTAATGTAGCGGTATGAGATGCTCAGACTCTGAAGGCTGTCAGAAACGCCTAACCTGTCATTTCTGTGTGTCTGCTTCTGTAGCAGAAGAGTATCTTTCATCAGCCATGCCAACTAAGCCTGAGCCTAGCTAGACCTTTTTAGGACTGCGGTATCTGTTATACTCTGATTTAGCAAAATCGCTGCCCACAGGGGAGTTGCCATTCTTGTAAAGGTGCTGCCCGGCTGTACCTGGCTGCGGGCCACGCTGGTTTGTGTGCTAGACCCTCATTTCTCAAAAGCAAGGACCAAAGCCTCAGTGTGTATTTAATACGTGATTCTTTACTTCAAGTGTTCACTGCTCTGGGCTGGAGTGATGCTGTCAGCACAGCCACGGCCTCACTCGTCATTGGAGGCACTTCTGTCTTACAGCCGAACTGCAGAACGTGTTGAGTGTCTGGGAGAACGAGAGTCAGTTCCATGAGAACACAGATGTGGTTTGCAGCAACACTACCTTGGGTTGTAAATTTTTAGGGTGAGTTTGGGGCAGTTTTATTGTAAACTTTGCTAAATAGTCACATTGCATGTATTATACTTGCTGTTGGTTTTACTACTTTCATGTTTTTATATCAAGAATTACTTACTCATTTTAGGTTGCTGATATGAGTGTGATGTTGCAAGCATATTTTTAATAGAGCAGTATTTGGTGTTCAGGGAAGGCTCGGGTTTTATGTTGGTATTGCTTCTTCCCATGCATGCTTAGTTTGTTGGACAAAAGCTGTCCATAAGTTTCTATGTATGTTTACTGCTTTAAATATCAGAAAGGATGTGTTCCTGTTATGTCCAGTCCTGACAGATGCTTATTTCTGCTGTTGTGCTGAAAATAAATTAAGGATCAAGGTACTTCAGGAATTGCTTGTTTGATGCTGACAGTTCAAAATAGGTAATTCAGAGAAGTGGAATTACAGAGTCTTGGGAAGTGATGCCTCTGATTTATTGAGAAGTGTGGCAATGAAACCTAAAGTGCAGCATTGGACAGCAGCTTTTTGGGCTTACAACACCAGATGAAAACGGGAAGGTATTTGAGTTGATGCTATAAAGTACAATCCTGGTGACAGGACTGACTGTCGGTCTGAAATTTTCTTGCAGATATGATTTGAGCTTGACATTCCAGTTAAAGGCAGCGATATAGCCATCAGCCGGCTTCTTTCTATAGCCAAGGCAGCAGGAGCTGTGCTAAACCAGTCTCTTCCGGAAACAGTTCTGAAGTATGTGTGTATGTGAATATGTATGTGACCTCGAAGCTACGGGACCTTGTTTTCAGGTCATTTAACGCTGTGCCCTTTAGACTCCTGCAAGGCATAGCTGTAATGAAAATGAATCTTGCATTGAGGCTTGGCTGTAGCTACTGACTTGAGACAATGTCCTTAGTACGGTAGCAGACACACACATATCAGGCTGATCTAAAAATGTGAGTTGCCTTTAGTCACTTAAAATTACTTTGACATAGGGGGAGAGCATATTCTGCTCCATCTGAGGTAATGCTTTATGGTGGTGCTTTTTCTGCCATGTAGTGACCACTTGCCACTTCGCCTCGCATTGGCAGAAGGAAATTGTCTAGCTAGTTTTTGTGCTAGACCCTCATTTTTCAGAAGCAAGGACCAAAGCCTCAGTGTGTATTTAATGCACGATTCTTTACAGTAAACGTTCTGCTAATGGCATCAAAGTCATTTTGTGGAGTTGATTTACCTGCTTTATACATCTTCTGTTCAAAATGGCAAATCGTGTGAGTTGAATTTCAACTTTTGATCTGAATGCATGTGTACTTTCTTTTATTGCTATTTATTTAATTGATTTTACAAGTCTGGTTTATAAAACATTAAAATTCCCATAGTCTAAATTTTCGGTAATGTGGATTTTTGTCCCAGAGGCGTTAGGTGTGCTGAGCTCTTGATATTCTAACCAAACTGTAAACCCTAAGAAACAAAAATACAAGATACATAGTTTCACATAACCACTGTAAGGACAATATAACCTGGTTTCTCTCTGGGGAGAGCAGGAAGAGCACAGTAAGAGACCAATACACAGTACACTCAGTTGGCAGGTCTTACATTTTTACCTGTAAATTGTCCTGAACAGTTCAAACTCCAAGGAAATGTGTTCTCCTTGCTGTCATTTTGGATATGTCAAATTGTCGTTGGTTATTCTAGTGTTTGTTCAGGCTGTAATCTCCAGGGTTTTTTTCAATTTAAAAGAAAAAAGACAAACGACTGAATAAATCTTGTCTGTAGAGGAAAATATCCTCACTGGAATTCAATTTGAGAAGGGAAGGGCTCTTGGACTATTAAAGGATGTTGGTTGTCTTGTTTTTATAGTAATTACCTTTTCTTCTTCTAAAGAGAATTGCTGGCTTTGGGTTTGCCATAGTATTCCAAGCAGCTGTCAGCAGCCTGTGGTGAATAGTGAGATGGATATCAAATTATCAGCGTTATAACTTCACTACTGGATAATACAAGTGTGAGGGCACCTGGTAGCCTTCACACACAATCCTGCAACGGCTATAAACCTGAGCTTCCTAATTAACAAGAATCTGCGCCCTAATAGCCACATGAAACCTGCTAATTCTGTTTAGCATATTCTGGGCCATTTGAAAGTCTTTCTAGTGTCTTGAAAAGAAATTTTTGAGGATGATGTTTTTCATGGAAAAAATAATCAGAGATTTTTCTCCTTCTGCCCACCTGTGGAGTAATGTTCAGCAGACTTGAGCTTCTAAAGCCTGTGTCATTTGCATGGTTGCTAATGATATTTACAATTTTATTTAAAAAAAAAAAGGAGGGAGGTAAGGGGCTGATAAATAACTTCAACCAGTGGAGAAAGAAAAAAAAACAAGAGATGTTTGAAAACGTCCTCTGCAAATGTAGAACGTGAAGCATAACGGCAGGAATCACATGCGTTTTGGTGCATGTTTCCAGAGATACATTTCTGTATGTTTACATGGTAGGGACAAAGTAGGTAAAGTCTTTTTTCGTTTCATTCCACAGTCCTCAACCATGCCCTGTTGTCACTGTGACTGTCAGCCCAGCCCCTTCAAATCAGCTGTGTGGTTCCTGAACGGAATTTGGCTGTAACAGCACTTACGGAGTGCTTTTGTGCCCCTGGCTGGACACCGGGTCTCCAAAGCATGTAGTTGCCTCTGCAAAGGTGCCTGCTCAGGACTTGGGAACAGTCTTCCTTTGAGCAGCGTTTTCTTTGATACCAGACAAGAAACCCTTGTAGAGCAAGGTCTGAGTACATAGAGGAGAAAGAACAAACCCCCTTGTTCTTGGATTAGTGTCACCTGTGATTTGCTGCGCTGTGGGGTTGCGGGGAGGCCTGACTTTGGGCACTCTATAAGAGCAGGTATTTCCGCTCCTTGGTTCCACTACTCAGGAATTTGGGCAGGTATGGTTTCCCTCTGCTGATGGGTGCCAAGGTGAGGCTCTGGCCTGATGGGAACTCTGATGGACTGTCCTGGATGTAGGTTGCACATGGAGAACAGAGAAGGAAATGGAGGCTGTTGCTAAAGCCCCCTTTGTAACCATAAATAATGCACCTTTGTGTCACAGTACAGAAGTTTCCTACTTGACCTTGTGTTGTAATAAGCAGCTGGTACACTTAAATCCAGGTCACTTAGACCTCCCTTGCATCCCAAAGCTGACAGCGGAGCACCCAGCAGAGGGGAAGGGATGATGATGGTGTGATTTGACTGGCACGTGAAGAAGGCTGATGGGCTTTGTTTCACTTGCTCCGTGTAAAATGGGGTGAGTTTGTGTGTGGGCATGTAGCAGCCTGGCACATATCATGGGTGATAGGGGTAAGAACATCTGAGCTCCGGCCAGTGCCTCACAGGAGACAAAGGAGGCATTTATAAGAGTTATCCCACAAGTGCAGCAGCTCCAGCCCTTCCACTACTGGATCTTTTTAAGCTACTTGCATTATTAGGCCATACATACACACAACTGTCACAGCTTTTAAAGAATCAGGGAAGACAGTTCAGTACAATATGCTGAACCAGCTAGCGTACTTTGGGAGGCCTGTGTCGTAACAGGGATCTCTCTGGTTTTATTCTGCTGCTGTTTCCTCCTTGTTCCTCTGAGCTGGTGCTCATCACACGGGCTGGGCTCCCGCCACGAGAGCAGTGGAGAGCCCCTGGATGCCAGGGCTGAGGTTTGTTCTCTGAGCTCTTTGCCTCATTTCTGCCTGTTTTGTTCCAGTACTCACTCACTAGTTTTACTTGTCTACTTTTTTTATCCTTGTTAATCAAGCCTGTTTCACGGTATCAGGAGCCGGATAGAGCTACTTGTTCCAGCTCAGGTCCTGTCCAATGCAGCATCCAATTCAGGTACCTTCTGACAGTTACTTGCCTAACATCTTCCTCAGTCTTCCAGTTCCACAACCTTCTTGAATGCTAAATATTTAAGCTGCAAATGCTGTTATTAGTTGTAGAAGGCTTCCTACTGTTGGTTTAAATCTTCCTTACTGAAATTTGACCCCCCGCTTACTCTTTGTCCATTCTGGGCATGGAGAATAAATTTCACATCTCTCTCTCTTTTTCTCTTACATCCTTGGCAGCTGAGGCTGCTTCATGTTTCCCTTCAGGCTCCTTTTCTCAACCACCCCAATGAGTTCAGCTCCTCTTTGTGCGGATGGCTTGTCCTGTGCGTGTCCTGGGCACAGAGCTCCAGCTGATGCCTTCCTACCCAGCTGAGCTGAGCCTGAGGATGACATTGGCCAGCTTTTACTTGCCATATCCTGGTAGGGGATTTACCTCTTAAAAACAGGATGCCACTTCTGACCCAGGAGAATGCACTGCAAGTTGTATAAACTTTCTATGGAACTGTCTAATTGTTCCCAAGCCTGCACTTGTACTGTAATGTAGTGCTGACAAAATGTTAAATCCTGTATTAGAGTGGCTTTGGTTTAATTGTTTTACCATCTGTTGCTGTGTTTAGCCGAGTTTGTTTTGAACTCCTCTCATGTAGTGTATCCAGAGCCCTTTCTTTACCTTTTTCTGGCACCAGCACAATTCTGCTGATTAGAAACACTGAATGTCAATGGAGCATGAAGAGACCTCTGCAGAATCTTGCTGCTGCCTGATGATGAACTAGTGATAAACACTCTCAAAGCAGGATTTCCAAACAAGATTTGTCAACTGCTCCAAGCAATTTCAATTTGCACTTTGTTTCCTTAGTTTGAGAATATCCGTATCAAAAGCCTCATGAAAATCAACATATGCAATATCTGCTGCTTCTCACCCGATGGTGTATTTATGGTGTTGAAGGGAAATGCACTGGTTTGAAATGATCTGACAAATTTATGTGGGCTTTCATTTATCATCATGCTACTCTTCAAGCACTAAAACATTAAAACATCTGATACCTAAGTACTATGTGGCAGAATCCCTGTGAGTCTCTACAAAACTGCCGGTGGTAAATTAGGTAGGGAGAATGGTAGGTTTGTGCTGCTGTGCTCTGTCTTTGTGTAGTGTTCCCATAGAGAAGGTTGCTATGACTCTAGTCAAAAGCTCTCAAATGTGTTGGGCAAAACCTTACTAATGTTTCTTCAAGTACCTATTGGGGAAAAAGGAGGAAAGTGCTAACCCATCACCAGAGCTGATGTTTGTCAAAGGACCTTAAGGGAAAATAGGGAAGAAATTAGATAAACCTCTGAAGTGTTTTGTGATATCCTAATGTCCAGTGCTGAGAAACAAGAAAACAAAGTCCTGTCAAAGTCAGACAGGCAAGGCTGTGTCCCACCGTGTCCCTCGAACACATGGTGAGGGCTGTGGCTCTGCCCCCAGCCTGTCGCCTGGTGGCTCAGCCATAGCGAGCACCTTGCAGCTCGGGTGGTGTTCAGGCATCTAAAATGTTCAGTGAAGGGACTCCCTCATATTTGCTCCTGTCCACCCCTTGGATTTACAATAAGGACCTGACTTCTCCTGGGCCTTAGACTTTAGTCCAGATCAAGCTGTTACTGCTTGGGCTCCTGTTACTCTCTTCCTCACAAATCTCACTTAAAGCCTCCCCATCCTGGAAAGCAGGCAGGCAAAGAGGCTTTCTTATCAAGAGGATTCCCATCTTCAGCTCATACAACATCATCCTCTGCCTGAGGGGTGACAAAGCCAATTTGGAAACATCATCTGTGCACTTGTTTCCAGGACTCATTTGTCTCCACCTGATCCTTGAGCAGAAGGATTAGGGTTCACAAGTCTAGAGCAACAACTTCAACCACTACTTTCTCTTCTCTTCAAGCCTTTCCTGGAAGTACCTCAGTTCAGCAGTCACGGTCACTTGGTGAGCATCTCCTGGCTGTCGTTGTGCCTCTCCAGTGCCTTTGAGGCTTGGGTGCCGACAGAGCCCCCATCTCCCAGGCAGAAGCCCTTCTGTCACACCCAGCTGAAAGCCGCTAGTCCCTGCTGCTTTTTCCTTGCAATGGTGGCTGTGAAACTTGGCGTTTAGGTGAGAAATTTGCCATTTTCTGCAATAAAGAGCGAATCCTTACTTGTGGACAGGACGTTGGAGCAGCAATGTAAACCATCCTTAATCTGGTGGCTGCCTGTTAAAATCAGAAGCAGAGGAAGCCTGCAATATGTTAATTTCCTTTTTCCTTACCCTAGCAGACAGAAAGAGCAATGAATCCCTTTCTTCATAGCAATATTTTTGGTGGAAGACTATTACCATACCTCTTCTTGGTTGTCTTTTATTCCTAGACTAAAGAAGCTTAACGCTCTCTCCTCTGGACTCTCCATCTTTGAAGTGGTGTCCCCAAGAGTGGAGGCAAAGCTTCTATCAGGGCTTCACTGGGAACAAAACCAACAGAATAATCATTTCCTTTCCATGTTATGCTCTCGTTAATGTACCTTACAGTTGATAAAGCAAATCTTTAATTAAGTTGCCTCTGTCAGCATAAACTTTGGCCATCTCCCACACAGCAGCATGGCCAACTGCACCAAGTTTGGGCTAGACTTTATGAAGGATTTAGATGCTAATGAATTTTATTTAGGCACCTGAATAATTTTAGAAAACTGATCTCTTGAACATTCTGTGGAGATTGTCACTTTGTAAAGGTGTAATAGTCATAAAAATGGCTTAATGGTTTTGCTTTAGGACCCTGATGCCTTGATTATAGATAATCAAAAGCCACTTTTTTTCGAGACCTGAAGCAGGCAATTAAGATTCAATATCGGCTCCACTTACAATGTCACTATCTTGACATGAAATCCTAGATGTAGTGCTGTGAAGGAGAGATGAAAGGCACAAGCTTTTCCCTGATTTCCTTTGCACTTCAATAATCTTTACATTTACACTTCCAGTGAGGTGTCAAAGATTTGGATGTTATATTTTTGGATGAGAATTGAAATAAAATACTTCAGGCAAGAAGTTAAGTCTCTGAGCCTGTAGCCTCAGTGGAATATCAGCAGACCACAAAGAATCAGAGACATACTTCACCCCAACAGGTCTCCTGTGCAGTGAACATATTTTATACAGTGCTAATTCAGTGTAAAGACCCCACTCCTGTCTATAACATCTAATAAATAAATAACTAAAATACTTGTTTAAATTAAAAAGAACTAAAAATGAACAAAAAAAAAACAGGAAAACCCAACCCAAAACCTCACAAATCCCCACAAAACCCACTCCACACTGCCTTTTTAAGGCAAATGATAGCATTTTCCAGGGCATTTCAATTTACAGAAATCTTGATAATTATGTGGGGCAGCTCCTCATTTCTAGCTGACTTTTCCTAATTAAAACAAATTCAATTAGTAATTCCTAGGTTGTAAGTTGAAAGCATCAATAGAGCTTGCCCTTCAATGCAGTAACATTTGAAGATACCTTTAATCTGAAGTAATTAATTAGGAAACATACTACAGTTCCCCCTAGGCAGCTCCCCTAGCAAACAACTGGCACTACTTAAAGCTTGTGTCTGCCTGAAAGTGATATACATATTAAAACATACACTCCGGATCCTGTAATAGCTTTCACTTAAGCCACAATCCTTTCTGCTTTTTGAAATGTGCAATAAATCCCTGTGCAAACACAATACCGTGCTTTCCCATTTCAGCCAATAATCTCAGAAACAATAAATCTCAATTAAGCTTCGCTGCAGCACTTTCTCCCACAGAGGAACATAAAAGGCTATTTCCGCTTCAGAAATTCATGAAATGGAGTACAGGGAATCCACCTCGCTGTCCCAAAATCTGTCTCATAGTAAGGAACAAGGCCAGAATGACCCATAGCGCGGGTCCATCCTGAAGAACATCCCTTCACTGCAGCAAGGGAAACTATTTGTTTTATTGGCATTGCGTTGGGCTTCATCTAGTGAATGTGCAAAGGTATTTCCAGCCTAGGCTCCAGGATTATCTGTTCTCCATAGCTAAAATTCTGAGCAGGTTCACCCCTCTCTGAAGCACCGTGATTGATACACACCATGAGATTTGAAAAACATGAACGTTTGGGTACCACTTTATTTTCTTGGACCTCCACAACATCTTTTTTTTCTTCTTTTTTTTTGGAAGCTTTTGTCTGTAACCCGAAGAGCTGGAGGCTTTTTCTCTAAAATAAATACATAAATTGCAGTTTGTCATACAATCAGAAGACCACAGGAGTTCCAGCCTTAGGAAATACAGCAAGTGCGGGTATTGTGAGACTGGCAGGACTGCAGTGCAAAATGAGGCTTGCCACCTTAACTAAGTGTTTCCTCCCAGGGTGAAACACTCATCTACTGCAGAGAACCCACAGAAGTAGTTTTGCATCATATTACCATATAATTATATGGACTTATTAAGAGCAATCCTAGTTAGATCTGAACAACTCCTAATTCCCATCTCTGTCGTGAGCACACTAGTGAGTGTTACCTCAGCTGTGCATGCAGCTTCATTTCAATGCAGCAATTAGAGCAGGGCCTTTTATGAATAGGTTTATCTGGTATTTGGCTTGCAGAACAATTTACTTTGATTGAAAAGTTGTCGTAAGCTGTTGAGTTTACAGCCATATGCAGCTTTCTGTAGGTTATGATCTGATAAGTGAACCGTTTTTTTCTCTCCTTCAACATGTATCCAAGAATTCTTAAAACTAAGTTTTTTTTCATTAAAGACTATGTCTTCCTCTTTTTTGAATCTCGTGATTTCCACAGTGTTCTCAAACAGCATGCTTAGAGGAAAGAAAGTAGCTCTGCTTCAGGTCAGATGTACCATTGATCCAAATTGAGTATGGCAGTCTAAAAAAGATTGTACCATTTTGGTGAGGTAAAATACATATTAATCCTGTCTACCAGTTAAGTTCTGCTTGTGGCAGCAATACTCTACTGGAGCTCCTCAGTTCATCTGGCAGAAGCGTAGTAGAAAGCTAACAACAGAATTCAGATTGGGTAAGTATTGAAAAAACATCTTTTCTGTATTCTCATTCCATTCGAGCAACATCCTCCAAAACACATCAATCTGTATGTTTGTTGCCCAGTCCTGGCCTAGAAATTGTTATTTAAAATGTAACGAAATTCAGCACTGGTCACATGCATGGGGGATGTGCTCTGAATGCATTTCCCTTTCTAGCAGGTTTTCTTGTTATTTGACAACTACAACTGTACTGAGTCAAGGCCACGCATGGTGTTACAGGCCAGGTCACATTGTGCTAGGGGAGCTACAAACACGTGTTGGGAATGACCATCACTGTGTAGACAGTTGAGGATAGTAATTGATGGCCTGGAAACCTGAGCTGAGCGAGTACCATTTGCTTCCAGCAGCTTTCACCTGCAGATGTTGACTGGGAATATGAAAATAAAATGACACAGAAACATCTCTTCTGCTAAACCAGGCAGTTTTCATCTGTTCATTAAAAAATAAGTCAAAACTATCTAACTCAGCTCTAGGTTGGAGTTTTGATATTCCAATAACCTTCACAAACTAATTGAGCTAATCGTTTTAGCTCAAATTTATTTGTTTTCAATAAAAATCTCAAAGTATAATGTGAACACTTATGTTTCAAAATCCAAATATAATACGGCTGTGTGGTTCTAGCGCACAATATTGATCAAAGGTTTAGTAATATTGCTTGGAACAAATGATGTTTCTCAAATGTTCCTGAAGGCAAGCAAACTAAATGTTCCAATTAATTTCAGAGGGCTTTATTAGGAGGCTTATTAAGAGAGTCTGAAAGCAGAGTAATGCTCATCTTCATTGTCTTGGTCATGATAACTCAATGACAAGCCCCAGAGCAGCAAAGGTCATTGTGCAAATTTCATGTGGGAATTACTTAAAATCTTCCCAGGTTTTACCCTCGATTGCTGCACAACTGAACCAAGACAGTGAAAGATCAGAAAAGTCTTCCAAACTTTTTTAACTGCAGGAGGAAACTGGATGTGGATGCATCTTGAATATGATCCAGCTTGCTGATGAGGACTCTGGCGTTGTTGAGCTGAACTTGAGAAAGATCAAATGGGATGGTGTTTCCTTTCTAACATCTTGTTGGCCCTGGGGCCCGCACCCTGGCGCAGAGCCCTGTCTTCACAGACTTTCTTTTAGGGTCCTGCTACACGTGCTTTTGCAGCTGTACCCATGGCTTCCTCTGAGTTGTTTTTCCCTCTCTTGTGCTCATACCTACCCCTACTTAAGCAATACCCAAGTGAGATTTCTGGCTTAACCTTGCCCTTAATAAGACTCACAGAGGGCTTCCTCTTTAAACAGATGCCGCTTCCCAAAACATATCTACTTTACTACAGCAGTACTCTTCCCTTGTTAGATTTGTTTTAAATGGGGTAAATCCTGGTAACTGATGGAAAGAAATAAATTTAAATTAAATTGTTAAGGTTTGCTGGGGGGCTTCACATACACTTTCTTTCTGAAACTGTGCCCTTCCTTTTAACATCCATCCCTGCATCTCAGTGTGTTTGTTTCCTGGTTCAAGGCCCTTCTAACACCCAAATAATCTAATTTAACCTAATGGTATCCTATTTAACTCAGCTGTTCCCACTGTGGGTTTACAGGAGAGCAAACCATGGCAGAGAACAATGATCAACAGATAAAAGGACAGTGCCAAAGCACACCAAACAACACCTGCCTTCCAAAGAAGACCCTATTTCACTGGCAGTAGTGAAGAGATGGAGAAAAATGCAACTGTAAATCAGTGCACAAACAGGGTTTTCAAAAATTTTTCATTTCCAGTCACTTAGGACCACTTTTTTCCAAAACATCTATTGTTAATTCTAATATTCTCTCCGTCTTTAATTTTGCAATTTTTTTTACTGTGTATTTCTCTCTCACACTATTAGTGCACATTGTTTGTGCCCTTTTATGGCCACCGTATGGTGGAAACCTGAACTCTTTGGGGAGCCTCAGTCAGTGCCGCACAAGCTGTGCAGGGTTTGAACGGAGCTGCTGGAGCTCTGCCAGGGGAGGCTGCTCTGCACCCGTCCTGCGGGATTCCGCTGTTTCCCAGAGCCAGCAATGTTCCTGATAGCTCTAGCGATCAGGGGAGACACTCGGGCACACACAAGAAAGAGTCAGTTCATATAATCTTCACAGATTTCCACCAATTGAGAGACTGAGCTGGAATCTGATATCTGTGGAGGACTCCAGGGAGAAATTTTCCAAGTTTATGTGCTGCTCTGTCCAGTTGTTGTTTGATGTCCAACTCAGAAATATAAAACATTATTGTCACCAGAAATTCTTTTGATGAATATCTGAGAGTTATTTCTAGCAGAAACACAATTTCCTCTGAGGTTTCTATTAAAAAAAAAAAAAAGGTAAGTTATTCAGAAAACAAAGTAAACCTCTTGCATGCTATTTTGATCTGAAGCCCCGTCAATTCCCAATGGTTTTGTACATATTCTGTCCTGAAAAATTTTGACTATTTGCATCTGGGATGCATGATTTTCTGCCAGGTAGCTTCTCTGTTTTCAAGCTACAGTTGCCCTGTGGGTGATCTCGTGCAGCTCTGTACAGCCACAACTGTCTGAAGAAGCCTTGGACCCCTTCAAATAACAGAGACTGTAATCCTGCTCTGCCAAAGGCTGCATGAGCTCTGGCTGAATGATGAAATGCTTGACAGATGAAATGCTTGACAGAGGTACAAATAGAGCACTAGGTTGATGATTTTGGATGTCAGACATCCTGTCATGTGCATCTTCTTTGTGAGGAGTGCTGGCAAATACTAGGTGTGGCAGCCTAACAGTGGTGTTGACACTGCTTCTTTCAACGATTTTGCTCAAAGCTATCCTCACTTTGGCCATTTGCATGGACAGGCTCGGAGGGTCTGGCCCCATTGCATGAAAAAAAGGCTGTGTAGAATGCAATTGTATAAGAAGAAGGGGTTCCCTTGATTTTGAGAGCATGAAGGAGCTCGTCCTGACCAACAAATGTCGTAAGGAAGGCAATATTCACCCCTTTTGAATAACTGAGGGATGTTAAGTGATCAGGGCACAGTGTGATATGGACTGTCACACTGAGCAGAAGTATCACGAGTGCAAATAAAAATCAAACTTATCCAGTCAACCAAATTGAAGGTAGAGGGAAAGAAACAGCCACAGAAGGTGAGATGCCAAATAGTTAAAATCATTTTTTTTTCTTTCTCATGGCATAACTGGGCACATCCAGAAAATACTGAGAGTATGCTCCAGGCTGAGCAAAACCATCTCTATTTCTTTGCAACTGCAAGTTAAAATAACTGATTTTTGGTGTGCCTTCAGGGTGTGTGTTGCTCCAAACCACAGGAGGGAGGATGTCATCTTCCCCCTTTAAACTGGCTACAGACTGAATTGTGAACACTAAAAACAAGACTCTATTGCAGCATGACCCAGCTGCCAGCTTGAGGAGGGACATTGTCTTTTTTCATATTCTTCCAAACAGGTAATGAGAGAGGTTTCATTGTCATTTTGGGGGGGAAGAAGAAGTTCCTGCTGTGGAAGAATTCTTGGGAAATTGCATGAGTGACACTTATTCTTTTTTCTTTTTTTCCTCCTTTTTCTCCTTTTAAACATTGTTATTTCTGTGCCTTTAAGCAGCTTTGCACTGTGATTCACACCTATTTTGAAACCCAAAGACTAAGTTTTGTATGAATACCAGTTATGGAACCTGAATCCTTATCAGCAAGACTCAAATCCCATTAGTATTACATTTTGCATAAAATATTCAAAATGAATTATATATATTTTGTAGGGCAAAAGAGGAGTAAATTAATAAATAGGCAAAAGAGTTATGTAGGAAAGCATGGCCTGAAGTGTGTATCTGAGACTTGGGAAGCTACACATAATTAATGGGTAAATGTGCTATTGAATTTGTATATTTTCTGTAGGTAGATGATGGAAATTGCACAGCACTGATGTGTAAATAATGTACATACACTTACTAACTCTGACCCACTGCTTCTGAAACAGAAGAAAATGTACCAGGAAGAGCACTAATGCTCAAAATAAGTCTCTGCAGCACATGAACACATCCAGCTCCCAGCAGCCATGACAAAGGCAGACTGACAGTTTGGGAATCGTATTTTGATTTCTTCTCCCCTCCCATCCTAACCCATCACAAGGGGTTTTTGTGTTTGTCTGGATGGGGGCTTCCAATGCATGACTTGTTCAAATACTGAACTTTTCAGTTGCTAGAGGGTAAATTCACATAAAATGTGTGTCCTCTTTGTGTGCTACAGAAAACAAGTACATATGCGGTCTAATTTGTTTATAAAATCTCAGAGATGGACATGTGCTGCAGATGAATCTAAAAGAACAGCTGGCTCAAGCTAGATGCTGTGGTTTGGAAATACTAATTAATGTTTTTCTAAAGGCTGTATCTCATACTGCAATTCACCCCAGGACTAGGGAAAAAAGATATTCACAGCAAGAGACCACACATTGCAAGTGTTTGTATGCTATGGAAATCTTCACTCAAAAGCAGCACACATTTACCCTGAGCAGTTCCTCTGCTTCCACATCCCTAAACGGCTCTTTGCAATAGATCACAGTGTTTCTATCTGGGACAAAATGATTATAAATAGAGAATGCAATAGGCAGCTAGTTTTTCTGTATCGCAATATCTTATCTGCTCTGGTAATTGCAGTGGTCTGGGCAGTGGAGGAAGCCCCAGGTAGACCTACCCAGCAGGAGCATGAAGAATTGTGCCTTTGCAAAGCAGGGACACCTGCTGGGAAGTCTTGCTTCAGCCCCCTCTTCCCCCTCCATCCCCATACATTTTGGTGAGTAAAAGTAACCAGGTCTTGTGAAATCCAGAGAAAATAACTCCTCTGCATATTTTTCCAATTACAGAGGAAAAAACAAAACAACATTTTCCTTGTTTTTGATGTCCACAGATTAACTGGGGGACTTAGTTGAAGCACAGAGTCTTCGTCCAGTTGACAGCAGTGTTCTGGTCTTTATTTCAGCCTCCAGCCTCCGAGGCACCAGGACTCCTGCCATCCTAGAAAACCCATCCCAAATAAAATAATGCTGTGGCTTTGGTAGCCTCCCATCAGGCTCTTTATTGCCTCCTGGGCAGAGTGTCCCTTTCCTGCTGTTTGCTGAAAAAGCATCAACAACCTTTCTCTTACCGTGTGTTCATAAGACCAGTGGAAGATCTTTCCACAATAGAGAACCCAGAGCTCTGTCCCTGTCCAAAATGCTGTCTAAAAAAGATAAGGAAAGAAATCTTCCCGTAAGCATCTTATATAGATGTGCTATTGATGTTTGGAGGTGAGGTGTGTTCTGCTCAGGATATGGAAAACTAGCTCTCGTCCAGTGCATTCAGAATGGATAAACAAGTTGTCACACACAACTTTAATGGTGAAAATAACTTTGTGTGGGTGACAGAATGAGGATAAATGCATTTAATATAAAATCTTGCTATATATATGGACTCATAGGCTGTATTTCTCATATACGATAGCATAATTTCTGAAGCATTTTTAAGGTTTTTACAGCTCCATTTCTGCTCAAAAGGGAATTTACCAAACTGTGTAGAAACTCTCTCCCTTCTTCAGTGGCTTAATACATGGGCAAAACAGGCAGTTGCTGAAGCTAGAAGCCTGGCAGGGACAGCAATAACCCTCTCAGGGGCAGCCACCACCTCCTTTGCCTACAAGAAGGGGACTTGCTGCTGTTGGTGAGGGTTTTGGCTGTGTGGGGTGAGGTTTGGGCAGCTCTGCCCCCTCTCTGCAGTGGGAGCCATATCGGGGAGATGGTCACGGCTAAGAAACAGAAGTTCAGCTTTGTTCCATTAAGAAGACTTCCATCAGCCTTGTCCCATCCTGACCCATGTGAAGCTGAACCTCTGTGCAGGATGTGAGCCTGCTTTTGTAACACAGCACTCTGATCTCAGCTGAGCTTCTCCAGTGTTGCGGGGGGAGCAAATAAAAGCACAAACTGGTGGCTAATATACATTTGGAGTCTTCTGCCCTGATGTCAATGGCCATGACAGACGCACGGTGTCATGCTGAAGGCAGCTTTCTCTCAATCAAAATATGACAAAAAGAAAAAGCTCTCAGCGATGCTGATGCTGTAATTTCACTCCTAATGGGTATTTTATTATCTGAAACAAAAGCTCAGCACTGCCAGAGGGCTCTTGCATAGTTATGACTAATATAAATAAGTATTCAAAAGTGATTCTTCCTTTGCAAGCTGATTCCATGCTGTATTTACCTAAGCCATTTTCTTCTGCGGGTAGCTTGGTGACACACTTCAAGAATAAGAATCACTAAACTAGATTTAGTCATGCATACTTGAGTCACAGTCTGGTGTTACTTAATTTAGTACAGGCCATTAAATATTTTTACCTCTGTATTAGGGTCAGGACAGGAGAACTAATCAAGTGAGATTCACTGAGGCTTTGTATGTCATACAAAGTACTCAAGCTAATCTTCTACACTCAAACTTACTTCCCACCACATATGACTGAGACAGAAATACACAGGGGTTGCATATTTTGTGTAGATACACAGATATGTAATTGCAAGTTTGGTGAGACTAGTGTGCATTTGTGCAAGGGCAATATTAAACATTAAAACCATCTAAGGTGACAATAAAGATGTTCAAGGTGACAAGGTGCAGAACCCCAGCCTGGTCTGAGCTGAAGATGTTTTGTTGGCATGGATACACCATGAATGCACAAAATACTGCTTACTTCAGCGTGGCTACCTTGGTGCAGGAAATGTTCATTGGGGTTTCAAAGCACAAGATTTATTAATATGTTAAGAGATAGTTACACCAGTGGAAACATACTTGCTACACAGAGGCCTGAAGTAAAAAGACACATTTGGCACAATCATTTTAGAAATCTTAATCTATTTAGCCTCTTTAGTATTCATCTTGTTAAACATGTACAGCACTAAATAAGTTGGTGCTACTTAAATATTTATCAGATGTCTCACTGCATGTTTAAATAGCGAGCAGGCAGGCAGTCCTAAACATCAACATTTTTTTTAACCATCCCTCCAGGTTAACCTACATTCCTTCTTTTACCCTCAAAGGCTCAGCATCACAGTCACCCTGCTGCCACCGGGCAGGGTCGGGCAGGTTCGGGCAGGTTGTTGGAGAGCGATTCGGGAGGCTGGGACAGAGTCTGGGATCCCGCCGGGGGCTGGAACCCAAAGCCATGTCCCAGCAGCAGGTCCCTGTCCCAGCGGCGGGTCCCTGTCCCGGCTGCAGGGCTGGCACTCGGCTCGGCCGCTTAATCGGTGCCCCGGTGGTGTTTGCAGCACTGAGCAGGCATTTCAGCACATCTGTATTTAGAACAGGTTTTGTTTACCTACGCAATTCCAAATCTTGCTGTGGCTTCAAGCTGTTGTATTATTATAACCTTTTGCTGCAAATAAGCTTAAAAAAAAATGGTTTGTATAATTGCCAGGAATCTTAAAAGAAGAAAGGGAAGAAGAAGTCAACTATTTTAATATGAATTACAAAATCATAGCAACAACCTGTGTTAATCACAGACTCACCCCACACCCCATTTCCACCAGTGACTTTGGTACCTTTTAATGGTGCAAAAGTTTGTGCCAGGTGCACACAGAGAATTGTAACTAGAATTTGTTTCCTGCCATGTTTCACACAGCGCTGATGCCAGCCAAGCGCAGACAGACGTCCTGCTGCCGAACGCTGGAAGACGAAATGAAAGCAAAGGGTCCTGCCAAGGCAACAGCACAGTACAGATCTGGGTTCTGACACCAAGAGTGTGAGTCCCACAGCTTCACTGGGTTCAGCAACGTTAGTTTCAACTAGGATGAGTGATGACAGGGCCAGATACACAGCCATTTCTATTCTGCACTTCAGTAGCATCTTCTCCCTGAGGAGCCATCCACTTCACAAGCTTCTTTTTTCCCTTTTATGGACAAGGAAATCAATGAAAAGAGAGGTTATAATAACTTTCTATCAAACATATTAAAAGTTGGGGACAACGTGAACAAAGAAAATCAAAACTCTTTGACTCCTAGCTTTGTACTATTACCATAAACCATGTTTAACCCTGCTCCACATGCAACCAAGAAAACTAATGGCATGTTGGTTCTTTCATTGTATCCAACAGAGCAGTTAGATACCAATAGTTCAGTGTCAGCCTCTGAAGGCATTTGAAGTGGCATCTTTTGGGACCCAGTTCTGTGCCTTCCAACACTTTCCTCAATGATACAGATAAGGGAGTGGAGGCTGTCTTTAGAAAATATGCAACTGATGCTATTTTGAGAGAAACAGCAAGCATTTTGGAGACAGGATTATTCAAAATAATCTTTGTAAACTGGGAAAGTCACAAATCAAATATATGAAATTAAAGAAAGCAAAGCAAAAACGAGAAAAAAAATCAAACACACACACAAATAAATAAATAAATAAACAAGTACTTGCCTGGGCATCAGTACTGCGTAAGGGATTCTTGATATTGCAAGGACAGATACATACACATTGAGTATGCACTAAGGCGCTAAGGATGGGATGCTTTTACCAAGAAGGCAGATTCGGCAGCACGTGCAGACGAGGCTATGCATGGTATGGGAGCTCATTCACTCACCTGCCTCTGGAAGGGAACCCTCAGCTGGAGTCACATGTTTACACAGGGGAACTGTGTATTTTAAAGGACACAACACAAATTGGAGGTCACAAGACAGAAATGAAAATGTGACCCTTAGGATAGCTTTGAAGAACTGGGCTTTGATCCAGAAAACAAAGACCAGGGGGAGGACATGGTAACATGTTCCAGTGCATGTTCCAGCATTTCAAGTACTGTTATAAAAACGGAGACAATCAATTACTCTCCATGTCCACTGAGGGCAGGGTGAGCAGAAATGAACCTAATTTCCAGCAAAGAATATTTAGGTTGCATATTAGGAAAGCTTTCTCATTATGAGCATAATTAAGCATTGAACCGGACTGCCTGAGGGATGCAGTGAACCTGCCTCCATGGGACGTGCTGGACTGGAGGTTGGGCAAGTGCCTCAGGATGCTCTGGGCAGACTTTGCAGCTGGGACAGGGAACTGGGAGCCCTTCTTACCCTAATTCTATGCCTGTGTGGCACTGCTGAAGCTCTGAGATCCAATGCCCAAACAAAATGTAATATTCCTGACACTGCTATCTGTCTTAATATTCACCTGGTCTTTGCAGAGTAAAAGGCAGAAATTAAATGTTTGCTCCAACTGGTTAAGCAACTGAATTGATAAGGCTGAAAAGAAGTGCTCCAGATATTTATTTTTTTTTTTGTTACAAATAAGTTTAAAATTACTTCATATTACCATCAAAGCACCATTAAATCTGTGCTAAACCTCTTCCTGCCCACCGAGAAGAACTGACATTCTGCAAATTTGAAATACAGCAACTGAGGCAGGCTGGATACAAAGGTTAACCTAGACAGATTAATATTAGCTCACATAAAGCTCTTAATGCTATTCCAAATGCTAATAGTGACTGACATTATAGGGTTTCCTGGAACTGATTTAGAAAGACGAGAACTGTTTGCAATAAAAAGTCTGTTTATCTAATAAGAAGAGCAAAAATTCCTGAATTAACCAGCAATTTAACCAGTTATGATCTCATTTAACAGACAAATCATTTTTAAACATGGCGTGCATCTGTCTGATTTCCCAAGACACTGCAGTGTACCTTACGGTGCTCTTCAAACAGGGCTGAAGTATATGCTGACAGAAATCTGTGAAAAAAGCAAGTTTTATTACAACCATTTTGCCAACCAGTAAAGTGAACTCCACAAGTACAGCATTCTTCTCAAGGTGAGAGAGGGAGGGACAGACAGATTCATAGAGAGGAGTTTTATCTTCACAGTGTCCGTCCCCTGGTCTTTTGTTCCCAGCCTTGGGAAATGCGGCTCCTGGTGAAGCGGTAAATGATCCTCTGCCCTCTTCAGCACGCAGGTGCTCTATGGAGATGCTTTTGAAGATTTTCAGCCGTGCACATGCTTTTTCTTTTTTTTTTTTTCTTTTCTTTCTATTGAGATAACAAATGTGAGACTATTGTGAATCTGGCAAAGGCATAACAGGAATTTTGAGAACCTCGGGGAGCTGAGTCATTTCACTGAGAGTAATCTTAGCTCACAAATAGAACAGCAGTCCCTGCTAGTATTGCAAATCCTGCTTCAGCAGCAAAACGTCTTAGAAGACTTTTTCCCTTTTTAAAATTGGTGAGACAATGTATACTTAAAATCTTTAAGCATCCAATTATAAAAATACTATTCCCTCTTCTCCATCACAGAAGAACTTCAATATTAAAAAAGTCAAAATCAGAAGGCAAAATATTTCATTTACTATCTTTCAGATGTTGCGAAGTCACTGCAGAAGAGAAATATCAGAATAGTTTAATATACACAAACTTAGGCTGGAAATTCAACTGTAGGGATTTTTCAAGTGCATGTGGTATGCTGTGTCACTAAGTACAAACTAATAACATTTGATGTATACCAGAACTGAGATTTGGCTGACAGCTGCACACACATATATCTCCTCTTGATGGGTTCAGTGTAAACAGTATTCCCATCCCAGGCCAGACTTTGTTTCCTAGTCGTTCTGGGAATTTTCAAAGATTTCACATAGACAGGAAATATTTTTCATGTGATCTCTCTGCTCTTGTTTTGGCAACTTTTGGATGGAATTACTGTGCACACTTTTTTTACAATGTTTTGCTGGGTTTTGCTCTGTGTATTGAGATATTCTGCAAGCTACTTAAATCCAATTACAAAACTACTGCAATGTGGATGTTTGGTAATATGAAGCAGCTGCTGAAGAAACCTTAAGTACATCTAATGTGGAATTTTTAATTGCATGCCGATACATATCAACTCTCAGATAGGTCATATAGAATATATAGACTAATACGTGTTACTGCAGTCTGTTGTGGATTACTATATATGATGATTGCTTCTACAACTGAAGCATGATCAGGGTATGTATTTCTTTTCCTTACTACAAATAGCAGAGGGTAAATGCTACAAATCTGCAAAAGCAAATATTTAAGCCTGTACAGAGGCAAATGCCAAGATAAGTAAGGTGGAACAGAAATCAAGATCTGGTAGTCTTGAGAAAGCTTTACCAAAATATGGCAAAAATTACTATCATTTGGACTTGTAAAGTTAAATACAACAAAAAACCCACAAAGTCTGTAAGTTTGTAGGAATAATCTGCCTGGTAGGTAGCTGCCCTTGATTGTCCTGTAAGGTCTTTTAGTGGGTGCCTGTTCAGGTGGGCAGGATGAAATGCAGAGGAGTTAAAGGAAGTTTCCATTTAGCAGGAGGAGTGGGAACAGGAGTTTGCAACCTATTAGGCTATTAGGCCTTTGGGACTTCAAATGTCTGTAATTCAGTGTTCAGAGAATTAAAGAGAAGAAAGACTGCCACAATATGAGTTAAGTTCAGATTTATAGACAAAGCATTGGAGTAACAAACAGTGGCTTCCAGATTTGTCAAAAAACATTATTCATCTTAGCAGCTGTGGAAGATGTGCAGGTTTCATACACTGAAAACAATACTGCTGTTTTCTAGTTGGACTTGGCACCAAAATCCTCATCTTTTATCTGTCACATCCACTTTGGACCACTGCCTCCTCCAAGCACAGACCCTCCTTTTCTCTTTTCTACACTGTATAGCTTGTACCATACTTGATGGCAGGGAAAGCCAACATTCAGTCACAGGCACTATTATAATCAAGTGGCCAGGCAACACCAGCACTAGTGGGTGCTAAAACACGTTCTTTAACATGGTTCTTTCTAATATTTTGTTCAGAAAATGAGAGAAAAGCATGAAAGCTATACTTCAAGAATGATGTGGCACCAAACAGAGCTGGACCAAGATGTGAAGGGTAGACTTGAAGATTAGTATCACCACTGAATGGTATCACATCTAATTCTTTGGTATTGCTTGGTTCTGTGAGGCTGCAACATTGATCATCACTATTGCAAGCCTGCTCGAAATAGTAGAAAAGAAATTGCAAGCTGAAGCTAGACAACTCAGATGAAGGCTAAAATTTTAATTTTTAATAATGATAATGGCCATCCAAAGAGTTCACAATCCAACGAAGATCCATTGTCACCAGAAACCTAGGTACCTGTCTGCAGAAGTCTGCCATACCTGATGAGCTTGATGTTGAAACTACTAATGTGAATCGTCAAGGTTTTGTGTATGTTGTGCATATGAATCACACACAAGGTGATCAGAACAGTTCTCTCTCACTTAAACAAACCAAACCAAACAAAAAAAAAATGCACCTATGAATCAAAGAGCTGATGAAACCACGCTTGATCATTCATTTCTTCATTGGATGTAGAACAGATCAAAGAGCACAGGACTTGCTGCAGTCCCTTTTATGAAAGCAGGTGATGAGCAAGTACGATGATGAAACTCAGGCTTTGTTTTGCTCAGATTATGTGTGCAATGTCTCTGTTTTCTGTGCCTGTGTGGGTCTCCATTCCCAGGCCAAAGGGTGTGGACTGTGGGATGTGCTCAAGTGAGCGACCTGCACCCCAGGCTTCACTGTCCCTTGAACTGTCCCAGCCTGGAGACTACACATGAACTAATACTCACACAGCAGGAGACTGGAAACCTGAGCAAGGAGCAAACCAGCACAACAATATGAATGGGCCCCCGGCGCACTCACTAGCATGGCTGCACTCGAGCACAGAGAGAAGCTGTCACCTGAAGTGGGGCAGAACTGAGAGATGCACGATGGCTCATGGAGAATGGGGCTGATTGTTGCTCTGCTGCCTGCACAAATACCACTATGGGCTACCTCTTACTCAGGCTGGATTTTAAGACTATGGTTTAACTTTAAAGCAACAAACCTTCAGGTATCCTCCAACATCCTTCTTGTTCTCAAATGCTTAGTGTTGCCATTAAATACTTACAATATGGAAAAACATTCAACATTCTCATGTGAAAAAGGCAAAGGAGCAGAGTTAAAGGTCAACTTCTGGCTTTGTGTCTTGCGTGTTTCAACAGGAGAAATACTTTTCCCTTTTTTTGTCTCTCATTCTTTAATCAGCAGGGAGGTAGAATACAGGAAATAATAAATTAGTGAGTACATTAGGAGGAAGAAAAACAATCTCCTCCATAAAACTCAGAAAACTCCTTCCTTGACCAAAAAAAAAAAAAAAAAAAAAAATCCATTATATTACAAAGGTAAAGTGGCATTTTGCTTGGAGTATGTTACCATCAGGGCTACAGTCTTCTGCTCAGCTGTAATGAACATTTTTGTTCCAAACCTGAGAAGACCAAGGAGGGAGGGAGCTGGAGCTGTGAGATGGCAAATGTGAGAAGATGCACTTCTGTTTTGCATGATAACAGCTTGTGGATAGTAGGCTGCCATCCCAGCCATTCAAAGCAGAGGCTTGGGATGGGGAGGGACAGAAATGGTATGCTTTTTTAAAATGTGCAGTTTAACATTAAGAGAGAGAGGGAAAAGTTCACTACCTAGATGAGAAGTATGGGCAAGGTAACAATAATAATTGTTCTCTAACCACTCTTTAAGAAACTTAGGGATCAGGTAGTCAGCACATCTCTGTGAAGGGCATATAAAACCCAGGCCTCTTACTATCCTGGTAATAAATTTTCAGCTGAGGTATGGTTTGTGTAAGATAAATTGTTATATCTTCTATAGTTCATTTGAGGAGACTTGCACTAGGTGTAAAGTTAATAATAGAAACTAGAGCGAAGGGACCCTGTCAGGTTAATCCTGCAATGTGTGTTGTTTATGTGCCTCCTGCGAGATGTTCTAGGTGGTGGTGTCATTCTCCCTGAACATATAATGAACGGATGCCTTCCTTTCTTGTATCTTGTTGTGCTACAGATTATTTTATACTGATATTAAAAATAACTTTCTTCCAATCTTCTTTACTCATGTCAGACAGAATTTACTCCAGAGCAAGCAGACAAAAGAAGGTCACTGCAGCAGCTAAGCTCGTAAGGTAGGATTACATTTTGTGGGAAGCACAGGAGAGTTACCCTGTGCTGAAGAGACTTCTGCTTATCATAGAGTCACAAACAGTGATGAAAACTATCTTTTTTTCTTTTTTTCCTGACAACTGAGTACTGAGATCAATGACTCTGCTTCTGTGCTGGCTTTCATGGGTGTACTTGGTTTGGCTGATTAATTATTTCTGTAGTGTTTTGTTCCTACTGACATACAGATAGTCTGATTAGATTAATAGCTCATTTCAACTGTATATCACAGCCTCTTGGACTGCTCATGTCCCAGCTCTCAGAAGAGGTGAATAAATGCATTGATTAAAACAAAACCAAATAAAATAAATAAGACACAAGAGAGAACGCAGAATCTACCAGTCCTAATCTCCAGGCGTTCACGACTGCAGCCCGAGGCGAGGCAGCAGGCTCAGTGCTGCACTCTGCGTAGCTGCTGCCACTTTCATCACACATATATGGGTGACATCACTAGCCAGGACTCAACTTTGTGACGGTGCCTGTGGGATCCAGCCTGGATGAAGCCCCCCCGTGCCTCCACTAGATACCAGTATATCACAGGAGACAGCCGTGGTGGTAGTCAGCAATTAAATGGTCACAAGCAAGAAATCACGAGTAGCAGAGAACAAAGGTGTCCCATGGCCATACCCTCGTTTCTGAGGGGAAAAGCACCAAACTGTGTGTGCAAGTTCGGTAAACAGGAGCATCCTTATTTTAAATCTTTCTTTCTACAAGGTGAAAATACACCTGTGCAGGAGGATTTCAGGACTTCATTTGAAAGCATTTGTTTGAGGCCATAAGTTGGTTTCTAACGAACTGACAAGCCCTTGCTGATGTGGTCACGTCCCCTGTCAGGTGGCTCATTATGTACAGTTCCCACAGAGGGAGAACCTGGGAGCTGCTGTCCATGCCCCTTCTGTCACCAGAGAAGCATAAGGTGCTGGAGCTGAAACCAAAATCTGGGGTGGTAGTTGGCCACTACTCCCCAATCTGATATCAAACAGCATCAGAACCAAGTCGTACTCCTTTTGTTCCAATGTCAAAAAGAGACATGCTTTTCCCATTTTAATTTCAGGCATTCCTGACATGGTAATTTATCAGGATTCCAAGCATCAAAGCTTGTGAGTGGAAATAAAACACACAGATGATGGAAAAATTGAGTGAGGGGAGCTCATAAAAGAAGCTACAAGCTCCAAATACATGCATCATGTAATCCCTGTCATTTTGTATCTTTGTTTAGCTGTGAAATCTGTTATAGCAACTAGTAGTGGTTTGCTCAGAAGAAAAGAGGTGAATATAATTTTTAAGTTCTTTGACGAGTTGTCATGCAGATCTATCACAGTCGCGAGAAGGGGGCACAGCAGAGTGTAATGGCAAGACATGTGTAGCTGACAAAACATCAACTCTCTGAAGGCATCCTAAAGTGAAATACAGCAGGATAAATCTTCTGTTCAAATGAAGGCAATCCTCCCTGAAATCATATCCTAAACTGGCATGCATCAAAGGTCTACAATGAAATGTCATGTTGTTTTCTAAGTTTGAGAGTGAATGTAAGGTTGTCCGTTTCCTTTTATTTATTTTCCCTCAGGAGTAAGAAATTAAGCAAATAAATGGCAGGCTATAGAATACAGCAATTGTACTGTTTCCCACCATTTTTATAGATCCTAATTGTTCTTTCAAATTTTACGTGTTTTGTGTCTAATATACCAATGCATTCTTCCTGCCAGCTATAATCCCAGTCCCCTGCTCTCCCAGAGCCTGGGCTAGTCTGGCTCCAGCCTGGAAAGACATCACAGCTCAGAGCTGGGGCTGTGAACCCGCACAGCCCGTAATCCCTTAAGCCTCACATCCCATAGGAGAATTAAGGACAAGGAGGGATGCAGCTGTGGATGTCGGAGAGAGAAGAAACAGTGCCGACAGGGAGCTGAGCAGAAAGAGGGCACGGGGTATGCAGGGAGCTGGTGGGTGCTGCTGGGCAGCATTAGCTAATTGGGGGGGTTGGCAGAACGCACAGTTCTCATGCAGACCAAAGGGAAGTATGGCATCGGGTGGCAGGAGGGAGGGCAGAGCTAGGCAGCCGCATGGTGGCAGAGGCAGGGAAGGACTGGGAGGTTATAACCCACAGAAAGCTGGGCAAAGTGGGGAGGCAGTGGGCTAAAGAGCAGAGGTAATAAGAGGGTTAAGTAGACTGGCTGGATTTTGGGGTGTCGGCATAATGCAGTCTCAGCCTTGTTCTTGGCAAAAGGTGTAAATTGCTTTTCTCCATAGCCCTGGCACAGGGAAGGCATGCTGCTCCTCTCCACCACTTCTATGCACCCTTCTCTTCCTGAACGCATGCTCAGGGAACAGCCAGAGGAAGACTCAATGCAATATAAGAGGTTTTCTCCCTTGACCTTTTTCTTTCTGGGAGGTGGAAAGGTTAGAGTTATGATTTTAGATCTCTTCCGGCAATACTATGCCTGGTTTATCTCCAACTAATGAAAAAGGCTATTTATCTAATAGACCTTTAATCACAAGCTCTACTTAAAAATCAATTACATGATACAACCATTACAGTTAAGCTCTAAATCTCATGTATCTTCCTGTTATCTGAGGATTTTCCTCTGAGATAACAGAGATGATGGATATGCAGCCAGATTTTCAAATACTCACCACGGAGTACAGGCCAGGTTTTTTCATCCAGCTGTTCCTACTTTGGATGCTTATAAAACAGGTTTTCAAAGGCCTTAGCACCTACTGCGCTGTGGTTTGGAAGAGCGCTTCCTCATTTATGTGAGCAATTAGGGGTTTAGCTGTCTCAGGAACCTGACTGCAGCTCTGAGTGCCAAGATAATTTAAAAGTTTTGGCCATAAAGAATAAAGCTAGAAGGCCTCTTGATTTATTTTAGCCTAATCGCCCTAAGGTGCAAACGACCACAGATAAAAGACGGTACAGGCCCTGGAGGACAAGGTTTTTTTATGCTCTCTGAGCCTGCAAAACTCCACTCCATTTTCATGCGTTCTGCTTCTCTAATGTGACTGTGTTACACTGTGCATGCAAAACACCCACCAGCACATCGTTTGCAGTGCCCACAGCCAAATGCCAATCAAGCAGGTAAGTGTGCAGCAAAGCAAGCCTGGACACAGCTGTGATTGGGATGGCAGGGAGAGCAGGATTGAAGGAAAGGGCTGCAAACTGGTGCAGTGTTTCTCAGTTTGAAGTTGTCCACCTCTACCTGACATGTAGTTAGCGGAGAAGAAACATCAAGGAAAGGTCAACAGCTGCTCAGAGCAGTTTCAGCTTAGACATATACTTGGCGTTGCCAGTAATGCAATGAGAGGCAGCTGAAGAGGTCATGCTTCCATTTACCATCTCACAGTGACAAGCTCTGACATTTTAACTAGGTACTACTCAGAGAACACATTTTCAATACCTAGTACAACATAAATTATCTTAGTCACTTCCGAAGACCTTAGGCAAACTGCTTGTATCAGTCTGGATGCCAATAGTACGAAGAAACTCAGATGTGACTGGAAAGCTTTCTTGTACCTATAGCATCATCCATAAAAAGCAGGAAAGCTGTTACACATGGATAATACTAATGAGAAAACAGGTGTTGGCTTAGTCTACTGAAGAAATGCCCCCATTAATAGTGTTGGTCTTGATTTAGATTCAGTTCTTCTCTGAAAGTCACTATCTTTTTCCTGTAACTCTAGTTGAACATCCTTGTTTATGCAAACTACAAACATTTCTCACCTAGAAGTCCTGTGGTAGCCTGCCATAAACCTCTTACTTGTATAAATGAGTAATCCAAAGGAAAATGTTCGTGTCTCTGGCTCCACCAAGGCAGGATGTCCTGAAACTTCATTCCATGCTGTTCTCTTCCACAATTCTACATTATCTTGAAGTTCCTACAGACTATTCCACCCTTTCAGTTATTTATCACTGTAGCTATATGTAATCAAACTGCAGTCTAGAATCAGTCAACGAGGCCAGTGAAATTTGGCCTTTCCGTTTTAACCCTGTATGGAAGTAAGGGAATCAAATCTACCAGATCACCTCATTAGTAGCATTGAGCACTCACAGCCCATTATTTGGAAGGAATATTCTCTTGTATTTAGAATAATTTTCATCCAATGCTTAAGACAGGAGATGTATTTCTGGATTTGAGGGCTATCTGGCTAATTTAACACATTTGTCCTTTTGTCAAGGTGTTGTGTGTTTTACCCAAGACTACAGCACTGCACCTCTTTGACACATGGCTTAGGGTGCATATGTGAACTGTAACAAGCACTAGGGAAGGAGCCTTCCTTTGAGCTCTGTGCTGCTCCATTCTGGGTTGTACCACTACATATCTTCCTGCTGAACAAGACCAGAATTAGCTGTGGTCAGAATAATTGTTCTTTCTGTGTACAGCCAATGTGGCAACTTGTTCTTTGATGTGCATTGCTGGAAAATGCCCTGAGACGAAATACAGGTAGAGGTCAGCAACACCAAATACCATTTGTGGGAAAACCGTTCAATGTTTGGCCAAACTTGCATTAGCAATGCAGACTGCTGCTGTAGCTGTAGCCTTGATTTCTTTCTGCCTGCCAAAAGGGAGACCAACCCATCTTCTGCATCAGTGTTTTAAGGACTTCCAAAGAACCAGCATGACCTTGGATCTCCAGAACAAATTCTTGCTTTGCGTTGATCTGTGATGCTGAATTATGGGGGGCCTAGTAAGAAAAGTAAGAATAATGTTTATGTTTTAATATTACAATGGGGGAACCATATGAAGATACCAAAGCTGCAAATAAAAATCATGAAGGGCAAAAGGAGGAAAGTGCAGGAGCCTTTGAAAGTGTATGTTACTGTATTGCAACTTGTAGGAAAAGCGCTTCTCATTTTAGCAACAAATCACTGGCCCTCAGAAACAAAACCCACTTAGGACAACAGATACCAGCCCTGAAAGAAATTATCACCCCATCGGGAAATAAGGACATCGCTCAGGAAGGGCAAAGTGTGATGTTTTTCTAGAAGCTAATGGGGTAAGTCACCTTGATGGCAAAAGCAAACCCGGCTGAACTCAAACCAAACGCTAGGAGAAATCGCCGAAAGATGGCACGGCCACACTGCGGGGCGAAAGGAAGGATGTTCCTCGGCGGGGGCCGCCCTGCGCTCCGGGACACCTTCCCGGCCGGGACCGGGACCGGGACCGGCACCAGCCTCGGAGCCGGGCCAGTCCGGCCAGCAACAGGTCGCCGATCGCTGCGTGCTGGTCGCCGCCTGCCCGCACGGTGCAGACTCAGACTGACCCGCTCGGCCGCGTTTAAATAGCCAAAGCACGAAGGCTTTCCCCCCCCTCCCCAGCTCCCGCTGGCCCGGCGGGTCTCTCCATGGTTAAACCCCTCACGCTCCTCCTCCTCTTCCTCCCCCCTCCAGCCCCAGCCTGCCGGGGTGGTCCCGCGGCCCCGGCCCGGGGCAGAGCCCGCCCTCCATAATCCATGCGCGGGCGGCACCAGCCCGGCCGCCACGGTGCTCTGAGGTGGCAGGCGGAGCGGGCAGTGCCGTGCTGTGCCGCGCCGCGCCGCCTCCGTCTCGCTTTCCCCCCTGGGCCGGTGAGTGCTGCCGGGCGGGGGATACGTGAGGAGGGGTCCCGGGGCACCGCGGCGGGGCTGGGGCGGGGCAGCAGGTGGGGGTGGGGCTCCTTCGCTTTTCGCGGCTGCTCCCGCTGCGGGCGGCAGAGGGTTCTGGCGGGAGAATGCAGCCGTGGGAAAGGAGGGCCCCTTCCCCGCGGGAGGAGAACGGAGGTGTCGGCGGGCGGGGGCTGCTGTGGGAAACCGGTGATGGGGGGGAGATGGTGGCCGTCGAGGGAGGAAGCTGCCCGAGGGAGCGAGGCTGTCTGCTGGGAGGGGTGGTCGGTGGGGATCCCGGGGGAGCTCAGTCGGGGCTGGGGGAGCGACCTGTGTGAGCGGGGGCTGATGGCATGGAGGCACTGAGGGGGGAATCCCGGCCCTGAGAACGCGGGGTCAGGCGGGGGCAGAGGGGCCGGTGCCGGGCTGGTTTGTGCTGAGGGGAGCCGGGGGAGCGGGCTTGCGGGCAGGGGCTCTGCGGAAGAGACTGGTTTGGCCCGGGGGAAGGGGCTGCGGCACGGCGGGGCGGTGTGTGCCGGCCCGCGGGGAACAAGGGCGGGTCCGCCCGCTGAGGAGAGCGGGGCTGCGGGCGCGGCCGCTGCGAGCCAAGCGGGTTTTCTCCCCGGAGGGTGCGTGTGGCGGACACGGCCGAGGAGGGGTCGGGGCGGGGGGGGAGGCGGCCGAGGAGGAGTCGGGGAGCGGCTGTGAGTGTCTGGCCGCTGAAGGGAGAGGAGTGGCGGCAGCGGGGAGAGCCCCGGACATCTCCGGGGAGAGGGGAACCCGCTCCGCGGGGAGGAGGGTGCTCGCTGAGGACACCTGCCCGGGGCGAGGAGGGGGAAAGCGGGCGGTAGGGCCTGAGCGGCGCCGAGGAGGCGGAAGGGGAAGGGGACACAGTAATGGGCTCCTTAGGGGCGGCGAAGGCGGGGAGGCGAGTCCTACTCTGGCTCTGTGGTGGAACCGCAGCGGGGAGAGGGGCCCGTCCGCTCCCGCGGGGTCCCCGCTCGGCACGGCAGCGCGCTGCGGCGAACGCCGCCTCGGAGGAGTTAACCGAGGCGGTGCTGCTGGTGACTTGCTGCTCAGCATGTACCTGCACACATCGCGCCAGCCCGCCCCGGGTGCTCAAGGCTTTTTCTCGGCAGGGGTGAGCTCCGCCGTGAGCTGGGGACCCCCTCCGAGAGCGGGGCAGGAGGGGCAGTGGCGGCGGTGAACGGGGGTTGTGTCTGCCTCCGAACACACGGGCAGGGCAGCGACTGAGGAAACCACCGTATCGGTCGGTACTCCGGCAGAGACAGAGCGCCCGTGCTACTGTGCAGTTGGCAGCGTGCTAGAGGGAGAGATCTCTTCCGTTCTAGTAATTGGAAGGACGACGTGGGAAAGACTTGGTCTCAGCTGCCAGTGGGATTATGTGGGGTCTGTCGTTCCAGTACCTTGGTACTGGGACAAGTACACAGCCCTCATCAGTTCACATTTGTAAAAAAACCTGCCTGTTTATGGGCTGGCTTTACTGTGTGTTAAAATTTTCTCTGTGATGCTGGAAAATGTGCTCACAAGGAAAATTGTCTATGAATGCTAGGGTAAATGCACCACCTAAAATCAAGTTATATGTATTTCTTCTTGTTCAGTTAGTGAAAATATACTCTAAACATTTAAGCAGACATCTGAAAATCAGACTTGCTAATCTTCTGGGGAAGATATGTGGAATTTTTACAGGTCTCTTATTGTTTGTAAACTGCTATGACTTAGAAAACAGCACAGGTTTTTTGCTGTTGATTATTTGTTTATTTTCAAATTATTAAGTAGCTACTCAAAGGCAACCTGGTTTCTGAATGTCCAGTTGTTCAGACCTGAGCACTTGTTTTGAGCATGTAGCAAGCGCGTCAGATGCATCCCGAGGCTACGTTGTGTGGAAGATTCTATTTGTTTTTTGTCAGTGCTGCCAGACTCTGTTCTGCAGTCCCTAGTGCTTACTAGGTTTATGTGCTTTCCACTCTATCTATGGCAACAGGTTATAATTGTTGGTAGGCTTAGGACAGTTTTGTAACAGGAAACTAGCTTTTTAACTTGCCAGCACTGAGCTTGGCTTTGCTGTATTATGTCTCTTGAGTGGGAAGATGTTGTTTGTAGGTTGGGGTTTTTTTGCATGTACTTAGGAGTTGTAGTCTACCTGTAACTATCTGTTTTGTGGCTGTTTTAATTCATTTCACTCTATTGGTGCGTTGCTCTCATTGGAGCAACCTCACTGAACAGGATTATGGATTTACATTTTCAAATGAGGGATTAAAAATTGTGACAAATGTAGCCAGATTCTTTGTGGTGGGTTCCTATGGACAACCGCATCTTCAGCCATCCCATACTGGTTCACTGCGCCCAGGCTACCACACTGAGTTTTAGCAGCCTAGCCTCTGGTTGATTGAATTTCAGTTCACAGGGTTAATCATCGTTGTATCACTGCACTGCAGTGTTGTATTTGCATGGATTGAAGTGCTGAACAGGAGGAGGCCAGTCCTGTGAAACAAAGAACTGGACATCATGCTGTTCCTAAGCTCTGCTATTTAGAGTTGATGTATAGTGGAAGCAGTTGCTGAACTTCGGCATCTCTTTATGTTTCTTCTCCCCTTCTTAAACTTAGAGTGAAGTTCCTAAAGCTTTATTGGTTTAGGAAAATATTACACTACTTCTAATAATAAGTAAGATATATCAGAGAGGTGATAATACTGCAACATACTTGATAAAAGGGTGAGGGTGTTCTCCACAGATAGTAGTTAAAACCCCAGGAATTGTTTAGTGACTTCTATGTGTAGATTAGTGACAGCTCCAGAATAAAAAGCAAAAGCTCTGGTTTCTTAAAGATGAATACTTGCAAACCACACAGAAAATAAATTAAATGCTTTCATTATTATGTATCTTATTAAGTACTTAACAGGGTTTGTGGTTTGTTTTATTTATTTTTAATGTAAACATAGTAATGAAATGAATATATTATTTGATAATTAATGTAAGCACTTCAAAGGTTCACTCAGCTTCTTTTCAATGGTTGTTTACTTGAACTTGGGGAGAGTTGTACAGGCAGTTACTGTAGCTCACTGACTGCAGTGATACCACGCTGGTTCTGAGGAAATGAGATGGCCACATGCTGCAGTGAAGAGCACCATGAACTGCTATGTAATTCACTTTATATGTGTCACTCTTGTGTATGTCATTCTTGCAGTTCTCATAATTGCAAATTTCATGGATAGATTTTTTTTTTAATGCTGTTTGTCTAGCATACTTAACTATTGACATGCTCTCAGCTAAGCTTATTTTAGATATTAAGATAAGGATAACTACTGGGGGCTTTTTGCGTCTGAGTTATTTTTCGGAAGGTTTAATACATATTGAATGCTCAGGTATCCTGAGTTATAGGTTTATTAGTTTAATTAATGTAATCTTGAAAATATATCACTGTTTTATGTAGTATAGGGAAGATTTGGTGTCAGCTTGAAGGAATTGCCCGGTAAGATCATATATACCACGTTTATCGTTATAAGTTTGCCAGCAAAGGAGGGGGAAGAGAGTGTGGTTAGAATTCTGCAGGTTCTTTGATTTGCAGGAAACCCACCTGCTTTGCTGAAAAAATTCTTACCTTTATAAAAGCTTAACTGAAAACTATGTGGAGTTGGAGATTTCAGCAGTGTCTTTGGAACTGAAAGCTGGTTTTGTGCCTACGCTGAGCAGGATAATGTTTGTATCTGCAGTACGGGTAGTGTCATTGCAATTTCAGTAGTGTCCTTGTCTTAAAACTGCCAACTTTCTGTCTTGGTTAGTATATGACTGCACTGTTCTAGCAGGTGCAGTGATTGTTTTTGTAGATTGGGAGAACATTTTGATGGTGCTTTATTTGCCTATTTGTACAATGAGATACAATTTGATTGTCCTTAATCTAAAATCTGAGGAAAATTTTTAAAAAAGTTGTAGGTACTTTCTCTTCTTCTGCGCTCTCTTTAATATAGAAGAACACACTACAGAAAACGTGTTGTCTTCTAACTTAGCCCTAAGACACCAGTTAGGGATGCCATCTTCCTCTCAGTTTCGTCTTTCACAAACACACCAAACATTTCCCTGTATTATGTGCTTTTGTACCTATTTCCTTAACTCTTGGAGTCAAGGCTCTGTCACCATGTAGGAGCTTTTTCTCCGGACTCATTGTAGTGGTGCAGCTCTATTTAAGAAATCTCCAGAAAACTAAATTATATTTAGAAACTAAATTATATTTAGAAAAATCTTCAAACTTTTTTTTTTCCCCCTAAGAAAACCAAGTTGAACTGTATGGTATCAAACTTGCACCATCTTCAGTGTTATGTCATTAATGCAATTATTTTTTTCCTCTTATTTGTGGTCTTGTGATGTTTGCCCTGTAGAGTTTTCGTAGATTCGATAATAAACTGCAGCTTAAGCAGTCTTTAGTTTCTGACTGTTTCTACACTCAGCAGTAGAGTAATAGGTGCTTAAAAGAAAATTCTACTGGAGAATATATTTTAGGCTGGAGAAAACTAACTAGTCTCAAGAAAAAAGAATAAAGGAGGAAAAATAATATTTTGGAGCTGGACTTTTTTTTCCATTATTCTTTAGCAAAACATTCTTTTCCCCATAGGAAAATACACACAGTTTGATGTGTTCTAAATCATATGCTGCGTTGAGCATCGTATTTCAGAGTGGTTAGTAACATTGCCTTTTTGAATAAGGATTGGATAATTCTGCTATTCATACCATTGTTACTGTTCATTCTTCTTAATTTTCAATAGCCATGAGGGGTGAAGATAGATTTGAGTTTTTTTCGTAACTCGATTAGACTTCAGGGAAACAAAACTGTCTATAGCGCTTTGATCTGCTCTTGTATTCCTTTGTTCCATATTTTTCTTGATGCATCCTTTGAATACAGCACAAACTACTAAACAAGCATGCAGCATTGTTTCTTGCAAGTCAGTACAGGTTTTCAGAAAAGCAGCCTGTATTTTACAGACACTGTAAAGAATGGGAGAGACTTAAGTCGTGCCTTACTACTGATTTTAAGTCTTTTGTCTTTAGAATCTCTTTGACCTGGAAATCAGGGTGTTGGTGTAGCACTGGGCTGACTGAGGTTGTGAGGTGCTTGTGTTATAAATAAATGGTCTGAACACCAAAGTGGAGATCAAAACACTTATTTTGGATAATGATGCTAAAAAAGGCAACAGAGGCACAACTATGTGAAGCAAAGGCATTTCATGCTGGCTGCTGCCCAGTTTGAAATGGGCAGCTTGTCATGAGCAGCACGTTCTCAGGCATCTCCACCAGTGGTGCTCTGATGGGTCACCAAAGACATTTCAAAGATAAGTCAGTCTGACAGGTGGGAAAGTCAGCGTGGTGATGGCTGGCACACTCGTCAAGTGTGTGTGACTTCCAAAGTCAGACAGGGGCAGCAGTTTTTCTGTTGCCTTTTGCTTGGTTTTGTGCTCTCTTTCCTTGGTGGCTACTGTGGCCTGTGCTGAAGTCATACCTAGTTCCAGTTAGATCAAGAGTTGGTCACTTGTTTTGTTGGAAACCTGGGGTGGGTTGCGTTTACACTTCTCAAATGCCGGTTGATTAAACCGCTGTGATTTTGTAGATTCTGAATGTTCTTAAAAATGTGTAAGCATCCAAAGTCATCTTAATGCCACTCAGCCTGAGCAAGCTATGAGTAAAACTCATTGAGTTGGCTTCTCCAGTTCATAAGGAGAGCCTTGAGATAGTTTGAGTTAACAGAAAGTAATTACTGACACCCACTGTTCCTCTCAGGAGGGTGAAGTTTTGTTTCTTTTTGTTTTTGTTAACTTTTCAGTGATTAATAATTTCCTCAGTCTTGGCAGATGGTGGAGAGTAGCAGTTCTTCCTTGAGATGGAGTCTGTGGCCTTAGCTGTGGAACAGGTGTCAAAGGGTGCCATCTGCTAGGTCATGCATGGGGAAGGAAAGCAGAGTCCCGTCAAACAGAAGGTTATGGATTAAAACCAGAAGGTTTTACTGAAATATTGAGATGAAAGAAGCTACGGGATATGACTTATAATATAATTGCCATCAACTACGGTAACTTCAGGTGGCTGATTAGATGCATTGTGTGACTGTTGTGACTTGACATACTGTATTTAGTCAGAAGTGCAATTCATACATTGTTCCTTTAGTTTTGTTTCCCTTGGAGCTGTCCCAGTGCTCTGCTTTGTTTGTTTTTAAAAACTCGCTGACCTGGAACTATGCATAATTGTTTCTCCCGCCCTTTCAAGTACAGTGTATATAATAGACCATATTATTCACAAATCTCAATTTTTTTTTTTTTTTCATTTCTATCCTATCTGGCTTGCTTTTACAACTATTGATATGTTAAGTTTTCACAGAAGATTGCAAGTTATCTTGGACTCTCCTGTTTGCTTGCACAGGCATTAACAAACTCTTCCTTGTTTTTACCAGAGATGGTGCGCTGAGTCACTTCCATGAGAGGCTTCTGTACCACTCCAGAGCACGAATCCATTAAGGAATCAGAGGCGTGAGGGTGCACCAGTGTTCTCCCGTCTAGAAAGCGAACCCCCAAGTGAATGTATTGAAGATTTTTAGACTTGGTGGGACAAATATCTCTACCTCCAGTTTTATGAATACTGCTAGCTATGGCTGTGGAACTCTGTCTGCTGCTGCTGCTGCTTTGTGGAAGTACTATTTCAGAGGTACAGCCTATATACAAACCGCCTCCTGGGACTTTGGATTTTGGATTTGTACCATCCAAGATGTATGATACAGGTGCATACCATGAACCTGGGCCAATAGGAATTTTGTTTAAAATAGTACATGCATTCCTGTACTTAGTGCAGCCAAATTCTTTTCCTCAAGGTAAGCAGATAAACTACTTTTTAAATGAAGTTCTGTTATTGGTGTATTTATCCTATTGTAGATATGAAGACCATAATCTGGAAGTAAATGATATGAAGGCCTTTGCTAGTAGCACATGTTATGACCTGGAAATGCATGTAGTTCCATATAAAATAACATTTTTCTGCTAAGCATAGTGGAGAGGAGATTGTTTATGAAAATGAAATGTTGATGCTGTTCACAGAACTTTGCTTACAAATATCAAAGGTGTCATTGATGCATTTGAGGCTTTTTTTTCTGAACTGAAACTTTTTCCTATATGTGCATGACATAGGAGTAAAGCATAAACTGCTTTGTATTTAATATTAAATCCATCAGAGACAGCTCTCTGAGATTTGCATATTATGATAGACAGGTGGTTATAATATTGTGAGATCTAGCCTGGAAAATGGAAATTTAGCAATTTGAAAAAAAATTCATGTGTTTCCACATTCACACATCCAGTCAACTTTTATATAAGGGCAGTTCCATTACACAGCAACATGTAACTTGTTCCTTTGTAAGCTGAAGTTAAGACTTAAAACTGCATTTGTTTTATTGAGGGTTTTGCTTCTGTGCCTTTCCTACTAAGTTGTTCCTCCTTCTAAAGGAAAAGTTGAGATATCAGAAGTGCGTGCTCACTGAGGTTGCATGGATTAAAAGGTGTTTTTGGGAATTGTGTGTTTGTTGATGTGGTAGCTGTATCAACTTAACTTTTCAATATGCTTTTTGTTTCATTTAGCTCTTAAAAGAAGATGCTAATGTGCTTGCATAAGATTGGCATTTAAAATTATATTGAGGTGAAACTTCAATAGAATCTAAGAATGGTTTGTTATTGATTTCTTCTGGTGGTTTAGCTGTAACTGTGTGTGTAAAAGCTATTTATATAATTTTATAGTACATCTTTCAATTTATGTATTAAAACTTTTAGTAATTTAAAATTTTAAAGAAGTTCTTTGCTTGTGTACTGGTATGATATTTGTTTATATTCTTGACATTTCTTCTATAGCTGTAGAAGAATGATCTCAAATGAACTTGAATGAATTAATTCTATTTAGACAAGTGCCTGAGTCCCAGGTCTTAACCTGGAGAGTAGAAGCCTGGCCTGTTCCCTGAAGGATCTGTCTTCTGAGCAGGTCTTACACAAGGTGTAATGAGGGCAGTTGCATGAAGCTAACAGTAATGTCACCTTCTGGAGGAAATGTTTCCAGATATCTCTACTTTTGTGGCTTCTTTCTTTCCATTAGATATGCAGATGAACTGTTTGCCTCTCTGTGAGACCTGATATGTTCAGATTGTCATCTGCATTCAACTCTTAGAAACAGGCCCTCATTCTACCTAAAGCCCTGCTTGGATTTTTTATTGTAACATCAGAGGAAACTTGATTTCAGTGAGATGTTAACTGTGTGTTTATATTAACACAAATTTGGTCTGTACCTTCTAAGTCAAACTTAATATTCTATGTCCTAAGCATGTAAATAATCGTTTAGTCTAGAATTTATGATCAAGATTATAGTACACCAGTAGGTGTTATGAAATCCAGCATTGAAGAGAAAGCAGACATCCAGTAGTAAATCACTTGTTCTTAGCTTGTCTGCTTTGAATACTTCATACCTCTCCTTCCTTCCTTGCACATATTTTTTTGCCAAATCAGTCCTTTTAGAAGTTTGTTTTCCATTATTTGCATTAGGTGAAGTGCTTCTCCCATGTCCCCACATACCTCATTGCAGATTTGACGGATCATGTCGGTTTGAGTTATACCATTTAATTGGTTAATCCCTATAATCTCTTTTGCCATATGCTCTTCTATTTTCATGTTCAGTGTATCAATGGTGTAGTTACATATTTGAAATGTTTGGGGTTTTTTTAACTGCCAACTTGAAATAGAGTTAATTGTGATTCAGACATGAAAATAAACATAATCACAAATAGGCACAGAAAGCAAGCCTTTTGATGTTTCTGACTCAAAACTTCATCATTCCTGTTGGGCTGGTGCTTCAGAAGAGTTAGCTCCAGGTTGATGTCCTGGTATATTGCATGTAACCATAACATATAGGAGATGCATGACTCATGTGCAGGAATTGGCATAAATCATTTAGAACTTTGATCTTAGTATTTTTTTTTTCCCCTAATACTTGGAAGCACGTATGTAGTTTTCCAATCTACTGTTAGTACTCTTAGCTGGGAGGTAAAAAGTTACAGGATTGTCTAATTGCATGTATATATTCCTGCATTTGCAAGTCATTTTTGTGCTTGCAGTAGTGTTTTCATGGAGCTGAATATGTTACAGTATACCATTGATACTGCTTCAGTCCTGAGTATGCCTTTTAGGAAGAAAGTTAGTAACATGAAGCAAAATATGAAGTTCATCAGAGTCTTTAGGAAATGTTGTTCTTGAAGTATTCGCGTGCTGCTAAGCCTTAACCTTTATTTAAAGCTTCTTATATGCTACTTAAAAGTTGAAAGGAATCACTTCATTTAAAGAAAAAGAAATTAGTCAAGAAATATTTTGTAAGTTTTCTTTTTGTGTTAAGTCTAAGCAAGTAATTTACTCGCTTCTAAATTTGTTCACGCCGTCTGGTTTGTGGACATACCTGTTAAATCTAAACATAGATTAAGTTGTAAGTTATTAATGGGATTAAATATAGTGCTTTTGTGAAGCGCAGTAACAGAACCAGGGAAAGGAACTGTAACTCATTAAGTTTTTTTAAATTGCTGAATCTTTAAGACTAGCACTGTGCTATTTGGATATGGTGAGAAGCTAGTTTGAAAAAAGTGAACTAGGATATCTGATTGCAATGCTTCAGGGAGCGTAAATAGATTTTGCTTTCAACTCCCATCAGACAAATACTTTGTCCTCACTAGGTGAAGTGCTGGTGTATATGGGAGCGAATTTGTTCCCAAGCATAAGGGAAGCAGCTTCCACTTTGAGTTCATAATACACCACAGTGGAAGACTGTATTGGGTCACTAGTTTGCTACCTGAGGCTCAGCAGATCTCTTTAATCTTACTGTGCCCTGTTTCCTCCAGTTGTACCATGAACATGATGTTGCTACTGCTCCTTTTTTTGAGGACTGTGTAGGATAGGGAATCATTAGTCTTTCCTGTTAAATAGCACCACTTACAATAAATAGATGAAAATGGGAAAATTACAAGTTATTTCTATTGGTCAGCCAAGGGGACATCTAACAATACAAATTGTCATTTTTTTTTCTTACTTAGAATCTGTCTAAAGCAAAGCGTTAATTTATTAATGAAGTCAGTTCATGATTGTGACATGGTGCATGTCACCTGTTGTGTTGAAGACCTTCAGATATGAACTTGGTGTAGACAGGGCATGGTCAGTATGATCCTCTGGCTGCTATGAATATCTTATCATGGCTTTGTCTTTGTTCCCATGGAAACCAGTTGTTAGTTGCAGTAAGATGTCATTAATCTGAGATTCCACTTGCCAGCATGATGTGCACAACAAATCTTTGGCTTCACAGCTTGTGTCTTGCAATGAAAATGTGAAGAGTTCACAAAGGAAATAAGCTGGCAATAAAGCTCCTGCTCCTATTTTTTAAGTGAAATAAGACAAAAATTTACAGGCCTGTGTCCTTTAGCTGAATGTATTGCAGGACAACTGTGCCACTTATGTTAAGTTACAACTGCTTTGTTGCAGCTTCTGCTTTTTATTATGGATCATCTTGTTTCTGCTGCAGCAAGAATAAAACTTTAACATTAAAACCAGCTGTTGAATGCAGGTACTTCATGGGCAAAATTTATCATGAAGATTTGAATGTACTATTTACCTGTGGAGAACAAGAACAAAACTGGTTTTCAGACCTGGACTAAGTCCCTTGATTCTTTATGTTTGTGGAGTCTCACTTGGTGAACAGTTTGAGTGTACGACTGAGGATCATAACTTCAGTATTTTAATGCAAAGTCCTGTCTCTGACACTGTTCACTGGTCCTTTCTCTGCGCCTGGGCAGCCTGTAAAGCAGCTGCAAATTGTGGAGTTCAGCAAGTTAGTCTTGTGTTCCCTGTCGCTGCAATTAATATCTCACATGAGTGTATTCAGCAATTAAAACATTTTGAACATTAGAAACAAACAACCCACATAACTTGATGTGAAAAAAAAAAAAGTGTGTTTCTAGCTAGTATAGCTGTAATAGAAAATGCATATGCAAAGCCCTGTTGTAGGTAGGTTTGAGCTCCTGGGATATTGACTTTTTTTATGTTAGCTGTGTTGTATGTGAGGTTCTAAAGTAAATAATAGAACCACTTTATCACCCCCTCAGTTAAAAACTCAGGAAATATTTTTTTTTTTTTCTAAAAAAGCCCAACTTCTCTGCCTTTAGTAACTATTCAGTTTTTGGTTGCCCATTTTTACTGTAGTTTTGCTTCCTGTTAGTAATAAATCTTCCACAGCTCCCATACAAAAACAAAAAAACCCACAAACAAACAAAAAACTCTCATGCCTTGGATGTTGCAGCACTAGAGCTAAATCAGTTATGCGTGCCTGGTAATGCTCTTTTGTTTTTAAACTCGAGACTTTCCCAGGAACATTGGGCATATCTGCACCAGCATGCAGTGAAAGGATCGTGCTCTGGCTCTGACTCGAGTTCTGACTTATGTGCAGATGCTAAAGTTAAGCAACATAAGATACTGCTCAAGTACCCAAAGCAATTACGACCTTTTATAAAAACATAAATGGCAATATCCTTTTTTCCAATTGTGTGAAGTCTCAGTTTTAGTCTGAGTGTGAAACTGCACTGATGGGACGGACTGCTTTATTGAGCTAGTGTTTGACAGTTACAGTTCTGTGTGTGTGGGTTGGTTTTCTGAAAGCTTACGTCCTGGAGCTGGGTTGGAAGTACATCAGCCATTGCTGGTACAGGAGCTGAGAAGAACGGAGGAAGAGCAAGACCTGTCCTTCAGCGAGTGAGCTGTTGGATTGGCTGAGCTGTATTGTGAAATTGCAGTTTCACTAAGCTGTAGAGTCAGTGCCCTTACCACATCCCTGTAGCTGTTTGTGGGGTTTGTGTGTTTGTTTCCCCAGCACTGTGGCTAAAGCTGTGATGTGAATTAGGGTGCTCCTTTATTTGGTAATATGGTGTATACATTGAAAGAAATACCTTGTTTCTAATGTTGGAAATACTGGGGAAGATGGGGCTGTAGGAAGACACAAGATAAATCAGCCTCTTCTGTTCTCTGCCCACTTATATACATTTAAGGAAATAGTGTTTAAAAAAAAAACCAAACTGTTGCTCATTTCCTGCTGGGAATTCAAGAGATGCTCTGCATGATGACATACCCATGTAAACAAGGAACACCAAGAACATTTTCTGAAGCAGATTTAAGGCCTGTTTTTTTATTTTCTTAGGCATCAGAAGAGTAATTCCCTTTTCTCTGAACTCTTCCAAACTGTAGATTATCTAACAGATTGCCTGTCAAAAAGATTTTTTTTTGTGGACAGGGAGGAGACAGAGATTTTAGGGAGGAGAGTCTTATACGGATTATCCACTAGAGGCTACTACAGAAAGCTACGGAAGACTACAGTTGCAGACTTTAACACTTCTGTGATGTATTCTTGCCCACTTCTGGATTATGTAAGCAAGGAATCTCTTTTGCAGACAGGTATTATGTGGAAAAAATGGAAGTCAATTTTTAATCAGTGTAGCAGAGCTGATCATTTGAAAATCTTGCACTGTACCCACATCTGGAATCTGTTCTCTACAATATCCTCAGTGCTTACCCTGAACTGGTTTAATACTGCCTACCAGCTATGCTTAGGAGAAAAAAAAGATGCCTTGACAGGGACTGGAAAATGACAATCCAGCTTCACGATTTCAACACTGTCAGAACCAGAAGGGGGAAAGCAATGAAAATTAACCTCAAGCAGAGTTTGAGGGAGTTGGATTCCTTTCTGTGGGGTGTTCGAAAGTGGCATCACAGCTGTGCAATGGGCTGGAGCACCTCAGGCAGTGCTGCCTCTTGGAGGCGAGCTTACAACAATACATAACATGGGCCTGCAGCTGGGTGCTATTAAGACCCTGCTTATATTTCCTAGACATAAACTGCCTTCCATCACTTCCAGTTTAGACAACTGTGTCCTTTCTGTCTGTTTGGAATGCTTCTTGGCAAGTGGGTTGGACATTTTGGGCATTTTCTGGGTGAGGTATTGAGCTGGCTCAGGAAACCTACTGATAGTTACAGCATGGGCAATGTCAGGCCAGTGCTTGAAACTGCTTCTACCCTATTCTCTTTGTGGGTGTTAATGGGAGACACAAGGTACAACCAGAGCTGATCAGCAGCATTCCCTGCCTTGGTGTGCAGGGGATGCGTTCTGGGCACAGCTACGGCTGCCAACTACAAGGAAGGGAAGGGTCTGAGATACAGGATGGTGTTGTGACAGAAGGTGGCCTTGTTTGTTTATTGTTTTAGGTAAAGAAGCTTCATTGATAGGGTTTGTATATCTTTAAAGAAAAAAGCAAAGGTACCATGTCCTAAAAACATGTGGATCTAGGTAATTAGTACTACTGTGTGGTGTGTGTATTGGGGGTGGGGTGATAATGTCAGATATGTTGAATGTAGCGTGGCGCCTGTGTACTAGAAATTACAGTAAGACACTGAATTAAGCTCTGCGTGCATTTGTTTTTCTTAACTTCTCTAAGAGATTGGCCATCTCATTTAGTATCTCATAGCAAAGATAAGCAACTCAGGCTTTGACCAAACTGGTGCCTGAGTTTTGCCCTTCAGATGCCAGTGCACAATCACAGTCAGAGCACACTAGGTGAGGAAGACAGTTCTTTGTGTCCCTACCTCTGTAAACAAAACTAGTCAGGAAATGTAAAAGCATGAAAGCTTCTTGAAGACTTACAGAACATACCTGCAGCATCTTGTATGGTGAGAAATGGGATGGAATAGGTTTTAGGTCAGCCATATTCTCTGGTAACGTATTGTTTGTGAACCTCTTTGCAATTTATCTGTGAGTGCAGACACCTTATGGGTTTTCAGGCTGCTCTGCTGAGGCTCCGTGATTTTTTCTGATTTAACAATGGCAACTACTCTGCTGTCCATCCTCCCTCTTCGTTTAATTTTTACAAGCTTATCTATCCACATAATGTTGAACCTCATTGTCTTTTTTAACTGGTAGTTCATGGAACTGATGGGGAGAGGGGGTATGTCACTGACCTTGCTGGAATAATGTTTTCACAAGCCTCTAAGGGACTCTCAATTCCTTCATCTTCTTGGCTGTAATGAAGCATTTTATGTTAATCATGTGAGATACTGTACAGATACTGCCTCTTATTGGAAAAAGTCATTTGACTCTTGTCTTTGCTATAGACCATCATAATTAGATAACAGTAGCCAACCCCTCTCATTTTTTGTCTGACAATTTGCTTAGGTTGTCGTTTACAGAGCAACAGGCTCTTAGGTCTTGTTCAATGATAGCTTCTTCTTGGATGATGTCAACCAAAGTAACAAGAATTTGATGGATCTTTTGTGGGAGATTTGAAGGATTTTCTTGAGGTTGTTGTGTGGATGAGTTTCTGTTAGATGGAGATTTCTGAACTAGCCAAAGGAATCTCGAGGCCAGCGCCAAGGCTGAAAAACAACACCTGCTTTGGGAATGAGGCAATTCTATAATAACAGGGCCTCAATAAGAGGTAAATTAACAAGACCTATTAGCAGTGAGACTTGGGCGCGTGGACAGTTCGTGAACATGGACAATATTCAATCAGCTAATGCATGCTTGGAGCGTGGACGTGTGATCAGGAAATAACTGCATATATAAGGAGGCTTGTTTCTGTAATAAATGGCTTCGCTTGAATTAATATTGGATTTTGTGGAGTCCATGAGTTTTTGCCCTCGCAATCTTTGTAACAAGTCTTTCTGCAGTCCTCATGTTCAACATTTAATACATTTAAATTTATGAGAATTAGTTGTTTTTACTCACCTTTTTCTCGCTCTTGGGTGTTTTTTTTTCCTTCTCACGATGCTTTGTGTAACTTTTAGATCTTAACAAAAGTGATGCTTTTTTTTTTTTTCCCTCAGTGAATATGCACTACTCAAAAGTTGCTGGAGCAAAATAAATGTACAAGTATTCATTTTTGTTGTTTCTGTCATCCTTTTAACAGTATTAGATCTTTCCACATTGAAATCAAAGCTTTTGAGTGTGCTACTTCCTTTTCCACAAGCAAATTATCATCTTGTTAGAAGGGAAACCAGTTGCCATGAACATCAGCTATTGTAGTTTAAGCTGACTAATCTATCACTATACATCTTGGTGTAAAACAAACAACAAACCCACAACTGCTTTGACACTTTTTTGCAATGTGCAGATACATTTCTTCTCATCTAAAACCAGTTCTGTGATTAAATTATTACCTATATTGCATTATAACATAGTCAAAATGCCTTATACCAAATTGTTTTAGTTTTGTGAACTTTCAACAATGATTACAGTTGTGAATGTGAATATTCTTACTACTACTACTAAGTGTTGCTTTGGCTGCCTAATTCAGCTGAAAGATGGGTGCTTCTGTACGGAACAAATACAAACTTGAGGCCTAATTAACTTTCTTCAGAGTAGTGACCTTTACTTCTGCTTTGTTTTTTTTTGAGTGAAGTAGTGATCTCTGTAGTATCTTGAATCAATATGTGTGCCAGTTATTGAACATACATGGAAAATTGTGGCCCTTGCAGAAATGGGAAAACAGGGAGAGGGAATTCTGTGGAATCTCAGTGAAGCTGCCAGAATGCCAGTCACTGAGGTAATCATTAATAAAAGCTGGTGCCAGCAGGGCTTCGGCATGTCACTCCCAGTTATTTCCAATAACTCAAGTTATGCAAATGAGAGAGGATTTTCTGTGCTTTCCTCAGTTTACAGCAACTTCTGAAAAAAGGAGTAGGAAAAATGCTATTGTTCATACAGTCTAAATATTTGCTGCTTCAATCAAAGTTGCAAGTCCAATATGTCTACACAACCCACACAACCAAGAAGTTGCTCAGACTCTGCAGTGTGTTAAAACAGACAAGCATGTACAGTGCACCAAGTTAAATCTTTGCCCGTAATCTGTTGTAAATCCTTACCAGATGGTGGCCTAAAGAGAACTTTAGGTAGCTACTGCAAACAAAGTAAGTGGCAAAAAATAGCTGCCGTGGCACAATGTGCTATGGAAGTTTTGTTGCTTTCAGAGAATGAGAGAATGTGGTTTCTGTGTGGAATACTTCTTCAAAGCTTTCTACTCGACTTTGTCCCTGTGTGATATATGCAAATTTATTGCAGCCTTCTAAGCAAAGATTTTTCTAAAGGCTTTTTCTCTTTTTGTTCTTTCTCCAAAACTTCAGCAAGAACAGAACTTTCTTTGTAGCAAAGAACAACCCTGCAAAGGTTATTTTCAAAGGAGAAATCTTTCATTCTGGGTGTCCTGTAACAGTCAATATTGCGTCAATTTCTTTTTTTCTTTAAACCTTTTCCTGAGGAGGCTCTTTAATGTGGTCAGTGTACGCTGATGGAAAGCAGAATGTGCCTAAAGAGAAAGTGTGGCTGCACTAAGGGAACGAACTCAGGTTTGGGGCAGCTGTAAGATGTGAGGATTTTCTGTGGAAGACGTAAAGTTGGGGAACTTTTTGTGTGTGCAAATCAAGTTCATTGACTGTTACTATTATCTGATCCACTGGTGTATAATTTCTTCAGTGGCTCAATGGTATTTTCTGTCAGGAAGGGTGCAAAGGGGGTCTCCTTAATTTTGTGTTCTGGTTACTGCTGCCTGCTCATTCAGCAGCTGTAGCTGCTCTGCAATTCCTGCTCTTCAGCAGTTGCACCATGCTCAGTCCTATCTGTGCTCTGGTTAAGTATCAAGCTGTTTAGGCTATTCCTACAGTTTCAGTCCTGCTCATAGCTGCTCATCTCTCCATTACCTATTTTGTATTGCTGCTCTACTCTCTCGTTGCCCCTCCATTGCACCCAGTAGAGGTGAAGATTTATTTCTATGTGGTCTAGTAGCTTGTCCTTTCAACTATGAATAAAGCAGTATCTGCTTAACAAGTCTGCCAAGACCATAAAAATGCATTTACTGTGTTTTTGCTGGTGTCAGGTTGTGTGTTGCTGGATTTTGAGACCAAGCCAGAGTACTGTAGGATAAGTGAATTTCTCTTGCTTTTGATCAGCATGTGATTAAAGAATGTGAAGTCAAACTGGAAATGGATGGTGATTGTGTTGATGAGAGAAAACAGCATATTGAAGGCAGAAGAGGGTGAAAAGACAGATTACTGTAGCAGATGAGATGAGACGTTAAAATACTTAAACAATTTAGCATGTATTAATCATTTTTTACCTCTGTTCAAGCAAGTTCTTCCAGCCATTGTAGAATGACAGGCTCTAAGCCTTCATTTTGTGTGTCAGTGGTGAGGTACAGCAGCAAGGTTCCTTTCTCGCCTTTTTTCTCATCCAGCAGCCCGGCTGATGGTTTAAGGTTATATTTTTTGCATGTTATTTCTTTAATGTGGGTAAATAAACAGGTGATTGAACAGATGATTTCCTTTCACTGTCTCTGTAGTTTAACTACTTGATCTTGTGTGTGGGCTTCAGCAGTGAGGGAAGGTGATTGTCACTCAGGAATTGTACTTGAAGTCAAGAAGGCCGGAATGGCCTCTTGTGAGGAGCAACAGGGTGGAAGCCAAACCAGCCTGATGTTCTCAGTAACTCAAGGAAAAAAAAAAAAAAAAAACAAAAAAAAAAACAACAAGGGAGAATTATATAGAGAAATAGCTTGCCTAATTTTTAAATTGTCGGGAGAACTTGGCTGAGAAGGCTGTTTTTTTTTTTTCCTTAGTTTGGGGACAAGGGTTATCGCCCAAGTCTCTCTGAGGGAGACGTGGAGAGAGGAGTGAACCTTTTGAATCTGGAGGTGGAAAGGAATGGTCTAGACTATACAAGTTACTGCATGGATTAGACTCCTCATCTGTGGACTGAAGTGGTCTCTTACTGTGTGGGAAGATCTCCACACCTCAGACTTCCCACTTGGCCTACAGCGTGAGTTTTCTTCTTGCTCTGCAGAGAGAGGACAGGCAGCACAGGGTGGGCAATGTGGCGGGGCCATTTCTGCAGTCTCTGCACCAGTGTTCATGGTGGATTCTTCGGCCACAACTTCACCAAGCTGCCAATCATGCTCTGCAGTGGAACCAGAGCCAAGTGATTGCTGTGTCATTAGAAACAGGGAGAGTGATTGGGGTTGGTTGGTAGGAAAGGGGAGAACCCTGGGTTACCTGCTGAAGGAGACCTCTTCAGTGGGAGCTGAATGTGACCGTACTCAAGTCTAACGGCTGGAGGCTTTCTAACCTTGGGGAAGCAACCAAAGCCCCAATCTAGTCAAAGCAAGTGTTTTAAAATATCAATAAACTGAACTTGCAGTAAGACTTGTTATAAGATTTTTGTCTGTGATGGTAAGTCTGAAAGGCTAATAAGACCTTCCTGTTTTTCTTGGCCTTGCAAGAGTTATTCATTAGTCTGAGCCATAATTAGAGAGGAAAAAAAACAAGCTTGAAATAATTTTAATTCATTGATTTCAGACTAATTATTGCTGCTTGTTTATAACACTAAATGGTCAGACTGACCCATATTCAGAAGGACGCTGAACTGTTCAGTGTGTGTATAGTCCATTGACTCTGTGTTATAGATGAAGGGGAATGGGATGAAATACTATGATATGCATTAGAATGAGATAGCATTAAAGCAGTTATTAATTTATCATGTACATTATCTATGTAATTCCCCCCTGTTGTTCTGAAAAATCTCCATTCAGTGCAATGTGAATGCTTCCGTCATGGTTCTTATTGGTTTGCTTGAAGTCCTTTTCATGATAGAAGCCTAATATCTTATATTATGCATAAAAAGATAAATTAATTTCTGGCATAATTAGATTAATGCTGGAGTTGCACTATAACTGAACAGGCTCAATGGAATTGTTTGAGTGAAGATGAAGCATAGCATTCCCAAAGGTTTTACTCCAGCTGTTTTCCTGTCACCTAGATTTGAAAAGCTTTCTTAGCAGAAGAATTTGTAACTGATTTATGTCGGTACTTAATAGCCAGATAGCAAAAATAATAGAGATTCAAAAATAAGCTATCCTTTTCTGTAGATCACTTCTAAGAAGCAAGCCTGGTGCTAACCTCATTTCCTTGTCTGAGTAATGAGATATTGAGTGTATGCACAATACGTGTGCAGTGCAGGAGTTGGTGATTATGTTTTCTTAACTGGGGCTCCTCAGAGGTGCTTAATATTTCATCACAAATTGCATTGGTAAATTAACAGTTAATCTGGCTAGTTAGATTTACTAGGGCAGATGGCATTTTGCATGTGTGATGAGGGCAGGAAGGAGAGAGAGCAAAGCAGTAATGTAATTAGCTGTGTAAATGAATCTAACAAGGTAAATCTCTTTAACCCCAGTGATAAAATGTGTTCTGTGCTAAAGCTTTGGATTACTGGTCCTGTGAAACAATGTGTGCAGCTGGTCAAGCTGAGATTTCAGAAGTAATCTTGTTAATTTGAAAATAGAGGACACCACTTTTTATCCCACCTTCCGAGCACTTTTATGTTTGAAACAGAAATCAGCCTCAAAGTGGTACTCTACCAGTAAAGCCGAAGAGAGTCGTGTGGATTTACCTTAGTTCAGCTTTAAATGAAAACTTGTTTGAATGATGGCCATGAGATGTTCTAGCTAGGGAGGAAAGATGCTTCACTAAAACAAATGAAAATCACAGGCTGAATTAAATGTGAACTGAGGTGTCTCTGCACTGTGCTACAGGGAGCAATGTAGAAATAGGTGAAAATATGATACTTGTGTTTCTACCACACCTGGCACAGGACATTCCCACACTTAACCTGTAAGTGCTGCAGTGGTAACCATGATTACTGTCAATGTAAAACCTAACAGAATCATAGAATACTTTGGGTTGGAAGGGACCTTTAGCAATCACCCAGTCCAATCCCACCTGTAATGAGAAGGGAGATTTGTGATGCTGCAAAACTGCAGATGCGTGTTTGTGCTTACAGATGGGTGGGTGAGTAACTGTAGGTAACCTCACATTCAGTTATAGCCAAATGTATTTTGTAATGGAAATGTATATGACTTCCACATTTCATTTGTGTCATAGTTTAAGTCCAGCTGGCAACTCAGCACCAGGCAGCCACTTTCTCGCTTTCCCCCAGTGGGACAGGGGAGAAAATCACAAGAGTAAAAGTGACAAAACTCATGGGTTGAGATAAAGACAGTTTAATAAGTAAAGCAAAAGCCATGCACATGAGTTAAGCAAAACAAGAAATTCCTTCATTGCTACCCACTGGCAGGCTGGTGTTCAGCTGTCTCCAGGAAAGTCGGGCTCCATCACATGTAACGGTTACTCGGAAGGACAAACACCATCACTCTGAACATCCCTGCTTCCTCCTTCTTCCCCCAAAATATATACTGAGCATGATGGAATATCCCTTTGGCCAGTCAGGGTCAGCTGTCCTGGCTGTGCCCCCTCCCAGCTTCTCGTGCACCAGCAGCTTTCTCCCCAAACGTCTGTGTCTCAGTGTGAACATTTGAGGTTCTTAGGGACACGGTTTGGTGCCAGAGTTAGGTTATGGTTGGCCTCGATGATCTTAAGGGTCTCTTGCAACCAAAATGATTGTTATTCTATTGCTTGGAACAACCAAAACATGAGTATATTGTCAACATTCTTCTAGTACGAAATCCAAAACACAGCACTATACTGGCTGTTAGGAAGAAAATTAACTCTATCACAGCTGAAACCAGGACAATTTGAAATGAATTAACTGAGATTATGTCTAATCCAGTTGATACTGCAGGCTATTGAAATAGTATTTTTGTGGCAAAGACTGGTCAATCACTGTGTGCTGCCTGGTGATTAGAACACCCTGTTTCTTCTGAAAAATCATTACAAAGTAATAGAAGTAGTAAATCCTTATTCAGCAGAGAAAACTCACATTCTGGAAAATTAAGGGGGGAAAATGGGCTGTGTAATACTAGCTATTGTGCTAGGTATGAAACCTGTATTATTGTCACTGTTTGATTTATTCAGTCCATGTGGGAAGTATTCCCACTTCTTTTCAGGCTTTCTTGGTTATAATAAATCTAAAGGCGTTTTAGTTTCTGATGAACAGGCTTTAGAGCCTCTAAATTTCAAAAGCACATTGAAAAGTCTGTTTCCTTCATCAATTTGTCATAGTGTATTCAGGTTGATTTCTGTCTTTTTTGTTTGTTTTTTGACTAGCAGGCTATATATTATGGAAACAGTATAAATAAAAACAGTATTAGGAACATTCTCGGCAAGTAATCAGTGCAAGATTTTGTTTTGGTTTTGGTTGAAGTATTGGATGTTCTCCTTGGAGATACTCAATACGTGACTGGACATGGCCCCAATTAACCTGCAGTGGGTGACTGTGTGCTCAGCTGGGGGTTGGACTCGATGATCTTGGGCGTCCCTTTTCCTGTCCTCTGTTTCTCTTAAGTAGTTTACATACGTGTACACATACGCATACAGATTGCCATAAATATACATACATCTACAGATGTATGTAAAACAATTTGAAATGTCTTTTTGTTTCATTTTCATTTATGATGGGGACAGATACTCAACTAGAAGAACGGATACAAATTTTGGACTTCTATTTAACAGGAAAGGCTAATGTTTTTAAAATGTTATCTTGTACTGGTGCCTGACAGCAGGAAATGTATCAAAGGAAGCTTTTGTCAGTAATAAAATTTAGCTTTCATGCATGCTTCCTGGCAGTGCTTTCACTCCTCTATTAAATAATTTATAATAAAAAGTCAGCATGATTATAGGGTAACTTGAGAATAATTTAAATTAAAAGGGACCTTTGGAGGTCATCAGGTCCAATGCTTTTCCAAAGCAAGATGAACCTCTGAGTTAGGAGGAGGCCAGGCTTGGATTTTTTTGAGAGGCGAACAGTCAGTTTGGAACCTACAGGCCCTTTATTGATCCCCAGGATAGGTAACTCACTGGATTTCCTCAAGTATATTCAGTTGCATATGGGGAGACTAATGCTGGGGCAGTAGCACCTTGAAGCGCATCTCTGTATGAACATGGGGAGCAGAGCGCTCCTCCTCGAGGTGTGCACTGTGTAGTGTCCTCTTCATCAGGGGAGACCACAAGTTCAGTCTGTCACTTCTCCCAAACTGCCAAACGGTGCTGCTTCTCCACAGCCTGGCATGGGGCATTCAGAGCTGCTCATGGCCCTCAGAGGCTCTGCAGAGCTGGGGTTTCCCCCCTTCACATGCAGGGGGGTCATGGAAACGGCCGGGAGTTCCCAGCACAGATTCGATAGCATTGGCAAAACCTCGATAAGGGTAGGCTGGGGACATCCCTAAAAGGGGATCCATTCATTGCAGCTGCTGGTGTTTACTGAAAGGAACTGGTGTGGTGAAATGGTATTTATAATGCTAACTGGCACTATTTGTATTAAATTCCTACTTTCTTCTTTTTTTGGTGGTTGCTGTATTTTGTCTACATTGTGAACAAGTTAGAAATGAGTGTGTTAGATGGAGCTGCATGCACAGTAATTTGGCACGTGTTAGGCTTTGGGATAATGTTGGCAAGAATAAGGGCTTTCTTCCTTGTAGTCATCGTTAACATTCTTGTTTTACACATTATCTATCAGTTCCGTGTGTGTGTGTGTGTGTGTATATATATATATATATATATATATATATATATGCATGTGTGTATGTACTTGTCATAAACATGAAGCAAAGCTGATATCTGAACTTTGTCCAACTAACTGATAACGTTTGGGATTCACTTTTAATAATGATGCTATGGTACAGAGGATGACCTCAGAAAAACATTCACTGTATTTCAGCAGGAATTCATCGATAATCTGTGCATCTTCCTGTCAGCTCATAAAATACACAGTTGGTTAAAAATGTTGCTACTAGACAGGTTTATGGAAACAGTTATATGCTTGCCTATGCTGTTGATATTTGTTCTTAATATTATCTTGCCTGCCTAACTGTAGAATTCATACTATCATCTTTCCTCCATTTTTATTATTTATGTTGTTTAAAACTCTGGAATATTCTTGCTTATTTTCAGATCTCATCAGAAAACTAGCACAGCAGAAGTTTGGAAATACACAGGGCGATTATCAAAAGGTAAATTGTCTATCCATAGCTGCATAAAGTGATGAAAACAGTTACTTTGAAATTCAGTTTTGTTTCTAAAATAGGAAATAGTATTTTAGAGTTATAAAAACAGATGCAAGAATGGAATTTGTGAATGATGTGTATGATGGTTTTATGCAAAATTTGGGACCAAAACCTTTCAAAAAAATATTACAAAGAAAATTTCTTAAGCCACTGTAAAGAAGCTATGCATAGTTAAGGTTCACTTACAAATTCTAGCTGTAATGTGATTGTGGTGTCTGTTGCACAAAGATTGAAGGTGCTTTGTATAGAAAAATACTGCTTTTACTTAAAAATGCTTAGAGAGAACCATTACTGCTCAGCTCTTATGTTAGCTTCAGTTTTTGTCCTCAAAAAGCAGAATTTGTATGCTGATTCTGGTGCCTTTGTAAAATGAACTTTCCATAGCCTACTTATAAAGTATATTTTATTTTACATAATGTGCTAATCACACCAAGGGTATTTTCCATTCTGTCTTTAGGTTTGTGATTACCCTGTAACAGCTGAGATTCAGAGGGTAGCAAGAGAAGGTAGAATGTAGTGTAGATCTGATGTTAGGTAGTTCTTAAGGCTGGTACCCCATTTTGGAAGCGGTGTCACAGGCTGAGTGCCTGCAATAGGACCCTTAACCAGGCCCACACGATGGACATGTGAGCTACTTGCTTGTAGTCCCTGCAGCATGAGGTGCCTGCCAGCAAGATGCATATGGAACTCGGGATCCAGGCACTGATCCTGGAATCAGGATGACCTGAATGGTCTTAGGATTTGATGGGGGAAAGCCCTGTGCTTCCTTATCTTTCTGACAATGAACCTGTCACTCCAGAAGCGCAGTAACCTCTGCATGGCCTCCAAGCATGTGAGTATTGCCGTTATGCTGCAGCAAGTTACTTTTGCTGATCCCACACGCGTGTTTGGTGGGGCTCGGTGAGCCTGGTGCATCACAGGCTGTGCCCACACAGCCAGCGAGGAACACAGGGTGGTCTTGGTTGGCAGAGTCTTTGAACAAAACCATTAGACTGTAGGTGGTATGCATGCTTGTGAGTGTCATCTTTAGTAACTACTGCATAAGTTGTGAGAAATTTGACGCTAATGACAACTGTAATCCTGTGTAGTGGAGACACTTGTTAAAATACTGTGGGGTGGCAAATACAACATTAGGTGTGCTTAGGACGTAAACCAGACATTTATAGGTCCTGATTTTGACCTGAATACAATGCAAAAATTTAAATTTGGGAAAGAAAAATCCATTTAGACAAGTGGGAGAGTCCCTCAGAAGACAGAAGCATCAATGGGAGGCAGCTGTGAAGAGGCCAGCAGGACTGTAGATGTGTCCCTGGAGGGATTTTCAGTGGGGCAGGGAAGTGTGAATGTCACTGAAGGGGGTCGGTAGGTAGTTAGAAATGTCGCCTGTGGTTTTGATCACTCAGATTCAGGGAGAATTAGAACAGAATGAGTTCAGAAAATGTCTATTAGAATGATCTGGGAAAACACACAGGTCTTCAGAGGAGACCGGAGGAGTTTGCTTAGCTTAGCAAAATAACTGATAAGGGAGATGATAACTCCTTATAAATATATATGGAGAGGAAACACCAGGAAGAAAAAAACCTGCTATTTGGGCAAAAGATGGTGCTGTCACAGAGGCAAAGGGGCAGAAAGGGGCCACATGTACATCCACATAAGTAGACTCCGCTCTGTGTACAGCCCTTCAGGAACAGGCAATCTGCTTCTGATATTTATCCTGTTACATTTCCACTGTTGCTTCTCTGTACTTTTTTTTTTTAACCTATTTGTGGAATGTTAGTGACCCAAGAGGCCCTTCCCACTTCTGTGCTGTGTGTCCCAGTGTGCCCAGTTGGACTCCTACCGTCCCGGTCCCGCTGTCCCCGGTCAGGGGCAGCAATCTGCCAGGCCAGCCCAGCAGCTGCCGTGCCAGCCCCGGGGAGCCAGCTCGCTGTTGCTGCGGTTGCTTCACTTCTGCAGGGACGTGGCCTTGCTCAAAACGTTCAAAATCATATTCTCTACCAGATTTTTAAGGAAGGGTAAGCATTTGTTTTCCTACTATTGAAAGTATAGCTCCAAATATGATTTTGAACATTTTAAGCGTATCGTGCAGTAGGAGTTTCATAAAGGTGTGTGTGACACTGAAAAAAAAAACAGACAAGGTTTCTGATTCTCACACATCAGACCTTGGGTTGAGGGGTCTTGCTGCCTTTAGCTTGTCAACTTTTTCTGTTTATGAGAGAAGGGAAAGCATTATCAGTCATCAGCTTGTCATACAGAGATGAGGGTAAAAAAAACACAAGAAATTCTATTTCCATTGTGGAAACAGAAGAGGAGTTTGGTTCTTCTGAAATTCCTGTTTAGTTTTCTGTATTTTTCCAAAATTACAGATAAGAAATCAGTCAAGAACCTAACAAATAGACTTCTTAAGTCTTTCTTGAATGCTTTTTCTTTTTTACTTTTAAATAATTTAAAATAAACCTCTGTATGATTAGTTTAAAGTGAGGGTGGATTTTCTGTGTAATGTGTTAAGGTCCCAAAAGTGTCACTAAAACTGCTGCTTTTATGCCAAAATAAAATAATCATTGAGAAGAAAAACTTAGAAGTATCATGAGTTAGTTATGACAGGTGGAATTTGTGGAACAAATTGCAAAGCCACAAAGTAATGCAGCTTCTGGCCTTCTGTTTGTGAGATGTGCTAGGGACTATATGAAACAGATGCTCAGTGTAGAAGTAACTGGTCTGTCCTTTTAATATGGAAATATGTGTGGGTCAAACCCTAGATTCCTTTCATTTACCAAAGAAACCAGAAATTATCTGCTATGTATTTTATTGTAAATAATTTTCCATGATTATTTAATGGTGCTTCTATGCATTATTGTACTTCAGTGGCTTTTTATTATTGTTTCTGTGTTGTTAATTGTTTTGGTTATGGTTAATTGTTCATTATTCACGTGATTTGTTTTTGTGCATGCTGCCTGTGTATTATACACGTTCTCCATTTGTTTTGACTTCCACAGCCAGAAAATGTTGTCCTGACTCTTCAGGTAATGTCTTATGGTTGATGTGCAGCTTTGAGATGAACTAACTGTGTCTGTATGCACTATTTCTATTAAAACATCCATACCTACTTTTAATGTATTTAAAATGTATTTTTCCATCTAACCTATTTTAAAATTTGTTATAAAATAATTTCTGAAGTGTTCAGCTAACTAGAAAACAATAATTCTTTTGCAAAATCTAGCCAAGTTCTTCTAAGCATCTAGTTTTTATTCTTCAGAAGGGATAACAGCTTTTAACCAGCAGTTAATAATAATAATAAAAAATAGGTTTCATCCTAGAATTGGTAATTAGGTCAGAAATTTGCAACTCTGCTAATGGTGATGGTTGCTGTATTTGGATCAGTTGGTAATTAGGGATTGTGAGGAAGGACATCAGCAAAGCTGGAACTGGAGCATGATTGATAGCTTGTGTGAAATCGTAACTTATTTTGCAGGACAATACACGGCCTCAATTTCATCCTTTCACTGCCAAGCTGCCCTTGCACTGGCAGATTAGTAAAACAGAAGAGGTCTCAAAGTACTAGTGTGAGAATTAGTTCTCCTAAAACTGGAAAAGGGAGAAAAAGCGATTCATCAGGAGGAAAGACCACTGGGGCCTGCCCACACTGTGCTGTGTGCCCCCGGGCAGACACCTGCCCGCTCCGCTGATGGATGTGCAGCCTGGTGCTGGATGTGCAGCCTGGTGCTGGATGTGCAGCCTGGTGCTGGATGTGCAGCCTGGTGCTGGGTGCTGGATGTGCTGCCTGGTGTTCTCAGCAGAAAGGAGCAGCACGGCCAGCTCGCAGCTTGTCTCCTGGGAGCAGCGTTGCCTCGCATGGGGCTGTGCCAGGGCTGTCTGGCCCAGCTTCTCTGTCCTGGGGCACTTGCTCTGCTTCCAGTGTAAAAGCTAGTTAGGGTCTTGCATTGCATCCTTCCCTTTCATGCCTGCCAGCTTCTGAAAGCGTCCTTTTAGCTGCTGCTCGCTTCAGTGTTTGGCAGCAGAATAAGTGCCTTTACCTGAGAGAGCTTAAAACCCACTCCTTCATGCTTTCCAGTCCCTGAGCCGTTTTTACTTCAGCAGTTTGGAGAAACCTCTGCCATTGTAATCGATCATCCAGTGAAGCGTGCGTCCCTTTGCAGTTCACATGAATCTTTGCACTGGTTCAAAAGGAGAACAATCTAAGCCTCCCTCCCCGCTCCCCGATGCAGTGTTGTTCTGGTCAGCCTTGCTGACCTTCCTGAAGCCTTTTTGGAAACAAATGTGAGGAACAGTGAATTTGTGGTCCAGGAAATCGAATATGTTCATTTTTAACCTATTTCAGTTGCATTGATTCATGTTTGTTTCTTGTGAGCATAGTTCTCTCTTAGCACTCACTGCTGTGGTTTACCTAGCTAATATTCTAGCTAAATAATTATTAGCGTTAGTATCTCCAATGTTATCTATCCTTTTGTTAGAAAAGTTGTCAATTATTGACAAAATACACTAAGTCCATAACCTCAGTAACTTAGTAGATAGTTTAGTCTGTAGTTTGACTTTTTCAATTATTTGCTATTTATTGATTGCAGTTATTGTGTGATATCTGCTATTACCACTATTTTTGTCTGAATTACAGGCCATCTACTATGAAATCGGTTTTATAGTCTCCACAGCCTTGGGATTGGTATTTATTTTGTTACTGCCTCTTGTGGGACTTTGCTTCTGTATGTGTCGTTGCTGTGACAACTGTGGTGGGGAAATGCATCAAAGACAGAAGAAAAATGCTGACTGTCAGAGGAGCTGTTTTGCAACATTTCTTTTTGTTGCTTCTTTAATAATAAGGCAAGTGTAATAAAGAGAACATTATGAAGCTTGGTATAGCATTAAGTTTGCAGTGTCATATGACGTGATGTTACTGTATTAGCCTACAGGTGCAAAAATGATTTTATCAAACTTAAGTAATATTGCTTATTAATGAAAATGTGACTGCATTGTAAAAACACTGCTACCATTGCTATCCACAGGTCATGATATGCACATTAAGGTGAATCTGGGTGTGAAACAAAATAAAAAAAAATCAAGCTTGATTTTGCCAAATGAAGTTTTTGCCAGTCTCAAAATGGCAGTTGCAGGATGTAACATTAAACTTAGGAACATGAGATACTGTGTCCTATGTTCAATAAGGATCCTATAGGGAACTTGAGGTACAGCATACTGCTGTTTTCTGGATAGTGTGGTAGTGATGAGAAAAGCAATTGTGTGACCTCCTTCAGTATTTACCATCCTCCAGCTTTTCTTATTCCTTCAAAACAATGGGTTTTCCTTTGGGCACTGAGTTGTTTCACCCTTGTGTGCACTCACTGCAAAGTCCTGGAGTTTGTTGACATTAGTGTTAGGAATATGCTCCTGTTCTTTTCTGGGTGTGTAATGGGTGATGAGGCACTACAATCCAGACTTTTCCCTGTAGGTGCTTTCCAAATACTTTGTTTGCTTTCGGGTTTTTTATTTTCCTTCAAATTCTTAATATTCTCACCTGCCTACTCTTCTTATTTTGTGATTATATTTTTTTAAAATTCAAGTCTTGTCATCTATGCTGTGTGATTGTTCAGTCAGGTGAGACTTAAGTTTATCATTTCACTGTAATCTAAATTTTTTTATTTTTACTATTGTTTGTCATGACGAATTGAGACCTTGCCTATGCTCAAATATAGACCACGCTGATGTCAGGTGTGGGAACATGCTCTTTTCTCCTAGGCATTACTAACAAAAATGACACTTAAGTAGTCTGACAACTAGAAAAGCCAAATAGTATTGTAGGTGATAGGTGCATCCCTGCCATGATGACAGGACAAAAGTTGCTTGTAGTACAATGGTGCCTCAAAGAAAGTAACTTATTAAAATAGCTCTCAGGATGCCAAAACTGAAAGTAGCTCACAGAGTTTGCCAGGCATCTTTACACCATGTTGCGGAATGCTGTGTTGCAGGACACTATGTCGTGTTTATAATGGCCGAGGAACATTGTCGGTCAGTGGAGAAATTAAGAAATCGCCCCCCTTTTTGGTCTCTTTACCTTGTGTATTTGCTGCCAGCTGTTCTTGGCATATATAGCATTGGAAAAGGCTTCTTCCCAGGTCATGACTGGGAGATCAGAGATCCCTAATAACATGCTTTCCAGGATAAGGGAAACTGCCTCTTTAACTCTTTTTTCTTCTTCCTTTTGGATAAGACGTCAGGAGTATCAGTTGCTTACCCAAAGGGAGAGCTTGGCCTGATGTGGAGATAATCTCATATGACTCCTCGGCTAAGTCTCTAATGCTGTGAGTGCTGTGCAAGGCCAGACAGGACTTACGGGACTAATATTGCTGACCCCTGCCTACCTGAGGGCTCAGGTCTCCCGTCTGCCTCCGTACAAAGCAGGATTCTGCTGCCCTTCCTGGATCGTCTTTCACGAGGGAAGAGGAGATGCCAGGCCTGGATCTGTTTAAGCTCATGTCAGCTTGTTTACTGGTGTGCTGAAACACGAAAGGACAGTCATCTTGGTAGCCATTGCCCCAACAAAAAAATTGGAAAAAGCCTGAGATTTACTTACAACTGTTTCTCTGTTTCTTATACTGTACTCATACTAAATCTCCTTGCGGATTTATTCCCTACTTTTCTCCCAAGTTACCACCCGATTTCAGCTTAGGTGGAAGATTTATCTGTCGTTGTACTTGCCAAAAACCACACATCTCAAGGACTGTGCCACAGCTGCATACATAAAATGTGACAATAATCAAAAGAGTTTAGTCCCGTGCAAGTAAAATGCTTATGGCTACTTGCAGACGAAGCCAAAAGAACAAAAACTTGAATGGTCTCTGCTAATACAGGGTTACATCAAGATGTGCCATGAAACCACCAAGGTGGGTCCTGATATTATTTGGGTATATTTTGAGGTTCGTGCAGCATTGGGGACCTCCTTTAGGAGTATGTCTTCCGGAGCCCTGCCCGGTGACTGGAACGCTGTAGGCTCCTTCACCAAGTGCTGCGCTGCTTCAGAAGATGTGTTTAGCAAGGCATGCATCCATCAGAGCACCCCAAACCCACATCTCTGCCAGTGGAGCTTTGCTTCAAAGACACATATGTGTGGAATGGGAAGGTTTTCTAGGAGGTGGACTTCTTCAGGGTGTACCATCTACGTGTGCGTTCTGGATCTTCTCTCCATCTCTCTTGTGCTGCCAACTCCCTTGCCCCTCTCCCCTTGCCCCTCTCCCCTTGCCCCTCTCCCCTTGCCCCTCTCCCCTTGCCCCTCTCCCCTTGCCCCTCTCCCCTTGCCCCTCTCCCCTTGCCCCTCTCCCCTTGCCCCTCTCCCCTTGCCCCTCTCCCCTTGCCCCTCTCCCCTTGCCCCTCTCCCCTTGCCCCTCTCCCCTTGCCCCTCTCCCCTTGCCCCTCTCCCCTTGCCCCTCTCCCCTTGCCCCTCTCCCCTTGCCCCTCTCCCCTTGCCCCTCTCCCCTTGCCCCTCTCCCCTTGCCCCTCTCCCCTTGCCCCTCTCCCCTTGCCCCTCTCCCCTTGCCCCTCTCCCCTTGCCCCTCTCCCCTTGCCCCTCTCCCCTTGCCCCTCTCCCCTTGCCCCTCTCCCCTTGCCCCTCTCCCCTTGCCCCTCTCCCCTTGCCCCTCTCCCCTTGCCCCTCTCCCCTTGCCCCTCTCCCCTTGCCCCTCTCCCCTTGCCCCTCTCCCCTTGCCCCTCTCCCCTTGCCCCTCTCCCCTTGCCCCTCTCCCCTTGCCCCTCAGGGAATGTGTCTAAGCTATCTTTCCTTGACTGGGAAAGACAGGTCAAATGCATGGGTAGAGAACATTGGCAGGGGAAAGGTGCTGAAGACACAGCTTGTGGTAGATTGTGTGTGTATAGGCAGCAACTCTTGAAAACTCTGGTAACATGGGGATGGCTTTTCTGTGTGTCAGCATGCAAGTTCACACTGACATATATATGCTGGTAATGTAGATTTTGGAAGATTTCAGCTGATAGTTTTTACTCCTGAGGAATCTTGTTTCTTCACACTTTTGCGCTGATTTGGTGCTCTGGTAATTATGAAGAGGTTTTAATACTAAGTTTAGTGGTGATAGAAAATGTCCTGGCTGTAGATATAGTCAGTTTTCTGTCCTTCCAAGGTGGTTTGTGTTATCCACAACTTCAAGAAAGAACTTATGTTACTGTGTATGAAGCTGAGGAAAGCCAAGTCTGAAGGGAGTGATACTTGGGATCTTGGCAGGTACCTCATGGAGGATTCACAGGCAGCCTCTTGGCTTTCTGAGGTTGGTAATGCATGTTGGTCAGAACCTGGGAGTTAACATTATCTGGAAGAACTGGTGAAAAAGTTGATACAGAAATCTCAGCCCTTTTTTTTCTTCAATTCGTTAGCTAGTAGTGAGGAAGGTGGAATTTCCCCAGTGTGTAAATCTGTTCAGGGTTTCTGTTCTGTGACGTGAAATTTTTTGCATGCAGAGCTAAAGGAGAAGCTTGAGTCCCCCCTGCAACTGGATTAATATCATTTATATCGGTCTGGGAAACCTGACAAGAAATTAAGTGTGGAATATGTGCCTGCTGAAGAGACTGTTTAAACGGTTCTCTGATCTGTTACAGAAAAGGCTTGTCCTTTTTATTCCCACTTTATGCCTCTCTCCTTGTAGCTGCTTATTGAGTGTTGATTCAAGGCTCTGTTATATAATAAATAGATTTTTTTTCCTCTATCATTTTGTGTATTTGTTTAGTTACATTCAGAATGTAGTCGCAATTGTTCCGAGTGCCGTGTCTGCTTAAAGCATCTCCGCTATCTTCTTTCCTCCCACTCCTTCCATTTAGGAGACTGAAAAGAAAAATGATCATGCTCAAGGCTTACAAAGTACTGTTTTGTTAGCTTCCAATTGACCTTTCTGCTCTGTGAGCATAACATTGAAAGGACATAAAAATACTGGCTGTCCAAAGAACAAGGTTGTTGTTATAAACTCTGAACCTCAGAGTAATATACCAATGTTTACTTTTCCTGATAGCTTGAGATACTTTGTATTTTTTTTTTTAAAAAAGTTTTAAAAACAATTCTCATCACTGTAGAGTGAAAATAAATAATGTCTTGTGTGTGTCCAACATGAAGCCACTTGCTGCTGCTTTTGTTGAAAGTTACTGAGTTTCTTGGCACCTTATGCATTCTCATAGTGGCTGCTCGAGTGTTGGTCACAGTGGACATAAAACTATGGCATTTGCTCTTAGTTAAATAAGTAGTAAGATAAATTTTGGTGTCCCTTCTTTCATTAGTGACTTCTGGGAAGGTGGTTTATCGCCAGTTTTGAAGACATAGCTGTGAAATTTAGGATGGAGAAGTAATCTTTTTATGTCAAACTCTCTCATCATGTTCTGAATTTTTTGGATATTGAGAAAAATATTAGTGAGGCAGTCCTAACAGACCAGCACTTGTGGTGTACGGTCTTGCCGTCTCTTCCTGTATCATGCTCTGAAATCAGAATTTTCCTACTGAGAGTATTTGTCAGAGCAGCAAAAATTCCTGTGCTTGAGACCAGTTTTACCAGGAGAACAAGCCTTTACCTTGTTTGGGAAAATTGAAAAAGGAAAAGCAAAATAAAGATGAAGGTTTCGTTTTGGGCCGCTGATGAGAGGAGATGAGCATCATCAGAGTGTTTGCTCCTGTCTTGCCAGGGTATGCAAACTGTGATATTCTAGGTACCCATGTGCTCCCTGCCATCTCATTCCTCATTTATGCAGCTGTATTATGGCTTCCTTCAAACATACATTCTTTGGAGCAAGAATTATGCTTACCATATAAGTTTTGTCCATAAGGGAGCCTGTATGGGTTTTCTCTAAGTCGTTTTTAAAAATATTAGTATTTAGGTTGTCTTGACCCCCCAGCTCAGGAAGCTGGCCAGTCTGGGAGGAGGACAGTACCATTTGTGTAAGTGACTCCCTTCTCTTGTCATTTGGATGTCTGTGATGGCCTGTCAAGGTGCTGCCTCACTGGTATTGAGCTGTTGCGCTACAATGCAAAATGAGAGACCCAACAAATGTGCCATCCAGGAACGCCCTGTGATGTTTTTGCCCTTGGAGGATGTGTCGTGCCTCTGCTGAGCGCACCTGTGTTGTCTTCCAATTAAACCCGTGGAAAGTGAGTGCTTAACTCATCAAGTGGGTTTGTAGCCAGCCTGCTTGTGAGGCTGTTACCACTCCGGTGCTTACTCTTGGGGATTTTTTGTGTTTGTCTGAAAGGTCAGCTGTTGTGAACGTGAGATGTTTAAAACCAAAAAGTCATGCCTCTGTTTAATTCTATTTTACACCTAAACTACACAAAAAACATTTGAAGCCTCTCATGGGGCTTTTAATTGCCTTTTTACTTACTGTTTGTGTGGATCTGCCGTGCTGTAATTAGAATTTTATAGTGGGGAATGATCAAATAGAAAATAATCAGCAACAGTGCTGACTGGAAGTCTAGCTCACTTTACACCTTTTGTTTTACTATCAGAAAATGCTTATATATAATTTTAGCATTAATAAGGACTACTCTTGTGCTTTTGAAAGATCTATGACATTATGTAAATAAATTGGGCCACTACGAGTGAATGTTGCTGAAGTTTTCAAATCTAAAATATTTCATTATACACTTGTTTTATGAGCATTTGCTTGTAGCTTTATCTAGGTTAATGTTACATGTAAAAGAGCCTAACATTTCTAAGTATTGTACAATTTACCTAGGCTATACACATTTGCTGACAGTATCAATGCAAACAGGTAGCTGTATGTTAATAACTTCTGAATACTTTGTGTGAACATCACTTTTTCCCCTTTTTTTTTTTAAGTAGTAGCACAATATTGGCCCTTATGGCAAATTCCTCTACTCTGCCTTGTGGTAAATGTGAGAACTTGTAGTAATATTTTGATAATGTTCTTTTTTTTTTTTTTTTTTTTTTGCTGTAATGTTTTGTTTCTGTTTTATGTCAGAATGGACATTTACAGTAATAAATATCTATTATCTATGTTTTTGTAGTGTTGGAGTCCTGTGTGCATATGCTGCCAACCAGCATTTAACTAACCAAGTCCGAGGAGCAAAGAAATTGGTTAACAGTAATTTTAAAGATCTGAAAATTTTCCTTAACGACACTCCAGCGGTAAAGAATTTTTTATTTGTGCGGGATGGGGGTGGGAGGGAAGATGTGTAAGAAAGAAGTATTGCAGAAAATTGTTACTGTTTGGTATAAATCACACTTGCAGTATGTTATTTATTCTTTGTGTGTCAGTCTGACAAAGTAGCATAAGTGATGCAAGGTAGGGTGTTTTCACATAGCAGTAAATGTTTGGAAGTTATCCTGATGGACTCACATTCACTGAGCAGCTTTTGAGCTGCCTTTCTGGAGTATTCTGTGATGATGGTTATAGGCCCTTTCCCTCCTACTGAACTAGTGAAGATCACTAGCAGAAGGTGAATCATTTGGAAAAAATATAGCTTTAATAGGAAAAAAATATATATATGTTACATGAAAACTTGGATTCCTTATTGCTTTTTCCTGTTTCCTTGTATTTTGAACTCAGTTGTGTGGGCTCTGGGAGTGAGCTACAATAACTTTTTTTCCGGAAGCATTTTTGACAGTTTTTTCTTTAAACCAGTGTCACACTGTGCCATACTGAACAGGAAAGAATCTCTCCTTTCTACTTTTAAACTTTCATTGACGTCCCAAAAGCAGTCCTCAGCTTACCTTTTTGGTGTTGAAAGAAATGCTAGTAAGGAAGACTTATAAACTTGCCCATGTACAAATTTAAGTTCTTTATGGATCAGAAGGAAAAAGAAGTCCAACAGTCCTATTATCTTGTCTTTCATTAATTTTAATTAATTAAATTGGATTTAATTAGTTTTACTTGCACATGACTGAAAATTAGAAAAAGGTGGAATTAACACCATTCTGTGGGATCCTCGAGTGTGGCAGCATCCCAGTCACCGTCACTCTGGGCTCCCATAACCCATGAGCTGTTTTCCTGCTGGCAGGACTGTATGAGAACACAGGACATATGTGGGATGTCGCTGACTGTTTCCATTTCTGGACCTGTTCCCTGTACAATCATTCATTTGCACATGGTGTTGTGACAGTCCGGTGAAGGAGATATATGGCAGGAAGTGGAGGTCCTGCCAACAATCTCTCCTGACAGACACAGCGTGTCTTTTGTCAGGCACAGAGAGATGTAATCCCCTTGCACCAGAAACCACTGGGCTCCCCTTCACAGCGTGCTGGGAGTAGAGAATCTGTTACACAGAAGTAACTATCTTAATAGAGGAAAATATAGATCCTAGCAAAAAGTTACTAAAAACAAGTGAATTGTTGAGTTTAAAAGTGTCAGGACTTGAACATTTGTGCCAGGTGCTCCTCAAAGTCTCAGTTAGGTAGAAGGCTTTTAGTCTCTGTGCAGGATTATTAATTTTTCTGTTTTAGACTTGATGGCACTTAATGACGCAGTCATCAGATATATCTTCCAAGTCACTTTGACAGGCAAGGTACATGGGTGTCATGTATACACGCACATTTGTAAGAATTTCTTAAAGATAGGAGAAGGACTTCAGCTTCTTGGAAAAGTTCTAGAAGCCAACTAATTATCTCTAAAGCTCTGAAATCCTAACTGGTGTCCTTGACTCATCAGTGTAAGGTGTACAGCATATAAGAGGATTTGTAAAAAGAAGTCACATGTTAAGAGTACATGTCATAGAAGATTTGCAGACTATGAGTAATGAGTGATAACGCTATTAGTTATACAGAATCGCCTTTTGTCTGTGACATTGCTGGAGACAATGCAAAACCTGTAGCCTTGCAAAATGTTAGTCCTTAGGTTAGCCTAGGCTGACCAAACAAACAAAAATATACCTACAGCCTTCTTAGTAAGAAACTCCAATTCATTCTACTTCTTCAGGAAAAGGAGGTCTGCTTCATACTTCGTCACTTAATTACATCCACTGCCATATGATCGATAGGTTGGTTTAGGGTGTTTTTTTTGTCTGATACTTCTTAATTTACTCCACGGAAAGTCTGAGACTGCAAGCCTGATACACTTTGGTACACATTTGAGTCAAGTTTAAGATTGGAACCCCTTTTGTCAAGTGTTTTAACCTTTACTTAACTCAATCCGGGTAGGATTCGTAATGCATTGTTTCAAACATCGAGAAAACAATTAAAGTTATTTGATGTCTTTTCAAAATTAGTATAGTAAGATTTACACTTGTCATGGTTCTTTGATAGCATTTTGTCCAAACCCAGCATCTGGTGATAACTAGGTTGCTGTTTCATATTATTGTGGTGTCTTGGTTGAGCCCAAGTTGTGACTGGGCCAAATCGGCCTGGGGGCAAGGAAGCCATTGCCACTGAGACAGACCAGGCAGCTCCTTCCTGCAGGAGAAGCTCTGAGGGGCTGGCTGCCCGGACACAAACCAGTCTGCTTTGTGAATTGCTTCCAAATTACCACCTCAGCAACCTGCTACGAGTCTCGCCATGAGGGAGGAATTGATGCCAGTAAAGCATCAAGTAACAGAGATGAAGACGTGCAAAACCTTATTGGCCTGACTGACTTGAAGCCTTCACAAGGCCCCAGTTCCTGCTACTTAGTACTTCTAAGCTGAATAATTGACCCCAGAGGTGTTCCAATTAAGTAGATTTCCCAGTTAAACACATCTTTTATTATGCGTGGTTCTGCCAAGCAGGGTTTTATAATACTTAGTTAACTGAAAACAGTAGAGAGCTAGGATTTTGGGGGTTTGCACAAATATTTTGATTGTTCCAAAGTGGCAGTTTGACTCATTATTTAAAAGCATTACTTTTTTCCAGTTATTTTAATAGTTTTTTTGTCATCTTATTTTCAGCAAATTGACTACTTGGTGAGCCAGTACAACACAACTAAGGATAAAGCACTCTCTGACCTAAATAGTAAGTACTTTGATTTAAAGGGGGTTAGTGATGTGTATTTAAAGACTTCAATAATATGATGTAAATAGCTCTTAATGCAAAGTAAATTTTTATTTTTGAGAATATGCGGTGGTAAATGAGACTAAAACCTACCATTCTTTTCACATAAAATGTCTCAGAGCTGGTGTAGTGCTTATTATTTCCTGAAATAAAAGTATTTTATTAAATTGCTTGTACAGTAAGTCAGGCTAATATTTTATTTTCCTTTTTATAGTTCAGTAACCACTAATACTTCGTGCTTTTTTAGAATATTGTTCCTGAGTTTTTAACTGTAGAGCCAAACATCAAAGAACAGGGCTACTAGCTGTTTTGATGGTTCCAGTGAGTGAGAGATCTGTGTATTTGTTTACTTTTGTTGTTATACCTTTGTCCTGTACTCAGCTAGAAGTTGAGGTATAAGCTTATCTTCTTTCTAAAGCTGCTTAACATATTTGCCGTTTCAGAATTGAGCAGTTGAAGAGCAGGAGATAAAACTTGAAATACAGCTACTGCACTTTCCCCTTCAGCACCGTTACAGTAGCAGGCACCACCTTTTAAAGCTCTCAGTAAACAGAAACAACCAAACCACTGTGTGTTTTTCAGAATTTAAGCATCGCTTTCCAAAACTCATGATAATAGAGAGGGCTGACCATATTCAGTGCAGATTACAATTCAAGATGCACTGTTAGCAGGTGTTAATAAATGTGTACAAGCCTGCAACTCAGACTGAAGTGAAATACACAAATAACAAAACCAATTTTAAACACGATTGTTGCTGGGATCCAACTATGCAACTGTGGCAGCATGCCACTTATCATGAATTGGCTTATCGTGCCCAGAATCTATGCTTCTGTCTAGGTTTAAAATGTATTTTAAAGGTAGTTTTCAGTGCAGCCAGCTTGGCATACCTTGAGGTCAATGTGTCCTAGAATCACAGAGTTGAGCAGGTTGGAAAAGATCTCTGAGATCATCAAGTCCAACCGTTAACCTGGTACTGCCAAGTCCACCTCTAAACTGTGTCCCTAAGCACCTCTGTATGAGGCTAATACAGCACATTGGATGTGGTTGCAAAGTAGTAGTCTTCCTCCTTAATTCTAAGCAGCAGCACTCTGGTCTAAAAAAATGTGTGTCATCTTTAAGTCTGTAATAACAATAATGAATATAAATTGACATTTGCATTTCAAGTACTAGCTTGTAGCTTCCCAGGCACTCCAAACAAAATTTCAAATCAAATATTCATTTATTCTCATTGCCAATTTAAACATGCTAGCTATCAGGAACCTAGCTGGATCTGTGATGAGAGCGCTCATCAACACATAAAGATAGCTTTGCTTTTCTTGAAATACCAGAATTAAGTGTGTGACATGTAGGTACTAAAGGATTTCGTTCTAAGGGAATCAACAGTAGGATAAACCTGAAGAGAAACGTAGATGAGTTCAGTTTGTCCACCTTAAGGAAATGCTGAAAAGTGTTTTCTGCTTGATAAAAATTCTCATCCCAAGCCAGACAAGACAGTGCTGACAGTAATGGATGCTTCTGTACCATACGCTATTCCCATCTCATCAAGAACAACAAACTCAAAAAGCTGTTTACCGTGATCTAAAAATGGTGGGGACCCAGTGACTGCCTGCAAGATTTGTTACATTAAGATGCTTCACCGAACTCTGCTCAGCATTTGTCTGTCTTGTTGCTGAAATAAGCTGCTTTTGTTTGTGGGCAGTGAGAGGGGTTTGGAGGTGGGGACAGCAGTGGGTGAGCCTGAAGGCAGCACTGGGATCAGTGCGGAATTCACGGCCTGAGGGGATGGGGACTGGCAGACGAGTCCCTAACACGCTTAAGGGATTTCAAAGAGATGACTGGCAGGTCTGGGTTGTGAGTGACCTTGACATTGCTGGGAACATGAGGAATAGGAGAAGGGAAAATAATTCATTTTCTTGTTTCTCTTGCACTACAAAAACATAGTGTGTAGTGAAAGTATGCCAGAAAATTCCTGTCCAGATGTTGGACCTCTTTAAGATAGATTGTGGGAAAAAAAGTCTGTTTCCAAAAGTAGTAAATGCAATGAAATACATATTTTGGAGCTTGTTCAAATGTGATGTGTCTTTACTTATATGGTCAAGTGCTAGTGAATATTCTCTGCCATATTTTGATTTACTTCTTTCATTCATAAGCCTGTAGCTAGCTAAAGGAGAACTGTGTTCCTGCATTATCTTCTGTCACTGAGTTCTCACTGTCAGGCATTAGAGAAATTTTAATAATATATGCATACTTTGTTAAGTAGGAGTCTGACGGCAGCTATGCTAACAGGTAGTTCAAACTGAACTAGTGTGTAATGGGTCCTTTATCTCTCCATACTACAGATGTTGGACCTTTGCTTGGAAGTAGAGTTCAAGAACAGCTGGGAAAAGAAGTGCGTCCCGCACTTGATGCGGCTCTGACAATGGCAGGAGGTAAGGATGGACATATTGCTGTATTATTGTTCTCTTGCCGTGGTAAGGCAGGCATCGTCTTTCCGGTGCACAGCACAGGATGGCTTTATGCAGTAATGTGATTCAACTTATAATTTTTCTACGTGCCTTGGACGTTTCTTTTAAATTGGGGATTTCAGATATTTTAAGGTTTATAAATATATTTAAAAACTAAATCAAGATTTATGTGCCATTGTTGATACCTAATTTAGCAGTCACTGAAGAGAGAAGAAATCCAAATTCTCTGCTCCAGGTGGTTGTCCCTTGCCATTGAATATAAAGGAGGCCAGAAAAACTGTGCTTTAAGAGCTGTGCATAGGTCTGTGCAGGTCAGGGAATGAGCATACAGTGGCCTGTTCTGTACACTGCCAAGCCTATTATGAGAGTGCTGACCAGCATTTCTTCATTGTATCTTTGAGTTTAGCATTACTCATGCTTAGTTCTGTTTCCATTTAAAGAAAATATTGTTTTGTTATTTTTTCTATTAAAGGGTGTTTTCAGGAATCACATACAGCTTATAGAGCAAAGGGAAAAGCATCCCCGAACTTGAGTCACTTTGTTGTTTGGTTGTTTTTTGTTTTTTGTTTTTTTTTTTCCATGAATTCTTTCTTATTCACTCGTCGTCATTTTCCTTTTGCTTTATTTCTCTTGTTTGTCTTGAAGTCAAAGTGGAAAGGGCTATCAAAGGTAAAAATTATAGTAAAACCTTGTGTTGTGTGAAGTGCACTTTATTTTTGTAACTTGTGTATTTTTAGTTGTATCCATGTGTTTTTCTGTCTAATAAACACTTGTTCAGTGGATGTGTTTTTTGGTTTGGTGTGTTTAGGATGAAATTTAAAGCCAGTGAATGTTGAACACTCATTAAGGCTTGCTGATGCAACTTGATCTCTTTCCCTTTCATCTTCCAGCTACATACTTTGAGTTGATTATAACCAGAATTCTGAAAATTCTGATTTGTGGGTATGGGCTTTCTTTTAATTACTAATGATCAAGTGTTAAAAGCTCTTTACTGAAACCACTGGGTAAGCAGATGTATGGAAAGGATAGAAAAGAGTAATCTGGAAAGTGGATAGACTAAGAATGTTAATATCATATCGCTCCCACGTGCACTTTCTCTTCGTATCTGTATCTATAGACTGGTTTCTAACGAAAGTTTTATAAAAAAACTTTGCACCTTGCAGCCATCAGAGAAACGAAAGAAGCTCTGGAAAATGTGAGCGTCTCTGTAGAGGTTTTGCAGGAGGGAACAGAGAGGCTTCATGCAAACTTGACAGATGTTAAAACACATCTAAGCAACACCCTCAATGATTCTGCGTGCTCTGCGACTCAGGCTGCCTCAACTTGCAATATCATCAGGAATTCGTTAAATCAATTGAGCATCCATGCCAATTTTAGTGGGGTAAGAGAATATTTTTTCAGGCTCTCAGAGCGTGATTGCCTCAAATAAGTGGAGTAGTATCTCTGCAACTTAATGGGTTGGTGCGTGCCGTCGCTTGTGAGATAAGTGACCTTCCCTTATTCTGTGTTTCTGGGTAATTCCAGTCACTTTTTTAATCTTCTGTGTAGAAAAGGATAAAAGTGTGTGTCAAGCAGCTACATTAAAGTGCTGCTCTGGGCAGTGAAATAATCTACCCTCCCAAAAATATGAAGGTTAAGTGTCACTTCAGTACAACAAAGGTTTCAAGAGTGTGCTAGGAAGATTCTACTACAAATTGTCTTTTTACTACTGTCTTTGAAATATTTAGTAAATTAGCGAGACTTACTACTTTGATGTGACTCAAGAATGCTTTTTGCTTCCTAGCTGCCAGGAGTGAGCTCACAGCTTGCCAAGGTCAACGATGTCCTGAAAATAGACCTTTCTAGTCTCGTTCAAAAGGTATGATTCTTGACCGTCTTGTAGACTGTTAATTAGTAACCTGGGATGCTTACATATTGCTTGTTGTCCCTTGGCTTTCTCAAGCAGAATTCTCTTGTTTCCACCTCATCCTCCTCATGCTGGATATCCCCCTTTATTATTCCTCTGTTTAGGCAAGATTTAATATTTGAAAGTGCAAATATAGTGCTTTATGTCCCCAGGATACTACAGATCAAAAAGGTATTGCTAATTGTCTGCTTGAAAGAACAATCCTTAAAAACCAAAACAACAGAAACATGGATCTGCTAGCATGCATTATATATTTTGATTCAAACTAAAGAAAAAATATCCATGCTTTCCTAATTAGTTGTATTCCAGCTATTTTGAAATACGTCTTTCAAATTCTTAATGTGCAGATTTGGTATTAAAACTGGTGCAATGGACCTAATGTAATTACTGTTAGTATTCTTGCAAGACTACACAAAACACCATGATTTTCACCTAGAAAAAAAATGGCTTAGTTTGAGCAGTTAAAACATCTAGCAACCTGAAAACATTTGCTAGGAATAGAGGAGTTTTCTGAAAGCCAAGACTGTGTGCAGGGGCCTGGGACCTGTGCCTGCCTCTGAAACCATCAGGCCTGCAGGAGGGAAGGCGTCAAGCATCTGCTTGAGGAGCTTCTCCTTTCTGTCCAGTTGGGCTACGGAGCTGCCTCCCCACAGTTTAGACCCTTTCTTTACCCTTCTCACTAAAGCAAGAATTGCAGTGTCTTCAGAAGCAGTTGGATGTCGCTGTTCGTAACCAGGATGTGTTGACCAGTACACAGTGACTCCTTCCACTTACTGAGTCTTCATTTGTGCACTCTGTTTTGTGCGAGAACTGACAGGCAACAGTCCTATAAAGTCTGAGATGATTGTGAATGATGCGTGTATATTTAAACGTAGATTGTGGTTTTTTCCAAGGACTATCTTGGAGAGGAAACTGAATCTGAAATACACTTGAGTTCCTATTTTGCTTTGACCTTTTCTGATGTGCAGTGATAAAAAAATATAGCATTACCATGTGCATTTTAGCATGTGTATACTTTTACTCCTTGTATAAAAGAGAAAAAATGCAAGTAACTTGGCAATGAGAAACTTAGCATAATTTTTCTGACTTTTGTTCTTAGGGTTATGCAGCATTTAATGATACTCCAGACTTAGTGGTGAATCAAACCAGGAACATTTTATCAGGTGAGGACAAGCTATCTTTTCACTTTGATTATGTTCATGTTTTTACATCACTTACTGATGTTTTTCTCATCTTTTTTAGATAATATTTTTTCTGGGCTAAAGGTAAAAATGGAAATGTAAAACATAACTCTTTTTTGAAATTTGGTGCCACAAAAAAACTATAAAAAGCAACTGTGTTTTAATGAGGACCCAAAAGTAAATCTAAAAATAGACCATATGGAATGTTATGGAGGAATTTTATTTGTTAGGCTTTTTACTGCTAAAGTAATGAGAAATCTTGGGACCCCAACTACACATTGATACTTCATCTCTCTTTGGTTGAAAAGCTGGTTTTGTCTATGATGTATTTAGGAGTGTGATGTTAAAAATTAAACCTGCTTGCTGCTGTATTAAAATGTAGTGGATGGCAAAGGGGAGGTAAAAAATACGCTTTAAGGATAATTTAGATGGTGTTTTCATTGTTTTGTTACTTGCGCTTTAAACTGTTACTCTTTGACAGTACCTGGACATTTGACGTTTGAATAAAATGCAGCATAGTATATGTATACTAATCTGTTTTAATTTTTGTTCTTGCATTGTGGACCTGTTCTGCATATATAAACAGCTGTTCCTTGTAAGTTTTTCTTATCTTTTCTCCCCTGGGCAAAATGAAGCACAGTATGTGTACAAGCATAGTGTACTGTGTGAACTTGCCTAAAATGAGCCAGTTTTCTAAAACCGGTGTTATGCTTTTCATTAAGAAATCTAATGCAGTTTTACTCATTTTCAGTATCTGCTGATAGGCATAAAGGCAAATGGGCCATCTTAATTTATCTATTTATAAATTCTTGGGTTTTTCTTTTTACAAAGTCTGAGTTTGAGTTACAAATCAAATAAAAATACAGTTTTACTAGGAAAAAAAAAACCCAACACATCTATTTGTAAAATTAGAAAAGAAGAGTGTTTTGGTACCTGTTTGAATTTAGAAGAGTAAACATCAAATCAAACAGCCAAAAACTTCTGCAGTTGTTGTTTGAGAAAGAGGAAGGTGTTGCCTACTACCAAGTAGCAACCTGTAGTTTTGCACCCTGCTGTTTCAAGTATGTTCCAAGTTGAAAGAAGGGACAGAGTAAAGAGAAATTGTGTTTTACAAATAGACAATGTGTATAAGTGGTGAATGAATCATGTCTTTGTGTATCTAAATAGTGTGTATCTAAACTGTATTTATAGGGTAGCGTGTTCATTCATAATTTGAGGGGAAAATGGCTTAATTGATCATTATCTCAAGAGTGTTGCTAACTAATTGGAATGAATTTAAGTTATCTTTTTTAATAAGATTGAAAATTACTAGTATAGATTCTCAATACAGGCAGTCTAATTTCTTTCACAGTGTTGTGTTCCCAAGGGATGGAGTTTGAATAGATTTTGATCTTCTTCATAAACTTAGTGACTAATTGTCTTGCTCTGTGTTACCATTTGCAATATTGCATGAAAAGCGAGATTTAAGCTGGCTAGATAAAAAGTGACACGTTCATTATGACGAAAGGAGAGAGGGAACTCTGGCTCGACATCTACATCTTTCATCATTAAACTGAATGCTAAAAATAAAGTATTTAAAATGCCATTGCGTTACTTTGAAGCTCAGTGTTTCTGTTGCCTGCTTGTTTCTTCCTCACGCTTGTCTTCATGGCTTGCTTGTTACGTGGCAAATGGCTTAATAGCATTTCATAATGCATATGTGGAATGTAAATTTCTTCTATGAATCTGTAACAGTGCAACGTGTTTATTCTTCTAGACATCAAAAACGTGCTGGATTCCATTGGTTCAAATATCACTACCTTCACAAAAACACTCCCTGTTCAGAAGATTTTAGCAGACCTGACAGTATATCTTACACAGAGTGAAGCATACGTTCAAGATTATTTTCCGATAGTGGAGCAGTACGATTTCTACAGGTACGTACAGGAAGTAAGGCAGGAGCGAAGTGCTACCTGTTGTTAATAATGTATAATATTTTAATGTCCTGTAAAGTTAAACTATTAATTGTGTTTCACACAGTGAAACGAAGACAGTATATGGCAATTGTTTGTTACAGCTGGGTGCTGTTTAACTGCAGAGCAAGAGGTAATTTCTCCTCTGTAGGCTTTCAGGTCTTTTCCAAGAAGGACAGACATAGGTAGATGTTGAAGATGTAATGCATAAAGGAATGGGTTGTTTCACAATGCCAGGCTTACTTCTTATTTAGGGGTTGTTTTTACTGAGTTGCAGTTAAGTTGTGAGAGCGTGGGACTGGAGAGGCCTTGCAGCCAGTCCCCTTTTATTGCACCCTACAGAGAGGAGGAGTAGCAGAGATACTGCTTCACACCTTGTGAATCTTTGCACAGCCCTGCTTGTTCCTCAAGGTGTAGTACTTGTCCTTGTGAGTGGATGGGTTTATTGTACCTTGAGAAAAACACATTCTTCCTATTTGAGACTTGTGTGACTCCTGTAGTTGAGTAATAATCTCATATTTTGAAGCATTAAGGTTTTCATTTCATGCACTTTTCCAGTTTTAGTCATTTCAGTACTTGAGCTCATCAAGTTCTCCCTACATTTTGGCACTTAAGTTGATCCTGTATTGATAGTTGCTTCAGTCTTTGTGTCATAATCAGTTTCACTGCTGCGGAATAAGTGTGCTAATGGCTTTAATACAATGTTAACTAAAAGTGAGGAAAAGACTGAACTTTAAGAACCTGACTTATAACCTTACCTTTAGCCCATTCCTTACCTGGCAGTTTTTGTGGTGACCCTTAATTTGACAGATTTATCAATATCTTCTTTGAAGCTCAGATTGATTTAATCAAATAAATATATTGCTTCATTCTGCTACAGTGTGCCTCTGTCAAACCTAAGGCAGCAGTACTTGAAGTGCAAATGAAACCATCAAGCATGTAGTTGTCCAAATTATTTTCTCTCCATCCCTTTCTTAATTATAGGGACATTATTTGCAGTTTAATAAGTATTCTTTTCTGAATGGGCCTGTCAGCATTAGTATTTTTCTTTCTCTTTATTGGCAGTGCATATTCATTATGATATTTCTTTCTCTGTTATTTCTGGTTCCTGCCTTCCCTCCACAAAGGTACAGGGAGGAAAAAAGGGAATTTAGGAATATAAGCTGGGAGAAGTGACAACAAAAGGGAAAAAAGGAAGAGCAGAGGGAGTTAGGAGAGGATGAAAGGCTTGAGTGAGATATAAAATGTGTGAATAAATGGATGTGCTCCTGGAGTCCTCGTGGACAGCAGGATGACCATGAGCCAGCACTGTGCCCTTGTGGCCAGGAAGGCCAATGGCATCCTGGGGTGTATTAGAAGTGGGGTGGTTAGTAGATCGAGAGAGGTTCTCCTGCCCCTCTACTCTGCCCTGGTGAGACCACACCTGGAATATTGTGACCAGTTCTGGGCCCCTCAGTTCAAGAAGGACACAGAACCACTGGAGAGAGTCCAGCGCAGAGCCGAAAATATCATTAAGGGAGTGGAGCATCTCCCTTATGAGGAAAGGGTGAGGGAGCTGGGTCTCTTTAGTTTGCAGGAGACTGAGGGGTGACCTTATTAATGTTTACAAATATGTAAAGGGTGAGTGTCAGGAGGATGGAGCCAGGCTCTTCTCAGTGACAACTGATGGTAGGACAAGGCACAGTGGGTTCAAACTGGAACACAGGAGGTTCCACTTAATTTTGAGAAGAGGCTTCTTCTCAGTGAGGGTGACAGAGCACTGGAACAGGCTGCCCAGGGGGGTTGTGGAGTTTCCTTCTCTGGAGACATTCAAAACCCGCCTGGACACCTTCCTGTGTAACCTCATCTGGGTGTTCCTGCTCCAGCAGGAGGATTGGACTGGATGATCTTTCGAGGTCCCTTCCAATCCCTAACATTCTGTGATTCAGTGAAATAGAACTGCTATGTGATTTATTTAATAAAAATGAAAGTTGAATTCCTGTCCAACATCTTTCTCCTGATCAAGTTCTGTTAATTGCTCCATACATTGAAATCATTCCAGCACAGACATACAAAGCCTACATTTTAATAGCCTTAAATACAGTTACGTACAATTACAAGCCTAACACACTGTGTGCAAAGAGTAGTAAGCCTTCCAGTAAGAGCAATTAGGTACTTTTTGACCAATGGCCAGTTTACATTAATAAATTTCTCTTTCTTCTTGGATAAATTACTGTTTGAACATCAGTCTCCTCTGAGTCGTTGTTTGCTCCACTTGGAGCATTTTAACTCTTTGGTACAGTCCACCTGCAGCAAGCTGGGAACAACTTGATCCTGTGATGTTTGTTCCCCAGCCCTTCAGCAACAACTGTCTATGATCCAACAGCAATTATGTTCTGGTCCAAAACATGTGCTAGTGTGGGAAAAGCATTTTTTCATTGCTAGCGTTTGTTGATCAGACAGAATCAGGAGTGGGCCAGTTGAGAATGTATTATTGCCTGATGGATTCTGCAGGTCCCCAGTGTGTTCTTTACATGCTAGTAACAGAGCACTTTGACATTTATTCCTTAGGTGGCTGGGTTGTCTCATTCTGTGCTGCATGTTAGTCCTGATTCTGGTCTTTTACTATCTTGGACTGCTATGTGGTACCTGTGGTTATGATAAACATGCTTCTCCAACAACCAGAGGCTGCATCTCCAACACTGGAGGAAACTTTCTTATGGCGTAAGTTTCACTTGTTGGTGAAAAATAAAATAAAGGTACCTGTAGAAGGTTGCTTTTATTGATTTTTTTTTTTTTTTTTTTTTTTGAAGGACATGTATAAAAAGAATTTGTTTTGTTAACTGTGTATATATGCTGCAAAACAACCCAAACAGCTTGCATACTTCCACTGAGGGACTAGGAGATCTGGGGTTGCTCTTTCACCGAGGATCATAGCTGAAGGATACAGCCTCTGAATCTACAGTTTTAAGGCGAATGCTGTAGCTAATGAATTTCTATTCAAGCCCATTTGGAAACTGCAAAAACTGGGAATGGATGACTGAAAATATAAAGGGAATTCATAGCTCTTTAGTACACTTGAGCACTTGCCCAAAAGGGAAAAAAAAAAAAAAAAAGCCAGGAGAGGAAACAAGAAACACTTGACTTTCTGAGAGCTCTTTAGGGGGTTTGGGGTTGATCTTGAAAGTTCCCGATAGTGGTTTAATGTAATGGTTTAATGTTGGGTGCAAGGGAAGATTGCATCTGAAGTCTGCCTCAAACTCTTTACAGCACAAGGCTAGAGGGTTGAATCTAAACAAGAAAATAGTATGCTTTTGTGGCTCTTAAACGTGAAAGAGTTTTCATGCCCAATGCAAATGTGAGAATTTTAGATGCACTTTAGCTGATGACTTTACAGGGCTGAAATGTGCAAGATGTTTCAGAGGGCAAGAACACATTTGGAAAACAGAATATTTCAACCATGTGCCAGTTTTCTTACCTCTGTTACAGCTGCTAACTGTTGTCTTCACTGTTGGCCAAAGTATATATATTTTGATCTTAAAAAGCAAAACCTTACTCAACTTTTCTTTTTCAGTGGTGTTGGATTCAGTTTTCTTTTCTCCTGGGTGCTGATGATTGTAGTGGTGCTCACTTTTGTCACTGGCGGAAATGTAGAAAAACTGGTCTGTGAGCCCTTTGAAGATAAAACTTTATTCAAGGTGAAGTTATTTGAGTTATTAAACAATTAATAAAATCCCCATGAGTACCGATGGTCTTGTCAGTTAGGTATGGCATATTTATTATGTGACACTTCAAGTGAGTTTGGGTCCGGTTTTACTTTCCCCTTGCACACTGAATAGAAACATTCATCCTTTCATGGCTTTGCAGAGTAAATACTGCATGCCTGTCTTCCTTGGAAGATAAAACTTTCTGTGATTCAGCATTTCTTGGTGATGTGAATCTTTAATATTCACTTTCTGCACCAGAGAGGTTGAATTCACTGTTTTGCTTGTATTTCCATTGGTGGGTGATAAGCTTAAATGTGGGTATGTGTCAAAGATTGCATATGAATAAATTCATTAATTGAAAACTTGGAATTATAGTAACATTACTGAATTTTGTCTTCTAGATTTTGGATACTCCTTACTTACTAAATCAACACTGGAAAAACTATCTTTCTGGCATTCTGTTTAAAAATCCAGATATTAATTTGACTTTTGAAAAAGTGTACAGGTATTGAACTAGATCTTGACCATAATTTTAGTTTGCACATATTGTTTTTGTGGTATCTTCCATGCTTCATATTTCAAGCACATGCAGAAATCACATGTGTTTCAGAAGACATTCTGATTTTCTGGTGAACTACTAACAAAAGCAATTTTCTCCTATAGATAAGTTATTAGAAGTAGTCTTAGAGTAACATTGTATAGAGTTAGTACTTAAGCTCTTTGAAAAAATATTTTGTGTCTTTGAGACCAGCAGAAATTGTTAACTACTTGCTTTCTTATAGACTAAGCTTCAAAAAATATATCCCAAACTCTTTTTATAAAGGGCTGCTTTTCTTAGAATATGAAAACATTTTAAATCATTCTCTCATTTTCTTAACACTTGGTCCTTGGGGTTGGTTTTAGGCTGATATACATATTTTTATTTTTATAGTGATTGCAAGGAAAACAAAGGAATTTATACTTCTCTTCAACTAGAACACCTGTTCAATATCAATGAATTTTTAAATATTAGCATGGTAAGTAAAGAAATTATGAGTGAATTCGTGATTGTTCTTGAAGGCTGGAGAGGTGCTTGCACTTCAACACAGTGGAGCATGACTGGGTTGTATGGGATTTTTTTTTTTATATATACAGTGTCTCCTGAAAAGTGGCAAGAACTGTCCAAACTAAATTGAAAGAAAGAAATCTGGATTTCAGAAGTTCTTTGCTGGTCTCAGTGGGCATGGAAAGTTTTCTGATTTTTTTTTAATTTTTTTTTTTTCTTTTTAATGGGTGCTGATAATAATGTTGTTTTTAATTTAGAATCTTGCATAGAAGGTTCAAGTTTAGCATCTTCCAAAGGTTGCTTGCAGTGTTTGAGAGTCTCGTTCTTTATATAAATGCCTTTCCTGGTGTGTTCTCTTCTGATTCTGGTCAGATTTATGTTGATCCAGGATCCACTGTGCTGAGCTCCTAAGAGTGGTTCTGATTTCAGTAGAAGGGGGTTGGGATAAAATAAATTATTTTCAGTTAAGCTGTAATAATATGTGACTGCACTGTCATTACATGACTGTTCTAATTTTGGTGTTCCCTATAATACTGATCTTCATTACAGCAACTCCTAGGGGACCCTTGTTCTGTTCTCCCAGGCACTGTGCTGACACTTAATAGATACAGTCCCTGCCCCAAATCACATACAGTTAAAATGAACAGGAGAGATTCATTAAGAGGGAAAATCATTTTGAGTTGCCACAACAAACTAATGGTGGACCCTTGGAAGGAAATCAGGTTTCCAGATTCCTCATCTATTGCTCTATGGCCTGTGCAGGACACGTAACATCAGGTAACAATAAGTGAGTCACCTTTAGTCACCACTGAACATATTTAGAGAAGCCTTATCCAGTCCCATGACCAGTACAGCAACTACACTGCACTACCCAGACACTACACTACAGCAGGCAATGTCTGTCCTGGCCACAGCTGAGATGCTGAATTCTCTAGGTTTCCTTGATTAGGGCCAGGGGTAGAACTTAAAATTTTTAAGGTTAACATTTCCTGAAGGGGGAAGACAACTCTGTTGTATCTTAGTCTGCTCTTAGGAGAGACTAACATCTATTCAGAGAAGCCTGCTTAAAACATAACAGGAGGCAAGTAATTCATTGGTGTGAAAGATGTAGGTTAGAACATGGTGTGGCTGGACTGTGTGGATGCTGCAGGGAAGAGAAGGTTACCTGGTGGATTCTATCCAAGTTAGTTGAATTAAACTGGTGTAAGCAAAGGTCAATGTGTGCTTCTTCATGGAAGTGTTCAGTCAGCAAAAGCATGATGCTTTATAGAGGTAAGGGCTATAGAGGAATATGCGCTGGCTGCAAACTTCTGTGCTATATTTTGTTTCCCTTTCAGTACACAGAAGATGTAGCACTGAAAATTGAACATATTCAGATAAACCTCAGTAAAATCATTCTGCTGGATGAAATTGGGAAGGAGAATCTTCTGAATTTCAGCTCTTCAGGAATAGAAGGGATAAACTTTGCAGCGTATTTGGCAGAGGTGAGACTGTAGTAAACTAGACACACGAGAGAAAAATACAATGAAGTGTTTCTCTAACAATGGGAAAAACAAAGATCTGCTTTTATGTGAAAGGATGTGTTTTGAAGAATCACAAAACTTAGGATAAAAGCACTTCAGAAGTTCAAGTCAATAAACATTTAAAGAAATAAAGGGTAGACAAAGTAGGCGGTGTGGTTAAATGCAAACTGTCTATATATGCAATAACAACATATTCTTTCCCCACTGTTCACATCTTGTTTCAGATCAATAAAAGTGTCACCAAGGTTGATCTTCTGTCATTTGCTAATGACTTAGAAGCAAGAGCAGACCAGCTGGTAGGTTTAATTCACTAATACAGTAGTACATAAAACTTATCCTTTGTACATATATAATTATAAATACATAGCCAACTGTTCAGACTTCTGTGCGAGAATTGTTGAACTTCAGACACCTAAATACATGATACATTGCTACACAAGAGAAAGCTTTAAAGATCAATGTTGCATATGAGCTGTATTTTAAATATTACTAATTATTGAATTTTGTATGCTGTTGTATCGTTTCTGCTTTGGAAGTGTAATTTCTTAAATTCCACTGTTTGCTTAAGAAATCAGAGGAATACTCCGTTTGAGTATTTTCTGTCCTGTCTACATTTTAGGGTCTCAGCTGGAAGAAGAATTGGTTAGGTTATGATGGAAAAGATTATTTGAATTAAGTTTCTTTCAGTTAGTGAGCAGAAGATTTTGCAGTTAGCAATAAAATTAATACTGTGGCAGCTAATGAGGGCTCTAATGAGAACTGGGGCTCCATTATGGAGGGAGAATGCACAGAAGAGATCCCAGCTACTCTGAAGGGCTTTTTGAATGCAGACACATGGACAATGGTCAGAGGGTGTAGCTACAACATTGCCTGCAAATGAATCTGCAGAATGACACAGCTGTATTAACAGATAGTGAATATTCAGTTGACATGTTTCTATGCATGTCAAGGTCACTTTCTAATTATTTTTCAAAATAAGAGTCGTAGGTTGGACACCAGCCCAAGACAGATTCCTGTATTGCGATGTGGGAGACAGAGTTATGCTATACACATAGTAGAGTTGCTTGGATCACTAAGGGACACAGACAGCAGACTGAGACCTTGCTGATTGGAATTTATCAAATATCCATCCCTCCTCCAGGTACAGGATGGCACCAGTTAGAGCCTCCTGGTGTGTTTACTCCAGCTTTTTGCATAATTTGATCACAGCTGTTGTATTTCTTTTTCAGCCACACATGCACTCCTGTCAGGGTTGGACTGCTCATGGGTTTGTGTTGCAGTTAGCATCCTCTCCAAGCACCAAGAGCTGCACGTTGCCTGTTTACTCATATAAGTTGTCTGCTGACTTGGGCAGATACCAGTAGCTTCAGGCACACTTCACTTCCATTTTCACTTTTTACTGTGCCATGTGGAAGGTTACATGGGTGAGGAGATTTTGCTGTTGTTTTGGGTCTGTTTTCTAAGAAGCAGCTGAGGTTCTTCAAATATGTTGTATCTTACACAGAATTGCCTCTGAGATGTCTCTTTAAAGGTATATTCTATATAGCTCCATAAAGGAAAATTTATTATTCTGATAGATTTTTTTTTTCGTTATTTTTTTGTAATAGAATCTAAAGAAAGCATTAGAATTTAAATTAAAGCAGGCGGAGTAATTTCTTCATATAAAAGACAATGAAAGGTGTAATACTAAATGTGTTCTCTGTCACAGAAGGGTATGTTTTTATTTCTTCCTTTTAATGCTGTTAGTGTAATCTATGAAATGACGAACAAATGCCCACAACAATATGATGTATTACAAAAGTTAGATTGTTTCTAACGATATTTTATAATCCCACTTTGTTGGTGATAACTCTTAAAGTTCACAAGAACAATGAAAATAAAAAAAACCAACCTAAAAACTTTTGCTATCAATTAACTTTGGGTATATAGTTTGCATTTTCTGATACCTTACACTAAATTGAACATATTGAAGGAGCAAATGGAATAAAACTTGTGAGGAACCAAGAGGGCAGGATATGGAGGAGGGAGCAATACCACCCCCAGGTGTTATTAGGTAAGTGGATTCAGTTCAGCAGAGGACGGATCCTGAAGCTGCTGGTGACACAGCTGAGTGCTTCTGTGAACACTGCACAGGAGGCAGATGTGTCTCAGCACTGAGGTCTGCCATTGTTCCACTTCTAAAACAGAGTTAGAAGTCTGTAGTCACTCTGTATTCAGTGAGTATGCAGGGAGCCAAGTGGTTTTGCCACCAAAAGGAAATGGAAAAGAAATTTACTTGGGAGAGTAAAGTCAAATTTTACAGTGTTTTTGCCACGAGTGTGAGAGTCAGGCAGACACTAGGACCTGAAAATCAGGGCACAAATTGTCTTCTGACGGAAAGGCAGGAGCCACAGCAATGAAAAACACCCTTCACAGGCATGTTTTCAGGTTACTGGCTGAAAATACTTCTGTGCTCCTCGGAAAGCAGAGTGTGCCTCAGGGTGATCTCCACAGTGCCCAAAAAAACCCCAAGTACCCATGCCTGGGAAGTGCTCATCCCAGCTGGGGTGCTGTGCTGCGGGGTTCTTGCAATGAGGTCTGGCTTGTGGCAAGTGATAGGGGGACGTGCTCATTCTTCTGTGTTTAAAATGACTTAGTGCACCATGTGAAAATTCTCTTCAGTTAAATCTGTGCTGCTAATGCTATAGCCAGAAAAGCAGTATAATGTATCTGTTTTGTGCTGAGGTTTGAATTATTAATATGGTGATTTTTTCCCCTACTTGTGTTGAGGAATATGATTGCTGTATCCCGTTGTTAGCATCAGCTGTTCTGCAGTGGATGATCATAATGTGCAACTACGTTGTTTTTTGCTTTGTTGGAAAGCTTGGAGACTGCTGAACAATACTGCATAATTGCTTTTTTTTCAGCCAAAAGGAGCACTGGAAAATGCCTTAAAAGGACACGCAAACAGCATTCGAATGATTCATAACCAGCAAGTCGTTCCGCTAGAGCAAGCTATGGTAAAATATTAAAGTCATATTAAAACATATTTGTAGAAAATATTAATCTAACTCTTAAATACAATTTAGAAAGCTGGACTTTTGCTTTTATATAAGCACAGATCACATTTGCGTTGTGTCACTGAAGATTAATCAAAGTATGTGTTTAATGGTTTTCCTACTTGGAATACTATAACATTACTTTATAACACTGCCTAAAATCAGGACCTTTCTCTTCCCCATTTTTTTTCCTGTATCTATTTGTGATTATATGTGAATAAAAGAGGAAGCGGGGAAAACTTTAGAATGAAGTCTAACCCTAAGTCACTCATTTTCTCTGTTGCTTACCATTTGTCTTCAGTAGTAAAAGCAGCTGTCACTTTTACGCTGTATTTTTTTGGAGTTAGCAATCACCTAACAGTATCGGAATTGGAAACTCCTGACAGTGGTGTTTAGAGCCAAAGAAAAATCTTTTTTATTGATGCCAAGAGAGATGTGAGCGGGCTGCTTCTCCCTGATTTCACCAGCCACTAATTTGTATATTATCAAGCTGTGCATCTCATACATATTAGGTGTGCTAGGTGCTGCTTTTTTCTCTACATGACATGGAGACTTTTAGTTTATTGTGGCATCTGAATACAGTATTTCTGCCCCTATCAAAGTCCTCTGGTAGAAAAGGGCTTCTGTTCCACTCTAATTCTATGCTGTTCTTTCCTAATTAACTCCTCATCTCTTTTTTCCTTTTTACAAAACTGACTGTCAAGAAATATGTTAAAGCTAGGGTAAGTGCTTTTTTCCTTCTTAAATTGCACAATATACAATTTTCTGAACACTTGATTTTTTTAACTGTTACCTGTTTCCTCCAAATAAATCTTACTCAGTTTATTGCTACAAGCTTTAGTTAAATCTGAAGTCTTCCAGTACACAATTCATACCTACTGAGCATTGTTGGTGAAATACTGATTCAACCATTAAAACCACAATGTATTAGTTTTAATACAATTGTTGTTACTATACATAATGTGATATGATGTATTAAAACCAAAATAATCTATAGAAGATCAAAGCATGCATATCATGTTAAAACAGGTGGGCTCTTACGTGTGTTAATGACTGATTTTTTTTTTCTCTCCTTTCTAATAGAGCACTTTAAATCAGAGCATTAGGTTACTGAAGAGGACATCATCTGAACTTACGGTAAGCTTCTCTTTCAGGCAAAAGGAACATTTTTATGTGTTTTAAATCCATTGGCCACGTATGTGGGGCATATATTTTCAGTACAGCTTTTTCTATTTCTAGCTGTTACTGGAAGAGAGAGATAGTAATGCACTGAGATAGCAATGGGGATTTAGATCTGTCTTCTGCACAGCTTTTTCTACCCTGGTTTTCCCTTCCTTACAGAGGATAAAAAAAATAAAAGTTTGAGATATTTTTTGAAGTATTAATTGTAAACTTAATTGCCATGTGATAAAACAGACTTCAGTACAGTTCCATATATTGTGTTATTCATGTTCCTAAAACTGTAGTTGATTTTTCTAGAATCCTTGCATGCAAAACTTGAAGGGGCAACAACCAAGAAACAAAAAGCAAAAATACAGCTGATAAAAGCGAGTGTTGTGATTCACATCCTTAACCACCTCTTGTCCGATGTCCAGCTTGCACCAGGGCCTGTTTTTTTGGTGTTATTTTCATTACCTTCCTGCTCCTACAGCACCAGCCTTGCTTTGGGAGCCTGGTCTGGGTAGAGGCTTCCCCAGGGCACCTTGTGTCCCCTCCTAGCAGCAGCTGGTGCCTGCACCGCAGCGTCACTGGCTGCTTCACGCTCTGCTGGGCTCGGGAGAACAAGCGACAGCATGTTTACTTTTCTGGCAGCAGAGCTTTCTGTGGCCACCAGCCTGTCTTGGCTCTGGGAGCAAGAATCCAGCCACACCAGTTGGTGCTTGAGGGTCATAGTCCCCACAGCTTGATGGGCCACACCAACCTCAGTTTTCACCCATCCGCAGGCGCAGACCAGCTAGGTTTCTTTTAGAATCTGTGATTTGACCCTGCATAGGGAGGTAAGAAGCCATGAAATAAGGTGTTGATAAGAAAATGATGATGTTTGACCCTTAAGTATATTTAGGAGACATCTCTACAGTTTCAGGCTATATGTATGTTACCCTTTCTTTGTGTTCTTTGAGAGACTTTATGGGATTGTACATGTAGTGAAGAAGTGTCTCAATCCTTTTGGATATTGATTAATAACATATTCTAGCTGTATAGAATCATACTCCAGTAATGACAGTTGTGATAGTATATGGCCCGCTGTTTTCTTCCTGTGCCATGTGTACATCTGTCGTATATATATATACATTGATGAAAGTATTTCTACACTTAAGGAAAGGGAATAGAAGAGAATGCTGATGTAGTGTATAAATTAGTTACACAGGTTCCAAGAAAATATACTGTTTGTAACCACCAAACCCTCCTTTTTTAGTAGTGAGAGAATTTTGTCAGATGATCCTGAATCCTTAGGCAGGCTAATGTTCTGTCTGGAATTGTGTGGTTGTTCAGGTTTTGGCAGGAGAGTGACACTGGTTTATCAAAAGGATACATTCCCGACAATGGCTGCAGAGCTATTGGAACAGCCCGAAAGGGGTCTATTTATGTTAAATATTGTCTCTTCCTCTCCAGGTTAAGGTGAAAAATGTCATTAGCTCTGTTAATACTGCCCAGCTTCTCATAAATAACAACGCTTCTCTAGTTATTGTCCAGGTAAGCTTTATTTGATTAAAGTACATTAATTTATGATGTCCTGGAGATAGAGGTTCACTTACTTTTATTCACTTTTGTCTGTTTCTAGGAGACAAAAAAGTACATGGATACCATAGTTGGCTACTTCGAGCAATACATTGAGTGGGTCAAGGAGTCGGTAAGACACATTTAATGAATCGAGAGAAGCAGCGTTTAAAAAACAGAAAAAAAACCCACACTAAAAAGCTAAGTAAAATACACTAGCAAAGTTGTAATTATTGTTATAGTTTCAGTTTGTAAGATATTTGTACTTATTATGAAGGGGAAAACTTGTCTTCTATAAATAGTTCTGTTGTATTTTAAGTAGAGTAAAAATGATGAGTTGTGTTGTTTGGAATAAAATGCAAATATAACATAGTATTATTTTTCCAGGGGTAGCCTGAAATCTAGCATTTGTGCTAATGTTGCCCTGAGCATGACTCTTAGTTCAAATTGATGTCATTAGCATCTTGTTTTATTTTTCTTTCTTCAGCTGCAGCCTTTGAGAAAATGAGCTGATGTTTTAAACATGTGTATGTTCAGTTGCTAGTGTATCCCACTGGAATTCAGTTTGAATTTGGATAGGGTGGAATATAACAATTCCAGTATCTGTAACTCTGAGCAGGTTTTGAGAATCTTATTTTATTCGGTTAGATACTTCAAACTGTATTTTTTTAATCTGTCTTTCAGATTGCCATGGAGGTAGCAGCGTGCAAGCCTATTGCCAATGTGATAGATACAGCAGTAGATATTTTTTTATGCAGCTATGTAACTGATTCTGTGGTAAGAAATATTTTCTATTACTCAAAACTGGGGCATCAAGTGGGAAATTCTTTGAACATAAATCTGCATTTAATTATTCTGACCAGACTATTCTGAAGTATGATGATAAAGTATCACATCCAAAGTTATGCAAGAAAAAAATGCTCTGATCTGGATCAAGCCCAAAGCCAAACCAGCACTGGACTTGTTTTAGGTTCTGATTAAGCTTAGGCTTCTATTAGCAAGAATGCTGTAAAGTGAACTGGTCTTACTAAATTTCTTCCAAATTGAGTTGCAAAGTAAATACAGTACTACTAGATTGGAATAAAAATTCCAGGAAGGGCAGGTTTCAGTTTGATTGTCTGAGTCTGAATGACCTTGAAATGGAAAAGCATAAAGATCTGAAGTTTCAGGTGTAACCATTTCTAATGTAAGGGATGGGGCAGAGGCAGGAAGTGAGTATGAAATACCAAGGAAAAAGTTTCTCAATTATCTTGCCTGGAATCTAGAAAAAACAAATTAGGTTTTATGACTTGACTTGCAGCAGACAGATCTGGATTCATTCCTATACAGTAGAGACTTTGAGAATAACTGGTGGCAGTATTTAAGGGAAATATTGGCTTTTTCATCTTGCCAAAAGAGCTTGGAAGGAGGATAGCATGTCTTAAAAATAGAATGAGAAACCACATGCCTGGAAATCACCTAAAACATCTCCTAGCTATTAGCCAGCTTTATGGCACTTTTAGCCAGGTTCTAATCATCCAACACTAAATGCATGTAATCAGTCAGAATCAAAGCACTCTAACCTTGATAACCTCCTAACCTGCCAGAATTATATATGAGATAATCAATAAGTGCAACATTACAGAGCTTCTGTTCTCCTTTGGATAGCCACTAACCATCTGGTGGGAGATGGACCATGATTTTCCTGGTGATAGAACTTAGCTGAGTCACTTAAGTCAAAACACCTCCAGCCAATATAAATCAAATTTGAAGTATCATCATTTTAACATCTGGTGCTAACTCAGTTCAACTGTATGATAATGGAATTAGTTACACAAAGAGGCTGCAGTTAACAAGTTAAAAAGTACCCCCAGAAAGTGCTGGAAACTCGGATTTTGACAAGAACCATGAGAGAGACAAATACTTTAAAATATCAAGAAAGGAAAAAGAAATAATGTGGCTAGTAAATTAGTGCTGAAACACAAGATTACTTTCTAGCCCAAGGTAACTTAATGTACTATGGCTGTGTAACTTTGAGCAACTTTGGACACATTCCTGTTTGGTTACATTTGTAAGACAGCAGTGTTCTTGACTTCAGTTTGCATTGACAGTGGAGAATGCTTAACGTTCCACATTCCACACTTGTATAGGGAACTACAGATAGTCCACGAGACCAGTGCCACTAATTTCTACTGTGTTCTTCCAGTAACAATGCTTAGGATATCAAGGATTCAGTACTTGTCTGATAAATTTTCTCCGTGATTTTTTTTTTTCCTGGATTTTACTTTGTTTCAGAATACCTTCTGGTTTGGTTTGGGAGGCTCTTCAATATTTTTAATTCCTGCCATAATTTTTGCTGTAAAACTCTCCAAATACTATCGTAGAATGGATACAGAGGATGTCTATGATGAGTAAGTATATACTCCTAAGTGAACTGCATGACAAATGGATTGAAAGCTTTTTCTAGTGTCTCACATAAAGGCACTATAGTCCTTACGCCTTGTGTGCTGTCAGATTAGAACTGCATGTTCTTGTGAAATATACTGCGGGTTTGGGTGGGTACCTGCAAAGTGCTTTGTGCAGGTGGGTTTGGTTGCCTTGACTTGCCGTGGTTCTGTGCAGAAATTGCCAGCTCTGACTTTGAGAAGCTTATATCAGAGTGAGGTCTTCAGAGCTTCATGTACAGCGTTGATATAAATATCTTCCAAATGTGCAAGTGATTAGCTTTGCTGAATAACCTGTTTGGGTGAATTATGTCTGCTTTGTAATCTCCTTGAATGAATTATTTGCTTTCTTACTGTCTTAGTTATTTCTAACCAGTCTTTCCTTTTTCAATTGCAGTTCCTCTGTCTCAGGGACTTGGCATTTTACTTTATGATAACTGTTCTTACATATTTTCCCATCACTTTTTTGGTTTTACTGTTTTCCGCTCTTTGTTTTGCTCATTGTTCAGTCAGCCTGTGCACTGCATTTCTCAAATCCCACACTGGTCATTTTTCATTGCACATTGACAAGTCAGGAGAACAGAAACAAGCATGTACAGCTAAAATAACTCACTTATTAGTGTCTAGTTAATTACTTCTCCTTTTCTGCGTTTTTTGGTGTCGAAACTATACCCGTGAAAACGTAAGACATTTTTGCTGGTATTTGTTAAAATTATTTTATTCAGGTGGGAGGGTTTATATTTTTAATGTAAATTTTTACTTCAAAAGAAGCAACATGATCTGTTTCATGAGACTTTATATTAGAGTATCCAACTCAACAAGAATAGCAAAATAAATCACTAATTTTTGGAGAATATGAAAACATTAAAAATGAAAAATTATAATTATGCTGTAACTCTTGAATGTTAGAAAGGAAAAGTTATCTTCTGTTGTACAGACACACTTTCTTTGCATATAATACCATCATCCATGTACATTTCTTAGAAGCCATACTGTACATAGTGCATCTTATACTTAACATGGTCTTTCTTGGTGTATTTATTTTATTACAGTACAGAAAATGGTAATAATGGTTATCATAAAGAGCATTTATATGGTATACACAATCCTGTTTTTACAAGGTAAACCAAGTCTGAAACTGCATGCCTTCATGTGTTCTTACTTAATCTACTATATTAATCACCTATCCAATCTTCTGCACATTTTAAAGTGAATCACTTAATTCTCTGTTTTTTTGCATGATTACTCACTATAGCAAATGCTGTATGATTTATATTTCTCAAATATTCTTTACATAATAGCAGATATTGTAGTAATTTCCAACAATTTAACAAAGCAATTGCCTAAATTTGATTTTAAACCCCATGTAATTAAGTATTTATCTAGCACAGTGGGTGGTCCTAAATTGATAAACATATTAAAATACTCTGATAGCAGTTGAAAGTAATACGGTGGGATGGATTCTTACTCCTGAGTTGTTTTATTGTTTAAATGGTGAGAAGAGCTTTTCCTCTGCAAAGGGCAGGAGATCCAGAAAACATGGACAGCGAAAATGAGCCTTTTTGCCTGGCTAGAACTAATGTAATATCACGAAGCAAAAAAAAAAAATCAAGTTATGTTGAAAAAGGAGGAGATCTGGATTCTTTTCTGTCTCTACAACTTTTGTGCTGTAAAACCGTAGCTAGTTGTGAGACTTTCTACGTAGGATGTCCCACAACTTCAATATCTGGATTTCCGAAATATCTGAGTTGCTTAAGGGTGCATCTAATTTACAGTAGAAATCCAAAGCTCACCGTGCATCAACCTGCAACTTCATGACTGAAAGTGTAGACTGGGAATTGGCAGAGAAGTAAGATGTTGCCATTCTGTCAGTAATGGGTAAATACCAAGAGAGATCAAAGTTGGGAAATCTTGCTCCATCAGTTGTATATTATTATTTACTAGAACTGTATTTTACAAGAATTATTTACTGATAAAATCTTATTTTCTTCAGAGGGAAATGTGGAATCATTCATATATAACAATGTTTTTAGCGATATTTGTGATCACGATTGTCATGGCCTGTTCTGCAGCTTAAGGGCACTCCCTAAATTAACATAGAAGGTGTTTAATTCAAAAGTACTTTCCACTGGTATATCTAAAGATTTTCAGCTTTAAGGACTTTTGATATTTTACATTAGAGGCAACTAATAATTGCTCAGATCTTAGAAGTCTTTCTAATCCTTAATCTTTAACATGAATGTTAATACTCTTGAGGTCCACAGCATGTTTTCTGTGATATTTCAGTGATCGATGAATAGTTCCTGAATATGCTAAAAATCACTAACACAAACTAGTTTAGTCATGATTTCTTTTCCTGAGTTTTAAGTTACTCAAAATGGGCTTCTGTAATAAAATGTAAGAATTCCGTTTGAAGCAATGCTGTCTTCTAATGTGCTAATTTGACAAAACTGCTAATTATATGAGGTATATGCTTTGAATTTCTTAGTCAGATATTCCTATAGCAAGAGTCTTGTTTCGCATTTTCATTTCAGCAAGGTCTTTGCTTTTATGCTATCCTTGTTTTTTCTTAAATCCTACAGTTTTTGGGGGAGACACTTTGAGATATGGGACTTTGAATAGGTCTCTGTACACCTGTCCTGTAGGCGTGTTTTTGTCCTTTGAAATCAGCTGGATTATTTTGCTGGAAAGAGATGCAAATATCTTTCTTTATAAATATAAGACATGTGAATAGAAGTATGAGATCTACATGAAGTGCATTTGGTACCGGTATCTCACACAAGTGTTTTATATACATGTTGAAGATAAAGTTAATCTCAAATGCAGCCACCATTTTTGTGAGAGCAAAATTGGAGGCTGGATTCAGTTCTCAAAGGAGTGGTGTTGAGTAGGTAATCCAAGCATTTCTTTCTATCGTGAAACAAAGATAACCAGAAAGGCTGGTGGAGAAGACCATGAATCTATTTCCTGAATCTATTTCCTAAAATTCTTGATTAAATGGGTAAAAGTTTGAGAACAGTTTGTGCCAACTGAACTTGTCTCACCTTAGTTAAACATGGTGTTTCTGTTCCATTTGTGGGCAAAAGGAAATGATGGGTTTGGTTTCTGTCTTTTTTTCCTCATACAGCTCTGTGGAACAGTGGTAACACATACTGGAAACATTAAGGGGTAAGTAGTAAGCTTCTAAAGTCAATTCTAGGTCTATTACTACTTTATTTTTAAGAAAGCTGCTCTGCTTTCTATAACATGATTGCTTTAAGGTTTAAAAATAAAATATTGGACCATATTGATGTTCATATAAAAATCTATGCCTTCATTCTGCTTAAATTATATTATAATTCTGTCTTCATCAAATTTTCTGTAATTGTTTTTGTGATTATTTCCAGGCTGTGTAAATGAGGCTCAAGATTCTTCTGTGGGAATATCATCATCATTCTTCCAGGTGTATTGGCATTTGCGTTCATCTTACAAATCCTGAGCCACTCGTTTTATGTCACCCGTACTGTAAATCCCAAATGTACTATTGAATGTTATACCATAAACTACTGTACAGAATATTCTGTAATCAGGGCACTGCCTCTTGAATACCACTGTTCAAGGCTTGAATTAAAATGGGTTTTGTTTTTTACTTTTTTTACACTGGGCTTTCTACCTTACATCACAGTATGTAAATTATTTAGATTAACAGCCTTTGCCTAGCAATCCTCTGACAATTGGTCAAGTCCTTATCTTAAATTGTTGATTTCTGTTAAATACAGTACTTACACGTTTACATAAAAACACATTTTGTATACAGAGACTTTTGTATATACATTTTTCTTAAAACTTATAAGTGTTTAGTTAAGATTTTAATATTGTATAATATTCTTCAAAATGAAATTACCAGCATGATCAGTGTTGCTATTTGGTGCTCTTGAATGACCACTTAAGACTAAATTTGAGGTGTAATGGGATCCACAGTGTCTCCTTGTGTCTCTGAAAAGTTGCAGTTTTGTTCTCTCCCTCTTTTTTTAATTTATTTAATATTTAGTGGTTTTTGCAGTAGAGACCTAAAAGAGACTTTCTGGAGAAGGCTGGTTTGAAACTCTGTGGGTGGGAGGGTTGGGGGTGTGTGTGATATATAATATAGTGAAAAAGCTAAGCTTTCTAGAGTTCTGTAGTACTCAAAAAGAGCATGAGAGACATCAAATGTTGGTGATTTTTAGAATGCTTGACATACTCTGTCTCCCTTTTCCTCATTCACACTCACTTCTGTAATGTCCTTAAGAGCATCGCTGTTAAGTTGTAGCTCTTTCAGGGAGCAGTGATACTGTTTTGCTAAATAATTGCAAAATATGATTTTTAATATTAAAATTCAAATGTGTTTAGCAATTGGAGTTAGTGTTTGTACTACTAGAGTTATTGCCTTGAATTTAGGCATACACTTGCATTGCTGAATTAGTTAACACCAGAATTCATCAACAAGGCCAAGAGTATCTGTGTTACATTTTGGCAGGCGGAGTAATTGGGTATATCGATTTAAAATAGTGTCTATTCATACATCAGTATTGCTACCTTTGTTTCCAACAAGGTTCATTTGCTTCGAAGTAGGGATAATCCTGTAAATCGTTCATATAATCCTAAAGAAATGCTGAAAAGTTATACCAGTCTTTAATCTGAAATAACCTTAATTATTTCATTTTTAGGTCATAAACGGAAACATTTCTAATTGACATTATGTAGCATATGTGTATATGTAATGTTCAGAACTGCAGATTTTTAAAAGTTTCTATTTTTAATTTGAGAAAATGTTCCCAGTTCATTTAAATAAAAAAGAACTTGCTTAACTACCCCATGTTTGATTCTCAATTGTTTTGTTGTGTAGACCTGTCTCAGAAGGGTTGCACTGAGTTAAAATCTTATGAAAGCATATTTTTTTACCCCGATTAAAAATTTTGGCTGTATTTGACTGTTACTGATGTTTTTAGTTTAAGGAAGATAAGACACCAAGAATTGGACCAGGAAGGACTGAAAGAACATTGACTTTGGTTGAGAGAGCTTCTGACTTCCCAAAGGACGTGATTTGTGCACAGATGGTAGGATTGGAGTTAATGAGTTGTGGAGGAAATCCACATACCTGCACATGCTCGAGGTGTCACCACGTGCCTCTGTCCTTGGAGCACTGACAGCAGAATTACGTGTTTGCCAGTTCTTCAGCTGCCACAGCTCACTGCTGGCATCCCGGCTCCACTTGTAAAAGGACAATTGTTTTCCACTGACAGACCAGACCGGGAGCTGTTTCATCTGAAGTGCAGGCAGACAGAGGACACAAATGTCAGATGGGAGTGAGACAAACACTTGGTAGTAACAGATTAACTGTGATACATAAATATACCGGAACTCTTGAGTCCAGGCTCTACTATTTGTCCTTATCCTTGTAGTCTGATTTGTTTTCATGGTTACACTTTAGAAACTTCCAGAACAAGAGATCTGAAACTGCTATAAAGTAATTTAAGTAGTTTTGAGCTCTTTAACAATTATTGGAACACGAGAGATGAATGCCTTTAGTTTCTCCTCTAGGAACTGTCAGTGCCATTGTGCATAAACAAGTGTAAATAATACATTTGTTTGAGGTGTTTGAGTGCTTGCAGTAGAGATTTTGAAATCCTTGAAATGAAGTGCAACATGGGCAACAAGATTCTTCTGTCTGGCTGAATGACAGGTGAGGAGACATGCCAGAAAACAGCAGAAAACAGAATTGTAAATCTTAAGTAGGCTCGTACCGTTGCTGTTTCTCCTAAGGCTTGACTGGAGAGCCACGCCGCCCGAAAGGGATGGTCAGGAGGAACAAACAGCAAGAAGCCAGAAATGAGACTTCTACTGAAAATGTTACTAAAATAGCCTTAGAGAGAGAATGAAAATAAGACAGTGTTGTTCTGTCCATCAAATTGTATTTAGTCGTGGGGAACTTTATGACCTGTTCACAAGGTTCAGGCTGCTCAGAATGGCTGTTCCAGGTGGTCCATGGTCAGGGAGGCAGCTCTTGGACCAGCTGGGTGCTACAGCAGCCGGGGACTGTTGTCAAGCATTAAAGAAGCATTTTTTTTCAATTTGATTTTTTTTGTTCTGCTTCACTGTTTGAGTGAAATTAATGTTTTTGCCTTTGTATTTTCTTTAACAATACTTAATGAGTGGCTAAATACACAAAATGGCATTCCATTCCCTTATTCATGGCCATTCTTGAACCTAGGATTTCCAGCACCCCACAGTTATTCAGGTATACTTAAATAATAGATTCCCCTTCAGAAACTGTTCAGGTCAGGGGGCTGTAGCATACATGTCTAGTCTAGTGGGGTCTTATTAGCCAGAAAAGTGCTGTGGCTTGTAGCAGTGTGGAAGGGATTTTTTTCTCGCAACCTCCTGGATGCCCAGGGAGTTATTGTGATTTTCCTTAGCTCTGCTTTGGGTTAGTGCAGCAGAAACTGCTAGTACAGGATTCTGCACTGAAATACTTCTATTCTCTAGCTTTTGTTTTATGGCATTTTTACAGCTCTTTTATTATGAACAGGAAAATATCTATTTAAAAAAAAAAAGAAAAATATGAAAAGTGATGAAGCACAAATATCTGCCTGACATACTCTGGCGTCTCTTCCCTGCTGTTGAGACCCATGATAAGGTCGTTCTGTTTTCCTGCTGTTGGCTGATGTGATGATGATAAAACTTCCAAATGTTTGGTTTATATTTAGGCCTGCAGTACCTTATTTTGCTAAAGCTTTATTCCTTATCTTGCTTAAATATTGCCAGTCTAAAAATCTTTCATGGCTCAAAGAATGTGCAGTTAATTCTTCCATGTGTCCCCACCGCATGTTATGTGCTGGCAAAATGAAGTGCTGAAGTTGCATCCTTACTGTGCAGATCCACAGAAAACCCATTCCACAAATCAGCCTTTATTGGTAGGACACATTAATAATATCACCCAGATGTAGCTGCATAAAGTACTTTGGCAATTTTATCTTCTTTAACGTCCATATGATCTTACAAACTGGCATGAAGATAGCTAAAAAGCAGCTGGAGAATGGAAAATATCTGTTAAAAATCAAATATGACATGTTCATTCTGGATAGGAATGTGTTTCTCGGTTATACAACCGTTGTTCTGTATTTAACTGCATTTACAAGATTTGTCTTGTTACCTTCTTGGGAGTTCACAGTTTATTTGACACTCCCTCAGGCCATAAATTACAGGCACATGCCTACTGGAGTGTGATTTATAATTTTATTTAAAAAAAACCAGACCTTACTTTCTACATTTTGCTGGAAAGAGGCTGCTTTGTGCACCAAGCCTTTAAATTGTGAGCAACCACTTCCTCGCTGCTTTCGCCTTTTCAGGTCGCATTGCTCAAGGATCTCAGTCAACTCCTCTCACCATGAAGAGTTTTGCTCTTCTTTTGCTAGTACTGAGCTGCGGCATAGGAGGATTGGGACAGAAGCTGAAGCCAAAGAAAAGAAGCAGTGGTGAAGAAATCAATTTCCGGACTAAAACCAAAGATGTTTGCACAATGAGCATGAGTGGGGATGAGGAGATGAAACTTAGAATTGAATGCAGAAGCCAAGGCATGTCCTACTGGTGTGAATTCGCTGGCAAGCCGTCAGTCTGTCGGGCTTTCAGAAACAATCCAAAGATTTACTGGAATCAGATCGCCGCGGAACTCAGAAAGCTCCCGCACGCTTGCGAATCCACACAAGTGCTGAAGACCACCATGTGCCAAAAGGCTCCCGCGGAGGCTCTCATGAAGCAAATAGCTGCTGGTGTGGAGCCAGAAGATCTGGCAAACCAGGACAAATCAGTCCAGAAAACTTCCACTTCTATGAGGGGAGCAGGGAGAAGCTCCGTTAATAAAATAGGGAAACCTCCAATACTACCTCTTATAAAACCAGCCCAACATGGTCAAGGGTCTGAAAATGAAATGGAAGCAATGAAACTGGCACAGGAACATTGCTGGGAGCCCCTGCATGGTGTCTGCTCCTACATTATTGGCATCTTTAGAGGTTAAGGATTTGCTTCAGGTAAAACTCCCATCTTGAAGCACAGCAGAATGTACCCAAGAGGAAGCCTGTTGTAGTTTGGATTTATTTTGATGTTGGGGGTCTCTCAGGGGTGTGGACATGGAGATTCTAGGCTTGCTTACTAAAATCTAACATCTAACACAGCCTGTACTGTGGCTTCTGAGGGGCTGGAGAGCTTAAACCCAGTGATGGCTACTAGTTCAGGACTCCCTGGAATCCTCCTGTGAGGTCTTTAGTATGTACTGAGATGTTTGTCCTATGTGTTATCAATCCTGTAGTATTTCACTTCTAACTGTTTAAATTGGGCTTGTTTCCTGCCTACTGTCATTCCTTCCCTCTTGTGCTGACTTCTGGATTTAAGCCAGTGAAGTATAAGATAAATAACAAATACATCAGCTCCAATAACAAATGCATCAGCCAGAATGATTTAAATCTCCATTCAGAAATCAAAAGCATAAAGTTTGTTCATCCAAACTTCTAGTTAATAATTAACCATCTTAATTTTTAAAGTTAGTTCATAGACGACCTCCAGAAATTAGTAAAACTGAATGGACTGTCTTGGTTTATGGGTCTGTTTCTGTAGAGGTGACAGGGATCGCAGGCAGGTGCTTGTCTGGTAAGTCTTGGGTTTTCAGCCAGGATTTAAAAAGCAAAGCCCTTGCAGAAGTGGTTGGTTTTATACCCACTCCCACTTCGATTCAGAGAGAAAGGTGGGAGCTGCTGACTAAACCTGGCAAATTTTTGACAGAAACGGGAATATAGGGAGCATGAGGCAGCAAGTGTTTAGACTGCTAATTTTCTTGTGCTTAATACAGCGAAGTGACTAATCTTTTTTTTCTTTTTGTTTTGCAGAGCAGAATTTTTACAGCTGAAGAAGGGTCCTTGCAGTAGTTTTATAATTTAGATGTAAGAATTTTGGTTTAAAAATGCATCATCTCTGTAGATTTTGTATCTGTTTTCTCTCTGCAGCCCCAGACTGAAACCTTTTAACAGCCCTGAAACATGCATGAGACTGGAGTGACTGTACGTAGTGTTAGGATGATGTAGCTGTTCCTAGGTCTGTTACACGTCAGGGTGTGCTGCATTTGTGTTACCAACGTTCCACTTTAAGAGTTCTGGCCTTGAATAGGTTTTTGTGTGTTCTGATTTCCTTCAGTTTGTTAGAGATGAAAGCTGTAAATGCTGCTACAGTTGGTACAAAAATAAAATTTTTGAAAACATACTCAGTGTGCTTTCTTAAAATTCAAAATGGTGCTGCTTGTATAAAGTTATGGTATTTGATACTTGGTTTAGGTTTGAGTCATTACTTTCTAGCTGTGAACATGTTTTCATTAATATTTTCAATGTTATTATCTTTATACTACAATGATAAGTTTCAGTCAGCAGGGGAAAAAAAAAAGATTGGAGAAAAAAGAAGATTAATATAAGAATACATTTCTGAACATGGCAGATTAGAAGTGTTCATCTGGGCTGCATCTGCAGACTTCAGTGTTATTAGGATCTGTTAGTAGTTTTATTAATGTTCGGGTTTAGTAAATATTCTGAAAGGTGACTCATCTCTGTGCACTTGGGCACTTGCATAAATCTCATCAAAACACAAAGCAGGACCTAATAGCCTGTTATCAGAGATTACAGCACATTTACATTCAGATTATTTTTTAACAATGACCCCCTTTGTTTTCAAGTGAGCTTCGCAGCAGGGGTATTACTGGAAAAACTTTGTACCACATAAATTCATAATGTTCTGTATTTGCTGTTAAACAGTTTCTACAAAGCGTTGCTACACTTCCCCAGTTTTACTCACCGATTTGTAATTCTCACTTTGAACGGTCACAATTTGGAATTACAATCAAACTTGAAATAATTTTCTGTCACAAACCTCTTGAAATATGTGGAAAGGAACAGCAAGTGATGGAGACGGGATCAGTGCAGAAGATTGTATGTACAAGGCAGAGATACAACTTGAATGCTGATGAAATGCAAGCTCAAGCAGGTCTGGTTTTGTCAGCCGTTAACCACATTAGATTTATCTTCATTTGTAACTTCAGTTATCCTTGCCAAGCTCTTGTGCTGTGACTTAAAAATGTAGTAGTACGCCTATTCACTTATTTCTGTCATAGAAATTAACATAATTCTTTGATTTGCAAACATGCAAAATGCATTAAAGTGATATTTGGGAACTATTTGGAAATGTTAAGGGGAGGTTGAGGGTTTTCTTGAGGTGTGTGTTTTAAATGTTTTAGAACTCCTCTTGTGTGTGATGCACAATCCACACTGCAGAGCCAATATTTTGCAGTAGTATCCACTACAACAGTAAGGACCTCAAAATTGAGACATCAGCTTGCATTTAGAGAAGTTTGGGAGAATCAGTCACCCACCATACTGATAGCAGGAGAAAAGAGGAGGTTGCACCAGTTCACCAAAAGAAAATTTTCCCCTTTCTGCCTTTTTCTGTGTATATGCACGGAGCACAGAAGGCAGCAGAGTTGGCTGACACTTTGTAGAACTCTGGGAGATACAGTCTGAAATGCGTGGCCATCATTGGTTCTGCTCAGGAGAGGACAGGTGTCACAGACGTGCGAGTGCACAATGTCCTAGGGAGCTCGTCCCTCGTTTCAGAGGAGCACAGCTCTGTGCCAGAGGGGTCCATGCTTGGCACCATCTTGTCTGGAGTGACCACCTGAAGCTTCATGATTGAATTGGAAACTAGAAATCAAGTAGTCTTGTGCCAAAGGCCCCTCTTTTATGAAATGCTTTTTATAAAATACCCAGGACCCAAAACACATAGTTAAGGACTAAATTTTACAAAAAAGTGAAGATTCTGTTACCAATGTGATGCATGGCTTGGGTTGCATTTCACTACACACCACTATGCACCCTCAACAAGTCAGTCAACTATGATGATCTTGCTTTAAAAATATTTAAAAATTGGATGTTAGCTGAAATGCAGCACCTTGTATAACAGCACCATGATTTATCAGCTACATTACCATTTAATTGTGTTTATCACTAAAAACATACAGTTGTGAAATTTCAGTTACCCTCTTGGTGTGAAAGTGCCATTCATTAATGAAACGATGAATTGAGAAGTGTTTGTGGTGGGTTTAGTGCAATCTTCAAGTACCTCGTCAATGAATGAAACCTGCTGTTGCATTCATTTCAGGTTAACCTGTTAGTCCCCACATTCGTAAATACCTCAGGAAACCCACCTGAGTGGAGATGGAATTTGTCTTGACAGAGGAACAGCAAGCAAGACTGTTGGGATTCCTGCAGCCAGGGAGACCCCTGATACCCAGGCCTGCTGCTCCTGCTGCTGATTCAGTACACCAGCAGGCGGTTGCCCTCAGCATCCTCACCTTTAGCTTTCCACAGAAGCGCTGTGAGTATTGCCTACTTTGACAAGGTAAGCCTCCAAGAAAAGCTAAATGATGCATTTGGAGAACCTGCCTGTAAAAGGATGGGTATTTAACACACATAGTTAACATCCAAGAAAGGCTGGGGTGAGTCTAATGGAGAGCCACCAAGATGGTCTGAACTGGAGCACAGTCCTGTGAGGAAAGGCCTTCTGACCTCAATGATCCTATAATTTATGATGGAAACACAGAAGAAAGCTTAAAAGGTCTGGTTCTTTAATGATGAATACCTCTGTTAGCATCTGTGTTTCCTCAAAGTGCAAAATATACTCTTGGAGCAGCCATTCTAACTATATCAAATTGCATAAGACAGTTTTCTTAAGTATGTTCTGATGGCAGTCCCATCATTAAGTCAAATACATCATCTTGGATAAATAACTTCATATTCAGCACCTCTGTCTTTTGGTACATATTTTTATTTAGCCTAGTTAAATCAACAAGAAAATCAGGTGTTAAGGAACACTGAACATTCTATTTGTTTGCCTTAAAATCAAGTATCTGAAACTAAGAAAATTGCCCTTTGCAGTGCATAGGTTGTTTGTGTTAACATAGACCAAATCTACACCTCAATAATAATGATATTGCTTAGTCTGCCTGTAACTATGCAGTAGTGCACTCTGCTGTTTTCTGAGAGAATTGTGTTCTCTGGCCATTCCTGCATGGTTTGCAGTTCTACATGTTGCATTCTTGATTTTTCAATAGGTCTTGTAGTTGGTAAGGCACAAACTTTAGGAACAGAGATCTTCCACAAAATAAGAAGACAAAGGAAAAACGAAAATTTCCCAAAGTTGCCCCTTGTCAATTCCTGCTTCTTTAGGATCTTCATGGTTGTCGATTTCTTTTTTTCTGTTTCTCTTGCTGTTACAGTTCCTAATCTCTGCTTTCTTTTCTGAAGAGAAGTCAAATGCAGCACAGGAGATTACTTTGGCTCTCTCTGCTTTCGTCAGACTTCACAGATCACTTTACAATGGCAAAAAGTATGTGATACACATATGAAAACAGGAATAAGAAAGCAAAGCGGCAGAGATGCAGAGAGTACTATGACAAGACATCGGTGTTGTCTCATGGACATGTCATATCAGACATCCTGAGAATCTGTTTATTTCATTTACACATCTCCCATACTAAGTTAACTGCAGAAGGCCAGGTGCTGAATTTCCAGAGTAGCTTTATTACAGTGTGTACAGAGTAAGAAAGAAATGAAGCTGATATCTGATTTGGAGCAGAAGTTTGCGTTCCCTGCCTCCCTCTCCTCAGCAGGTTACAGAACGCTTTGCAGACCCAGCGCTCACCGTGGGCATCCAGCCCCGGGACTCTGCCCCTGCTGCCGGCCTCGCAATGGCTGTAGTCAGCAGGGCAAACAGAGGTGTCCTTCTGGCTCTGCTGCCTGCAGACCTAAAAAACTGCGTTACTCTGTCGCTGCCGCCTGTAAAAATTAATGTGCAAGTGTGAAACCAGTTGCCCCTTTTATTTGTCTTACCAGTGTAATGTGGTGTGTGAGGGGGCCTTCCCCTCAACCGCGGATGTATTGAAATTAAGAATTTGCTTAGGAACTGAAAAGGGCCTGAAACTTCCCACGGAAGGAAAGGGTGAGAAAAATCCAAGCTCTGAACTCTGACAGAGCCTGGAGAGACACCGTCGTCTTTCACGTTGTGTTGGTGACCTTGGGCCATGAGGTGGTGGGTTTGCGCCGAGGGTGGATGCCGGAGCAGGCTGTGGAGATGGGGTTTGTCAGGACCAGGTCTCTGTCATTCCCCAAGAGCTGCCTCAAATACTGCTGTCCCCCATGACCCATTCTGAGTCACTTTCTCTCACCAGAAAGATGTTCCAAGACCTGTTGTTAAAACCTGTCCGTAGAAATCCACGCTGCGACTATCATGAAGGTAAGCTATGCCAGGGTGACAGAAGATATTTTTCACAATATACCAGACAAGAAGAGGTAAGAGTCATCAAGGAACATCATCTGTAACCATCTGTTTCCTCTGTCTTCTTGGGCCTGAAATCTTTTACATAATTGGAATCAGTTCAATAGCTTTTGATTTTTCTTCACACCGATTGCATGGCGTCTGGACAGCTTCTTGGCTCAGGGTTAGTGAACAACAGAAATAAATCAGGGTAACTGCCTTCCTTCAGCTTAGGGAACTATAAAACTTTTTACAGACCACTACATATTTAACCTCAGCAGGAGCAGTGTCCTTTGGCAGGAACACACTTCATTTGAAGTGTAATAGATCAATCACAGTGATTTGATGGAATGGGCAAACTTCTTTTCTCTTCCTCACTATTAATATTTTTGTTTTATTTTGTTTTGGGGTGGTTTTGATTTGGTTTGGCTTGGTATTTTTTACCTTAAATCCTTACCACCAGACAATTTATGTTTTTTGATATATCGTGGCCCTTTTTAAACACCTACATATTAGTTGAACTCAAATAGCGAAGAGCAGTGTATCACTACTTTGCAGCTTCAGAACAATTTACATGAGCAAAGAAATATGAGCAAATAATTTACATGAGCACAGAAAATATACTGTCAAGGACTAGAAAGCAATGTAGAAAAGTGACTGCCTTCAGCATCTGTGAGAAGAAAGGCAGCTTGTTAATATCTGAGAGAGGAAGAAATCCATCCGAAAAGGAAATCCTCAGGCAATTAATTTTCCATGTCATCATCATGTCTGTGTTTTCTCCTGCATTATCTACAAGTTATCCAAAACAAAAATAATTGTTGCTATTTAAAGAGACATCATAGGACAATTTAATTACTAGTGTGCTTTCTACAACATCTTTGTGTAAGTGCATTGCTTGTCAGCCTATAGCCCTGGAAAGCAAAACTGAATACAACAGAATACTGAACTCAGCTAGAACTTAGTTTCTCAGTTGTAGATTTTTGTAAAAATTGTAGTACATTTTATTTCCCCATTGCCTTTTATTTGTACATTTCTGAATGTTTAAAAAAGAAAAAAGACCAAAAAAACACAAAACAACCCCAAACAAAATAAACAAGAAAACCCCACCAGAAATATGAAGGTAACTTTCTTGTGCCTTTCTGACATCATAGATGAGTATCATTTCACATCTCTGAAAGGCTGGGAAACAGAGACACATAAGGGGACCTGTGACAGCAGATGTTTCCACAGAAGCAAGTGTAGTAAACAGTACTAGGTGTGTATTTAAGCAGGAACAAGAAATTGGGCTTTTAGTGGTGCTGAAATTAGGATGGACTAAGGTTTCTTTGCTGAGCTCAACTATACTTCAAAAAGCTATAAAACACTGTTCTCAAAAGGAATTGGCTAGCTCCATTTATTTTAAGATCTGAGGTCAAAACCTGACCTGAGCTAATACAAAGAATCCCACAACCATCCCCACCTTTTCTGAGACCTGGCTTAAGGAAACACTTCATAAAAACATCGGGAAAGACTGCTTTACCGTGGGCGAGATCCTCTCTTGTACTAATCGCTAGTGGATGTGAGTTCAGACTGTTGGACAGTTATTAAAAGAGGGGTTTACAGGCCAAATCTAGCAGCATATGAAGTCACTTTTCCTTCCATATTTTCTTCCACTTCTCATTCAACCTCAAACCTTCAATCAAAAATGTTCAAAGGTAACATTTTGTAAGTTACAGACATGCATTGGATACCCTTGTGATGACTGAGAGCTGTCTGAACAACCTTTGAGAACACTGGCTGTTTCCAGTACATCTGTGAAGGGGCAGGGGAGATGCATTCTCCCTTCAACCTGTATTTGTTCCTCCTGGAGGGGTGCGAGGGGGTGGTGAGTGCCAGCGCCTGCTCCCCATAATCAGGTCATTCCTTATCTTTTCAGTTTGCCCCAAACTTCATGCTTATTAGTGTTTAATGAAGTCATTTTCACTGTGTCATCAACATGCAGATAATATTCACTATGTATTAAATAATTGTAAGGTAACCAGGATACAGGTCATCTTTACCAACATATAAAAGAAAATCCCCAAATTCCCTCATGGCGTGAAGTTGGACATAGATGTGAGATTCCTATACAGGCACACAGGAACAAATGGGACTAAACATGAGTAAAAGGTTAGTTTGTGTAAGTCATGTAATAACAGAGAAAAAATGGTAATTTAAATCACGATAGGAATTGTAACGCCTCAGCATTAGCAGTGGCATTCTGATGTATGGAATTACTGTGCTGCTTTTCACCTCTTTTCAGAAAATGGGTTTCTGGCTCAACAGGGTTGAATACCTCTAAAAAATTTATAAATATTTAGAGTACAAATCCGTTAAAAGAAAAGAAATAATAATACCCAGTGTTTAAGATTATTAATTTATTTTTTGTTAATGTTCTCCACATGGGGGAGCTGTAGAGTTAGAAATGATCCAAAACCTTAAGTTTTGAAAGAACTACATAGTCATAGACGTTGTATCTTGTCTTGTTTAACGGAGCAAACCCCAAATCTGTCATAACTACTGAGGGGTGTGTGTCCTTTCAGCTTTTGCTGACCATAACAATTTGCATTAGAACTTGGAAAGATGGGTCAAGAAACCTTTTTCCTTGTTAATGGCTTCTATCCACTGCATACCCAAACACGCTGATCTCAGAAAAATGAAAATGGCAAATAAGATTTGTCCATTCCTTTTGTCCTTTCTCTGTGCCTTCAGAGACTTGTGTCAGATATGAAAATGCTGAGAGCCACCATCCCACATGGCAGCTGTGAAGTGCAGACCTTTGCAGTCACTCTTCTGACTTGCTGAGCTTTCAGCAGGGCTTTTCAGAGCCCCCTCTGGATGTGAGCTCTTGAGCTGTAGGACCCAAGTGCATTTTAAGGATGCTTATACCATGTTTCAAGGATAACCCAGAGATTATGGAGGATAAACCTTATAGCTAATCCTGTTAGTTATAGGTCAGGCTACGATGGCTGACACAACTTGTGGAGACACAGCTTGTGTTAGCCCAAGATCACTTTTCCCATGTAGATGAAATAGTTTCTTCAAATGTAGTAATGTACATGAGCAAAGGACTTGTCACAGCTGTGACTGTACCTTCTTGTCTTTGCTGTGATAACTGTCATGGCTTAGAGGCATGGAGTCAAAGTGGGATCAGTGTAGCTTGGCCATCAGTATTTTTAGTGAAGGGGAAGTTCTGCACGTGGACTGAACTCTCTGTTGGTTTCTTTCCCAGCTGGAAGCCACTGAAATAACAATTTATGTTGGTTGTTTGTAGGATTGAAGTCTCTGTGGTGGGTTGACCCCAGACAGAAATGAAGCACCCACCAGCCACTCACTCCCTCTCCGCAGTGGGATGGAGAGCTGGAAGAGCAAAAGAGAGGGGAAAAAAAAAGTGGGTTGAGATATAGACAGCTTAATAAGTGAAGGGAAGAGGGGAAAAACCCCACCAAATGATGCAAAGACATCCACTCCACACCTCTCACAAGCAGGCTGATGCCCAGCCAGTCTCCAAGCAAGGGCTACTCTAGAGAGACCACCCCCAGTTTTCTTGCTGCATGAAATGTCATATGGTCTGGAATACCCCTTGGGTCAGCTGACCTGGCTGTGTCCCCTCCGAATATCTTGCCCACTCCCAGCCTACTGGAGAGGGTGCAGAGTCGGAAATAGAAAAGCCCTTGATGCAGTTTAGCAACAGCTAAACCATCAGTGTGTTATTAGCACTGTTCTAGTCACAAATTTAAAACACAGCACCATATGGGCTACTATAAAAACTTAATTCCATCCCAGCCAGACCCAACACTGTCTCCTACACCATAAAGTCCCTATTTTTCTGTTCCTGGTTTTGTTTTCCTGGAACAATTTATTGGTTCCTGTTTCCAGTTTCCCACTGTATTTTAAAAGTGTATTTGAAATGAACACTTATTCCATAGCAAGTGCTAGAAGCATCTTGCTGTGCTTGGAGCCTGTGCTAAACTCCACAAAATTACCAGGTACTGATAAACTCATAAAAGTTTAAGCAATATACTTTCTTAGTCACAGTGGATCCACCTGTTCTTTTCTCTCCACACACGTATGTGCATCCTTTGTTTCAACAAACATACAAATAAACCCACTAACGTTAATGAACTTTATTGGAAGTGAGAAAACTATTCTATACTTGTATTATATTCTTTGTATTATATATATACATATGTGTACGTGGTACAGCTTAATTTATTTACAGAACAGCTTTAAGCTTTATGGAAAGGATGCTGAAAACAGACAAAGAGCAAAGCTACCATTGATATGAACAGCAGACTTTCAAAAGTCCATCTATTCTGACCAGGACTACATGAGAAAGACCTAGAAAGGAAATCTACGTTGCTTTGTTTTCTTAAAGTAAAAAAGTAGAAAAGACAATTCCTGCATCTTCCTTGATAAAAATACTGTTGATTACATCTGTTCAGATCAGATGTGGTTTACAGAAGCCCAGACACAACCTCAAAAAAAGCAGTCAGCAGCTAGGAAGGAATGTCTCTCTAATATACCACATCTTGGCCCATATATACTCTGTCTTCAAATCCATCTGTGTTCATCCTGTATCACTCTGCAGCCACACCGAGCTGTGGAAGAATTTCACCACTGATCTGGTCAATATTTGAAATGTTCTGAACTACGTTATAACACTCAGCAGATCTTGGTTCTCCTCACCTATGCAGGATCAATTAGTACTGTTGCTGCTTGTATAGGAACTAATAGAGTGGAGACCACTGTGTGTCCTTCAGGAAAAAAAAAATAGAACAAGTGCCTAAGTAATTTAAAATTCCCACTAAGAAAAAACAAATCTTACCTTTATAAGAAGGTGGATTAGAAGCAGAAGAGAGCTGGAACTCATTTCTTACCCTTGTCTGCCTTTAGTAACTCCACCAGTATTGCCTTAACACAAAGGCTTTTTTCAGCTATTCATCTGAATAAGCACATGGGGAATTTTTTAGTGCAAAGCTTTAATGAGAAATAAGGCATTTGTGACAGCTGGAAGTGTTTTTTGGTTGGAGCGTTAAGCTCAGTGCTTATGGTAAACAGTGCTGCTCATAAGATGGTTCTAGCGATACGTGTCTGATTTCTTTCACGTAACATGTCAAATTCTTCCTTCTCATAGATATGCATGACTTGCCATTACCCTGAGTAGACTCCAGTCTAATGGCAAGCAGTAAGTTACAATGTCATCTTTTTATTAGTTTACTCATTTTATCTTTCTGTAAGAGAGCAATCCTTTGCCTGATTGTATTTCTGAAGCTGTTCTTGTCAGACAGGCAGGCTCTTGGATTGCTCTAAGCTATAAAAATCTAAGCAGGCTAAATAGTTCAGAAGGCAATTAGTCAATAGTTGTTTCCCCCAGCTGCCAAAACAACTTGAGCATGCCTTGCATATAGTGAATCGGTGCTAATAAATTGAGCAGCGAGCCTGCTCAAATAAAACCCCAGGACAAGGAAATGATTGTGCTTGGAGAATCTTCAGCTGTGATTAAGATAGAGAAGTGGCAACTTCCATTAGAGCTAAAGTTAAAAGAAAATATGTAAAATTCAGATGCTGAGGTTAAGTTCTTCTTGATATTGAAAAAATCAGTATTAAACACACCTTTCAGTATACTATCCCTCTGTTTTACATTATTTTTCTTCTAAGTTTGGATTTGTGGCATTTGTTTTGTTTGCTTTTTTGTTTCTTTGTTTGTTTTTCTTTTATAAAATTTAACCTTTATATTCTGTGAAAGCCAAATTGTAAAGAAAAGGAAAAAATAGATTATTATTATTTTTTTCCTATCTATCTAATCCCATCTCTTCTTTTGTGACCCTGCAGCATTATCAGATGCAAATCTACAGGGAACAAAATCTTAGGATCTGCTTAAATTGAGATATGTTTTCCACTAACTCTTGTACAGTAACAACCATCTTTATCATGGTATCAACATTTAACATCCTGTGTAGGAGAGGGTAATCATGTTTAGTTAGCTATGGTGATTATTTGATTTTTTTCAAAATCAAGGCAAGCTTCCTTTAACATTGGTTCAACATAATTTCCCAATAAAACTAAGGGAGAGGAGTCCTCTAAAATGTTCCTATCCTTGTTTGAATTTGGAAAGTTTCCCCCTGCCAAGATGGAAGACTCTTGTCAATCCCATTTGGCATCGAAGTTTCCTGTCTCCTGTATGCGTGTGGTCTGCAGAACTTTCCTCTGTATTATCTAATGGAACAAGAGAGATTTCTTTGTCATTTCAGAACCATATTCCTAATGGTGGTGCTTCATCGCTGGCTTGGATCTCCTTGGTTTAATTAAAACCATTTACATTTTTTCTGAAAACAGAGCTGTCCTTCCCCACCAAGGAAAAGGAATACTCAGAAAGTTTACAAAAGATCTCTCCTCCTGACTGCGTGTGAGAGGGTGTTCCATAGGATGAACCGCTGCTGACTGCCAGGTATGAGCAGGTATGAGGGTCAGACCCCTGCTGAAGACAAACTACGCTTTGGCAGTAATGAATTTCAGGATATTTTAATCAAAATGTTACCAGTATAATGCAGCGAGTTAATGAAGAATAACACTATGAGTAATAACTACTGAATTCATAGATGAGGAAGGTAATCGGTACTACTAGGGCTATGAATGATGGATCAAATGATTAAGCTGTTAGTTTCACTTGTAGATAACCACTGTATGGAGGAGTATAATTTACTGAACTTAATTTACTAGCTTTTCAGAAGTATAGTTCTTAATGGAAATGTCTGAGCATCTGCAAATGGGAACCTCAGCATGGAGTTTGCTAAATAATGTTAGCATTTAGTCTTGTAAGGTGCTCTTCTTTTTATTAGCTTATAATTAATATACAGAAGTCCTATAGTTTCTGTTGTTCTGTAATTATCTTAACATTAGTATTTGTTTGGATTTGTTTGTTTCTTTATTATTTGGGTTTCATGATACCAGTTTTCACTGTGATGCTGTTCTGCCGAGTTCAGTCAACAGTTTTGGCCAGTCTGTAAAATAATTAGACACCATTAAAGACTCAACGAAGAGAGAATCTGGTGCTTTTTTCATAGTTATTTAATATGAATTTAACTGTAGGTCAGAAGCAACTGAAAATTATTGTTAACTAATGAGTTTTCTTCAACCTCCTTTCAAATAATTATGCCTCCATGTAAAATAGTTGGTAAACAGATCTCTGTGCAGCAAAACCATCACCACATATTTAATTAACTAGTCTCTTTCAGAGAAGTGCCAGTAGGCTGTGGAATGTTCATTTGAAGTGTTGGGCACTGGCGGTGATACAGAAAGGCTGGTGTTGGTGCCACTGCCCGTGTGACAACGTTTGTGTTGCTGTGTAAAAGGGCTTCAGCATTCAGGGCTGCCTGCTCACTGTCTTTTGTAGACACAGGATTCACAGAATTAAAAACAAAATAAAGTTACGATTTCTTTGCCTGAAGCTTGTTTACCCAGGGATGAAAGGTGCCAGAGAACAACCCACTGCCACAGTAAAAACAGTTTTGCATTTGGAAGTGCAAAATGGTGTACACCTACATCCTGTGCGTTATTGCATTTCATTAGTAAACAGGACATGAACAGGCTAGTCTGTTTTAATTGTAGTAAGAATTTAATATTAATAATGTGTGTACCTGTACACTCAAAATGTGTGATTTATATACATTGATGGCATTCTTTTATTCACAGGGAACACCTGGAATGCTAGTCACATTACAAACACAAACCACCCCCCTCAGCCCTGGAAGTAACTGCAGCTTAACATCGTCCATTTTTTAGGGCTGGCAATTTTTAAAAGAACTCTAGGTACAGAGTGCCTAATATCGTTATTTCTTCAGGTCTTGTAGCAAATATATATTCACTTCTGGTGTATATGTAAAAGTAGAAAGTGAGGTTTATAATACACATGCCTGATCCTGTTCTTTTACCCAAGTCGTCAGCCTCATTCTAGAGAAGTGCCGCAAGGTGTGGTGTGTGCCAGGGACACAGTTTTCAAGGCAGCCTGTGTGCAAACTGTTGAAGCTAAAAGGAGTATTGTGACAGAGGGACTGATTCTACACGTGTCCCTGGAGTCTCATTAAAATCAAGTTCTCCTTTTATACCCTTGGAACATTACCTGATGCAGTGAGTCACTCTCCATCACCAGGATTGCCTGAATGCCGCAGGACGGTACTCATGGATGTTCATTTGAAATATAAGCAGCTGTTCACTTTGCTGATGCTGGATCTTTTCTAACTCCCTTTGCCTGGGCATATGCACAGAGAACTGCATCCTGGTGTCTACAAGTATGACTAACAAATAGCTGATATTCTTACACAGTGATGTGTTTGTAGGTGGTCAAGGGAATTCATTGATCATTTACTATTTCTAAATTAAATTATGTTTGTATGTAAAATTAACATTTTATTCTGTGAGGGAAAAAACTATAAATGAACAGAAGCCTCACATTGTCACATAGATGACACCACAAGCAAACTGCAGCTTGCCAAAAATGCACCAATGCAATTAATAGTTTAAATGGTAATAATTTCCTATTTACAAATATATGTATTTGTGAATAATATATAAGCAGCAATAAGGACTAACTTAGGAAATACTGCACTTCTTCCACATCAATGAATCATAATTAGGAATAAGGATAAAACCTCTTCCTCTCTTTGCTTGAACAGCAGAAAGACACCAGCTAGATTTAATCATAGTAGTTCTAGTGAAAATTTTTAAATGCTGATTAACTGTCTTGTTTCAGTCAAAAAGCAGCAGGAATATGTCTGGATTAAGATTTTAAAATACAAAACTCACATTGAGATTTGGGCATCCATGTTTGTAAATGTCAGTGATTACTTTTATTTGGTAATGTTTCCAAGTATTTTCTGTGCTTTTCTATTTTAATAACTAAGCAGCACCCCATAAATTTGATCTTGCCAAACTAGCTGTTCAGGTTTGCCATATGTTGCATGGACCAAACTGTCTTTCAATGACTAGTCTGCACTGTTTGTTCTGCGGTAAAATCTGTGCCCGCAGTTTACAAGGAAACAGCATTTCAGCTCAGCAAAGGGCAAGACATAGGTGTGTCTTTAAATATGCATGACAATAAGAAGAAAAAACCCACTTCATTGGAAATTTTATTATAAACAAGTTTTTGCAGCAATTTTTGTTGACAATTAGGTGCTAATTAAGCACCTAAGTAATGGAGATCTGACCTTAATTTTGTGTGCATTCTTTTCAAGATGAAAGTTAAAGAAAAAAAGTGTTCTGGTCACCTGGAGACAGTGATGAGGCAGCTCCCAGCGGGATTATTGGGGTACAGTATGAATATACATTATATGCCCAGGTAGGTAAAAGGCATCCATAAAACATAATTTCATGTCTAATTAAAATGAAAGAAACATATATTAAAAATAGAAAAATAAAAGAAAACCCCACAAAACAAAACAAAAATATATCCAGGCCAGGCTCCGTAGACTGAGACTAAATATTATGTACCTAAATAAGTAAATCTTAGTTTACTGTGATTTTGAAATCATCTAAGCAGGCTAGGAAAGAGTTCCAGCTGGGTCGCGATGGATTGTCTCAAAGATGTAATCATCCGCATCAACAAGCACTCGGCTGCAGAATTCTCAATAGAAGTTTCTGGATGCTAAAGATGGGAAGAGCTGATGTGTGTCCAGTCTGCCACAACCTCAGGGAGGGAATATCGAGGTGGCAGAAAGGAAATCTTCTCTTGTGCAGCCTTTTCTCTCCCTGTCCTCCCCCATTTTTATGAAGCAGGAAGACCACACAGATATGTCCCATTGACAGTGGGGCAGCTGAGCTGAAACTGACATTGAAACTTATTTTGCAAGGCAAAACTAGGCAATTTTGGAAGTGATGAATGATGGAGGGTTTAAATCTTTTTAAATATTTTAAAGTATTTTCAATACATTGTGATTAGTTTCACCAGTAAATGTGTGTATATACATTTGAAGACAGGCAGAAAGCAGTAGTGATTTGGGTATGACTCAAATGGTATGGAATAAGGGGTGGAATGTCCTGGTTTTGTTAAAAACAAGACCAGTTTTCTCTTAGTGATTTTTCTTTCAGCTAAGTTCATCTAGGTGGCTGTACTTCTCTAAGTTTTAGCCGGCATATTTTTCCTAGGATGCTGTACTCGGTGCTGATAAGAGACCAACAGCATGCTGAAGAAGATCATGTTTAGATTTATTACTATGGTAGCTAAGAAAGACTGATAAGTTTTCCCATGTTCCGTTGTGAGAGGGGCATGTTTGAGGAGGGGTGAATGGAACAGGTGACTAGAACTGACCAACGGAAGTATTCCATCCCATAATCGTCATACTGTCTATATAAGAGGGTGATCACGAGGGTCACTCTCTGTTCGACCATGGCGGCACCTAGAGAGAACCCTGTCTGTCTGCCTGTGATCTACAGGCCTCAGGCCCTGCATCCTGCAACCAGGTTCCGGTTTGCTGTGCAGTCCAGCTCCGCACACCCAGCTCTGCTGCTGAGTGACGCCAACTGCACATCGAGCATTTGAGATTGGTTTTGTATATTTTGTATATATATTCTCTATTAGTAGCGTTAGTAAAATCCCTTAAAACTCTCCAACTTGAAGTCTAAGTCCCTCTTCCTTTCCCCTTATCTTTCTTATCATCTTTCCAATCTAAAGGAAAGGGGTGGCGGGAAGTAAAGGGGATAACAGGGAGCGTCTGCCACAGTTTATTGCTGCCTTGACTTAAACCTTGACAAAGGTTTGAAACCGCCAACAAAAAATCATTGCAACATCATCTAAAAGAATAAGCATTATATTCCTTTTCCAGGAAAAAAAAACATCTGGCACTTCCTAGTGAATATCTCTAAGAAAGCCTGTGGCAGAGCTGGGACAGGAACACGTAGTTCCTTACTGTAAACCTTGCGCTTGGTCCCATTATCTGTGGTTCCTTACATACTTCTTGTAACCTTCCTTTATTTTCCTATTTGTAGAAGTTGTTCAGTCACAGTAGTGGAGTGCGTTGGTGGTTTGGTGGTGGCGTTTTTTGGTGATATGAATGAACCAACCCCCTAATCTGTCACGCAAAAATCAGTTCATAGTATGCTTACACAAGATAATGAGGCATGACAAAGTCATACCTGAAGTAGTGCCAGAACCTGAGGTAGTGTAGCCACTTCGGCTTGATGCCGTTCCAGAAGTTATTAGCCCTGACGAGAGGCTCCTTAGCTAGGGCACGCAGCCACACTAATGCAGCTGCAGCTTTGAGGATCCATGCTAAATACTAATACTCCAGATGATACTGTGGGTACTATGTGGAGTTGAGGATTCCTGAGCAAGGCAGTTCCTCTCTTACAGTATCCTCGTTCTCTGATTCTCATCCAACCTGATGACCTGTTAAACTTTTTCTGATGCCTGAGCCATCCTTACCCCTATTGATGAGCCCTTGCCAGTGTTGACTACAAATCTTCCACATTTAGTGGACTATAGCAAATAGTTTCATACTAACTCATGCCAATCAAAGGTGCATAAGGCAGATCCGATGGTTCAAGTTGATCAGAAAACATCAAAGGTAGCTGAACATAAGCTGATGAATCAGGAGACAGTCCTGGCACACAGATCAGACCATTAGTATTTCAAATAAATTTTTCCATTTCCCCACACTTCTGTCTGTCACTCATTGCAGAATTACACTTTTTCTTCCTTTTTGGCTCCTAATTTTCTACAGAAAGTTAAGTCTTCTCATCATCAAAGCAGTCCAGACAATGCCTTTCCTCTAGCTTTGTCCCATTTATATCTGATGGGAAAGAGTCAAAGAGGAAGACCTGCCTATATCTTACACCAATTTCTACATTCATCTCTTCTTGCATCCCACCTTTTATCCTTGTAAGTATTCCCCAAGCATTTAAAACAAATGTCCTGGTTACTTCTCTCCAGTAAAACCACCTGAAGCAACCGAGCTACAAAGGCACTACCTGCTCTATCCATTCTTTAAGGGATGCCTATCCCAACTTTGAATATATGTTTATATTTGTCTAATGCTTGTTCTTTCACTGCCATCATCTTTTTCACATTAAGATGCATTAGACATGGTCCCATGCTCTTTTGATGTAACTCACTTCTTTGCATACACAAAAGCTGACAGAGAGGCAGGAGCACAGATCAGCGCTGTGCATCTGATCTCAGCTCTTATGCCCCAGAAGCAAGGTGACTGTAGTCACTAATTCTGAAGGAGCTTGAATTTGTTTCTGAACTTTGTGCTTATGATCATCTCACCATAATGAATGCTGCCCTTAATGCAGAATAATTACTTATTTTGATTTTTAAATGTTCTCTGATATATTTTTGTGACAGGAGGTAATTAAATGTTTGAAAGGTAACTTCAAAATGCTTTTGGTTTTCATTTCACAAAAAATAATTGAACTCTACTACCCAAGTTCTGCTAAACACAATGGTATTGCAACTTGTTTAGGGCGTTGCAGGACACATCCTTCAATGGCTGGGAAAAGCTCTTTTAGAGTAGCTCATGATCTAATAAAGTTCGTATCGCTGTTCATGAAGAGGGAAGGACTTGGCTAAAGCAACATCTAACTGCACAAACACATCTTGCCACCCCATCAAAGCTGTGGGTTTTTTTCCTTTCATGCTAAGAATGCAAACTGGCCCTTTTCCAAGGAGGTGTGTCAGAGGTGAGCGAACATGGCACTGAATATCCTATTGTGTTGCAACAGCCTTCCTGGAGACCTGAAGGTGTGTCTCTGCCTTTATAAATACCATGCTGCTTTTACAACTAGCTCTGATTCTTTTGATAGAGACAAGTTGCATCAGGAGTTGCGTTTGGGTGTCTCCAAGCCCTGTGCAAGGTATGTCTTTTAGTTACCTTACTTTTGCCCTGTTCCATTTGCAACAGAAAGTTACTGTCACATCATTATTCATTTTCATGTTCTTAGTTGCTGTATTTGCAACAGAACTGTAAATGCTACATGGATTTTTCTGAAGAGGGTTTTATGGCGTGAAAATCTCTGTGTATAGTATAAGGCATGAAGCAAGCCAAGTAAGAGCCATACAAAAGCAGGATCTACTCACATCTGCTGCTACCTATGTATTCTGGATCATGTATTTATGTAACTAAAGATATTTTCAGGTAGTTAAATATTGAAATAGGTTCTTTATTAGCATGCCTGCACATTAATTTCTGCTTTCTAACATGGAAGTTTGGCTACAGAAACAGCCATGGTGGAAACTTCTGAGGAACATATTTAAGGATTTAATCAGCTACATGCCAGATATACTATTATGGTATTATTATTATGGTATTACTTAGTATTATTTACTGTCATAGTATTACTGTTACGGTATTCTGTGATCCTGAAAGCTGCTTCATAAACACCTACAGAAATATATGTGCTCTGTGCAGATGCAGGGATCACCTTGATAATAATTTTCTAACTAGGTACATTTCAAAACTGAAGCTGCATATTTGTCCCTTAATTTTTTTAGCTTTAGACACAGCCCAGTATACTGTAGTTGTCTTCAAAAGCAAAAACATTATTCTATCTGTTTATCAGTCAAGGCAGCAAAGAATGCATCAACAGGTACTTTTCGGTGTCTGGAAAGGCTAGTATCATTTTTTTTTTTCAACAGAAAACTGAAATATAGGCATAGCCGGTGAATTAAGACAATTTTGAGGACGCTCAAGAAATAATTTTGCTTAGCTTTAGCCAAAAGGTTTCCTTTCTGTCTGGCACATTTTTAAAGAAGAGCCAGAGGTTAGAGTCAAAGTCACTTATGTGCCGTTTACAAAATGGGAGATCACGGGGAACAAGAACTGCTTTATATATTTTAACTTCACATATCCCTCTGAGATTCAATAATCCCAGGTTCTTATGTTTTTGACAGCAGAAGAGATTTTAATTAAGGTACATCAGTAGCAGTAGCATGTCCTAGGAATGACTTTGGGAATGACATTACATAGATAATTAAGTGTTGGATCGTAAGGACTTACTCCACAGCCATCTACAGTTTTCAAGGATAGTATGTAATGGTTCTCAAAACCAGGTATTATTCACACAAAGGACAGAGGATTTTACTGGTAACACCATTTTAATAGGTATCAAAGAGCAGTGCAGTACCATGTCTGAAACGCTGCTGAGTCAAACATTAAGGGAAAATGTTTAAATATTTTTGCTTGTTTGTTTTTGTTTTGAAGGCAGATAACAAGCAAAACAGGGACCATGAATATCAAAAGCTTTGGACTTCTTTGTGTGTTGATTGTGGTCTCCCACATGCTACTAGCCAACTGTGAAAGACAGAAGGAGAGAAAAAAGGGAAGACAAGGCATAGAAGATGGTAGAAAAAAACAAACTGAATCTAACCAAGGAGATGAAAAAGGCCAGAAGTCAAAAGGAGGAAAAGCATCTCCCAAAGGCAAGTTTAAAACCAAGGAAAACGCTGAGTGCACCTGGGCAGTGACGGACAGGAATGCTGCGACTGTGCATGTGGAGTGCAAACACGACGACAGTGAGTTCTGGTGTGAGTTCTCTGGAGACCCTTCAGCCTGTCCACAGTATGCAGCAAACCAGAAATCCTACTGGAAACAAGTCTCACGATCCCTAAAGAAGGAGAAGCAGATTTGTCAAGACCCAAAAAGTGTCCTAAAATCTAAAATATGTAGGAAAGGCCCACGAAGCGCTCACCTCAAGCTGACCCGCTCAAGCCTGCTAACGTCAGTGGGTCCTGCGAAAGGGAACGCAATTCATCACACAAAAGAAGTTGTTCAGACTCCAGCAGCTGCCTCTGTGACTGAAAAAAAGCTGGAACACGGTCCTCAGGATTGTGTTGAAGACATCGATTATATTGATCAGAAAAAGGTAGCTGAGGAATACTGTCCAGAAAGCTTGCTTTCTTTGTGCAACTTTTTTATCACAATGGTGCAAGACAAAAAATGCTGACAGTGTTTCTAAAGCTCTCTATCATGAAAGTGCAGTCTCATCTAAGTTACCACAAACTATTCCAGATTTTATTCTCATGTTATATAGTGTATATAAGAAAAAAAAGGCATATATTTTTCTGATTTTGTATATACACAACAGACTACACTTGACACAGTTGAAGATGTTATACATTTTATTTACACATAGGTCGCTACACGGGTGTTACTAATGGATGTTACATGCTCTACACAGAAGTATATAAGTAGTCTCCTTGCCCCTCTTTGAGCTGTGCTAGCCAAAGTGATGAATTCAGTGCCATGCACTTCTTGGTTATGTACAATACTTTTGACCTAAAAAGTATTAAGAAAAATAAATTTCAAAATATATTCAAAATATGCTCTCTCTGTGTTTAAATTGATTTCTCTGTAAGTACTAAGCCTTTATCAAAGTCTGATCTTTCACCAGATCTCGGCAAAGTGTTGCTTATAAAGCAGTTGTAGAAATACTTCTGCAGCTTTTCAGACATCAGCTTTCTCAGCCAGTGCAAGCAACATTTTAATAGGGAACTACAGCATTATTAGTTTTGGTCATTGTGATAAGGAAAGGCAACAAGATTTTCAGATTTTTCCATAATTTTGTGAAGTCAGTTATCCAGTCTCATCCAAGCATGTTAGAAAACTTTGCAAACTTCAGTTCTCGCATTTCTTCCATAGACTGAAGCACGTTATACTAATTTTCTGGCACCTAAACAGAGATGGAGAGATAAAATCACTTACACAAGTTGGTACCTATGCCCAGGACTGGACTCCTTACTCAACCAGCTACAGCACTTGTGCTCAACACTGCCTGAATGTTCTTTTGAAGTTTCATTTTCTCTTAGCTTTGTGTATAGAGTACACTAATAAATACCTTTCTATGCATCAGACTCCACCTATATTAAAAAAAAATCCAAACTCTACAAGAATAGAGATTTTAGAAAATGTAAAGCTAAATAATGACATTTGAGCTTGACTAATATTTGAAACTCTAGCTAGAAGAAATGAAATGCACAAGTTATGTTTTTCTGGTGGCATACAGCTGGGAAGGATGGTCTCCTACCACACTGACCCACTTGGAGAAACTTGAACTTTCTTTAAATACAATTTTCCTGAGTGTTTCTAGCAAATTAAAATAATACTTCTGTCTCTTGAGAAAATATAGACAGTTACCTTCTGTAATTATCTCACTGCTAGAATATTTCAGAAAATATTTTTAAGATGTTATGAGTAACTAACCTTCTGCAACTTCCCTCTTTTCCTTCATTGTCACATACTTACTTGTTATTTAAGTGAGTGAGTCTGGGAGGGCATTTTAATGCTACTCTGTCTCATTGCTACAGCAATAAAGGCCCTTGCCATTGTTTAGTATTAGGGAGTATTTCCTCTGCAATGAAGAATTAACTTAGCAAAAATACTTAAATTTAGATGGAAGTCCTCAATAAGGGGGGGAATATGCTACTAAACTCACAGCTTTGGGGTTTTTTGCTTGTTACTGGGAATCAAGCCTTCTTACACAGAGTTAAAATTATTTTGGTAGAGTTGGGAAGAAGGCTTGGCTTCAGCTTGGACATTAGCTGCAGTATTCTGGAGGCTCTCATAAGTACTTAATATGATATTAATTTACATTTCTTTGCTACTTGCAATATTGTGATGTCTAGGTGATTAATATCTTGAATGTGGGCTGCTGCTATTAGTCAGGCAAACTATGTTTGAGAAGGGTTCAGCTGAATTTTACCAAGTCTGAATGCTAAAAAAGAAGCAAGTTTTTCTTACTGAAGTTCCAGTCTCCGCATGCCCTGTGGAAACACTGGGTATCACAATGCTGTGCAGGATGAATTCTATTGGACTGATGCCCATAGAAAAGCAAAATTCCAGTAAAAATGGGCATCAATACTAACTCCTGTGTAGTCTGGAAAACATAGCTGTTCTGGTGCCAAGCAGGATGGAAAACCAGCTGCCAACTCCTTATTATTGAGGGAGAGAGGTAAGTATTGGAAGCGCAGGTGAGTTCCAGCTGCTAGATGCTTTGTGTGTTGGCCTACAGCACTTTGCATGAGGAGATTGTTGAGATAAGGAAGTCAAAAGGTGCAGAGGAAGGAATAGGAGCACACATTTGGCTCAATCAATCATACACTGTAGCAATTAATTATGAATATCTAATCCAGTCTGTGGCCACCTGTGTAACAGCCCCAGGTCACAACCAGAGCACTGGGCAGGTCTGGCTTAAGAGGCTCTGTTGCTCCAGATGTTTTGGAAAACGTCCAGCCCTCACTGCCCTCAGCAGCCGTTCCCCTCAGGAGTACTGCAATAAGTACTTCATTGCCTGATGTGTGGTCGGCCCTGCTCTGAGCTGCCAGGAGGTTCTGCTCTCCTGTGGCTGCCAGACAGACAGACACACCATGCTGGCAGTAACACATCCCAGAGCAGCTTCCAACTCGGGATTCCAGATCTGTGAGTTACATCTCCATGTGCAGAACTGGCAGCTCCTGGACTCACGTGTGGGAGCTGCACGCTCCTCTCCAGGGATGCTTTACCTTTCTGCTGCTTCATCTTCCTGTTTTCTTTCAGGACTGGCTTAAATTTTCATGGCTCTTTGCAGGAGTAAAACATGCTCGATCTCAACAGCTCCTGGGCACATTTCACCTGTGATGCATGCAGTTGTGCCAGTATCCTACAAGAAAAGTGTGGAGCATCAGGAGAGAAAGGAGACCTCAGTGCAGTCTTTTTCCTTGGAAGGTGGGCTAATGTGAGAATGCAGATCTCAAAACTGTCTCAACCAAAGCATGGGATTTTTAATGTCTGTGGGTACGTGGTTTTGACTGTTTTTCGGAAGAGCACATTTCAGAATAGTAGGGTCTGAGGCAAATATATCTGGAGTCTTACTTCATAAACAGCCTTTTCTGTAATTGTACAGACCACAAGTCGACAGCTAAGTGCATTGCACTTACCAAGCCTGGTGTTTGAGTCCTACATCTACAAAGCAATCACTTGACAGCAATTAAGTATGAGTTGCTTTCTTCTGGGCATTTATGGAGCCAGCTGGGTCAGTATAACTTTGGTGCTTCTGGAGTCAGGCTGGTTGAGATAAATAAAACCTTTCCTGGCATTTTTCATCTTAGAGTCTGTGGTCCATACAAAAAAGTTCACAGCTGAGCTCTGTTCTTTGTCTCTTTACCCCAGGTGCACCAGTTGTCATTGTGTCAAACCTTATGTTTGAATAACTTGGAGTAATGGTGGTAGTGACTTTTCTAATGCCTGCCATAGCAGGGCAAGTGGGAACACAGGGAAGGAAAACAATTAAAGGATTTAAATTATGTCTGTGCAGCCCAAATCCTCTGTCCTACCATAAAGAAAACATAAGGATCTTGGCTTCCTTAGCATCAACCTGAGTTATGGAAAAATCAGGCCCATTTTACAACTGGGAAATTAGGTATAGGAAGACTGGATACTATTGACGATCACAGGGAGAAAACCAGTGGCTGAATCAGGAACTAAATAGAGGTCTTTAAAGTTCCCTTCTCATGCCTGACGATTAAATCACTCTGCACAGGAACTACATTTATTTGTTCTTGAAAATATCCTGCTAACTTCTAGGTATTTTAAAATTAGGAGTATCTTTGGGGAAAAGTAGCTTACTTTCTAGGCAACATAGTTTGTTTCTCCAGTCAGCTGTGGGTATTAAATTTGAATATTTACTTGGAAAGAAGTGTAGGGCTTTTGAAGACAGGAAATTCATTCTAGCTTCAGAGTTAAAAAGTTTCAGGGATTTTTTTCCCTGTTCTTGCAATGTGGAATACTTATACATTTGGTAACTGCTTTGGACTATGGATGATCTTTTTAGGTGGATGCAACCCCTACCCACCTTCCCCACTCCAACAAATTCTCACATTCTCACCAAACTTTGGAGAGTCAAAACATTTATTTTTTTAATAAAAGGGGAGAGAAAAATTTTAAAGTTAGGAGATTTTCTAAAGTTAACTCCTAGTATATGGCAGTCTTACCAGGAAAAATTAAGAGGTATCTAAGTATTGAGTAGGAAATGGGCAGACATTGTTAATGCCCAGCAAAAGGCTCTGGCCATGCAATACTGCTTGAGAATCCATAAAATTTCAGCTCCTTTAACTTTAAAGTTTTTACCCTTTTATTGTTATCTGCAGAGTATTTTCTACTCATTTTCATGCAGAATTTCACTTCAATGAGTTTCCGATCCTTTTGCAACCTCCTTTATTCATTTACCACTTTGGCAACAGTATAGATTAGATATCTAATCTCAAAAGTTGCATGACTACCTATATGAGAATGGAGCTGAGTGACTCAGATTTGCTGCTTCCAGGAGTGCCCTACCCTCCTCTTCCCCCGAGGGGGCCAATGAGCACCTACCGCCTGATATCACCTCACCTGAATTTGGCCAACCATGGCCGAGACTGAGTGTTCAGACAAGATACATTTTACGCTTCCGTGCTCAATCCATGTAGACATAGCCGAACCTAGATAATAAATGCCACTCCCTTTTCCACCTTTACCTTGTTTTTTTTCTGATGGTGCCCTGAGCAAGGCAACTCAATACTTGTTGGTAGCTGCTGTACCTCACCCATGTCTTTGCCTGGTATTCATTCCATTTCAATATATTGTATTGTTTGTTCCTGTAGGCTATTTCCAAGTGATACCACTCTGATTAGCACACTGGGAATTGATCAAGTGGAAGAATCCAGCTTCAAGGATGGGAAATTCAGCAGGTTCCAGTCTGCAGAGGTGCCTTGCAGTCTTGTCACTAGGGTGGTGGTGCCATCCCTGGCTGGAGCATGCATGGCTACTGCCTGTTTGTACCATGAATAGTACAACAAATCCCATGGATCTCAAGACTGCTGTAGGTATTCCTGTGTTCTTTGAAATTCTTCCTTCTCCCTCCCTTGAAAGAGTAGGGAAACTTTGTACCCCAGCTGCAGTCATGACCTCTCTTAAAAGAGACAGAGGAGAGAAAGCACAGTGCAAGAGTCCTAGCAGGATTAGAGTTATCAGACACTGAGCATTTAAAGGTTTCAAAAGGATATTCAGGTGTCTCCCTTGCTCCCTGCATTGCCGTTACCGCAGTGAGATAATACAGGGTCACACTTAAAGAGAGGGGACTGGACATATTACAAAGCTTTTTACCTGTTTGTAAAGCTACTACTAGCAGAAAAGGATGCCTTAGGGCCAAACATATCTCTTTAATGAGGATTCATGTAATAGGTTTCTCTGAAAACATGCTGCTGTCCACGTAAAGTACGTGTTTTATTCAGCTACTAGAACTTCCAAAGTTGCTTATTCATCCCACTAGAAATAACTAGTTTAAGACAAAAAAGTGTTAATGAGTAGGTGGAAGAACTATGAAGACTTCCCATGAAGTTGTTGCTACCTGGCTGCCTCAGTCACTGATCATACCAGACCTCACTGAGAAATGACAGACTTAATTAACCTGGGCCTCCCAGTGGACCATGGGAGTCTTGCACTGATTTCCAGGCAACAAACAGGCACATCAAAGGGACTTTGTTATATAATGAGAGCCTGCAACATGTTCAAAACTGTCTGTGAGGGTGCACATAGAAGTACTCTGTGGTGCTTTGTGTATGCCAAGGAAGAGGAGAGTTGTTCCAGTCAGCCAAAACCTTTGATCTTAAGATGAATCTTAAAATACAGGAACTACAATATTATCTGTAACAGGAATGTATTCTATACATCCATAATATGTGCACTAATTATATATAGTGAGTATGCTTAGATAATAGAATATTGTTTATATAATACGAGTTACCTTCACACGTGTTGCCTGAAGGTGATGTAGTTTCTGGAGTCACTCTAGAGCTGTGTGATTCCCTGGAAAATCTTGGACTGCTTTTGGGCTACTCCACAGCAGCTGAATCCCCAGAGATGGACATGCCATGGCAGCTCTGTTCCTACTCCTTGTTCCAAAGGGCTCTCCAAAGGATGGCTGCAGTTCCAGCCCTCAGTATGAGTTAGCATAAACCACAGACAAGTCCACCTCAGCAGATCAAAAGCCAGATAACCAAATAAACCGCCCACCACCACCCCCTTATTAATCCCTTAACAATTGCATTCTAACTTAACCTCATAAGGGTGACCCATGATTTTTAAGAGTTTCACATTGGTAAAACGGAGGGATAGCTTCCAGGCAATGGAAGGGGAATAGTGTTAAAAGAAATCGCATTTGTAAACTTGTCTTTTTTTCAAACTAAAAGAAGAAAAAATGTATATGCAAAAGAAATGCTAAAAAATTATCATATGAGATTCTGTATGTGTGATGCTTAGTGATGTATAAAAATATAATTCACAGAAAGCATAGACTGGTAATTTACGTCTACTTTGATTTCCATGTATTTTTTCAGGGTATAGGGAAGGGTCATAGAAATATAATTTTTAAAGTTCTATGCCTATAATTAAAAGGCTTTGAAGAACAGTGTGTGTTGCTGCATTATGCAGAAAAAGAAAATAATAAAAGGAGGAAAGATCTGTTTTAACATACAATAATTTTACTAACGAGAGTAAAACAAAGAGATGTAACGGTATTAAAAAGACTTCTTAGAACCTGAGTAGATAGTTTTCCCTCAACCAGCTGGAGTATGTTTCCAAGGAAACTTCCAGTGGAGTTTCCCTCTTCAAAAGCTGGCAATGTTTAACTGGATGCTGCTGCTATCAGATATAATATTTCTTGCTTGACATTCACCTTATCTTCAGGTGAATATTCAAGTATCAGCTTATTTTATAGCCCTTTGTCACAATGAAAGAACTGAAGAAGATGTACATAAACCAGGATTACTCCAGAAGCACATCACACAAATGTATGCCTCCTTCCTCTCAAAGAACAGATGAAGTATGTGTCAGGGGCATATGAAAAGAAAAATAAACAAACAATCAACCAAAACAAACACCAGAATTGTATTAGACCAGGTTAAGTGAGGCTTGGTGAGTCATTACAAACTCCTGAACTCACAGGTGCTTGTTGGCTTTTGGAGCCCTTCCTATTAAAAACTGTAGGCATTTCTTTTTCCTAATTTTGTTTCAGTTTTGTACCTGGTACTGCAGCGCTGAGGTCACCTTAAAGTCTGAATTTAGGATTTTATTAGGAGCTGATGATATCAGATCATGCCTGTGTGGTTCATTTGAATTTACCCCGTGCTTACTCCTGTAGACAGTTCTGGCAAGGGTATAGCCAACATTTCTATTAGTATCTTGGCTTCAGTCTTTGGAAGCAGGGCAAGATTTACTTAGAGATGAAAAGTAACTCAACTTCCTACATGGCACCCAACTTCATATCACCCTTCTTATCTCTTGCCAAATGAATGTTGAATTTGGCTTCTCCTTTGCATTTGAAAACATTGTATTTGTATTTCTTGAGATGCCCTGTGTTTTCCTCCTGACGTTTACATAGTTAAACAAAACCACTGTTCTCAGGGACGTATGTCTATTCAACACTAATGGAGCTTCTCTTGACTTACACAACCACTAGTCAGAAGTAAATTTGGCTAATAGCCTATCATTAGGACTAATTTTATCCTTTGAAATAGCTACTATAATTTACTGTTGACCAATAAGGCAGAGGTGGCCAAATAATTAACTGTTTTCAAACAGAACTAATTGAATGACTGAAAACAAGACCAAAGGAGAAAGTAGCAAAGGCACAAACAAGTCTTTCAACAGCTCTTTCTTTCCAGACTCTTTTTTAATGTAATGAAGTGTCATATCTTTTAGGCTTCTTCATGAATACAAGACACAACTTCTGCATGAGTTCAGCAAACACTTCCGTCAATATGACCCACACTGATACCTTGAGATACCTGACCTATAGAATCATAGAATCATTTTGGTTGGAAGAGACCCTCAGGATCATCGAGTCCAACCATAACTTAACCTAACTCTAGCACTAAACTGTGTCCCTAAGAACCTCATCTAAATCTGATGAATATGGAAGTTCTTCAGCTTCCAAGAATATGCAGCTCAAGTTTCTTCACAGTGGCTGCCAGCATGTTGAACAGTGCTTTTAGACGATATATTTTCTACTTTGATAAGGGAGTATCAAATGATGATTGGTTTTGAGCATACCTTTCTCCCTTATATTTGCCTGAAATATCTGTTTTGAGAGAATTGCTAGTCCATGCCAAAGACTAAAATAACTAAGACTATGTGTCAACATAGTGGTAGAATCTGTAAGCTAAATCTGTTCCTAGTTTACGTACATTCAAGTTTCCGGACTTATATTAAGTATTAATTTGGGTTCAGAATTTGCTGAGTCAGTGTTCATTTACTTGAGTCACCACAGAATGGCATTTGGGAACATCATGAAGCTGAGCGACCAAGAGCTGGCAATTTCACTACAATTTCTGAATGTTCTCCTCATAAATCTTTGATGAATTCCACCAGCACCTACACTCTCCAACAGCTCAAAATGTCAACACTTGTATTGGCTTCTCAGTTCCTCCAGAAGCTGGAAGTGTTTGTGTGGGTGTATGGCTGAACAGAAGCAATATGAACAAACGTGAAGTGGGAATCCAACTACTTCCTAGATTCTGGAAGAACTGATATATAATGCAGAGCCAGACGATAAACTTAATCCAAGTCCCCCGTTAAAATTATCAGTCTAGTGGACAATCTACTTTATTCACTAAATGAACCAAATAGCTTTAATTTATAAGCAAAAGAAATCAACTTAAAATTTTGAGCATCTTAAAAACCTTTTTATTAGAATATATAATCATGTGAACAGACATGTATGGAAAAAGGCAACTTAAAATTATATGTTCATAGAAATTATGTAAAACATTTACGTGCCTAAGAAAGATCCAGGCATATTTTTTTCTGATTGTTATTGCAACAGCTACATCCAGTTATCATGGAGTGTTAACTCCCACTCTTTGGCTTGTTGCTGCTGATTTTTATCGATCACGGGAAGTTCTTATGAATGCCATTCCCAACTTATTGTTGGTAATGAGCAACAGTCTTATCCAGTGGCTACTAACATGTCACAGTATCCTTCTTAATTGAAGTCCAGAAAGAAACAGACTTCACTGTTTGTAGTAACACTTGAAATGTTTATTTTCTTTAGGCGTGTTCCCACTAGTTTAAATGTTCTCATTAGTACACCCAATTATGACAAGTTACTGCTCATCATAGTCACCTCAGATTTCATCTACCAATTAAAACCATGCAAGAGACTAAAACATATCTGCTGTTTGCTAGAAGCGCCTTTGAGACTAGACAATCTTACGGTCTTGTTTTCTCTCCTGTATTTGGGATGATAAGTGTTTCCAAATGCCTCTGGTCCCTAGAAGTCAATAATAGGGTCTAAAACTTGACTTCTGAACTCTGGGTGTTATAAGAAAATGTATTTTCATGGAGTCTGGGAGTCTTTGCATTTGATCCATCAGCTGATGAATTAGCTGAATTATGCTTCAGAGCTCTGGTGGAGGGTGTCTAGAGCTCCTTCTACCATGTGCCATTTTGTCATATGGTACTAAATCACCGAACATACTGCTGGTTCACAAGAAACAACACATAATGGGCACAATCTGAGTGGTGCATTGCAGTGCAGACCACTCAGGGGCCACGTGGGCTCTAGACAGGAGATGTGAGAGAAATCTTCCTTTGAAAATAGTTGTAGAAAAACAGTTACCAGTTCTCCTCTTGTACCAAATTGATTTATTACCCATTGGATATGCATCTGTCTGGTAACAAGCAGCACATAGGAACGATGTTTTCTTTGTTCTTTCTAGAATCCAGCTTGCTTTACCGAGACTTGCGGAGACCTCCCACTGAGATGCTAGTGTGCAGCGAAATCTGTCTGATGAAGGCATCATTAGTGGTGAGCTCCCAGGTAAGCTCCAGCTTGGAAAAAGCGTTTGAAAAATATCCTTTTTCACCCACAAGGAAACTCATGTGCCTCTTTGTGGCCAGCATCTCAAAATCAATGGATGCAACAAATGAAGCAAGCTGGCAACCCCAGACAACATTTTGTGCAGACTTTTAAAATGCATGTGCCGTGACTTCAGTTTTCTGCAAAATTCAAAAAGTTTCATGTCTTCTACATCCACATTCAAATCACTTAAACCTATATGTTGCACTAAAGAAATATCTTCCCTCGCCCCACCATTGCTTTAGACTTCCAGACTCCAGTGGCAGCTGAGCAGGTCTGCAGTATTCATCCTGCCTTAGAGACAAAACTCCATGCTCCGAGGAAGCTCCAAAAGCTGGAGGTGAGTCCGTTTCATATGCCTTGTAGCTGAACTTGACTCGTACTTACCACTGTAATGAAGACACAAATTCCAGTTAAATGGCCTGCAGTTATCACAAAGGTGTGCCTATAAATATTCAGCTTTTGACCAAAATTTGGGAAAAATCAAACAGCACTAATAATATAATAATAAGTAATGGTACCTGCTGCTAAACTTTTTTTTAATGGCCATTCATATGAAGAGACGGATCAATTGTGGAATGAAATATTTGAACAGTCGTGCCTAAGATTTTACTTTAGCCAAAAGCCAACAACTATTAATTGTTCATTCATTATGTGTCATCTGCTAATGAAGAAAGATTAAGTGCCTCAGGATATATGAGGGACGTGTTTGACTGCATGTAACATACCAACCAAATCCTTGTAGTGCTTAGTTACAAGCAGCAGCACAGAGTACCCTGATGGGGAAAGCTGTTGGCATTTTGGATCAGCAGTGGCAAGACCTGAGATAGAAATAAGATGGGAAATAGCAAGCAGCAGCAGAGCAACAGCAGTGGTCATGCTGAGCAGTGTTGCAGAAGCTAAGAGTTTAACTTACTAGCAACCGCACATGGTCATTCTCAACCACAAGGTTTTTATGATGATGGTGAATACCTTGTTTGCTATTAATAGAGCAGAAATGTGTTATAAGAAATACTGTGGGGGCAGGGGAAAAGAGAAATGTGTTGCAGCTTGATTTTCCACTGGGGAAATAAACATGCAATGTGCATGGCCTTACCTGAACTTCATCTCTTTTTCCATCAAGAATTGTTATCCTGGATTTCTCTGAGGACTTCAGGTATTTATCTAGGATTCCAGACACCTAGTAGATTAAATAGAGCCAAAGGAAAACAGCATATAGTAGTATAGTAGGTTAACACCTCCTGGATGTATAGTATGTTAACACCTTTTGGACATCCTGTTGTCAATTCACATGCTGTCTGCTACCAGAGTCAAGTGCATTAGAGGAACCACAGAGAGCAGTGATGACCCTGTCATCACTGGAACCTGTCACACCAATGCTAATCTTACCTGTGTTACCTTGGACAATAGCACACATCAAAGGATGCATCTAAGTAACCCCAGCATAACAACTTAAATATATATGTGAACAAGGAGAATTTTTGTGTATTTCACGTGTTTCCTAATCTCAAAAATAAGTTTAATAATAGCAAGGCCTTGTCAGGTTAAATACATCAAAGACTGAGGAAGCTGCAATACTGTGGCAATAGGGTCACAGAAGCAGCTTTCCCAGTGCTGTGTGGTTCTGGAAGTCCATAATATTGATATCACCTTATTACACAATAACTCAGATTCCTCTCAGGTTTCTGAGCACTGCTCTCTGGCAGTGTTAGCTATGGGCCTGGGGCACAAGTTAGCCCATTTTTCTTGGGCAAGTTGTGACAGATGTTAGCTTCATCGGATTGAAAACATGTTTTCAAAATCAAACACGTTTCATATTATATTAAGAAACTATATTTCTTCCACGTAGTGGAAAAAACTCATTGATTATTTTACCATTTAGTTAGTTTTCTGTGTATACGGACACTTCGTATTGGTTTGAGGGGATTTTTGGTTTATAAATTTTCAGCAGAGCAATAGGATATGGAATTATACCTATCCAGTAGGGTATGTCTGCATGGCGTATCAAATGTGTGATCACAGGCAATCAAAATGCTTCTCTTTACTTGTTGGAAATAAGGTCACTCATGTTCTGCTGTACGTGTAACCTGAGCAGCACAGCCTGGAGTGTGTGTTAACGGGACACCTATGATGCACCTGTACTCATAAGTGGGACAATGTTAATGCTCCTTAAGGGCAAGCAGCATGGCACAGCAGATGACACCAACCTTTGTGGGCCTGGGGAGCCGCATTGGGGAAAGGGACTGAGGCGTATCCAGAGTGTGTGATAGCCACAGTACCTGACCTGACTCTTCTCCCTTTGCAACAGGTGCTAATGAGGGGAAAAGCAAATGAGCCATTACTATTCTGCACCCTCTTCCCAGTACATCCACCTGCAAATCCACAAAATTTGCAGCCCTTCTTGGCAACCAGTCAGAATGAAACCAGGCAACTGCCATTGTTAATTGTGTTTTATTGCCAAGTTTCCTGTGAAGTTGTGTCATTTTTATATACTTTTAAAAGAAAGACCACCTGTTACAAAGCTGTCATTTACTCCAGCACAGTTGTCTGTATTACTTGTGCATCTCAGCTTTCAAAAACACAGATTTGCCTCTTAACATTTTACTACGTAACCACTGATAAGAACGGTCATCTTTCTTAACTCATATGGCTGAGAACAACATATATATTTGGATGTCTGTGTTGAAAAGGAACAGGATGTTTCACTTCCATCCACCTACAAAGACGACTGCTCTGTACAAGATGGAGAGTGAGGTAGCGAGAGTACAGTTAGAGGAGAACACGCACTGTGACCTTCCTCTGCTTCCTGAGTGGGAATATGTGGACTTCCATATGTTGAATGAATTTCTGAGTTATTTTTAGGAAGTGGCTTATTTTCACATTCAGTTTAAGATTAAGTAGAATGTGAAACTGAATTAATGTTCACCATCAGCAATTTTATTATAGATCTGTTTTGCAGTCAACGTTTTGTATTACAATAAAAGAGGTACAAAAGTGAGCACAAAGAAGAACGCTTGACCGATAGTCAGAAATAATCTTTTTGAAAGTATTGGTATATGTCTGCATTGATGCATCTAGGCAGTTACATAACAGAGTGCAAATAAAAATACATTTCACTTAATGTAAACATTATGGGTGAGGTCATGGGTTTGGTCCAGCTATGCTCAGTGCAGGACTGTGTATTACAAAGCAAAGGTTTATCTAGAGATGCTCAAAATCACAGCAGCTTGCACAGTTCCATAAGGATGCTTCACCTTCTGGGTAGTCACTAAGACATATAGTATTAAAACCTTCTGCCTCTGGGATCATGGAAACCTCAGTCTGCCTAAGGGATTGGCAATTTCTGGTTACAATGACACTGCAACACTTAGGAGTATATCTGTAGTAAAGCCTGTTCTGTTCACTTAGTGCCAATGGCACTGCACAAAGGCACTAGAGCCGAGGCCACAGGCTGGCCTCTAGTCTTTATTTTGTTATAAACACTGCACTTGAATAGGCATGAGAGACTGGCAAAGTGGAAATCAATGAAACCTGCAGTTTCAGTGTGCTACAGCATGTCCATGCCTGTGAATTATACACCACAAGGCATCACCTTTCACCTCAGAAATAGAGGTCAAGAGAGAATCCTCATTGTGGCAACCTTTTGATGTTTGCCTCTATTTCAGTGGGTGCCCAAGCTGTGGCCTCAGGGACCTTTTACGAGAGTTGGAAGGCTTATCCTTACTGCTATATTAAGAATGAAATGTAATCTGAACTGCAGTGGTGTTTCCAGTAGGATTTTATTGGGGTTGCCTGAGTCACTCTTGCTGTTTTTTCTCCCTAGCTACACACTCAACCTGTTCTACAGATGCTGGCAACGCTCTGAGCGGTTTCTGGTCTTTTCTTGGCTCAGCTCAGCCATTTCTCTACCACCCACTTCCACTTACTGTAATGCCCATTAAAAGGTAAGAACCGCTCTGCCTCTTCCCTCACTTGCTTTACCTGCTCAGAGGTGCCACAGTCCCTGGGAAAAACATGGTTTATACCATGTGCCACTGGGCAATGTTCCCCTCTGGGGGATGTTGCATTGGGACGCAGGGACAGTGTGGCATGCTCCAGTCATTTCCCATCCAGACTTCCAGCAGGGAGGAAGCTGAGTGCTGATCCACCAAAGTTCTGCCTCTGCTGGGAAGTCTCTTTCCTCTCTGTGCACACTCCAGGGCCCTGCTCAGCACCTCTGGGCGCCAGGGGAGCGGCACAGGAGGGAGCAAACCAGGGCAAGGCGTCTGCCCTTGGCCACTGAACATGCCCACCACCCCTCTGAAATAGTATGTTTGTTTGTGTGTGTGTACAGTAATCACAGTTAAAGTATCGTCTCCTGCTATTGGGCTGTGTTAGTATCACAGCAAGGATTTCTGGTTGCGGACTCTGTACACACCACGCTACTACTTATCACCCTAAGCTATGTAGCGACATCTTTTCCAGCTTTACACACAAATAATGAGAGTCTTCAGTAGTGCAGAGGACTCTGCTTCATGGGGTTGCCGTGGTGTTGGTGCAAAGTCTGCAGTCTGTGTGGTCAGGGTTATGCACACACTGAAGGAGCTGAACTGGCCTGTGATAAAACACAAAAACAAATATATATTGGGTAACCACTTTGCAAGTACAATAGCATAACTCCACAGTTACTAAATGCAACATGGAAGACAAAGTGCACGTTACATCTCTGCTCATCAAGTGGATGTCTTTTATTAGGATAACATTTCTTAGATCTTGCTGCAGAAAGATAACTTTGGCGTTTATAGGTGCTAAGGACAAGAGCAAGTGAGTATGAAATAAAGTAGGCTGTGAACTCACAGCATGTCAGCTATGCGGAGATAACAAAAAATAATTATGAAAAAGAATTCAGATCTCTTGCACAGACTATGGAGTTACTGCCACGCTGGAAATTCCCCGTCTTGCTTACTCAGTGGTAACCCCTATTGCCACAATGTAAAGCTGTTGCTAACCCTGTCAGATACTAGATTTTTTTACTAGAAGTATATCCAGTGAATCTATTTTTTGAGTTACTTCTGGAATACACTGCTGACATGGACAAAAGCAAGAGAAAATGATCAGCATCAATTGCTATGAGGTATGAAAAGCCAGAAGCTCAGCTGATCTTGAACTTCACAGTTCTGTTTGCAGTGACTTTGGGGGAGTGAAGCTAACTTACATGGCCTATCCTGAAGAGTTGTACTGCACATGTAAATTGCTTATTTTATTATTGCTCTTTATATGAAATAGTAAAACTAATTGTCTGTGTTACTCTACACAGTTTTTTATATGTGTGTTAGTTGAGCTCTGACAAAAAGCCCTACTTGTTATTCTATCTTCAGAAGCGAGTTGTGAGCCATAGCAACAAGTGTGTCCACAACCCTTCCTGATGTGTCAGGGGATTCTCCTTGCGCTGAACCACGAGTGATCTAAGCTACCACATATTTCCCCTTCCTCCCTTGCCCCTTAGCTTATTTCATCATAGCCCAAAATAATCCGTACCTGCCTACAGGTCCTGGGAGTATTGGTTAAAGGCTGCATTTACCCAAAGGGAAAGCGAGTGCACAAGCATCACAATTTGGCAGATTTATGCACCACACCAGTATTATTTTTTTTTCACAATCTACAGAGCACCCATTAATCATGTTCAGCAATACCTAAACAATAATATATTGCTCTGCCTTCAGGATTGAAGTCCTATCAGTAGATAGTGCATTTGTCTCCTTTGCAGACCAACTTTTCCTTATTTAAAACAAATGTCATGAACTCAGTAGTTTGCAGAAATGCTTGTTTACTTAGAAATGTTCTTATCCAAGTACGAGTTCTTCACTCAGAAAAGCTGTTTCTGACAGATAAGATATGGGTAATATTGAACCTTTGCTGCTTTTCTAATGTTACTAAAGGACACTTTTGGTCTGTGTGGTCCCTGAACCCACAAGGGCCTCAGGTTTTTGTATGTCCTCGGCAGGCAGACAGAGACTTCAGGCAAGTCAGAACTTGGGCTGCTGTTTCCCAGACTCCTGTTTTTCTCTCCTGACAATGGTGAATTACAGTAATTAGTAATGCTTGTCACGTCTGGTGCCTCACTCTCTGACAAAGCAGCTGGACAAAAAGTAAACTCAAACTGTAGCGAAGGAAGTAAGGGCTATCCTTGACATAGTGTGTCATCTACATGCAGCAGGGAGGAAAGCTGCCTATTCAGTTCTGATTATTGTAAGTAAAAGTCTGGTCAGATGAAAATCTGTTGAAGGAGGTTGGATTGCTCCTTCCCTGAAGGCAACTGAACATGCTCAAAGGCAAGTGCAGGGCAGAGACCAAGCCCCAGACCCCAACAACATGAGGTCTGCAGTGTGAGTGGAAGCCCCTGAGAAGCACACAGCCACAGCCAAGGGATGTGATGGCAGTAAGAGGGGAGGCTGCTCTAGCTTGCTCTAAACCTACAAGTCTAGAGGGAGATGCAATATTAGTTTTACGTCAGCGAGTTGTCACCAATAAGTGCAGGTAATTACCTGTAATTGTCCACACAGGTGATCTTAAAGTTTCGCTCTTCTAAGATGCTTTTTAACCTCTTTATGGAATGACCTGAGCAGGATTCACTGGAGAGAAAAGTCTTTCGTTACTTGTGTTCCATGTTTGTACAAGAAGCTCAGCTAAATTCCACACTATGTCACTTTGCTTTATTTCACATAAGACTCTTTAAAAGCTAGTTTGCTAATGTTCTGTACCTCTTGCACAAGAACTTTGTGCAGGAAGGTATGTGTGGGAAATAACTTGGTTCCATTGACAGTTCAATGCGCTCTAGAACTGCTCCAGAGATGCTGGTTTTCTCCATCCACAGGAGCATGATATAAGACTCATTCAAATCTGTGGCAGAACAAAGGGATCAAGTCCTCTGTGTGATGAGAAAGGGCCAATCATGAAAACCAGCAGCTAAGTCCCAGGTAGGACATGAGAGTGAAGAAAGAAGATAGAAAACATGGTAGGAAGCAGACTATGAGCTCCTATCTGTTCGATTCAGTCTGTGGCTGCTATTACTCTATTTTGACAAGGGGCTGTTTCAACCACTCTTCTACTGGTACAAGCCCTAACTTGTCTGTTTTGTTTCCATCCAGCTAATGGTTTCACGAAGCATGTAGCAATGTCATACCTTTGAGATCTTTATGCTTAATTTGCTTGAAACAGCCCAAGGAGCCCCAGAGCTGTAGTAAGAGGACTGACAAATGTCACAGATGCAGAGACACTGTAAAAGACTTGTTACCTTGGGGTAAAAATCATCTGCTAGTCCAAGTATAGGACACACATCAGAGCAATAATACAATATTGGGGCAAATCCAGTTCCTAGCATATGGTATTAGCAGAAAGCAGAGCCAGCTCTTCTTTCTTCACTGGACTTGCCAGATTTTATCAGTGATTCAACATGGAATACAAATCAGACGATAAAAGGGATACGTATATTGGAGCTATGCTCCCACTTTCTCCTTGGAAGTAAGTAGAAAATAAAAAGGAAACTGCCGTGAGCTTGGGACCCAATGAGTATGTGTTAAGAAGGCTGGCAGGGCACCAGATTGTTGAACCTGTTGAGGAGGAACATGATGGCTTTTCTGATGTTGGGAGAAAGGATAAAGAGCCATGTTTGGGGGAGCTAAAGTAGGGATTATTCAATGTCTTCCCCTGCAGCAAGCCTCTATGGAATGGCCACAAGACTAGGTCTGGCATGCTGACCACAGGACAGTTGCCTGCATGTGAGCTGTGGTATAGATGCCAGCTTGTGTGACAAAGAGACACTTCTGGGTGTCTGGGCTAAGGGATGGGCTGCAACACCGGAGCTGGTCTGTGTCAGACGGTGGGGCTGTCTGAGCAAGGGGCTCTGCTGGGTCCACACATTCCTGAGCTGCACTGCACCATCACAGCCAGCTGTGATGCATCACAGCTGCTGCTCCTACCACAGGGTTTCTTAGGAACCAGAGAAACCACAGCAGTGCATTAGAACACCAGAACCACAGATAGGGGTCTAAGGCACTGACTGTCATGCTCAGTGCTTGAAATGGGATAGATCTGCAGATGGATCTGATCGGGATGAAAAAAGTCACTCAGGAAGGCTCAGGTGTGATTCGAGGTCACTGTTCTGGTATCAGTAATTCCATGGTAAGCATTTACACTACAGATTTGTTATTAAAAATCACAGAATCATGTAGGTTGGAAGGTACTGCATGAGATCCTCCAACCAATATCAGCTAGAGCAGGTTGCCAAGGACCCAGTTGTGTTTTGGATATGTACACAGATAGAGACTCCACAACCTTTCTGGAAAAGCTGTTCCAGAATTCAAAATGATTTTATCAAAGCTTGTTCTACTCAGCACAACTATATTATTCCTCTTAACAAACATATTTGCCAGCAGTTCACTCTTGCAAACGTGGCAGGCTCTGTGGCTTCAGAGCTGCAGCCACAATAAGGGTCTGTAGAGCTCAGTGGAGTAGGAGGGAATTAAAAGGTCATGGGACCTCTTGAAAGCAAGGAACAAAATCTTTGTCCTAGTTATAACTGTTCAGCAGTACCTACTAAAAATACTAAAGAAAACAACAGTACAAATGTTATTCTTTCCATTAATGTGAGCAGCTAGGAGAGTGAATGTAGAGCAGGTTTTGTGATCAGGTTTAAGACAGTGTCACTCTTAGACAGTCACTCATCAACAATGAGCTGTGCCATCTGCCTTCTACACACTGCTCATTGTTTTGTTCTGGTGTGACTTACCTTTGAGGTCCACCAATGTCATGCATAAGCCAGATGTGCACTTCAGAGACTTTATCTGGATTTAGGTTAAAGATCTCAATACTTCCAAAGATGCTGTAAGAACAGAACACAATAAAGCAAAACATTCCTAGTTATCTGAGAAAGACATGCAGAGTATGTTCCCTAAATATTAGCACTTATTAGTCCTGCTTTTATTTTCAGTGAAAGAAAATTATTTTGCCAATGGATTTTCATAGACTATTTAATTGCCTTATGGTAAAATATTTTCTCCCAATCCTCATTTCACTTTCAGGAGAACTTTTGAAACTGTCTGCAGACTGAAACAAGCTGAAGTTTTTCCATCTTTAGTGCCTGTTCAGTTTATTGGCTGATGATTTCATTTGGTGTGAGGGAAACTAACACAGCTGTTCCCCCAACCAGCATAATCTTCATCTCTCCATATTACTGAAGGCTGCATTTCCAAGCAGGTTACCCAAGGAAGCACAGTCTGGATGGGTAAAATCCAGTCAGCTCCACGCCATTCATGTGTAATGAATAAATAAACTGTAATAATAAAGTTAGTTTGTGCAGTAAGAGCATACTGGATCCTCCACCTTCATACCCTCTGAAGGATTTCAGTTACAGCCATGTACAGAAGGAGTTTAGTGAATCATCAGCTCTATAACAGCCAGTGGTTTAGACCCCTATATAAGGTTTCCAAAATTAATTCTGCACTGGCAGTCACTGGCAAAGACACGTTCACCAGCATGCAGGCCCCACAGAAACATGGATGGTAACATGTTGAGTGAATACCTGCTGCTTCTGAAAGCTCCAGCTTCTACTGACCCATTGAGCATCACTTGAACCACACCACAGGCTGCTTCTGCAAACTGAACAAAACAAATGGACATTATGCTCTGACACTACTTGCAATGCCAGGTCAGACTCGGGGCATGTGGCCATATTTTTGCAGAACATTTCAGTGCAAAAAAACCCAAACCTCTAAAGGCTATGGCAAAACTGTGATAAAACTGCACTAGCTAGCTATGAGTTGGCAGCCTGTGGTTGCTAGGATGGGTATAGCAACTTTGCTATCACTGCTGTTTTCTGTTTTTACAGGACTTTCCAAAGCCTCAGCAGCTACAACTGTCTGATGGGGCTGTATTAACTTGGAATAATCCTCGAACTGCTTTAACTCGGGCGGTGAAGACAAGCCGGAACAGAGATACCACTAGTTTAAGGATACACAAACCATCATGCATTCTTTACCTTGTGACTCATGCTCTGTGTTCTCTTGTGGCTTGGGATTTTCTCCCCAGTGGTTTTAGCAAAACTCATCATTGAGTTTTGTTTGATTTGATTTTTAGATTACTGGATCGCATAATCACTACTCTTATTCTTTAAAACTCATGTCCAAATATTTAAAGACTACAACATGAATTACCCACTCTAGATCTGCAATCCTTTGGTAAGACAAAAAATTTTTGAAAAGCTAACACGGGTGACTGTACTTCTCAAATCTTCCAAGTCCTCTTACATCTAAACAATGTGGCTCAAACTCAGATCTCAAGAGCAGTAAAACTGCAGGGAAGTTTCATTATGTGTAACTTGCTAATGTAATAAGCATGAGTTTTAGTAGATCCTAAATTTATTCAGACTCAAAAGCCTGCAGTCAAGCAAGCCTGACTCTGTATGGTGATTTATCCCCATGGACTCCAGAACTGAGGGGATTAAGGAGACCATAGAAAATGTTTTGAACTCGGAAAATTTAGGTACACTAGTTTAGCCAGAAAATGTTTTTTTTCATGGTGAGTAGACTTTTTCTTACGTACATGGGAAATGAAGCATACAGGAATGCTTGTTTTCCACCTGGGCAGTCATCTACTCACAATCACATCAAGGGTGAAGTCTTGAGAGAGATGTAAAATTAAACTGATTCAGGGGAGCAGTTTTTCTTGTAGTTTTTTTTTCTGTGAAGTGCTGATCCAACAAAGCCAGGGTAGCTGCTTAACTCAGACTAGCAGGGTCTCAGTCATCTGACGGGAGTTGGCACCTGGAGACGGGTGGGTACAGCACAGGAACCCTGCCAGATCCCGTGTGGGAGGACACGTTCTTCAAGTTCATGCCGGGAAGGTAAAAGGGGATTCTCAGCTGCCTGGAAAATTTCTGTGCCAATTTGGGCACTGCTCTCAACGTTAACATGCTAAAGCGAGTTTTATTTTGTCAGTTTCAGCCCTGTGACTTAATTAAGGTGGTGGCACACAGTTTCTGTGCACAAATAAGAATGTCCAAACTACACTGACATTAAATATTGTACAGAAAATATGGGGCCGTGGAAATAAACATTTTCAATGCTATGATTTTTAGCACCTGAAGCTAAAGCTGATATTACTATTCCATGTTTTAAGTCCAATCTGCAAACTCACATTTTTGGCAGTGTCAGGAACTTAGTGCCTTTCAATATTCTTGGATTCAGAGAGATTTATTCTAGATCTTACCAGCTTAGATGCCATTTTCCAAAATACAGAGCTAGGGTTGCTCTCACATTCACTTCGTTTTGGACAAGACTCATAGTTGATTCCTGAGAAAAAAATATGTTTATAGAATAGATAGGGTTAGAATGAATATTGTTGCAATGTTTATATGGCTTTGAGAGCTGATTAATGACTGCAAAAAGATTTCCTCCCACCAAAGCAGGAGGGCTACATGAAGAAAGAGCTCTAAGAGGATTTGTATGTGTTCAAAGTGTTCCTGTTTGCTCATCCACATTTCAGGGATGTAGCTGCAGGCCCTGTATGCAAATCATTTCAGAAAACGGAGAATGGAGAACATGCAGTCCTAAATGTGAGAAACAGGTTGGCTCTTGACAAATACTATCCGATTGCATTGAGAAATTAAACTTTGCCCAAGATTTTCAGTAATTCCAGCCCAGTTTAGAGGTTGCTAGCCTTAAGCACCAAGCCAGGAGCCATGCAGCAGCAATAACCTCAGGATACCTACAGGCTGACCCCGTCACTTTGTCCTATGGCCAAGAGCTATTTGAATGGCATTCTTGTTTTTCAGTTTGTCCCACAGAAATCACAGGAAGAAAGCACATAGTCTAAATAAGGAGGGCTAGATGTGACCATTAGTTCAAGCAACAACTTGGTATTTTAATAACAGTCAAAGTTGTGGTTTTTAAATTAACCTGAGAACTAAGTATTATTTTCAGTCTTCTATAACGTGGGACAGAAATACAGTTATGGTTTTAAACTAAATTACAATAAAATAATATGTGAAAAGGATTGTGTAGTTGTGTTTAGGTCTAGATAAACAAGACAAAAAAATAATCTGGAATTCCAGTGTTCATATTTGTTCTGCAAAAATAGGACTTATTACCTGGGTCAGAGGGGTCTCCACACCATGAAACCCTATCAGCCATATAACCCAACAAGGTGTCCTCCAAGGTAAGGAAATTTTGATTGGATTTTGTATAACGATGAACAAGGTCACTTGTCTTGCTCCAAAGCAGTGACTGTGAAATAAGGTACAATGTCTAATAAGTGATAATTATATTAGAGCTGGTCAGGAAGTATTCCTGGAGAAAAACAAAAGGTTTTCCTGATAATGAAGGAGTTTTAGCTTTTATTGAGGGGCTGCAAATTTACTTTATTGGGTCAGTTCTTATTTCTGCAGCCCACGCTCCCATTTCCAAAATCTTTTGAGGCAGTTATTTTTTCGTGGAAATGGATGTGTTCAGCCTGTAAAGCATTTTGAAAGGTTTTGGCTAGTTCTTGCAGGATATATAGCTAATTTGTTGTGTGCTTTTGAGCTGCACATGGAAGAGCAGCTGTTTGGAAGCAGGTCCCTCTAAAGGCATGACAGCATGCTTGTCACAGAGTGCTGTGTGCTCAGGGAACAGGGGCATCTCCATCACTTCACCAGCACAACCCCGGTACTGAGGTTTGGGGCAAGCCTCACACAGGGACAACTTCCAGCCACAGAGAATGAACAGGGTCACTGGGATCCAAAGGGGACCACACTACTGCAGTAAGCCTGAGAGCAAAATATCATCCTCATCGAACTACAAACACTCACAGTCATTACAGACAAGATCTGCCACCCAGAGCACTGCACAGTCATGTCGCTGCACAACAATCCTCCTTGTGTATTGTATGGTTACCTTGTTACAGGGTATAGGATGAGTTGCCAACTCCATTAAAGGCTCATAATCCTCTGATGTAATATTACAGGGATTCTTGTAAATGAACGCGTGTTTTAATGATTCCCATATTTTTAGGCAATCCTTATCTCTGTTGAAAGATTTAAACATAGTTAATTAGTATTTCTGACTGTGAAAGGATGTCCTTCTGTTGTGGTCAACCACTATGATCAGACGTTAAGAGAGTTCCCACTATGCTCAGACACCAAAATACATTGTCCACTACAAAATGCAGAGAATCTTCAGCAAATTGAATATAAACTGAGGAAAGAGCAGTTCTAATATCACTATTTCTCCTGAATTTTAAATTACTGAAAATTGCAATATCTGAATGCTCTCTGTTTCTGTTCCTTAAAAAGAGCAGCATTGATATAATGTAACAAGAATATCAAATTTCTTGCTTTCTTGATTTCAAATGTCTTGATTCATACCAAGTCATGAGAATAAAATGTGGCAGAACATAGCTTGTACATTTTAAAAATACGGCTGAAGGATACTGCCTCCTCAGGTACAGTGAGCTGAAAATATGCTCCCTGCGGAGCATTCGACTCCACAGAAATAATATCTATAATTTTATCTAAAACAAAAGCAGAGGTCTGGCAGTTTTGGACCTGATATTACTTTAATTTATGCACTAATTTGCAGCTATTGACTTCGCTGGAGCCACAAGTGATTTGCACACGTGTAACTGAGATCCAAATCAGGTGCTTGGTTTTTTCAGTCTCCTGATCCTCCACCACGTTACAGGTGCTGGCCTTCTTGCTCTCACTGGCGTGAGTCAGAGGAACTCCACTAAATTTATGAGGAGAACTGCTTCATGCCATGACATAACCCTATCACCTTGGCCTACACTTGTTTCTTTAGCTGCTACTTTGTCAGCCTAGGAAATAAAGTTCCTCTCTGCTGACAGAAGCAGGGCTCCTTTCTTACTACCAGGAGGAAATGTGTTGCACTGGGCGGGCAAGCAATTGTATCTCCTTGCTGAAGTAGTGCCATGCTCCCTTCCTGAAACTGCAGCCTATAATAAGGTTTGGGATGGCTCAGGACATTTGTTTTCTTGTACTTGAGTTAATGAATGAAAACTTCTCATTAAGATAATTGGTAATTATTGTCTGTCTGGTATCTGTTTTCAGGGCTGTCCCCCCTGGGTGCGCTTCCCTTCTTCCTCATGCTCCCGCAGTTTCAGGCCTATTGGAAAGCTTGCCCCTCTCCTTACAGCTGTGACAGCAATGCAGTGATTTTGCATCCTTCTCTTCCCTATTTCTATGTAAATTTAAAACGCTGTCTGCATTATCCTGCTGTCTGCATGTCTGAATGGAGCTATTGTGACTGTCTTTGACTCACCCATTCTTTCCTCACTGTTTGCAATCACCTCCCAGTGTGTTCCCACTAAAAGCCCTTTGAAGAATGGACTTTGTCTTCTGTGAAGAAGCTAATGCCTCCAGAATACTATAAAAATAGCACTGATCAATTAGTACATGACAGACATACAGCTGCAGGCTTTGTTATCAGCTGGTACTGGTAATGGGTAGGATGTGGAATTTGATTACTCTTAAAAATAGGCCTAAAGAGATTAAGAAAAACAGTAGTAAATAGTTGAAATAATTACCAAGTTAATCTTCCCTACAGTTGTCTGATCTCATTCCTACTACAGAACTTGATCAAGATCTCTACTGAGTGCCCATTTGAGCATCAGAGGGGCAAACTGGGATGCAGAGTTGAGCTGTTTGTTTTACACCGGCCATGTCTAAACTCCTGGATCCAGAACCTGTCAGCTTCTGTCTGTTTCCTCACTGTCTGTAGATAAACTCTCTTCCTTCCCCTCCTAAATTTGATAGAAAATAAACATTACACGATGAGAAGGCCAGACTTTTCTCTATCTGGGTCCAGAAGAAAGCCAGGTCACCTGGAAGCACCATGTACTAGAGGGAAAGCCTCTATCAGACACACTACAGAGTCCCAGCCCAGTACCATACCAGGAAGGACCAGGCAATTCATGGCAAGATGTCCCTGGCTTTCCTTTCTTTCTGTCATTATTTATGCAGTAACAAACCTAACTTAGCAATATATATATTGGTTATTGGGAGGTCAAACTACTAAGGTGGTTACTACAGCAGGTTTCCATGCCCCAGCTTCTTCCAGTCCCCCTCTGTGAAGGGTCTATGGTGGATACATCCTCATCTCTCACTTTTGGGGCAGCCAAGTACATTATGCTGCAGAGCTCTACCTGGGCTGAAAATATCCCACAGCCTGACCTTGCTGATTCAAAACAAGCTTGGGTATTGCCACCGTACAGTGCTGTCTGAAATGAGGATAGGGCTTGGGGACAGGGACAAGGGAGGGTGTCTGGCTGTATGGCCAACCAGGGCAGCTCTGGCCACACAGAATCATAGAATCACTTCAGTTGGAAGAGACCCTCCAGATCATCGAGTACAACCATAACTTATCTCTAGCACTAAACCATGTCCCTAAGAACCTAATCTAAACACCTTTTAAACACCTCCAGGGGTGGTGACACCACCACTTCCCTGGACAGCCTGTTCCAATGCCTGACAACCCTTTCTGTGAAGAATTTTTTCCTAATATCCAATCTAAACCTCCCCTGGTGCAACTTGACACCATTTCCTCTTGTCCTATCACTTGCTACTTGGGAGAAATGACCAACCCCCCACCACGCTACAACCTCCTCTCAGGCAGTTGCAGACAGCGCTAAGGTCTCCCCTCAGCCTCCTTTTCTCCAGGCCAAACAGCCCCAGTTCCCTCAGCCGCTCTTCACCACACTTGTGCTCCAGGCCCCTCACCAGCTTCGTCACCTCCTCTGCACTCTCTCTAGTGCCTCAATGTCTCTCCTATAGTGAGGGGCCCAAAACTTAACACAGTATTGAAGATGTCCAATTTCATTTCTTGCCATGCCAGTCTGTTACAGCGGCGGCCCCAGCTGTGTTAGGGACCACACCTCTTGTTCATAGGAACCAAATTTACCTCCAGGTAAGTAAAGACTAATAACAATGATGATTTTTTACTGGGCTGTTGTCTTTTATGCAGAAGCCTAAAGGCACTTTCAGTTACAGTCACTGTAGAAATAAGACGACAAACTGCAGATGCTCTAGGGAACGCAGTCACAGCTTTGCTGTTGCACTGTCATGTCAGAGAGTATTCACATGTTCTACTTAGCAGAATTTAACTTGGCTGCATTAAATTTTCTGCTGGAGGAGGCTGTCTCTGGCTACAAACTGTGTAAATAACGCAGAGACCATTGTCCCATCTTTGGTACTTTATTAAGGGTTGGGAAGTTGTAAATACCTCTCCCTGCCTCATAGGAATACAACATTACCACACTGAATCAGCTGAAATAGAGAGCTCCTGCTGATTAAGGGGTGACATTACAGAGTAGGCAGCTGTCCCCTTTGCTTTGCACAGTCAACAGTATCACAAAGAGAATTTATAGTTTTATATCTCATAGACATTTATATGGCTTACACTTTCCAATCTGTCAAATGATTTGTCCTTCTGGCAGGACTCTTTTTTTATACACATCTATTTAAGCTACTCCTAAAATCTGTTATATGTAACAGTGTTAACAGCCACAGGTGACAGCTGGTTACGTAGTCATTCATCCTTTCATATTGCAAAATTTTAAAGCTTAGTCTCAGAAGGCAAAATATTTTTCAAGGAATCATTAAAAATATGTGGTTTTTTTTTATTTCCAAAACAGAGCAGTAAGTGACAGACACAGTACAAAGCATTTCTGCTGCTGGACTCAAGTCACGGCCATGAGAAGCACTAACCAACAACCCTCCAGGTGATTCACTATCCTGCCAAGGCAGCTCACTGACTCACAAATTCAAAGCATCAGTTTTCTAGCATTTCAAGACCAAACTCAGCACTTGACAATGTGCATGGATGTCACTCATATCTGAGAGAAGAGTCCTTATCCACTGTCCTGGCAGAGCTGAGCAAGACTGTATGTTTAATGCCATAGAAGTGATAGGGCTTAGTCTTCAAATGGGGGAAGCTCTTCTATAGCTGGTAATCAGTATGATACTTTCAGTTGTACCACACAGAAGAATGATAAGGCATGAAGATGGGCTTTTATAGAAACTCGACGAATTGTAATTTTGGTTGATACAGGAAAAAATAAGCAGTGAGAAGACTTTAGGACTTGCTCATCCCAGCTCCAGAAAGCTATGCTAGTCTTTCCAGCCTTGCTGTTGAGATATACACAACTAATAAAGTTTCACCTGTCCCTTTCTCCAGCATCACAAGAAAATATTTGTCCCGTGTGCCACATTTAACTCACACTGAGCAGAGATAAGGGAAGAGACTTGTTGTAGTCTGCTGTAGTATAAGTTTGCTGGCACTTGGTATGCTAAAAATTCCAGCAAGAACAGTTTCAGGTTGAAACAAGCACATCTGCATTGCCAAAAAAAATGCCTGAGAAACAAACTGTGCTCTTAAAGCGCTCTCAACTTCTCATTTGGAAGTTCTCAGTTGCAGAATGGGCTCATTTCATTTTCTTTCTTGCAAAATAGATCACCAGTCTAGCAGCTAATTAAACTTATCTAATTCAGATACAGGAGACCACAGTGAACATGCTTATGTACCACACTGCTGCAGGGCTCGTGTGCTCTCCTTTTCTGCTTTTTGTTCGTATGTTTTGGGTTGCATAGTAATTCTGCATCTTATCTGCAAATATTGTATCTTTATGCATAATAGATTTCTTCCTTTGAGGCTAACTTTGTTTATGCTGAAATAGATATTTAATCTAAATTCAATTACATGTAAAATAAGTACACTCTAATTTTATGTTTAATTTTTGCAAACTTCTGGTTTTTTAATGAAAAGAGTTTGGGAAGTGCTGGTAAATGTGAAATAATAACTAGCAGGCTTAGAAGGAACACTGTGAAACCTGCTGTAAACTCAAAAACAGAACCTGCAACCCTTTCTCTGGAAAGTGAGGTTGCAGAACTTGCCTTAAGACCTTTTGGAGTCAGAGACTATATCCTGCCCTCAGTAGAGCATTGAATAAGGGCTGGGATACAAATAACCATTAAAACTACATTTCCTTATTAAATCTGAATGTTATATATACTGCAAAGCATATCCTGCATTTGTCCTTACATTTGGGTACAAGTTGCATTTTCCAATGAATTTGAGTATTTCTACCCATTTACTTTTTATATGAATGTCACATTAATCTATCAAACAGAAGCTGGGGCCAAGAATATTTCCATTAGCAGCTATCCTAGCAGCCAAACTTTAATGTGCATATTAGCAAAATGGACAGCATCTGCATCATTATCTCTTGCATATCAGTACACTGGTCTGGCTAACCTTGAAAGAGCATCTTTTCACTTAAAGGAATGGAATGGCATTGAGCTACCTGGAAAATCATTCTTAATACGGATATTTTTTCTTTACTTCATAATTTTTTTGTGTGTGTGTATTTTTTTTTCTTTAAGTAGATAAGATGTAGCAAACTCATCTTCAATTTAAACTGATTTAATTGGTATAATAGCAAGGATAAATTTCATCCTGGCTGATTTCATTTACACCATGAACAATATCTTACTTTTAGTTCAGCACTGTACAGACACTGGATGCTAAAAACATGTTCAGAAGGGTAGTGTTTCCTTGGGCTGTGTTACCTCTAGTTTATTTACTCAGAAATTTGAGAGAGGTGTTTCAAGTATAGGACCCATTTTAAATCTATAAGTGAAAAATTACTTCCAGGCTTTGTCCTGGAGAACTCAGTCTTCTCTGCCCATGTTTTTCAGATCACTCTACCAGGCAGAGACACTCCCTTGGTGAGACGTGGTCTCCCCTGCAGTCAACAGCCGCTTTTCCAGGGTCCCAAGCTTCCTTTCTAAAAACATGACAAGGTCTTCAGGCCACTCTGAGATTTTAATTGTGGCTCTGTGGTGAGGTTCTGATGTTAGAGCTGGAAACTGTCCCCTGAGCCCTTAGTGTAACTGGCCTTTGGAGGGATCAAGCCTCACCAGGAATTGCAATTTGTATAAGAAAATCCTTCTCATTTGCTCATTAGCCAAAACAGTAATGCAGATACGCACCTAAGCACTCAGAAATTTTGCTCTTCAAAAAGTCAGTGAGAAGTCTGTGGTTATAACAAAGCTGCTTAAAGGCATAAGAACAATCCACACTACTTGGAGCATAAGGTATCATCTTCACCTGTCAAAGCTCAGAACTTTCAGAAGGAGAATGCATATCAAAGATCTAAATGGTGTAGCAATATTTTTGTGCCAAACAGACCCATCTTCACCTGTGTGTCAGTTTATCTACCTCTTTTAGGTAAACTGTGATGGCTGTAGGCAGTGGTGCAATTTATACATCCATATTAATTTTTTTTTCATGTGAGTTTATGGGTAGATATGTCTTTAAGTTGTCAAAAATATGCAATGAACATAAATTTATATCTGTGCTGAGAGGAAGCTCCCTGTAACCCAGAATCCTTTTGCTACCTTTTTTACCCTAAAGATTTCTGGTTTTCCTTCTGCTGTTCCCTTCTACCAGCCTTGCCATGTCCCACTGCTGCTGTGGAGCAGCTTTTTTGGATGCGCTGCCAAGCCCAGCTCAGACAGCTGTGGTTGGACTTCTCTGCAGTCCCTTGGAGCAGATAAAGGCAAGGAGAACACTGCCATCATGTGGGAGAGGGACTGCTCAGGAGCAGAGCTGAGGTCCACCCCGAATGTGTGCGGTTCTTCATGCCGGGTGATGGCCCGACCCAGCTCTTGAGCCCTGAGTCAGAAAATGGGTATGTGGATACAACAGATCAGCTTCATTCCTATTCTTCTAGCACCTAAAAATCTCCCATCAGGTATCTTTGTGCAGAAATCAGACAAATGTGAATTAGGAGAGGTCACCCAATACGCTGTCATCGCTGAGGATTTGAGGAGACCACTGCCTGCTGCTTTTAACATGAAGATGATAGAGAGGGAAAATTACCAATGGAAAGGATGAAGGAAAAAAAAATCATGGAAGAACTGTCAGTGTCAATGTCTTCAATGAGCACTAGCCTGTCACTACCCACTTAGTTTAATTATTGCAAAGTATCTGCCACCATTAACATTTATGGTAACTGATTTTTTTCAATATGAGAATGACATACTTGATTTTTTTGGCAGCTTGATTTTGCAAGTATTACTCTCAGTTAATTAAATAGTTCAAAAGCCAGTAAAGATGTGTCAGAGGAACTGACTAGGGATGAAGACAGAAATCCAAAAATCTGCCTCAGAGAAAGATGACTTCTGGAAAGGATGCCTGTAACCAGAGCAACTGAATTCCCCACAGCAGAAATGGGAAGTTTGGATGTCAGGAAAAAGAAGTACAAGGTGAGATTTTTGCTGGGTGTAACTCAGGTCTATATATGTTCCTGCACAAGGACTGACCTGGAACAAATGACAACTCCTCATCACACTGGTGCTTCATCCTTGGCAGGAATGAGAAGGTTTTAAGGGCAGGTGTACTTGTGGCTTTGGTTTATAGCCCCTGGAGGATTTTATGTGAGTTGAGATTCGGTGCTCCAGGACAACACTGAGCCAAGAGGTGGCACCTATAAACCAAACAGGAGTTTATCTACATAAGCACATTTTTTTTTTGCTGGCTGGATTTTGCATCTGCTTAAGCAGCTGGTGTTTTGAGTGATGCAGGGGGATGCAGCCTCTAGAAGGGCAGAAATCTCACCTGGGCTGCATTTTGACAGAAGGTCATAGTTGCTCTACAGTTAAAGCTTCCAAGCAAAGGCCATGTCATCAACAGATACAGAGGGAACAAATTTAAGCTGGCATTCTACCCCTTGATTAGAAGATGTATTTTTAGTATTGTTTTATTTTTAATATTAAACTTGGAAAAACATTTATATTAGCAATGATCTAAACAGAAGTATGCTATACTAGGGACACACTGAATGGCTTGATGCTGCTGTAGATTTTTTTTCCCCATAACATGAATTTGCACTTTGTTGTGTTTTTTTATAGAACTAAAACTGCTGAGATGTGGCATGAATGCAGTAAGTCAGGAGAAGTCCCTGCTTCAAGGGTGGTATGTGTCAGCAAGACAAGGAGAAGGGAACAGATGGGAGATTTACTACGAGTGTGAGTGAGCTCCTTGCTAATAACTTATTTTCGTGTCATCTCCTGGGATGCATGTTTGGTATCTGTTTTTACCCTTGGACACTTGACAGAGATTTTCATTTGACCCCTTGGGCGCAAAGGATCTATTCCTCCTGTCCCTGTGGAAAAGCAAAGCTACATTTCCCCACAGAGCTCTGAGGTGTTACATTTGCAGGGCACTCTCAGATTTCAGGTTTCTGTTGCAAGTGGAGTTACAACCTGGGAGGGTAATTTTTCTCTCCAGAACTGAGGATGAACTTTGGACAGATTTGGATGGCCCTTCACAGTCTAGCATTGATGCTTATACTCCAGAAGAGCAGAAATAAATATATTGGCAAATAATTATCTCAAGAACAAATAAATGACAGCTAGCCACTGCCATATGAACTTGCCTCTTGCTAAAGAGAAAATTAATTATTTCTAATGAACTTCCCCTCGAAAGACGTAACAATAGAACCCTATCTTACAACCCAGAATAGTTATGGAAATTAGCCTCAAAAAGCATGAGGACTCATTTGAAGGATCAACTATAGAACCAGTAGCCCTGCCTCTAAATCCTAAAGTCCTAATAACTGTCAATTTGTGCCTACTAAATATTATATTCCAGTTGCCTGTTAAAGCTCACTACAGCATATTTCAATGGAAGCATTCATTTGAGTAAGACTAAAACAATTGTTAACAGCTAAAATTATTATATATTAGTTACCAAGAAATTGAAAGGTCAAAACCACTCATGTACAAGTTAGCAGAAAACAACATTAAAAGAAAACCTTGTTATAAATATTGAAGGACAGAAGAAATGAAAAACAGAGTTATGCATGTTCCACATTAAAAAAAGCTAACACAGAAAAGGTATGAAGTCAACACATCAGCACATGAAGTAGGGAGGAGAAGCACGTAACAGATGTTCTGACTTGGGCATTTTAATAAACTGTGTTATTATGATGATAAAGTGCCCATCTTAATACTGAGAGACAACTCAAAAGTAGCAACAGATATCAACACTACTGCAACTGCAGATGAGACAAAACATTTCCGCATCACTGTTTGTCCTAGCTAGTTACCCAGTAGACCCCTTTTAAGTCTAAAAGCATTTTCTAAGAAGTAGAAGAACAGGAAGGTACCTCTGGACATCATCTAGTCCAACCCTTGGCTCCAAGAAGGTTGCTCAGGGCCATGTGCAGTCTGGTTTTGAATATCTCCAAGGATGGAACCTCCACAAACTCTCCAGGTATCCTGTTTGACTCTTTGATCAGCTTCATAGTTTTTTGTCTTATGTTTAAATGGAATTCCCTGTATTTTAGTCAGTGCCCATTGCCTCTTGTCCTGCAACTGGTTATCACTGAGAAAAGCCTGTCTCTCTTTCTTCTTTACTCCCCACATCAGGGGAGTATTTATACACACTGACAAGATCCCCCTGAGCTTCTCTTCTCCAGGCTGGACAGTCCTAGCTCTCTCAGCATGTCAATTTATGTCAGACACTTCAGTCATCTTCATGGTCCTTCCCTAGACATGCTGCAAGCAAGTCCCTGACTCCCTTGCGCTGGGGAGCCCAGAACTCAACCTAGCACTCCAGATGTGTCTCACCAGTGCTGAGCAGAGGGGAAGGATCATCTCCCTCCACCTCCTGCCAACAGTCCTCCTCATGCAGCCCAAGACACCATTGGCCTTTGCCACAAGGGCGCATTAGTGGTTCACATTCAGCTTATCCAGCTGGACTCCATGTCTTTTTCCACAGATAGTACAAATAAAGCCATTTATTTCTTCTGGAACCAAAAAAGATGGTGTAACAATTATATATATTTTTTTAGAAAGCATAATTTTTAAAATAAAGAAAAGCTAAATCCTTTGCACTTTGGTGTATATTAAATTGAAACACTTTAGAAGTCTGCAGTGCACTCTAATTGGATGCTAATGCATTGGCATTAGGTAGTAACACCGTACCCTTCAGAAGACAGTGATTCAGTAAAGTTTTCTCTTATGTGAAGCATATTTCCTCAATGAAAACCCAAATCTCGAGTAAGTTTCAATACAATGTCATGGTTATATAAAAACAAACCACAAGATTTTTGTGACACTGAATCAAATAATGGCTGTTGTTTAGTGCTGTGCTTGATATTAATGTGTTAACTATCAGTGAACAGATACAAGGAAATTAAATTAAAAATGGCTAGCAAAGCACAAAGGCAAAACGCAAAAGTAAGCATACAACAAACCCCAGGTTTCTTTCTGGAAGAAATTATGCTGCAAGTGCAATAGTATCTCACACAAAATTATGTTCCATATGGTTTTTTTTGACAAAATTTATCTCCATCTCCACAGGCTGCAAAGGAATGGAAAGGCAAAATACATCATGATCATGCAGTCAGAAGACAAAGCTCTCCTGGCCATGTACCAACTTCTACTAAATTTCATGGAACTATAGACTGTTAAAATTTGTTATAACATGAATTTGATACTAACTATAAAACCAACATCAGTTGACCCAATTGTGTTTAAGGGGGAAATATATCTTGTGTGTCCACACAACACTGCATGAAAAACATATGGAAGTTCTACATCTTGCGTCTTCATCAGTGGGTTTTTGCACTTCTTAGTCAGACACAATGGGATTTCTGGGCCTGGAAAGTCACATACATTACTGAGTTAGCTCCCTGTCTGCATCTTTGATGCTTTCTCACTGGCAGAGATTAGAAAAAAATAAGCTGGTTTGACTTCAGCCACTTCTGAAGGCTTGGCTTAGCTTGGGTGAATCAGAGACTGAGAAGCAACTGCAGATCTGAAGGGAGAGCAGTCATTATTTAGGAATGAAAAATCTCTTGAGCTGCAAATGTAAGATGAGTTTATCTCTAGACTGAAAAAGCAGTATTGTTTGTATTTCGAGGATCAGTGTCTGTGATCTCCTTTCAGATGTCTTCTCGTGTCTCCTTCCCCAGGTAACAAAGTGCCGATCACACCTGACCTCAGCCTGCCAATTCAAATATGGCAAAGAGGAAAACTGAACCAGGTAACTTCATATCAACAGGTTTCATGCTACATCTGTTACCACCTGTTCTCCCCCAGCAGGCATCAAGGTGCAAGACCATCATCACAACACACTCCGAGCGACAGGTAAGTTCTTAGGTCACCACACCGGGTCTTGCCCAGCACTAACCTTCTGAAGGATCTGGCCCAGCACAAGCTGGTGCTGCTGGGTGTGCAGCTCTGTGTACCCCAGCGCGCTTCTCTCCTCCGAGAGGGGAAGGGGATAAACTATTGGAAACGTAAACTTGTGATGCCCGAGAGCTGGAGTATGAGAATCGCGAAGGTATCGTTAGCCACAAGAGGGAGTCCGTGTCACTGGGAAAGAGGAGACGAAGTAATTTGCGGTCAAATCCTTCCTTCAGCCCAAACTGCCTTTGGCCTTTATTCAGGCAAAACTACAATACATACCAGTGGCCACGGTTATGAGCATGGGATTTTTGCAAGACTAGTGCGAGTAGAACTTGCAGCTTTAGTTAATGTTGAGGCAAAAAACCCCAAACAAACACACCACCAACATCAAAAAAACCTACACCAAAACTATTGACAGGTGACAAACTGTTGCTTTGTAATAGCCCTGCCTTCTGGCAGCAGCCAGTATTTTCCTGGGAAGTCAAAAAGAAATACTAATCTTTAATGTGTGTATCTAGATGGGCAACTGTATGTGCAGGGAACGAAACCCCCAAAGCTTGCTGCTCTAGCATCTGCATCTTTTCCTAAAAATGAGGCTAATACCACAAAGGCATTATTTGAAGCATTTGGTATTACTGCTTGTTTCTTCTCAACTTCGGCATGAAGACCGTTCTAGACAGGAAGACTAACAGAGGAAACACATGAAACTGTATAAATGATAAGACCCATCCAGCCAGCAGCAGAAATAAAACCACAGGCTGTATCACACACAGGCAGTTAAACAAATCTATTATCAGTGGGTGCTGAATACAGTACCTGAGAACTGCTCTTTAGCGAGCAAGTTCAATACAGCACCTGAACGTTTTTATGATTTTTGAGAATAAGTGAATCAGCAGGATAAAATCTGATTGTATGAGGTCCTTACAAAACTCAACTGCAGGCAGCACCATCTTTCCAGTGGCCTCACTGGGCTTGTGTTCAGCCCACAGTTCGTATCAGAAAAGATCTGAATGTGACTGGAGCATGCTGACCGTGTCTGGGGCTACAGTGAGATGGGGAAGAGCACAAGGGGGTATCTGCTAGGATTAAAGCAGCCATGATGGTGAATGTGTGTGTTAGCACATCCCTGGCCTTATCACACGATTTAGAGCTTGCAGTTGCAAAAGTAGAGCTAAACGGGAGCTGTAGATTTCTGACCCTTGTTAAATCCATCTCTGATATCTAGAAACACTATAAAGTCCATATTAATGTACCTACAATCCACCTTTTCTCCAACACTAGCCAGCTATTCAAATTTGAAATATGGCACTTCAAAATGTAAAAGTCACACTAACTACTGTGGCAGAACAGATTACTATTTTTTTTAAAAAAAAAAAAGAAAAATATTGTCAAAGATGTTGGCTCTTGGCTCTGATACAAAAAAAAAAAAAAAGGTAAAAACATGAGGAAATTCCCAGGAGTTTACTAAAAGTGGAGCTTTTTAAACAAACGTGCATGTTTGTGTAAGATTAAAAGGGCAAGAAGAGACTATAGACAAATTTATGAGGAAATCAGCAGATATCTAACCACAGCAGTGAGGTTCCTATGGTGGGAGTAGTGACAACAAAAGTCCTGTCTGAGTATAGGACACAGCTTGCTCAGCTCATAAGCCTGCCCGAGTTCCTGCACTTCCCTGTTCCTACTCCTTTTCTTTGATTAAGTGCACCAAAGATCTCACACTATGCAAGATCTAAGGCCCACATTAATGATGAAAGAGTGCAGGATGAAAGATATGGGGCTCTCTGATGTGTCCTAAAGGCACCCACTTCATTATCAGAAAGTGCCGGTGACAGAAGTGGTTGGTTACACGACAAACTGTACCAAGCTCAGCAGGATCAGAAATGAGGCATCTCAGGCTGGATTCCTAGAAAAGCACCTACATGTATTTCTCTGTTCAGGAACTTCCTGAATATTTCAGGTGTATGTAAACAAGTATATTTTTCCTTTTTCAGTGCTCTCTGTCTCAGAAAAAAATGTCTCCGAAATAAAATAAAACAAAAAAGACTCCTACTATACTGAAGTCATTTCGTCTGAAAGTAAGTAAGCACACTGTCATGAAGCTATCCAGCTATACTGCTGGATTAAGAATAGCACAAAATGTTGCGCCTTGTGAAACCAAACACTTTTGAAAACTTATGATCACAGGTTTGTGATTTTTTTTAAAAGTGTCCTTGAAATAATTGCCTAAACAAATTAGTCCCAGTTCAGACTTAGACTGTGTTATGAAATAAACATACGTGACAGTAGCTGGACAAAAGTGGTTTTTACCTCTTCAGCACCACAATTTGAATGAAACAAATGTAAGCAGTAAAGGCTGTTCAAAATACTTAAAGATATAAATATCGAGTGTATACTTTAACAAATTAATGTGTGCTTCTAGAAACATGCACATGACCTTGCAAAAGCTTCAGGAGCTTTTTATTTTTATTTGTAAGAGAAACACCCTTCACTAAACCCATTTAGATGTTTAATGTAAAGCATGTGTTTAAACATCTGCATGCTCAGGACATTATTTTCCATGTGTACATTTCCCTTCAAATGCTGCAAATCAGCTTTTTTGTACAGCACCAGACATCCGAGGCCAAGAGTAGTCCAAATGGAAGAAACTATACACGGCTTTGTCCCCATCAGCAAAATGCTGTGAAAACAAGAGGTGGCAATTGGCTTTTTGAAGACAAGGATGGTTCTGTCACCTGGCCGAGGTGTGGGGCAGCCCCATGGCACTCAGCCCAGGATGGTGGAAAAGTCTGCCAGAGGCTTAGTGAGGACACAAAATAGGGTGGCTGGTACCACAGAAGTGATGGCTGGGTCCCTGCTGAGAGACCCTGGCTGCTCTGGGTCCTGTCCAGAGGGGCTGGGCGTCCCCAGTACCTGCAGGGACTCTGTGGCAAAGGGATCAGAAAATCAGTTCTCAGCCCTAATACTATATTGCTGACCTGGGCCCAGGGAGTCCTCTTCTGCAAGGGCGGAGTGGTGGGCTGCTCGGGGTCCTGCTGCCCTTCCTGCTGCCATGGGCTGAGCAGGGACCACCACCAGCTGAAGGTTTTGCCCAGGACAGCTGTGCTGGTCATGAGAACCATCTGTACCCGTCCGTGCCAGCTGTCTGTGCTCATCGCAAACTCTTTCCCACATGCTAAAAACATCCCGTTTGGATAATCCTAAGATATTTCTCAATGCTTTCCTAATAACTTTGTCTGTCCTATAAATCTATGTTGAACCCCCTCCTTTTCCTCTCTCCTGTGTAATTTTGGTTACATGAATGCAGCATCGCATGTTACAAGATTCTTAGCAGATCGGCTTTACAGAGACTTGCTTTCAAGCCTACGTTCTAAAACCTGTTAGTTTTTATTTTAGCTGGCTTTAAGAAAGTTGCAAAATGTATTTATGACTGAGTTTTGACCTAGGACTAGGATTAAGATTATTTACACTTGAAAAAAAAAAAACACCAGTTGGACACCAGCAGTTGCAGTCTAAGTTCGTACATTTTGCTCCAGAACAGGGGTCTTACTCCCCTGATTTCACTCTGCCACAGACTCAGTGGATGCAGCTGTGGGGGGGCGAGATCCAACTCTCTGCTGTTCACTCTATACACCTGATGCACGACCAGGACCGCTACTCACCCCAGCTCAGGGTACCGCGCCATCACGTAGCTGTAGCATCTTCCCAGGATAACCTCTTGCAGGTTCTTAGTGGTCCCTCTGTCCTTCCACTTCATCATTTTGGGACCCAACTCTTGCTTCTCGTGCGTCAGGAGGGAGGCCAGCACGACGGCCAGGACGAGGGCAGCCAGCAGCACGGCGCTCCCCACCAGCAGGACGCTGCGCTGCCGCGCCCGGGCAGAGCCCGATCGGAACGGCATCCCGGGGCCGCCGAGGAGCAGCGGCAGCTGCGCTCCCGCCGCCAGGGAAAACAGCTCTGCAGCCTGGCCCCCTGCGCCTCCCCGCCCCCGGCACAGCCCCGCCGGCCGCCCGGGAGGGAGGGAGAGAGGCTGGGCTGAGCCCCCGCCCGCCCCGGGTCACCGGGAGAGCCGCTCGGGGGACAGCAGTGCGGCTGGTGGAGGGACAGCTGGTCCGAAGCAGAGCGGGTGGAGGAGCAGCTGGTGCGGGGCAGGAAACCACTTCCCACCACCCCCGGCCAATTCAGTCGTCTTTAAAGCCAAACAATGGCGCTTCGGGGCTTGACCCGGGAAGATGAGAGCCTGGCTATTGCTTGCCTACTGTTTCTCGCTTTGCCATGACCTCCCCGAGTTAAACTTTGCAAAGTTATCTGCATTAACTCACAAATGTGAATCTGGGGGAAAGTACTCATAAAGCGTTTGATAAAAACCAGATCCCATTTCAGCAACGTGCTCCAGGTAACGTATGAACAAAAGCTGAACTCGAATTGCCAAAGTCTGTTTTCTTTAAATGATTTTTTTTTTAAGGGTAGGTGTTGAATCTGACTTTACCAAAGGCAATTATGAACTTTGCAGGAGTCATAAACATATAGTTTGAGTCATAAACATGTAGTTCAAGTCATCAACACACAATGAAGTATTTTATTTCTCTCTCTTGCAAATAGGCTTGTATTAGTTGTCACATGAGTTTCTAAGACTAGCGTGTAAATAGTAGGTGTTTGAGCCGTGTGAAATCATCCAACAAGCATGAAGTGTTCTCAGCAAGAGGGAAGTTAGTTCCCTACTGTCCGCTCCAAACAGACAGACTCTATGTCCTTAGTCAAAACCCAACATAAAACCAGACTCAAATCTCGAAAAGTTAGTAAGCAATCTTACAAAGTAGGTGATGTAATGTCAGAATGATGTTAACTATAAATTATTAATAAATTGTTAATAATTGCTTACCAAGGATCTGTATTTAAAAGGTTGACTGCAAGAAATGGCATTTGCAACACATTTCAGTTAGGACCAGGCATTTCTGAAAGATCTGAGAAACGCTGAGCTCCGACCAAAGCCTTCACTAGTAAGCAATATGTTAAGCACATAATCTGTTTTTTTCTGATCCTGCTTTCTGAGAAATTAAGCAAACTTTGGGAGAGCTTTACTCAGAATTGAAGCGTCAGCCCTGAAGTGGTCAGGCAGTTGGAGTAGATGATGGTTGTAGGTCCCTTCCAACTGAAATATTCTATTCTATTTCTTTTCCTAACAGTGTCATAGCATCATGGAATCACAGAATACCAGGTTGGAAAGGACTTCAAGGATCATCTGGTCCAACCTTTCTTGGCAAAGTCCAGGCTGGACAAGATGGTCCAGCACCCTGTCCAGTAGAATCTTGAAAGTGTCCAGTGTTGGGGAATCCACCACCACTTCACTTCACTGGGGAGATTATTCCAATGGTTGATCATTCTCATTGTGAAAAATGTCCCTATTGTGTCCAACCAGAACCTTCCCGGGAGTCACTTGCATCCATTACCCCTCATCTTTTCCACGTGACTCCATGTAAAAAGGGAGTCTTCATCTTCGCTTCAAAAGAGAGACAGTGTTCTCTCTTCATGACACTGCTTGTGTCCCCTCAGTTGTCCCCATCACTGGTTCTGCAAACAGTGCAGGAAGCTCTGTAGGAGACAATTCTGTAAGAATTAGCTTATAAAGGAAGTTTTTCCCCATAATCCCTTCAGTAAGCATGCAGGTTTTGCCTTGGCAGGCTCAGATGATTGTTCTTCGTATTTTCTTTGTTTTCATCATCCTGTAAATATGCATTGAGGGTATTCACAGCTGAACTTTCTGATATTTTATTATACACAAGAGAGATTATTGTATTGGGTTTATTTTTCCTTTAGTGTTTGTTTGCGTGTGTTTTCAACTTGCTGCTCTTTGGCTTCATTAACTAAGTGAATAACATGTTGGAAAAAACAAACTAGTTATCATAAGCAATTTATGCAGTAAAACTGCAATCTCTGCTTTCTCTGGGTATTGAAGATACCTATCTTCAGTAAGTGTCAATAGAATAATGGAATAATAATAACAGAACAATGGAATAGTTAATTTAAAAGTTTAAAACTTTTAAACCCCATTGTTTTTCAGTAACCTGATGTGCGAAAACTTTTTTCTTCTGTTCAAAGATGACCTTGATTCATCAAGAATAAATAAATGAGGTGAGCGCAGAGTCAGTGGCTCTGGAAGGTGTCCTCGCTGCTGATTTTGTAACACCTCGAACTACATAAGGAATGTCCAAGACAAGTAAATGTCAAGCCTCCTTTCAGCAAGCCTTGGCAGCCTCATCATGACGAATAAATAGGACAAGCAGAGTTGAGCTGGCAGCAGAAAAACCAGTAAAAGCACATACTCCCAGTGGTTCAGAAGGTGGTAGTTTCTTTCCCAGTATGAATGTGAGCATGAACTCACTCCCTGCAAATGTTCTGGCCCAAGAGTATTTCTATGAGAGGCATAAGTAAGATGATAATGGTGCCTTAGTGAAGAAGGGGTGAAATAGTATTCCCTGAACCGGGTGGTGGGAGGGGAGCACAGAAGAGAAAGCGGGATGATGGAGGATGAAGTGAAAAGCCATGTGTTTTACAGGTGTCTTGCATCCCCTTAGGTCTGTGGAGTGAGCTGGATTTCAGTTCTTTCCTAAGCAGTTTTCCCAGGCAGATGACCTTAAGCTGACTGACTTTATTCCACAGGAATGCAGTACCCTCAGCAGGACCCTAAGGAAAGGCATTTAGTATTTCCACTGAGATTGCAGGCAAGCCTCATGGATCTGTGTCCTTGTTGAACGATTTTGCTAGTGGTTGTTTTTGCTTTCTATAAGGAAAATTACAGTTTTTAAAATACTGTGTCTCAGAAGCTGACAGCCAACTTTTGGAGCCCTCTGAGCTACATGAATTTGCAAGATAGCAAATCTAAACTAATCCTGGTTTTACCCAGGTGTGTCCACTCTGCTGCCAACATTTACACTAAATCTTTGGGTGGGGTGATTAGATAGTGGGTGTAAAAGATCAGAAGATAGAAATACCTCGGGCCTGTAATTGCCAGCCTCTGCTTTGATACTGTGTATTGCAGCAGGGGACTTCTATAAGAATGGGCCTGTATTATGTATAATTTATCAGCACGCACACGTACTGCTGGGAGCATGGTAAGAGAAAAGTTGCTAGCTCCTGCTGCTACCTGCAAGTTCTGTGGATGGTATTTTTGAGGCACCAAGGGATAATAAAACACCCACCAGGGCATTCCCAAGGTCTGATCACTCAAAAGCTTAATCTATTGTTTTCTTTTTTTACTGTCCATCAAATGTAGATAGTTCTGGCACCCCAAACATGTCTGAGGACACAAAGAATCTTTCACAGAAGAAATTGCTGGTAAAAGGTGGTACGCAACTGGTGGGACAGAACCTGTCCAAAACAACAGTGACCTGCAAACACAGGTAAGAACATCCATGTTGTGCATCTTTTCAGCGCTTCTAGGAAACTCCAAAAATGTTTCTTCCTCGGTAAGTAAAAAGTTTGTTAGAAATATTTTATGATTGTGCGTTTTGCCTGTGTTTCGGTCATTCCTCACTGGCCTCCATGTCTTGCCCAGGTGAGCTGTGCAGCCAGCGCTCTGGTAGAAATGGAAACAACTCCCCTGCCATCAGTGTAAGTGAGCTCAGTTATACCAGCCATGAATTTGTCTGTATGATAGAGTAAAAAGGCTGCTGCTTCAAATGCTACGCAGTCCAGGAGTCATGAAGACTCATTTTAACATGATGTCTAGATTATGACCATACCACAGTATTCACAGTGCCACTAATCACTTCTAGTCTTGTGGACACCTGTAATTACTGGCTGTCACTTCTCAGCAGAACTTATGAATGAAAGAATTTGAACTGAAAAGAGCAGGAGCTGTTACAATAATTAAAGAAATTATGTCTCTCCTGGCTTTTGTTAGAATAGCAGTGACTCTCATCTTCTCATCGCTTCACAGTTTCACAGAGTAAGTGCTGTCATAACAATTAGAGTAGGTTTCAGATGAACACTGAAAACAAAATGATAAATGGGCTGGGATAAGGAAACCAGCTAGTACAAAGTGACAGCTGTGAGGAGCTGTCTGCCACCCAACTGCACGCACCAGCTTCTGCAAAAAATGCATTTATAACTCAGCGCCTGGGCATCCCATTCAGCTCTCCTTTCTTGCAACTCCTCTACCTGCAACAACATGAGCTTTCCTGGAGAGCTGTGTGCTGGGACAAGGGCATGAGCACTTGCAAGTATATAGGACAGTTATTTCACCTGTATGTTGCTCTGTGTGGCAGCCCCTGCTGTGCCTGCCCTAGAGCTACAGGAGGACAAAGGGACTGACAGACAGACAACGGTACCTTAACTCTGAACTTCCACTCGTGGCCACCTAAAGGACACGAAAAATGCCCCATTTGTGTCTTCTGTAAGGCCATATCCACCACTGGGAATACAGACTGCATTATGCTCCTGTTTACTAGATGAATTGTCTGGAGAAGCTCTGACCACCAGCATTTCCTTTCCAGCCCCAAATCTTTTTTTCTCTGCTGGTTGCCATTACTCAGTTGTCATCTTCAGAGTGGTGGCCTTATTTTGCTCACTTCAACATTACCTGACACAAACTTCTACTCCAATTGCATTTTCTTCTCTTGTAAATTCCTTAAGACTACTTCTGATGACAAAATGCCTCTTTATATGTGAAGCCTGAGCATCAGATATTAGGGAGGGTTAATCTCCTCCCTACAGGACAGAGTGGGTTCCAATCACAGTGACACATATTCTATCTAGGCAGGACCTCCTACTCCAATGGGATGTAAATGTATGAGTAAAACAACAACAACAGCAGTTCTGCAGCCCAGTCCACTAGACTTTGGTTGAAATTGTTCAATAAATACATATATTTGGAGGGAGGGAAAAGGCTGGTAGGTGTAGGAACAGACAAGCAAACCAAGCAATTGCGTAGGCCTCCTTTCATCTGTAAAGCAGGATCAAGATAAATTATTGTCCCACTTTACAAGGGTGCAAAAGACTGCAACATTGATGATGCAAAGTGCTGTTTGTGGTAAACAACAGTATACTGACATATATCTGTGTAGGTATATATATGTATATATATATTGCAACTGCCAGTGCAATATAAAATCTAGCTGATTAACCAGGTTAACAAAGGCTTTCAGACCTTTGTGAGCTAATCTGGTATGGCAATGTTTCATCTTTTTTTTTTTTCTTAATATCGTCAGCATTTTCTCAGTTCTTTGTAATGATATCACATACTTCCATCTCTGCCTCATCATACACAGAAGCTCTCTGAAGGCTGATGAGCCTCTTCTGGCTTTCCTGTGCAGGTTGCATATAGAGCACAGGGCTCTGCTGACATCCAGCAACCCTGCCCTGTGTTAAATCCTGTGGCAGGTGCAGAGATGGACTTTGCATCCTCTGAGCAACTAAGCTGAGAGTTTAGTGCATTTGTCATACAACTTTGGTCTATTCTGTTAAATTGTTCCATCCTTCAAAAGGATTTAGTTTCTGTCTGAGCTACGTCCAACTAGTTCACTAAAGCGACCACTAAGGGAGAGGTAAAACCGCTGAGTTTAAAGACACATGCATTTGCATTTTTTACCCTTTTATTTTACACACTTGTAGATTTCATATCAATAAGATTTGAGACCTGAACTCTTCTTCTAATTATCCTGAAAAACTGTAGATAAACTAGTTGTGCAGCAGTACTCTAAAGTAAAAATGCTGTGCGTGCATGTGTGCACACATGCACGTTGATTCATTACTACTGAATTTTGTGTGAGGTGTCCCTGAACTATTTCCTTAAAAGAATCAGTAATGCCTTAATTGTTACCTGCCTCTGAGTTGCTAATGGACACTTTTGAACTTGTTAATACATCCAGTTTTAAGCACACAGGACTCTTCAGTCCAAATGGTAACACCATTAGACCTTAGGCATCCTTATGTTTAAGAATTGTAACATAGAAAGTGGTGTGAAATTGCTTTCTCAAGGCCAGATACTTATATTCATCACAAAAGTGACTTTGCACTCTGTGGGTGTTCTGAGTATGGCCACTTTATTTTGGTGTAAGTAAGGATATCGTGATCAGTATATCCTTCCCTAGAAAGGAGGAGAGGTGTGCAGAGGGACCACTGCCTTTACCTGCTGGTGTTGTCACTTGGGTAGCAGACATACTGTGTCCCATCACTGCTGTCACTGCATCCAGCTGTGGATGCTCGCACATCGCTCCATGCCGGTGGCACGTTCAGGGGTTAACCGCCCTTACAGCACGCAGGTTTGAAACTGCAAAGTCATCTCGCTGCTTCAAACACAGGTCATCTGCTGAGCGCTGCAGGTGAGGACAGGCCCACCTGACCGCAGGGCGCCAGAGTGCAGGAAACAATCCTGGAAAACAGCACCCGCGAGTCACTATTTGCAGTTTGCCCAGTACAGGCTGCTGGAGCTTTCCGGCTCTTTCATCTGTATCACTTGAAAGCAGCCTGGTTTTCCACGTGGAAGTTATTCATTTTGTTTCATGTGCTGCTGAGGGGTTGAGGTGGGGGAAACGAGAGTGCTAGATCAGCCCGTGCTGACAAGTGCAATGCTTGTCTCCTCTCAATAACCCATTCTGCTCTCTCAACCAGAATGTACTATTTTTTTCCTATGCATTCTCACACATGAGCAGTGTGTGGGAGAAGCAAATGTCACCACTGTGCCTTGTAGCTTTGTCAGTGACCTTTTTATTACCCTACATGCACTTCTATGCTGTGGCTGCTTCTTGTCTCAAGACTCATGCAGGAAGTTGAGGATATGAAGAAAGAAGGAGGGAGAGAAAGAGAGAGGGGAAAAAAGAACAATACAGATATAATCTAACAAATATGAAAATGATTCTGCTTTTTGTGTACACAGCGTGAAGAAGCACGCGTATGACATACCTAACGCTGGACCGCATCCCAAGGCTGATGCACCAGTTTTGAACTGTAGAGCCAGAAAAGCCAGCACAGAGGCACATCACAGAGTGACATTTAAAATGAGAAGTCTTAATTCAAGACAAAACATTCCTGCATTGCACAGGCTCGCACCAGTTACTTCTCCTTCCCTCCACCCTTTTGCCTCCTGTTTCTGAAACCCAATACTTGTGTACTGCTGAAAGGCCTGGCAGGTATGTCTTAAGGCCACCAGCACACAGGTGTTTCATACCTGTGCCAGTCACTGGATGGTCTGATCCATCTCTCTGTCACCTGCCAGATCTGCAGCAGGGAATAAGCTTAGATGGGCATGGGACAGTGCTCAGTGGACCCACTTGGGTTGCTCAGGGAGATCCCATCTCCGCAGCCCCAGCTGCTCTTGCCATCTCCTGCAGCTCGCTGCCTCGGCCCCACTTCTACGCTTTGTGATTGTCCACACAAAATCAACCTGCCAGACTGATCAGTCCATTGCTCAGCTGCTGAGCACCAGCACTGACTGGGCTGTCTTTCAGTGACTTGGTGCAGTAGAGGAGTGCTGCTTTGCTATTTTATTGAGGGTGAATGTTTATAAATATGTAAAGGGTGAGTGTCACGAGGATGGAGCCAGGCTCTTCTTGATGACAACCAATGGTGAGACAAAGGGCAATGAGTACAAACTGGAACACAGGAGGTTCCACTTGAATATGAGAAGAAAGTTATTCACAGTGAGGGTGACAGAACACTGGAACAGGCTGCCCAGGGGGGTTGTGGAGTCTCCTTCTGTGGAGACATTCAAAACCTGCCTGGACATTCCTGTGCAACCTCATCTCGGTGTTCCTGCTCCAGCAGGGGGATTGGACTAGATGATCTTTCGAGGTCCCTTCCAACCCGTGACATTCTGTGATTCTGTGAATTGATCTAGTAGTAGTTTTCTCAAAATCAATGGAGTCGGTAACCCACTTCTAGTTGTTAATCAGCAGGATGAAGGATTTTATTGTCAGAACAGACAATTAGTCAGAAATTATGGCTTAGGAAATGCTAAGAAATGGCCTTATGAAGGAAAACAGATACACAACTGTAGATGCACCCAGTTCATGTGACAGAAACATTTGTGACTGAATGACTGTGGCTTTTCCAGAGACGCAGTATGTGTGACCCCGGGGGACACTGAACATCAAAAGAGCCCAAGAGCACGGGCTGACTGAAGGACAATCTCCTCGAAGCACTACAGTGGCCCTAACCTCATGGGCAGGAAGTTGAAGCTGTGGCAGGAGGCCAGCTTGGCTAAATCAGAAATTCCTGACAGAGCTTAAATGTTGGAAAAAAGTGGAGGGGGAGAATAGAGGCAGGGACGGACTGTCTGGGAGGAACGCAGAAGCATTGCACGGACTGTTACATTATGTGATAAAGCTCAGCTGCACACACACAAAGGAGCTCAGAGAGATAATGGTGGGTGGGGAAACAAAATAATACCCTGCCTGGCTCCTCCCAGGTGCATCACAAGGCCCATCTGCTCAAGCCCAGAGGAGCACCCGGGCACAAAGCCAGCCAAGAACCCAAATTAAGGACTCCTGAAGAACAACCACCTTGCCCAGATCCCCCTAGGGCTGTCCCAGCAGAGCCTTAGGCCCAACACCCAGGCATGACGCCCATCACCATGAGCACTGGGAGCAGCTCTCTGGATCACCTTTTAGACTAAGGCACTTGCTGTCTAGGGGTGGGATATATTGTGGATGCAGGGGAAAAGCAGTTTGTGATCACATGGGATGACTCATAGGATGTTTAGAGGGGGAAGCAAAGGTGGGACAAGAGAGAGGTTTAGGTAATTTGGGAGGAAAAAGAGTAGTAAAATAGAGGGGTAAGGGAATAAAAAAAGGCAACTGCACATAAACAGTTGGCTGGTCAGTTCACTTGGCTGGCCATGCCCTGTGCCTTACCAGGGCCCACAACAGAATTTAAGATCCCTAAATTCGTGGCTTGCTTCTTCCCTTAGTATTGTGCTCTGCTGAAATGGCACTGGAAGGACTAGATTTTAAGTTGCTTTTTCTAGGACTTTGATTTATGGACAGTAAGATTATTTCAGCAGGATCAAGTATCCAGTGAGGTATATTGGCAAGAATATGGGTGTACACTGATCGTTCTCAGAAGTCGTGACATCTGCCCTTCAGGTCAGATGTTTCAAACTATGCTACAGTTTTGAATACCTCACAATTTAGTAACTTTACTTTTTGTGCATTTAAAGCAGGGAAGGGGTCTTTTGGAACAGCTATTCCTTAATCATTCTCTGCACGGATGTGCACAGTCTAGTTCCTATCCCCTTGTCTGTCTGATTAGCACTTGCTTCTCCAGTTGCTTCTGTGCAAGTTCACTTGTAGCCTCGTGGAGCCATGACAGTACTGACTGCTGTTCAGTGTGAGGAAGGGTAACAGACACTAATGAGTGATCTTTTCTTTGTTTATTGCAAACAAAGATCCAAAAGGGCCCAAAAAGTTCCCCTGCTTTGGACCAAGCATCTCCCTCCTATTTCTCTGCTTGTTTCCCTTGCTGGCTCTCTTGCTTGTCAGTCCATCTGCTCCTTCCCCTTCGTTTGGAGAGCCTGGCACTGGGACAGGTCCTTCCTAAGCTTTGCTGCTGCCTGAAGAGTTTCCTGCTGTCACCAGGGCTGCTTGTTGCATTTTGCAGCTCCTGATTGCTTTCTCAGCCGAAGCGATGGGCTTGTAACAAAACAAAGTCATGGCTGAGGTTTGTGCGTGGGTTTTCTGATGAAGCAAGGGAACATACCGAGAGATGCCTGAGGTACAAACACACTGCTGGTGGGGAAGGCGGTGCAGTGGGGACACAAGCTGTGGAGTAGCTCCAGGAAATGGGCTGCTTCATTCTTCTGTATCACCTTCAACTTTTTTTGATATGTCTATTTATATGTGTCAGAAGATGATGTCCTAGACAAATTTTTAAAAATTACATTTAAGAGTATAGTGTTTAAAGCACTGAGCTGCAGAGTGGGAGACACCAGTGTAATGAAGCATGTATTTGGCATGAATAAAATATTTCTACTCAAGAAATGTTTAATTTGTATGAAATAGAAGAGATTGCTAGAAAGTAAGAGCTATACCAAAGCCATAACCTCGCAGTCGAGGATCTTACCATGATTTCTGATAAGGTTGCTGTACTTTTTTGTGCAAAATATTTTTCAAGGTTTAGTTTAATTCCAGAAGAAAGGCAAATGCAGTAACCTCACCAGCTTTAATGAAATTGAGTGCTTGTTTTCTGGCCAGGGCTGATTATGATGCTGCTCACACATTCTGAAGGGAAATGCCCAGCAGGCTCCCATCCCACTGAGGCAGCCAGGGAAACAAAGTTCATAGAGAAGTATGCTCTGCAAGCCCAGGAATGTGTAAATAGCAATTTTATCCTAAAAGAACTGTATGGGGTAGATCTGTCACTTGGAAAGGATCCATGTGATGGTACAAAGGTCAAAAAACAAGAAACTTGAAAAAAGAGATCTTTCCTGGTTGCCAACTATGTAAAATACGCTTTTGTATACATGTGTATAAATATTTGTCCAAGATGTGGTGGTGTGGCTTCCAAGTTTATTGGTTATGTTTACTTTCCTGAACTTCTTTTTGCATGATAAATGCATCATGCACTCTGCTTGCCACCATTCCTTTTTCATATTATTCCAGCAGCTCTTTTTTATTTAAACCCATGCTAATGGTTAGTGGCGAGACAGAGAGTTCAGGGTGAAAGCCCAGAGCATTCATTCTGCTTTGTGGAAATACCAACCCTGGATTTTCCGGCACCTTTCATTAAAACAAAGGGAAAAGTAAGAACGAAGCAAGACACAAGCCAGCATGTCCTACAGTCGGGATTTGATACTGAAAGACTAAAATTTCCATGGAGTACTTATTTCTGCACATGTGCTTCTTTGCTTGCTGCTCTTCAAAGTGACATAGTGTCACCTAGGAGCTCTGGCACACCTGTACCCTGATTTAGTGTAGTATATAGGATACCTGTAATTTTCTTAGCACTGCTCTCTTGACTTTACCTGTTGCAAATAGGAAAAAACTTCCTGCAGTTTGGTAGACCAGCATTTGCCAAGTTCTTGACCTAGAATTCTGGTTTACACCTGCAATACTTCACATTGTTTGTTAATTATTTCTTCAAGCACTCATTAGCACCTGATAACAAACCATATCAGGTGCAATCACTGGCAGATGCCCAAGCAAACACAGTTACTGGATTAAGAAATACTATTTCTTTGTTAATTATTGTAACTAATGGTAAAACTCGAGTTACTCCAGACCTACAGTTCTGGAGGACTCCCTCTGTGTGCACTTTGAGAGCTGGCCACACTTACCGCTTACACAGTGCAGTAGTATTCCTAGCCAGATGGCCACAAGTAAAGGACTAGTTATTTTACTTCACTGCATGCTACTAAAAGGAAACCTGGATTATAATTTCCTCCTTCATTTTCCTTGTATAAAACTTCCAACATCTTGATTTTCCACTCACATACTCTGCTAAAAATACGAAGTAGCCCATCTGAACTGAGCTCAGGTTCAGCTTTGCAGCAGGTGGCAGGAAGGAGAGGGCAGGCGGGTGAAGGGGGGCTGCCCAGGAGGAGTGTGGGGGTACGGATGGGCTTCCCAGGCAGGGTGTGGGGGAATGGATGGGCTGCCCAGATGGGATGTGGGGGTACGGATGGGCTGTGCCCCCAGGGCCGGGCCCCTACACCCCTCTCCCTGCCAGCCTGAGCTTGAACGGTGCTGCTGCAGGAAGGGAACAGAGCTCGCCTCTGAGCTTGTCTTTGTAATTCATGGGCAACTACAGGGAATCACGTGCCTGCAGATTATAAATAAAATCTGGCAGATTATATTCTTCATCTTTGGAATAAAATGACAAGTAAATATAGACTGGGCAGAAGCTGGAATTAGGAAAAACCTGAAAATCAGGACAACACTTGTAAAGTGCTTGAGACACCCTAACTTGTGGCTAAATTAAGATACTGTGAGTCTCCTTACCGAGCTATTTTAAACCAAGGTTCTTGGCTCTGCTAAAAGCACCCTGCTTCCACTTTACACGCTGAATTATCAGAATTATTTCTAGCTAATCCAATGAAAATAAAACTATCAAAAGAGTTAGATTTCTTTCAACGTTAAATATTATAAAACTTGATGTTTCAGTTCAAGTTTCCCTATATTTGAGACTGCTGATCAGAAACACAGTCATGTCAGCTGAATATAACATCAGGGCCAATAAGACAAAAATAAACACCAGCAGTATAAAAAGGGCAGAGAGGTGAACAAGTTGTCCTTGCTTTATTCTCATAACTTCTTACTCCAGAGCACTCTAGAGTTTGCATTTAAAAGCAGACAGAGCAGGTGTGAGCAGATGTATATGTGTGCATGCACACACATGTTGAAAAAAGGAATTACTCTGAATTAGAGTTCCGCTTTTGTCAGATACAATGACTGAAACACATGGAGCAGAAAAAAAAACGTAGGTTAGCAGAAGGGGAGATTATATTTATTTCTATATAGGAATGAAGAGCATAACTGGGTTATTAATTGGTCCATAAACAGGCAAAGACAATAAATACTACTTTAGTATCAGTAGCTTCTAAAGGTCTGTCTGCATTTCCAGAGCACCTTGTAATGCTCCTGTACATGGTGCTTTCATTTGCCATAAGTAATTAGATATTATCAGATTTACAAAGGATTGTGGCATCAGCTGAATTTAAAATTATGTGATATACATAATGTTTTCATATGGAGTATTTCCCCCTTGAATTCAGGTCCAGAGACATCTGTTTTTGCAGTACTGCTCGTATAAGTATGAATGACTGAAACATTTTGCATCTACATTTGAAGCACCCTGCTGAACATTGCCAGGCTTGCATGAGTTTATGGAAAAGGGCAGATGCCTTTTGGACATTACGATTTCACCAAATTTGGTGCAGCTGTTACGTGAGAAATTGGTAATCAGAGCATTTACTGAGTGTTCAAGACAGAGCACAGGCATACCTAGCTGATTCTCACCACGTAAGTGTAAAACATATGTGTAAATAGCACTATGCATGCACTTTGTAGATGTAGAAATAATAAAAAAAGAGAGATGTAAGGGATTCTTTGCTCACAACTTTTTGTTCAAGCCTCTCACTCCAGGAGTAACAAATGATGTTGTTGTTCCTCACTTTGCTGACACGTCTTCTGCCCCTCTGCTTCCGAGCTGCCAGTCACACTGTCCTTTTGCACACATTAAGACTATTATATTAAACTGAGAACAACCGATCCACACTCAGCTTGAAATTTGCTGCTTTTAACATCTCAAAGAGTCTATGTATCTTTTTACCTTTATTTTATTTTTCTTTTTCCCAGCTGTATTAGTTGGTTAGCTAAAAATCCTTACAGATCTTCCCAAGCTTTTCCAGCAAGATTGAGACACTTCATTCAAAAGATATTGGAAAACAAATTGCTGTCTTTGCTACAGAGTTGAAGTAATGGGAAAAGACGGAAGAACATTAGAAATAAGAAAACACTGCAGGAGGTTTCTGAGCATGTTGTTCTTGATTTGAGATTATGCAGTAAATAACCTCAAATTATTTGAATTGTATCTATCTTACTTTGTATTTTTTTTTTTTTTTTAAAAAAACAGCATTATTTAGCACTTCCTACAGTGTGTTTGGTATCACACGTGATGGCCAGCACTGACTGGGCCCCTGGAGTGGATTGCATCCAGAGGCTGGAAAGCTTTCATGGGCTGGAAAGCAAAATTTGGACAGCTGGGATGCCTGGCTTGCAGATGGAAGTTGCCCAAGAGGCTTGTTAACAGTATTAAGCTCTTCTCTGAATCCCGCACACGCTATAATACACATGTCAGTGGGCAGGACAACACTAGGCCAGGCCATGGCCTGGACACCTGTCTGTGAGCCTCACATGCACCATCTCTGCAGCCTGCGGTCCCAAACGTGTCATGATGTGATCTGATGTGGACAAACAGGAGACTGATCAAAATTGCTTGGGTTTAGTTATCTGAGACGTGTCTGTGTTACAAACAGATATCCCTCCTTATTCTGGCAGCTGCTGTTAAGGGCAGCATCAAACAAGCAATAAAGACAAGGAGGATGCTGAAGGAAACTAATCAAAAGAATAATGTTTCAGCATAAGTACGGAACAATTCTGAGGTATAATACAGCCCCCAGTTTCAAAGGTCTGTAACTTCTTATTTCAGTACTTTTGCAAGTGTCTGAAGCAGACAGAAAAATCCTTCAAGCTCGAGCCTAAACCTGGCTGTGACACAGGCAAACACAATTAGGTGTGTAATATAAACAGACTTGCATTAAACCCAAATTAAAGATTATTACAGAAATGGAAGCCAGAAAAATAAGCAACAAGAACATATTTCAGATATTTGATCTTTCAAATATACAAGATGATATAGTTGCACGAGGAACTGAAAAGATGTAAATCTCTTATGGAGTCCTAAATCAGATGCACTGAGATAAAAGGAACATTCTATGCCAGTTTCCTGACAACCAGGTAATATAAACACAAATTCTACAGAAGCTTACAGATAATGTGCAACAAAATTCTACCTTAAGTTTTTTTTGTAGGAGACCAACTATTTTTTCCCAAATATTTATTTGTCCTCTTGATAGCTGGATGTCTCGGTGGTTTAGAGAAGCAGAATTAACTCAAGAGACCTTCAGGATGGCATCTGCCCTCTCCTCAATGTGTTCTGAGGCACACTGAGTTCACTGCAAACAGGCAGATGTCTGACTTGGCAGGTTCTCATCTGAAGTTGATATGCCATAAATCACATCATGGTGATCAACTGTTGCATCACGGTGGAAAACCTGTGGAACTTTCTAGACCCGGTAGTCCTGACTACTGCCCATCCAGCGGCCAGAAAACAGTCAGCTGAGGAACAGCTGTGCAGATGACAAAGCAATTGATAGTAGGTGATAAAATACCATATGCAAGGCAGAATCTCCCTGTATGATAGTTTCAGGTAAGTCTAGCCCAAGCACTGGACCACTTACGAAAATGAGTTTAATTTTTCCACTGTCCCACATGTTGTATCTTGTACCAAGTGAGCAACCTAACCTCTTTCCCATCTGAACACTTAGTCTCCAAGGCCAAATGCTAGGATTGATTTTATAAACAAGTAAGGTGTATGAGAGATGTATGGCAGGTATAGTTTCACTTTTCTTTCTAACTATGTGACCAGAAAGTATTTTTCTCAGTTTCATTCTGGAGAATAAGGGCAACAGGAAATAGCAACAGATTTCTTCTATTCAAGAAAAGAAAAAGAAGGGTGAGGCTTTTTAGCAGCAGTAGAATAATTATTGACACTAAAAGTAGTTGGTATCTAGATAGAAGTACGCAGGGTTTTAATATGCAGATTTGCCAGTCCCAGAAGTAGGGTGAAATTACAGCTAAAAATTAGTGGAAGCCAAATTTATAGCCAACTAAGGCAAACAGAGTATACGGATTCAGCTGATTAACTTAATACAGTAAAGCAAATCTGAACAAAAAGCCTACAAAAGAAACAAACATGAGCTTGTTCCAGCTGCCTCCTCTGTCTGAAGATATAGGTCCTCTTTGTGTTGCTGGTGCAGATCTGAAGAAAAGAAAACAAACAGGATGTTCACAGCACAGAGCTGAGTTAGGATTCTTTTAAATATCAGGGGTTTGTTGCCAAGGATGAAGCTTGCAGTCCAAGTGCTGCACTAGAAGTTTCTTTATAAGAGCTTGCCACCAGATTCTCTTTGGCTGTCATGGTTTTATAAACAGGATATCTGTGCAAAACCCTGGGAATACTTGTTTCTACCTTAATACTTAAGCCTCCTTGTTTCTCTACATCCATTTACTGCCTCTGGCCTTATGCTTGAGATTGTATAGAGCTCTTCCAGACAGCCATGGTCCCAGAGGTCTATATTTTCACAACACTTGATACAACAGTTTCCAGATCCATTTCAAAGTCTCCCTGACACTGCAATAATGCAAGTCATAAGCACCACTAATAGGTTGCACCTGGTTTCCATTCTGCTTATGTTTGTAAGCCATCTATGCCATCTAGTGGATATTTTTTTACTTACAAGTTTTCTTCAAACATCAAGGTGTGTCAACTAGCTAAAGTCCAAATTTTGACTCAGCAGGAGCATAGTTCAAGTCTGGAGAAGAATTAGGGGCCACTATCACTACCCAAGAAGCCCTAAGTACATTATAGCACCTTCTACACCATCTTTCTGCTACCCTGACACATCCCTCTCCTTTGGTATGCCAATGGAACAGGAGCTGCAGGGACAAAAAAAAAGTCAGTTGCCCAATTCTGCTCTCTTTGGGCTTGGGACATTATTCTCTGGAGGCTGAAAAGGCAGCTGTCAGTCTGGTAACAGAACACAGCCCCTGTGAGAGGGGCTATTTACTATTTATGATGGAAGGATGAACACTTGAGTGTACACTGAGCACACACTCTGCAAAGGAAACCTTCTCCTAACAGATACATGTTCATAATTGTGATACCACTACTGACCAAATTGTTCCCATGTCAGTAAATGGACCATCAGAGAGCAGGGATCCATCCACAGAGAAAACAGATCTAGAAGATAATCATCAAATAATTTTTATACATCTGGTAAAGGCTCTTTCTGAAAAGGCAGCTAATTTCAATGGAAATGTTATTTATTGCTGACAAGTGATTTGGGGAAGGGGAAGTATTCATTGACTTGAAGCATTTTAGCTACTTAAATTTCAGGGACAGGCAATGATAGTTGGCATTCAGATTAGGAAGCCTGGTCTTGATTAGGGATGGCACAGGTATGAAGTGAATCAAGCCTCTTACATTGCCATGCATACAGGAGGGAAGAGAAGCAAGGAATCTTTTCCTAAAGAGGATGATAACAGCTGAGTTGCTTAGTAGTTATCCCAGGAGAGTATGAGACAGGTGCTGAAAATTCAGTAGTGATTATTTAACCTAAGTATTGATATAGATGGAGAGGGAGGGGTGGCTGCTCTCCTGCTTGCCTGCTGCAAGCACTATGTGGTAGTACTGGAGAACAGGTATGCTCATCTCTTTTGTGAAAGAAAAATACATTAATGGTTTCCAAATACTTTCACATCCAGATTTCCTCAGCTGAAGAATATACCTACATCACAAAACTCCATGGGAAACAGTTTAAAAACCTGGGAGAAAAGGCTTCTGTTAAGAGTTCACAATACTGTATTTTTTAAAGTCCCGTAAAGTGCTTTTTTCTCCCATTTGTTAATATTGTCACCATACTCACAGCTGCACGGGACATTTGACTCATTTTGCATGGGACAATTATCTTTTCCTTTGACGCAGGAACAAAAGCCTCACCATTCTTTGGCAGAACAAGGAAACCCTATTTTAATCTATGATGCCAGTACTATCTAGTAACAAACAAAGGCCTCAAGAGGCCTAGAAACCTGTTCTATGATCTGCTACCTAGAGGGAGTCTGGAGCTATCAGTGATATCTAAAATGCCACTGTTTTTATCACACATTTATAGGTTGGTGCTGGGATATAATTTGGATAGAAGAATAAATGTTGTCGCATGAGAAGATGAGTCAAAACTTTCAGTGACCAGCAGGAAGAGAGAATAGCCACTTTATCTTTAAAAGTGTATTAAAACTGAACAAATGCTACAGAAAGTGATGTACATCTCATTTTCTGTACTGGATGAAGCACAACTGGCCCACAACCAGAGGCAGGCAAGCAGGAGTCGCAGCCCTTTGCTGCCATAACCAGGGACAGCCAGTCAGGTTTTGTACTGCAGAAGTTATCATTCCAGCATGACATACAAAAGATTTGCACATACTCGAATTAGAACAGACAGGACAGCAGAAAATAGGATGCGGCCAAATGTATGGATTATGCATTAAAATAATTTAACTAGAGAACGACTTTTTTTGCGTCTATGTATCCTGCAACTTTCCAAACTGTGAGGAAGCCTTCATATTCAGATGTTCAAGTACCTTATATACATCTATATATGCAACAGCATATAGATTGAGAAACTTAGCCACAATTGAAAACAGTCATCTTTACTGTAAATTCACTGAAATACATCATAAATTAATTTAATCCTCTTTACATAATAAAGAAAAATACGGATAGGAAGGGAAACTATTAAAACCTTGTTTGGGAGTGATGCTTGCTAACTAAGAAAATTGTAGCTTGGATATAATCTGCATTCTCTGCAGATAATCTACTAGCCTAAGGTAAATGTATTACAATACACATTCAGTTTGCACACAAAACGGAAGATTAAAAAAAACCAACTTCCTCAAAATTTGGAACCGAAAGTTCCAGTAGCTGGATAAATGTTCTTCAGATCTGTTGTCATACGACCTACAATTTCATTATTCAAGGAAGACTATTAATGAAAACATTTTCAAATTTGTATTAAATTTTGCATCAGAACACTGCTATTTACAAACTTGATTCATACCATCAATGATACACAGTGTGATTGATGAGAACTGAAGAATACCTAATTTTGAAGAACAGATGCTCACAGACAATTGTACACAATCTGTAGGCAGAAACTGCTTATTCAATACACGGTTAGTAATAAATCCAAGAATACCATATATTGCATACGGGTGACTTATAGTGAGTGATAGAGGTGGAATCTGTTAAACTGTTGACTTCTGCATTATTTATTTGGTTGTAATGACACTGAGGATGGATTGAGCTTCTTTTACTTACGATGACAGGGCACACTTCGAATCATCAGGATAATCCAGGCAGAGTAAGAACATTACAGACCTGTGAAGATATCATGTTATTTAGCATTTTTCAGGCAGAAAACTGAGGAAAAAAATGAAAAAATGAAACAAACCAGTAATATCATGTCCGAAGCTTCCCTTCAATTTTATCTTACAACCTATTGTGAATAACTAGAACTGTGAATACTACTGTAACTAGTAATTATGCAGACATTCAGTATTGTTTTTAACAGTTGTTTAGATTTTCAATCCAAATAAAGATTGTACAGTGAAGTGGAATACATGAGGCCATCTTCTGTGTCTGACATTCGGCAAGTACAATGTTCCACTTAATTATACAATTACACAACAGAGTATACTGTTTTGCCCAATTCATGTCTGCAAAACGCAAAGTCTGAAAAAGGTGACATCAGCTCTCCAACAAATCCGTCTCTTACCGAAGACACTACATTAATGGCATGCAAGTATTGGAAGGTAAGAAACCATTTAAAATAGATGAGCTGCTTCTGTGAATACACCATATTCATGAAGGATCCTCACTTACTTGTAATTGTCAGTGCAGGTGACATCATAACCAAGGGTTTTCAGCCTGTTTTCTAATATTTTTACAGTATGAGTTCCACAGGACTCTCTGTGAGAAATGATTTTAATATTAATGCAAGACTCATTATCTAATTTCCTTTCATCAAACTTGATGGACTTAGTAAAGTAAATCCCCATTATTTTCCCTCTTCTATATTCCTTAACACCTACAGAAAACTGGTGTACATTGCTATTTATTATGCTTCCTTTGCTTACAGTCATTTAACAATTTATACTTGTAGCATTTGCAGATTCTATTAACCAATATCTCCACCTTTAATATTTCACTAGACAAACAGAAAAACTGCTACATAATCTTGTAAAATAATTCAGAAATGTTTAATTTGTAATATTCTTTGGCAGCCTTTTAGGTAGTGCTGAAGTTGACACTAGCTGTCTTGACAGAATAAGTTGGTTATAACAAATAAGAATTATTCTTCTTGTTAGAAGCTTCTCCTCTCTCTGGAATACAAATCAATAGAAAAACACAAGGGGAGAGAAAAAAATCAAAACAATCCTAAACAGAGTTTCTGTATCTAGCACTGCTTTTTAAATTTGTGGTCCAACTAGCAAAAGAAAGCTTAGCATAGTACACAACCTACTGAGACCTCTCAAACTCCCACCAATGTCATGTATTAAGGCCAGTGCTACTTACTCATTGGTCAGTAAATACTCATGACTCTAAATAAATCATATTGGAACAACAGAATAATTGTAAAAAGAAATTAATAAAAATACACAAATATCCCCATGCATCCAGACGCACACAAACTGAAAGACAAATTAACATTCAGTGGATATGCTGACATCTGAGTGGTGACATCTGAGTCCGCTTCTCTGGCTGTCTTCAGCCAGGGCAGATTTAAGACCAATGAAGTGCCATCATGTTATATTAGACCACAGGGACCCTGCAGATGGTTGAAGTAAAACTGAATTCCTCTGTTCCTCTGCTCCTGCTTCACTTGTGTACATTTGTAGGGACCCCCACTAAAACTATAATTAATAGACTATTTAATTCTTCCTTTAATCAGGCTCAAACCAGAACTAATTTCTGACCTAATGATTTCATTTTTGTAACCTCAGAATCCATTTGCCATTATGTTTCTGTTGAAAACTGTCACTTTGGCTATTTATCAACAGGCTATTATGCTTGATTGTTTCGTGTATTTGTTTGTTTGTTTTAAATTAAATTAACAGCAAAATCGGATCTTTTAGAAGCCTACTTTTTATTATTAGATTGATGTTAAGCATTGAGAGAAGATGAGCCCCCTGGTGGTAGTTTTTGCTTCTACTGATTTTCAAACAGTTAAGATAGATGAAAATGAAAAGAATGCATATGGCAAAGTGAAATAAATACTTCACATCAGCATTTAATCTGAAATTCAGATTGATTCTTTTCTTAGTAACACTGTATGTGCTCTATCTTCACTCAGGGTCTGAGATCCACACACTTAAGTCTCTAAGAGTGAGATCCGTATCCAGTATTAGAATTTATTTATATTTTGTCTAATTCTGGTCTTTCTATACTTTTTGGGAATGACAGGGTGTTCCTTTCGTGTTAGTCAAAGCATCTAAAATATTTTCAGTTTAATTACTATGCAAATATAATCAAGCAAAAAGCTAAGGTGAAATTTCAAAGGCAGGACCAAAAAGTATAAATTAAATTTTTTTAGGACATAACTTACATATCTGGGCCTTCAATATCATCCACAACCCAGATGACAATTCGCGAAACTTTGTCTTTCTGGAGATTAGGTATTTCATAATCTGCAAAAAAACTGAATCAAGAAACAATTTTTTAGGACTATAAAGGACACGAAAAAGAAACAATCTTTCTTCCCTTTGCATTAATCAAGGCTCTGATCCTGTTGCAGGATATGGGCTTGCTCGATTTTATATTTATATCTTCTGATTACAATCAGACTCAACACAGAACAGAAAAAATGTGATTCACATTCTGAATGTCCTCAAAGGTCAAAGGTATTTAATCAGAAGTTTTGTTTTCTTATTCTTAATCTTAGAAGGGCTCAGCTGAAAAAAAAATACAAGTTAGAGGTGAACCAGAATGAAGTGAACTTTTAAAAAACTGAGAATCAAAACAAAGGGCATTTGTTTTCTTAGAAAAGGAAAAAAAAAAAAGGTCATTCTTGTAGTTATTGCTTTTAGACATAATACTATTTTGCTTGTACACATAAGTAAGTCAGTTTTCTTACCCTGGTTCTGGATAAGCTCCTCCGACTACAGAGCCGTTCAACAAGACATGTATCACTCCAGAACTGTGCTGTGCATACTGCAACACATAACAATTTTTTGTCAGAACTCCTCTTACAGATTTGTCATATGACCTAGTATTGTATTGCAAGCCACAACAATGAAGGAAAGAATTTTACCAAGAAGAATATCAGAATTGTGAAAATAATATCAAACTAGCACCTTCACAGGTCACTGCAATAGAGAGGACAAGAAGAACTAAATAACCAGTGTGTCAATTCAGTACATCTTCTCAATCTGTTTTCTCAAACCTATAAATAGTTTCGTCAGGACAGGAAGAAAGCATTTTGGCACTCTGTATTGGGTTTGATCTGTTAATAAAGGGCTTTCACCAAGGCTGTCAAATGTCACTTAGGATCTGTATTCAGCAGACAACCAGTTTGCTTATTGTGCTTAGTACGTGCTTAATATATATTAACAAAGCTAACACAGAATTTTATCACATTATCTAGCTAAGGTGAAAGTTAAGTTCTCCTTGCTAAAACACTGTACCCAGTCTAAATAAGAATATTTGCACCAAAGGAAATAATCTAGCACAGTTACAGACTTAAATCTCTTTAGTTTTCCTGAACCACCCAGGACACACTTGCTAATGTACGAAGTCAACTCTAATGCGCTATTTACAGTGGCTGAGGCCTTCCTCCAGAAAGATTCCACCGCATTATTTTCACACTCCTCCATGGTAGGGCAGGATTCATAGTCCAGTCCTGTAGGAAAGCATGTGATCATGCTGTTAGAGAGATGATAACAACTGTAAAAGTGACCTTAGAAAGCAATGAAATATATTTGCACATTATTCACTGAACATACAAGATGGCCTGACATAACACCGAAAGCTGACAGTTGTTATGTTTTTTCTATCATTTTACATCCTTCACAGTTTACACGAGCAGTGACATTCAGTGGATCCAATAATTTGGCTGAAATGGCTCTAACTCTGCACCGGGGATGCAGAGAGCTACACGTCCAGAGGACTGAGAAGGAAGTTTATCTTCTGTGTGGCACTATTTAGATTTCCCTGTGTGCTCCCCTGACTGCAATGTTAAATATTTACCCAAAGCTGGAGAGAATGAGACAGTGAAGCTATCTCTGACTTTTCATGAGCAAAATTAGTTCCTCCAGAACACAGCAGTCAGTGTCCATTACGCTTTTACAAACACATGTTTAATACAGCACTCATTGTCTTACCAGCGCTGTTGGCCTGCCCGCACCAGGTTAGGTAATCTGCGACAAAGCCGAACAGAGTATCAGCCAGAGACATGTAGCGACGGCCTCTGCCAGCAAAGCTATTGACGAGCAGCTGATTATTTTCCCAGAAGAGAGACTACATAAAGAAAAGAAAAAAAAATAGAGAAGTGAACCATCACTTGGGTGTGGACATAATGAGATTATGGGCTGCTGAAAACAGTTTAAATCATGTTTTGGTATTTCTTTCAAAATCAAGCCAATAACCAGAAATGCTAGCTATCTCTTTAGAGGAACAAAGGGGTTTTTTACAGTGGTGTGAATCATGACCACTAGAGGCTTAAGAGGCATTCATATTATGATGGGAATGGATGTAGAGCTATATTAAATAGTTAGGTCTAGCTTTGCCTTCCTCAGCAGACAGATTTAGGAGAAAGGAGAAAAAAGGGAAGACATATTTATAAGCCAGATATATCTTACCAGAATTCTCTCACACTGATATCTAGGCTTATGGTGTGAAAAAATCAAACATCTAGCTGTTATTTCCGTGTCTGCAAAACTCTTTCATCAATTAAGCTATGTTGACAGAAGTATTTGTTGGTTTAGCTTGTGTAATTTAGAGATAAGGAATAATTGTGCTAGAAGGAAAACTGCTTTAAAGCACAACCTTTCGGACAAGACCAAAGCACACATTCTCACAGGATACAATGGCATGAAGTGCCACATTTTTTGCACTTTCACAGTTCTCTGCAATTGCCAGCACATCAGACCCTTACTGTTTTCTAGCATATAACAGCATCCTATCTCATTTCTGCTTACGCTTGTTTAACATGTCAATGTTTAACGTGTCATTGCCCTGAGACTTGGCTGTGAGGAGTGGAAGCAAAAGGCGACAGCAGGTACAGTCTTTGCAGGCAGAGCATCTAACTTGAGGAAAAGTAGAAGTGGAAGTTCAGGAACTACAACAGAGCTCACGGCAGAGCAGGAAAAATAGGGGGTCTTTGTAGTATGAAAACAGAGAAGCTGCTGAGAAGTTACTGAGTAAAATAAATGCAGCCAAACACACTGAAAAATGCCGTTGAGCTTGAGTGTGGTTTGTAAACTACAGACAAGCCAAAAATAATGAATCACGAGTTAGCCACAGAATAACTCTTGGTCAATGTTGAACTGTGTCACGGAAAATCTGCTGGATGTCACAGGGCTGTTAACATTAACAATCATTACCTTGTTGGGTGGAATTGTGTGAAATGACAGGTTGATAAATAATTCATAGTCGTCAGGTAGAATGTTGCAAGGATCCTTGTTAATAAATGCATTTTTAAATGCTTCCCATATCGCTGAACAATTCTTCTCACTGTAATCATTGAAACAAACACATGGCAGAATTGTTTTTTCAAAGCAGAGCGAGAAAGTAATTTGTTCCCAAGTTCTTCAAATTCCCAAATTAAAACCCCCAGAAGACTAAGATAGAAAACTGAAACCAGGGTGGTAGAAAACTTGCCATCCAGGAAGAGCATACAGGTCTTGTTTTTCCTGACTCCTAATAGCAGCAGATTAGGAAAAAGTAGCCATGAAAATATGTAAGGATTTACACCGTGGAATTACATAGGAATTTGACAAAAAACTTAAAAAGTGAGCTTGCTGTCCAGCATTGCAGAAATACTACGGAAAACAGCTTTCTTTGAAGTTTTCTAGATTCAAAAAGTCATTTCAATTAAAGTGTAGCTAAATCTGCAAAGCTATTCGAATGTAAAATTACTCTTCAAATGTCAGATTCAAGTGCAGGAGGAGTTACTGCAAAGTTTCAATGGTAGAATAACAGTTTTAACAAAAAGTTGCCTTCTTTGTATACAGGCCCTAGAACTGCGCAGCTTTCCCTTGCTGGAAGGAGTACACTGGCTGTGTGAAGTCACTGTGCAGTAACCACAAGAACACTGTTAGCATTCAACATTTAAACTTCTTGTGTAGGGGGACCTGAAATAAGATCCTAGGCTGTGCATTTCCACAGTTCCCTTCTGCCAGCTCTGCCTTGGGGACAATAATCTCCTGTGGAAGGCCAGGCCAGGCCACCTAGGGATGGAAGTGTCTTATCTCTCTGGATTTGCAGGATCTCATCTGTTACAGCTCTGAGCCTGCCTGGAGGAATTAAAAAGGGAATTGTTACTTTCCCCACTTTCCCACAGTACCTTCCCCACATACGCTGTGACAATGTGTATGCCAGGAACACTCTGCAGAACAGAATAATATAGTTTTACGTGCATACAGCACTCCTAATGCAAACAGCTCTAATCGCAAAGCTAGTTTGAACAACAGTAGTCCCAATATGTAAGCCAAACTTTGCCATTAGAATGTTTTGCTCATTTAATATCATCCATAGACAGCAGGGTGTCTGCTGGCATTTCTCATCGTGATATTCTTTAATGAGCTGCTTTATGATGCTGAATGTCACAGGGCACCTTCTGATGAGCTATGCAGCTCCCAGGCGGGGAATGGACCACAGACTCCCTTACAGTAATCACTGGTCATGCTTCCAACAGCTACCTAGAAACAACAAGATATTGTAAGCAAATATGAGATCTTGATCTGAAAATCTTCAGTGATGCAATACAACCCTTGATCAGTAGTTCCAATGTTTAAATAGCTTTACTTGATAAAAGGATTTGCACCCTATTTCTGATTTCAAGCTGTTAAACCTTAGCTTTTATATACTTATGGATCATTCTGCTCAAAAGCTGTCTACTGTAAGCACTCATTCATGCTAGTACTTGTAAATTACAATCACCTGAACTCTTAATATCTTTCTTGACAGTTGAATCCAGCAGTAATTTTCTCGTTAATTTCCTTACTGCATTTTTTTTCCTTCATGTCTTCTCATCCAGCTTTGAACAACTTGTAAATCAAAGGGATTATTCTGCTCTGTTACTCAAAATTTCTTTGCTGTCAAAAATATTTTTTGAAACTGCAGGGTGGGGAAGGACTGTAGCTCAAGACAATTCCTTCCAATCTTAATAGACATTAATAAGTCATATTATATTTATTTAACACTAGTCAATTAAAAATATGTTTTCAATACTTCCATTATACCCTATGATTAAGAAAATATGGGGGAAATGCACAACAGGAACATTTGTGTTATATAGCATACGCCTATTAGAAAATTTCAAATAGGATTTTCATTCAAGCCCCTCACTTCTACTTGACCATAACATTTTGTAACATGCCTCTTTTAACTGCCATTTGGCATGTACTGTTTCAATGTAAATTTTTTTCTTATGTTTCTGTAATCATCTTTGTGTTTTAATTATGTTGCAGTATAAAGACATGTTTTGCTAGCTTCTTTTCTGTTAGTATGGTATTTTAAAAAAATATATTCTATTTGCAGATAAATTCAGAAGCAAATCCTACACTCGTGGCTATGGCTCTGTAAAAGCTAGCCTGGGGGCAATTAAGAAACAGACAATGAACAGAAAGGGTTATAGATGATTGGAATATCTGTTTTGCACCTGTGCAATATGAAATTTCCTTTTTGTTTAGATTACACCATTTGCATATAGACCTAAAGGAAAGAGGAAAAAACACATAACATGAAATTAATTGTGCAGCTCTTCTTCTTATAATGCCATTTTGGGCCTTAATTCAGGAGGGCAGTTCTAATGTCCAGCCTGGCTTCAGGCTATTCTGAATAAGAATACTTTGATGAATGTATTCAGACTTCTCAATTTTAAAATTATGTTGTGAAAATGTCACAGGAATTAATTAGATCACAAAACTGTCATAAACCTGAGACATATGGAAATACTTTCAATAATATTGTATTTACATTTCTAAAAGCCCAAATCATTTAACGAGAAGTTAACATTTCCACAATAACAATACTTTATGTTGCTCATTTTAGTGTATTCTGTATTATTAGTCATGTCCAGCTTCATATATAAATGAAGCGATATCTGTTAACTCCAACAGAAACTCTACCTATGCCTACTGCCAAGACCAGATTTCATATACCTACACAACTGTTAACTGACTTAAGTTTTCATAGTTTATATTATATATTATATTGTAGGTGTGTAGAAATCTATAGTTAAAGTTTACTGGCACCTTCCACTGTGACGCATTTAAAAAATTTACCAAACTTGAATTGTTCAGCTGAACTTTTAGTACTGTGTTATTGGCATTAGGATGATTTTTTCTTTCACAGGGAACTGGAAGCAAAATGTTTCTGATAAGTTAAGAAAGTTATTAGGAAGAAACAGCTTGTTTTGACTTCGTTAAAAGCCACGAACCTGTTTTCAGTTCTGTATCCTCCTGGTTTGCAACAGGAACTGAAAATGGGAGGTTGGGGGAAGGAGGTGATATTTGCTGGTATTATGCAATGTAACTTAACCATGTGTAAGAGTACAGTTCAGTGCTGCAGGAACCCAGCCAGGCCCCCTCTGCAAAAACCTCTTCAAACTATCCGGAAAAATTTTAGTAGCAGAATAAAGAACTGGAGTCCAGGAGACTGTCCTTCTTAGTTTTTTTCCTTTTTATCAATAACCAAACAACGTAAGGAAGACAGAAAAAGTGGTCATTTCAGCAAAATGTGTGACTTACCTCCAGTCCTGCATAATTAACACAGACTATGAAAGCTCATGGGTAATCATACTTCAGTAGTTGATTACTACTCAATTTTTTGGGTGGATGAGCTAAATAGCCTCCTTCAGTCCCACAGGACAGCTATAATGTGTGGTGCTTTCCCTCTTACATGACCTGACACGCAAGGCATGCAAAGCAAAGTCGGTCTTCCCTGAAGCACTGTCAGATTTGGTACTTCAGAAATACCATCCCCACCACTTCTGTGCACTGTTCTCCTTATACAGAACAATGTGGCACTAGTGGGGGAGAAGTGTGAAATGAGAAGTTGAAGGATTAAAAATCTTAATTGTACTACTTTTATTAACATGATATCCATCAAAGTTCATTTTTTGCTTCCAGACAATGATAAGCATGTTGGCTTCAATAGCATCTTTCATGGCTAGAAGCAAAACATCAGGCTTCTGATTAATAACCATTTTTGTACAGAATATAAAAGACTAATCCATGAAAAAGCAATAACTTACCCAACAGCAGGATTCACAATTCTAATATAGTCATAGCATCTTCCAATGACAATACTTTCCAGGTTTTGTGTTGTACCTTCACCTTTCCATTTTCCCCCCTGCACTTCTGAGAAGCTGTTCATAAACAGAACAGAGACAAGTACTACAGACGAAAAAAGGCTTTTCATCATGAATTCTTGACAGCCCAGGTTCTTTAAAAAAAAGGATAAAAAATAAAGGAGAGTTAAATGATACAATTTAAATGGAAACCTAGAGCCTTAACACTGATTATTTTAGGTATTGGCTATAGCTCTGTACACAAATGACAAAGTCAGACGGAAATGTGAAGCTTGCTGCGGACTGTAATCTAACTGTTTCCTGGAGTGATTGCAGCACAGGGACACATCACTTCCTCATGTCCAACCGTTCCCCACTTCAGAAAAACGAGACATTTAAGGCCATGCTATTGCCACCTGGTGATAACTGGGAAGAATTACAATATATTTCAGGTAAGGGAGAAAAAACCCCTTACCACTTCAGTATTCTTGATGCCTTAGGTTTACTTAATAGCCATTGCCATTGTACACCTCCCTAAAACATCACAAGTCCTTGCAAGCACCATGTTTTAAACAGTTTATTTTCGGTTTTAAACGGATATACATTTTGCACATATTTCTCTAATGGCTGAAAGAATGCTGAAAAACATATCAAGAACAAAAATATTTGAAATATGCAGGTAAAGCAATGATTGCATAACACCCAAATACTCAGGTGATCTTTTGTCACACATAAGGTAACACTAGTCAGCTCTTTTTCCACTGCTCCTCTGGATACTGACAGTGACATTTTGGTGTGATAATACGTATTTTAAAGTCATCTTCACAAACAAAATTGCCTTGCAAGCAGGAATCAATCATGATGAAAACCAAAAGGATTAAGACATATTTCCTGTGGACTGAAGAAGTTTCTTCAACTTCTGTTTACTCTTATTCTCCCTCCAGCTTGTTTTTCCTAAGCACTTTGTTAGATCATCAAACAGCATCAATTAATCTAATCTTCAGTGTAAATATTCTGTGTTGTACACTGCTGCAAATACAGCTACACTACTTAAAAAGAAAATAATTCAACCTTAGAGTAATTTGGCTGTGGACCCACATTTCTAAGAAACATGTTGGTTCTTTTTCTGTTTAACAGTCTCCATGCCTCAGTGAATAGATACACCTTTATTATTTATATACTTAGTTATACAGTGTCATGCTTACATTGAAGCACTGGTACTCAGCTGATGGATTTTGCTGAAGGCAAAACCTTGTTAATCATCGAGTAAATTGCTGATGATGGATTTCTCCTGTAAATGTGATAGAAAGATAACCAGTTGGTTTGTTACTTGCAGCAGACTCTTCAGGAAAGACAGATTTACCCAGAAATGGGTGTGCAGTATTGCTCTTGGTATGGTGGAGGCACAGCAAATGCTGTACCTCAGTTACTTTGATACTTTTTCTCTCAATTTTTCTTCCTAACCCCTCTGAAACATGGCCATGCCGACAGGGCACCACCATGTTAATCAAACAATTTCAAGTCACTGCTTTGGGTTCAGGATTAGAGAGTGCAATAATCCATGGAAGACAATGATTTTTTTAAAATTATTATCAACTTTGCTACAACCAAATTTTGTTCAATAATTTCAGGGCTAACAGAAACCAGAGGCATCCCTGATACGATCTACTATACAGAACAGGGCAGAAATTGTCACTGATTCAGTCACAGACTAAAACCTCTGCTTAAAATAAATAGTATAAGTTAAAAAGACATAAAGATGGATACCGTATTTTGGAACGACTTTTCTCCAAGGACATATCAGGTCAGGACTCATCAACTTTGGGAAGAATATGTGGATAGGGCTCAGTGGTGTTCTCCAAAAAGAGAGAAAACGTGTTATAACATCCCAGGGGGAATGGAAATGAGTCCAACAACTGCTCGGATCCCCATCTCATTCCCTATCGACCTCCCTTTCTTCACTGGCCACTTCTGGAAACGCAACACTGGGCCAGAGGTGCCCCTGACTCAGCACAGACATTTTTAATTTATGTTCTTAGTTTTAATTTAAATACTTCATGTGATGGGTAAACTCACACACCTTCAGGCAAATTGTTCCAATGGTTTGGTAGCCTTGAGACTCAAACCCTTGATCCGGCCCGAAGCCGTCTGCCTTTAGCTTCCACTCGTCGGATCTCATGATGCCTTTTTCTGGTACATTAATGAAAAATGTACCCTCAGAAATGTTCTGTATAAATTCTGCTAGAAGTGACCAAGTCTCCCCTTAGACTTGTCAATGAAAAATTCAATATTTTAGTCCGATTATCAGGTGCTTTCTCCTGTATGTTATGATACATGCAAGAAATGCACAAGCCTAAAGCCAGAGCTGTGGTTACTGGCCAAGCAGTAAATGCAGCCAGGTGCTGGCTGGCCAGCTGCACAACACCTGTACTTTACCTTCCTGTTCCCTCATGTGTAACTGCTTATTTTTTTTGTCTTCTCAAAGTTGTTTGTATTTACCCTTCCCAGATTCATACATATTTGCAAATACGATTAAGCAGGCCAGCATGTTCATAAGTCTTTGGAGGTGGAAAGGATGAAGGGAAACACCCAATACTACAATTCCTTAAGCCTCATTTCCTTAGATAAAGAGATAAAGAGATTATTGTGTGCAGTGTGATGTAGATAACACTCACCATGTGACCTCTCCTTCTCAATTCACATGGCAGGGGGGTTGGGACTGGATGATCTCTAAGGTCCCTTCCAACCTCAGCCATTCTATGATCCTACGATACTACTTTCACCAGCAATAATTTCACACTTTTATTTCGCAGTACATTGAGAAATACTGGACTAAAAATGTATGTGTGCCTTTGATCAAAATATTTCAGTCTGTTTACCAATACTTAGCTTTTAATTTTTTTAATATCTGCAACTTATATTTTGTACAGTAATATTTTTTGGTCAGAAAGGTCTGCTGCGTTTATTGTCTGACAATGCATTTTTGGGACAGTCAATACACGTTTCCATGCTGGTCAAGGGTTTTACTACACGTTGCTGCCATGTTGGCTGACAGTTACATGTCTTGTCAAATCGATGTGTAAGCTCAGTTCTGATGCATGTTCCTACTTTTGTTTTTTGAAATGTTGCATGGGCAGATGTGTGTCAAAGGCCGGTGTTCCTGCTCCTTTTGTCTCGGACGCTGAACAAAGCAGCATTCCACTTTGTCTGGCACGAACACTGCACGAAGCCGGGCACAGATCCCCCACCGCAGCCCAGTCTGGGACCCACCGCCACCTTCCCTCATGAACACCAGTTCGCTGCAGACTCTCCTCCTCACACCTTGTCATCTCCTCAGTTTTATTTGGGTGAAGCGAGTTTCCTTTACTTCATGCAAATGCAAAATGCCACTTCTAATTCCTCCCTACTTAACTGAAGGCATAAAAGCTGCTGTGCTCCAGCGTGCCAGGCTACCTGCTGGGCACGGCGAACCGCTCCCCAGGGACAGCGGCCGTGCCCGGAGCGCACCCGGGAGCGCGCCTGAGCCCGCAGCCCCTCCCGCGGCCCCGCTCAGCCTCCTCCCCGCCGCACTTTGCAGGCCTGGCCTCTGAGCGCTGCTCGCCGCACACAACCGCGGAGCAGCCACGCTGCCGAGGGCCGGGGCGAGCCAGCCCGCGCCCCCGCCGCTGAGGAACCCGCCCGCCCTCAGGCCGCCGTCGGGCCCGCCGCCCCGGGAAGGCGCGGAGCGAAATGCGCATGCGCAGGGCAGCGGGCCGGGCGGCGGCACTCGCGAGGCGGCCGTGGTCACGTGGCGCCGGCGGGGCGCTCTCCGCGGCGGGCCGCGCATGCGCGGGGCGGATGTTACCGCCGGCGTTAGCGCCGCGGCTCTATGGGGAGAACATGGCTCCCTTCCCCGAGGAGGTGGATGTGTTCTCGGCCCCGCACTGGCGGATGAAGCAGCTTGTGGGGCTTTACTGCGACAAGGTAACGCATGAGGGCGGCCTCTGCCCCGCTCCCCTGGGGCGGGAGGGAGGATTTCGGCAGTGCGCAGTTGACAGCGCTCCGCCGCCCCGGCGGCAACTTCTCAGCGCTGCTGCGGGGCTCCCCGGCCCTTCCCGCCGCGGGGCTGCGGGGCCGCCTTTCCCACCGCACCCCGCTCGGCCCCTTCAGGCCGGGGCTCCGCCGGGCGGCGCGTCCCGCGCCCCTCAGCCTGGAGCAGCCGCGCCTTCCCGCCAGGCTGGGGGCAACGGGTCCCTGGCGCTCACCCCCCGGACTTGCTGCCCCGGGGTCGGGGAGTGGGCGCCGGGGCGGCCGCGGCGGAACAGCCGCCCCCGTCACGGCGCTGGGAGTGGGCACCCGTGGGCCGCGGAGCGGGGGCAGGCAGGGAGAGAGCACCCTCGGGTTTTTATAATTTAGCGGTGCTAGGCAAGACAGCGGTGCTGTGCGTGGTGTTCGCTAACAACCCGTGAGCGGCTGTGTGCGCGGGTTTGTGCGCAACGTTTAATTGGTGAGTGGCTTAAAGATGCCCTAGGTAGGTTTTTTATTTTAAGTATATATAATTTTACTCGTAGACAAAACTAGTTCTTATTCTTGCATGTGTAGTTAGTAATCGAGGCTGATGTGTCACCTGAAAGGCAAACTTTGCTGCAGCAGCCCTGAGTGTAAGGGAAGGGTTTCAGGCAAATATTTAAAGCCAGTACTCCTGTTGAAAGAAGTAATGCCACCCATCTCTGTGCATAAATGGCTGTTTGGAGAACCAGATTGGCTAACAGACACTTAAAAGGAGAGTGAAGTTACATGGGAGACAGTATAATAGCTTAGTGTTGCCAACAGGGTGAGGGAGTTCTCTCTTCCTTCCCCTGTTAGCCTCATGCCACCTTGTGCTGCCCTGGCGCTGACCAGATCCTTCATGTGAGCCTCTTCAGTTTGCTAATCGAGTAAAGAAAATGTGAGTTGTGTTTTGTTGGGTAAGCTAACTGAACAGGCTGAGCACAAGGTCTGGGGGGAAGAAGGTAAGACCTTGTGTAATTTCACTTTGCCTTTTATCTGCAAGTGCGTTTGCAGTTAACTTTAATCTGTGGTGGCATGAAAACTTGTAATATTTTAACAGAGTGGATTTTACATAATGCAAAGCAAACACCTGGGACTTTTTTCCCCCCTGGCCCCCAGCAGCAATATTAGCATATTGTTGACAGCAGCTGAACAGTTTTTGTTTGAACCTGCAGATATTGTAGTCATTTGGGTTTTGTTCCTAGAGAGGCATGTCTGTCACTCTTATTGAGTCTCCCACAAAGTTTTGACCACGTTTACCATGACTTGATAAAACTGCCTGGGGAGGAATGGTTGTTTTTTCTAAATCTTAGCAAATTTGATAAAAACTACACAGTTTGCAGTGAACATAATCTCTCATTTAAAAAAAAAAAAAAAGTATAGCAGAGTTTTCTTGCTTCCTTTTTCTTTTGAAGAAGTGCAAGCAAGACTGAATGGCACTTTTAAAAATGTATTCAGTCTTGCGTCCTTCAACCCTGCTTCAGAACTTGGCCTGGCCTATGACCTTTGCATCAGAAAAAATTACCTGAACTGTGTTTGAGTTCTTGTGTGACTGAGATGCTGTAACTAGACAACTGTAGTTCTGCTTATATGGCAATTATGATCTGTCAAGCCATGCTCTTTATAAATTTAATTTGGCCTTGAGGGGTCTTTAATTTTGTGAATTACCTTTTACTTGTTGTTCCTCATGTTCCCTGTACACTGTAATATAGTTGATGTCTCTTAGCAGCTGAATTTAGTAAATTGCAGCAAATGTTAGTGGGGTGAAATGTGTGCATCCCTGCTTTGCTTTTCAGGGGAAAAGCGGTAATGTTACTGATGGCTAAAGTACTTAGGTACTTCCTTTAGGACAGAGCGACACGGTTTACTTTGTTCTTCTGGGACTTGATGCGAGACAGGACGGTGAATCAGACATTTAAGATGTTTGATGCATTAGGAAAGTTATCGTCCTTTTTTAGCTGTTGCTAGCAGAGATCTCACCATACTTTTGCTGCAGTTTTAAATGGCATTTTCACATGTGTTGTACGCAGTGCCCTGGACTTGGATAAGGAGAATAACTAAAATTCTGTTTTGTAAGGAAACCCACAAAGTTATCACGTCTGTTGCCTGCTCTGATGATAAGTGGATTCTTCAAGCCCTAGGAGGATGTCCCCCCTGTAGGTAGTGCAGTGCTACAGCAGTCCTGATAGCGAAAATGCTTTTCCTAATGCCTGACGTCATCTTTGCCACAAATAGAGCAGATTCTGTTTTCCTATCTCTAGTGAACCGTTCTTCGTTTTCAGGAAGGTCTTGTGCCCATTCGCCAATTGTAGCAATGTCCTCCATCTTAGTTATCTGTTTTCTGGCCTAAGCAAACCGATTCCTTCTACCTCACAATATGGGTCATGGTTTCTGTACCTCGGTGTACTTGTTGCTTTTGTCAGGACCGAGCCGCTGTTCTGTAACGGTTGAAGCTATCTGACTGCCGCTGTTCTGACTGCGTGCCTTTCTTGCTCCCATCAGCACTCGAAGTGACTCACAAAGGCTCTGGGCTGGCAGAGAACGTTGTTGTTTTTTTTTTCTGAGGCAGGGTAGTATTTCTGCTGATGCGGTGTTGCCAGTAAGCACTGGTCAGATGAGTACTGAAGCCAGTGCGAGGCGGCAGTTGCAACCCTGACAGCCAGCAGCTAGAATGGCTTAAGCTACTGTGAAACCTCAGCCTAATGATGCCTGTGTTTTCCTGAAATCTGTTGTGCAAAATGCGGCACTGCTGGTGTTGAGTAGAGCAGATGTGTTGTGGATGTGTTAACTCTGCATTTTTTTCTTTTTAACAAAAAATATGGGAGGAAATTTAAGTATCAGTCCTGAAAGAAGCACAAAGCAAGTATGCTCCTGTTAAACTTCTATCCTGTATGTAAAACTATGCACTTGTCCATGACAACATGTTGGTGTCCAGTAGCAACTGTTTCTGTTGTCACATTGTGATCTTGTGTTTCCTACACTTCCGAGTGTGCCACTCCTGTATTACCAGCTTTGCCAGCTGTGGCTGAAAGTGTTGTATCTGTCATGAGGAAGCACAGATTTCAACTGATTGTGTATTGAAAATTCCATTGTGGTTTGTCTGGTAACATTGGTGGCGATGGCTTTGAGAATTATTTGCAAGTGCCTGAGCTACCCTGCTATTTCCCATAGACTGTATTAGTTTGCTGTGAGGCAAAACAGTATCAAAAACCTTTGAGAAATCATGAGTTGCAGCATGTATCATCTTCCTCCTAAGTAGTTTGGTTATCTTGTCGAAAGGAAATCAGATTCTTCTGTCTAAACAAATCTGTGCTGGCCAATTGTTACTTCATTAGCTTCAAAATCAGGGCTGCTCAAATTGCAGGCTCTGGTCTAGAGACACACGGCAATTAAATTTTGTCTGGGCCTTCCCCAGAGACCAGACACCCACTGTGGGTTTTCAAATTCCTGCTGTCTTATGGAGTTACTGCAGCTGAAGAGTGCATTTTCAAAGCTTTGTGTTATAGAATTACCCAGGAACTCAGGCAGCTTTAGGAAAAGGAATAGGAAAAACAGTCATGCTTTAGACACTGTAATGCATTTATTGGTGATTGGTGACTTGTTCCTATGTCTTTTTTTTTTCCTCTTGAAGCTAGTGTGAGACTTCATACTGTGACTGAGTAGATGTAACCACTAGCTGCGGCTGGAAGGGTTAATTGTTGATGATAGCCTCTGTGCTTGTCTGGCCCCTTGGTGAGCAGCTGGTTCATCTGGTGCAGGGAAGCAAAAGGTGATTCAGTAAAACCGGCTTACTAAGAGGTCAGACAAGCTCCAGGACCAGGTTGACAGTATGGGAGAGGGGAACAGGACTCACCGTTTCAGAAGTGAACAAGTTCTTTAATAGCTTTATTGTGAAACCTTTGGGTGTTTGATCAGAAACATCTAAGGACCTTCTGTTTGCTTGACTTCAGTCTTCTGTGGTCTCACCTTTCAACAAAAGATCTCTGCAGTTATTTTTCATGGTTCAGTAATTACTTTGGCTGGTTCTTCCAGGAAATTTGGATCAATTTTGTCATGTTTTGCTGACTTGAATTCATTGAACTTGTATAAGTATTTAACTAGTATTTTTCTAGCCTATACTTCTGACTCCTTAAAAATTAATCGCCATAAATATTTTTGTAATTATCTTCCTTATGAAGACTTGAGCAAAGAAGACATTTAATTTTGCTCTTGTCATCTCTGCCTTTCCTGTTAAACAGTTGACTTAAAGTATCCCTTTTCTTCTTTTATCTAAGTATATATATATTTTTTTCCTTTCTGTGTACTCTGTCCTCCTCGTTTGAAGTGTAAATGCTGTTCTGTTCTACTTGCCTACAGTGATAAGTTTTTTGGTTATTTTTTGTAGGATTCTTTTCAGAACTTCCATATATCTAAAAAGTTCTTATCTTTGTTTCCTAATAATGGTTTCTTTTTATAACTTGCATTTCTCTTTAATGTTTGTGTTTATTTCAATAGACTTGTGTTGCACTTCAGTTGTTTCTCTTCCTCGCAAGTTTTGGCCTCTGTTGAAGAGAGCAAATTTTTTCGGGTGTTAAATTTGTTATGTTCTTGCAATAAGGAAATTGCAGGTGAACCATTTTAGGAGTGAAAAATACTCCTGAATTAAGTTAAGTTGATGTTGTAAAGCATTGGGCAGGGAATTAGGGGACCACATTATGATCACACTTTTTGTGGCAGCAGTGGGGACTGAAATCTGAAAAATAAGACAAGTTATCAACATCCTGAATTTCTGTTTCAAAGTCAAATATTTTTTGCTTGACGTCCTTGAGAACAGAAAATGACTGTTCCATGAAGATAAGTATCTGCTTCTAATCAACAATGTTGATAAAGCTTTTGTTCTACTTTTGACATCCCTTTTCAGTATTTTAGTACACTGCCATTCATTTTCCACTGCTGCTTCAAACGTATGTGTTGATTTAGAAATTCGTAGTATTTGCTTATTACCAGTTAACATCTGTAGCATTAAGCACTTGCCTTTAACTATGTTTAGAATTAATAAACAGCTACTTAAGATGCTTAATGTTAGTAAGCCTGCAAACTATGGGCTACACTATCACTGCAGGCAGAAGATGGAAGGAAATTCCTTCCTTCTTGATGGAAGAAAATTAAACCTACTCATTAGCATCCAAAGGTAGGTGAGCAATTTACTGTCCATGCCTCTGACTATTTCATCAGAGACTCTACCAGTTGTCTTTCTGCCTTAGTTTCTGGATGCTCAGGAGTTCAGTAACTTACCTGTTGGGAACTACTGGGTTCAGTAACTAACCTGTTGGAAAGTAACAGCTTTAAATTATTTTTTCATGCAGAATATTTTGCAGGTGAATCTGGAAGTGACAATGTGTTTTAAATATCTACATTTTAAAGCAAATGTATTTTAAGTAAAGTGCTAAAGGAGGTCTGAATTGGGAGACAACAATGGTAAAACGGTATTTGGAGTTTAAGTGAGGCTTTTCAGATGTGCATAGCAATTTAGCTTCTCTTTTCAGGACACTTTTAGTTCTTGTTGCCGCCTTAAACCTTCTCATCTTTTCTTTTTTTTTTTTTTGTCTAGCAAAACATTGATTATTTTTTTTTTCTTACCTATTGGATGCTTTGCTGTTTTGTCTCTCTTTTTTTGCCTTTATAAGAAAAACCTGAGGGTATTTTCTTATGCCAGACACAACAGTTTGGTGTTGTGGGTTTTTTTTGTTTGTTTGTTTGTTTGTTTTTTTTTTTTTTTTTTTTTTTGTTTTTTTTTTGTTTTTTTTTTGTCCCCAGGTAATTCCTTAGCACCTATTTTAGCTCTCGAATTGTAGGAAAAAAGTTTCCTGTTCACCCTTTGCATGTTGCTCTGATCTTTTGTCCTCTCTTCCAGCCTGCTCTGGAGAGCAGTAATAACCCACCTTTGCCCGTCTCTGCTTTAAGCAACAACGGTTTCTTCTTTCCTACTCTGTGGCACAAAAAAAGAAGTGATGCCCTCTAAAAAGTCAGAGACTGTAGTTAGTGTGTATCCATGTTCATACAGGTTTTATGCAGCTATCCTAGGATATGCTTTAACTGATTCATTAAAGATGTAGTTTTTGAGAGACTTGGCTTTTTATTAGCTTTTGCAGTTAGTGCCCAAGGTGGATTAAGCCAGAGTGGTGAATTTTTCCAGTTCCCACCCTCGACTGTGTTAGGAAATTTGTGGTGAGACTGCTGCAGAGGGGCAAAGGCATTTTAGCTGTGTTTGTAGTTAGTGTGCTGATGCAGTGGGAGCATGAGGAGTGGCCTTGAGGTTGCTGTTATTTCACTCTTGGGACTTCAGATATGTCCTGACAGAAGGCCAAAAGGCCAGGTCTTAGCAAGAGCCTATTTGCCTGAGGAGGTAAGACAGGAAAGAAGCCTTCTATGGCATTCAGAGTGTGTCTAGAAATGCTCTGAGGCAGATACCCAACTGTTCATCATGCTTTCATTTGAGGCCCTTTTCTTTCATGTGCTTACTTAGATTTTTCTTTAATGTTTTGTTGAGTTCATCTCTGCAGACCTGGTGACAGCCTGTGTCCCTTTACCCCTGGTAGATTACTTGTGGAAACCACACAGTGGAGAAGGCTCAGCTGATTTTTACCTGTGGTACATTCTGCTCTGGTCCCCAAGGGGATCTGGCACTCATAGCAATTGCATCACTGAAAATCTTGGTGCAGTCAGTTCTGTGTTGTTATTTGTGTCTCTTTGTGAAAAGCCCCTCATGATTAAAAAACTGATATACAGGTGCTTATTAGACAAAATTGTCTGTGTATGTAGTGCAAGAGAGTGATATGAAAGACCCCAATAAAAATGAAAATACAGCAATTTTTTTTTTTCCACTTCCACTGTGCTCTTATGCTTGGCATTGGTGAGCTTGACCTTAGCCTTTCAAAATATAGAGAGAACAAGATTTTACCTGCCCTACTGCCTGTGCTCTTTGAATTAGTATTGTGTTGGTTGGTTGATTGATGTGGTGTTTTTATTTGTGTTTTGTTGTTTGTTTGTTTGCTTGTTTGTTTTAAAGGCTACTTCATTTTTTTTTAGTTAAGCTGCAAAACAGCTGATGATATTACATAGAGGACAGGATTATATAGAGAAGACAGAGAGACGGGCATTTGAAAGTTCTGGATTTTTTGTTGAGTTCTGCCAGATCCTGTCCTGCTTGCCTGCTTTACTAATTACTGTTATTTTAGGTTGACCAACAGCCAAGAAAAGCACTCAGGGTATAAAACCTGTATTAGTCCTCTGATTTAAGGCTTCATACATCTGAACAGGTAGGGCGTGAAGTACTTTAACTAATTTTCTTACTGTTCACCTCAAATACCTCTACATAAAGATAAGCCAAGGAGGGCATGATTGCTGGAACATGTCCCAGGGAAGGAGTCAGAATGTGCAGCTGGAGGTAGGGGCAGAGCTGCTGCTTCTGGGTGTTTCCTCCTCCATCCCTACCCCCCAATTTACAGCAGATTAAGTATAACATGAAACCACATGCTCTTGGTGTTGACACAGGCACACCTTGTTATGGCCTTTTATCCCTTCATTTTCATGCTCGTAAAGTTGAGATAATATCTTTGCAGAGTGCAAGTTCCTGTCCTTCGAACTTTAGTGCTATTGCATAAGGCAAAGTGGTAATACATAAAAATGTAATAGTGAAAAGTTGTAGCTGACTAGTAGTGTCATGCGGCTTTTTTAATGGTGCTATTCTATTCAAAAATGTTTTTCTTAACCAAAGTGATCTGCCAGCTCCATAATGAAAAGTATATTACTGTTTTTTAAATGATTTTTGAATCTGCTGAGTTAACTAGTGGTGGAAATGTAGTCTGCATTGATCATCGGGAATACTATGTCTTTATTTCACCTCCAGTGGTAATCAGCTGCTTGTATAGGTCTTAATGAGCAGAGTGGCTGTGTATGGAAAGCAGAATATATAGAAATGACCTATCAAAAATTTTACTCGTGATGATATATGAAAAGGAAGATTTTTTTTTTTTTTTTAAATGTTTATTTCTGGACAGAGTGGAAAAATCAGTTTTCCCTTTCCTGTTTGCTTTCCTCACATTTTTGCTGCTTGTAGTTGGGAATAGAAAGCTGTAACTGGGAAAGTTAGCATGCAGCATGGACTTTGCTTCTTGCTGTGCTAGTCTGATAAGAACAGCTTACTTTTTCTTTATTCTGGTTGGCTACTTTCTCCTTTCCAGCTAATAGTATGCTTGGGCACTTCTAAGGAAGAAGCAAACCTTTTCCACTCATTAAATATATTTTTGGCATAGATATTAGGAAATAGCTGTTTCACTTTACTCATTGTAAACTAATGTTTCTGGAAAATTAATTTTCTTCTTCTAAGAAGACTTTTTTTCCACATTGGCGCATATGTGAAACACTTACAGAAACCAAGTACTGTGTTTTCTTCAGTGATTAAATTAGCACTCTTGAGCTTTCTTATTTATTCACAGCAGTGGATGGAAATATCTGTCTTCATCTGACAGAAAGTTTCATTTTTTTTTTTTTAATGAAAGCGCTAAAGCCACAAAGGAGATGCAAGAGTTGAATGTAGAACTACCTTCAGTTGGGTGTCATGAACATGAAGCACTGTATAAGTAGCGATTACTGTTAATCTTGCTGGTATTGTAACCTTGTTCTCAAAGAACAAAAATCAAATAATAAGCTTACAGTAAGGAAGGTTTATTTGCTCTATCTCTGTACATTCGTTTTGACCATGTTAATGGCTCTGTTTTAGTCCAGTGGAGTTGGGCACTTACCTAAAACTGGTATATGATTGTCTGAGCTACACTGATTTTTCAAGCATAGCTATTCATTAATTGTGATTTGAGATTTAAAAAACTATGTCCTTCAAGTGGTGTCTTAATTCAGAGTTACTATTTTGTCCTGCAAAGGAAGGATGGAATTACCTGTTCTTGAATCAGTGGCAGAAAACTTCCAAGTTCTGCTTCTTAATAATCCTAATACTAGTTCACACATTGCTTTCAGCCCTGATGAAAAGTCAACATTTCTGATTTTTATTTCAGTATTTATTTTAAGTACTATATACTGCAAACTCTCCTAAATTGACCAGTTAAGCATGAGAAGAGGACAGCAGTCTTAAGTTAACATGGCCATTTCCTTGTCATGTTGTTACTTGGAGTAGATTGGGTACGTTTTGTGACCTTGTGCTTTACTACGTTGCTGGCACCACAGCAGCCCTTGGGTTACTGATGTGCCTTCCCCAGTTTACGAGAGATAAAGGTGATGTGCTGTTGTGTGTGTGCATTTTTAATAAGGATTTAATAAAGAAAATTAATACTGGCTTTAACACTTTCTGGTTACTTCTGGAGTATGCCTGCATCAGCCGAAGGTCTCTGAAAGTGTTTCTGACAGAATTTGCAATGCAATTGACTAGTGTCTGTTTGTCACATTGCTCAGGCTGTTTGGATTACATATAATTCTTAGATTTCATGAGGCTTCAGGAGGCACCAGGACAATTCCTCTTGTGGTACCACTCCTCAATTAGAGTTTGAGTTCCAAACATAAGAACAGTTCTGCTGTAACTTACAGTTGTTTGAACGTAGTGTCTTCAAAAATCCAGAAAGCTCCCAGGTATGTCTAACACCTGTGGCTGTGATAATGGGTTTAGTGTGGCGCGTTTTAAGCCCACTTAGGGATCATACACATGCTGTGCTTTATATGTTTGAACATTCAGCAAATATTCTTAATGCAATCCATTTCTTCCCCCTTACTGTTCTTTTGGGATTCTCCATCTGAATTTTGGGAGTGATGGTTTTCTTTTTGCACTGCTAAACTTCTGCACTAGTTTTCCTTGTTTAGAGTTGGTGAAAAGTGGAACAGCTGCTGTCTGTTAATAGTCTTGATCCCTCGTTATAGGACTTCATCAGTCCTGGTAATGAAATTAGAGATCTGACCAAGTGACTTTGTTGCTAGGCTGCCTGTCCTCTGAAAAGCCAGTTTTTCTCAGCTTCGGCTGACCTTTCTAATGCACTGATTGCTGATTCAAGTACAGTCGTTAAACTTCAATATCCTCTCCATAGTTCCTAATCTCTTGGATATCTGCTGGACACCTCAGTAGCAGGGGTGAATATGCAAGTGTTCCTGGTTACAGTGGTTTCTAGAGCAATTCATTTGTAGCAGGAGTTCTTAAATTGCTTGCACAAATGGATTCTTTCTTTATTCCAGATCTGTGGATGATAATAGGTAGGTTCAACAGAAGTTTTTGAGTCCTGAAAAGACTTGGAGTCATGAGGATGAGATATGGTAATTTGTAGTAGAACCAGTTTTCGGAGATTTTAAAAAATCTTTTTAAACTCAACAGCAAAATACAGTATTTTTGTCTAACCTTCCTGTTGCACACTTCAGCAGCCTTGTTTATGTTTTCACATCAACCAAAATGCCAAACATTTGTGGGAACAAATAGGATTCTTGGGGAAAAGGGCCTTCGGGGGCTGACTTCAGGTATTGCAGATCCTTATGGATAGAATAAGCAATTCAGAGACAGTCCTCAATCAAGAGAAATGCTACATTAGAAACCGAACTTCACTGTTCTTGAGGTGTGAATGACAAATGACTGGAGGTGAGGAGGCAATTCTGAAGATATATTTCTGCACCCAACTCCCGTGCTTGCTCAGACTTCTGCTTTTCACATCTCAAATCCTAACACAGGGCATCGCAAATGTGATTTTTTTTTTCTGACTGGTCAGTAGTTGGTCTAAAAGATACTGGGAGGTATGGGGGAAGAAAACAGCAAAACAAAAAAAACCCTCAAACTTTGCCCTGTTTTCTATCTACACTGAGGCTAAGTAAATTTGTTTTTCCATAGTAACAGCGATTTTGCTTGTATGTACAGCATGTAATGTACCGTATGCACAGCTGGCTTGGAGTTGCATAAGCACTTGGCAGACGTCCAGTGTGTTTTGGTTGCATTGCTGCTGCTTGCCAGGAAGTGGCAATGCAGTGTCAGAATGAATAAGTACATTTGTCATTTGTGTTTGTGTTGTGTTTGGGTTTTGTGTTTTCTTTTTTTTTCTTTTTTTTTTTTTTTTTTTAATTTTTGTTTTTATTTTGTATTATGATAGAAGTTTTAGATCTCTCTAGTCTATGGTTGTTTTATATATGAACATATGTCTCAGATTCCCTTTTCTAGTAAAACCCTTACATTCCAGAATCTTGGTAAACCACTTCTGAATGTTCCAGTGGCTTGTTTTCTGAATTAAATGTTTTTATTTGTAGAATTCTTGCTCTTGTATGCTGCTGTAGGCTACGATTCTTGAAGCTGCATGTGGAATAAAACATAAGAATGGAAAAAAAACCCCAAAATTTACTACATTCACCAAAGGAAAATGCGGTTTCAAAACATTGTTGCTAATGGTGACTGTACACATGTAAAAATGGCACCACCTTGTTGCCTGGAACTTTGTGCTGTATTGATTTGTTGGTTCTTGGTGCATTGGAAACCTTTTCCACCAGCTAGGATAGCTTGTATTCCTTTGGTGGGGTTTAGCGTTCCATCTGGACACCACATCCCTGAGCGTCGGCTCAGGGGCCTGTTGGGAACGGACTAACGTGTAGATCTGGGAAAGCGGCCGAGCCTTTCGGTTCCCTGCCGGGCCGGGAGATTGCGCAGAGTTCTGCCAGGATATCCCTCCACTCTTGTTTATCGCAGCGTTTCACAAGATTGGCTTATATTGTTTAAACATGATTTTGACTTTACTGGCTTCTTAAAGCTGATGCCACAACTGCATTGTTCTCTCAAGGATGATCTTCCTTTAAAAAGTTCTTATACTACTTTCCTGTTTTATTAAGCTCTGTTCATTCATGTGGAATGAGGCAGTTGCCTTCAGAATTTGTGTGGTTAAATGTAACACGCTTTTCTTTACAATGCGCATTATTACATATATTACACTTTGTTAAACTTCTGTCGTTATCATTAGTTCTTTGTAATATTTCTAAAATTTATAGCTACTGTTTTTTTTCTTCAGAGCCTGTGATGGGAAATGCAGTAACATAGTTACAACTGGAAATGAGAGAATTGTGCAGTTAAATCCCTTAGTTTACTTAAATGTAATTCACAAAACACAACATTGTAATAAAACTACTCTGCTAACTTACTTTGGGGAGTTAACAGAATTCCACTGCGAATGAGTTACTCTTTTAATGACCAGTGAGAGCAAGCTTGTAAGTGAAAGGACTGTGCATAATGAATTTTGAAAGTTTTAAAACGAATTTGAGGGCTTTATATACAATTTGTGCCAGTTTATGTTAACAAAAATCAAATGGCCAGTCATGAAGGTTAAAATAATTATAAATTCTGTTAATTTAAAAAGTCATATTAATAGGGATATTATATAAATGTTAATGTCTAGTATGAACAATATTAATTCTGCCCACTTCTGGAAGAAGTTGTATTAAATTGTATTTTAATGCACCGTTAGAAAAATTACAGGAAAGTTACTATTCAAACAGAAGACTACTTTGTGTATTTTTATCAATGCACCTGAATCTCTGATTTTTACCTGGTGCACCTGAAGATTAAAAGCATTAATTCCTCTAATTTTTGATGACTTTGAAGTGAGTTGCTCAAATGGCAAATCCAGTTTTTATTTTTGATAGTTCTCCATATAAAACTGAAGGTTTTAAGCTTTTATCTTATAAGTAATGGGAACAGTTGATAATTGGAACTAATACCCATTCTAATGATTTAACTTGACCTTGACATGATTTTAATAGATTTTTTTTTATGTGCTTTTCTTTCTTGCAGCTTTCCAAGACCAACTTCTCCAACAATAATGATTTTCGGGCTCTTCTGCAATCTCTTTATGCCACGTTCAAGGAATTTAAAATGCACGAACAGATTGAAAATGAGTGTATCATTGGTTTACTTCAGCAACGTAGCCGGACAGTGTACAATGTGCACTCGGACAACAAACTCTCAGAGATGCTTAGCCTCTTTGAGAAAGGGTTAAAGAATGTAAAGGTAAGTAGGCTATAAGAAGAACTTGTGTCCTACGGAAAGTATGCTGGGATTATGTTTTAGTTTACCTGAACTTTTCTTGATACTCTACAAATAAACTAAAGCAGAAGAAAAAACATTTTTGGTTTCTTGATACAGTAGTGAAAACTTTCCAGTCGAAACACCAATTCTTTTTGCCATTCATCACAGTTACAAAATTTCTAGTAAATTTATTTTTCAGGGCTGTATTTTGTGGCAGGAGTCCATCACTGCATAATTGGAGGCATTTTGGAGAGGTGGCATGAAAGTTTCAAATATGAAGACTGCTTTGCTAATTGGTCAGAACAGTTTCTGACTACAGACATAATGTTTTTTTATTAGTTTGTTAGGAAACCCTGAGTGTCTTTTTTTGTGGTGCATAGCATTTTATTGTTGTCACAAATGGAGATGATTACCCGACTAAAAAAAAGAGCGTTGTTGTATTTTGTTAGTGAGTCATGTACTCCTTCCAGTAATCTGTTGCTCAGTGGTGTTGTTAGTGTTCCAGTTCTTAAGAAACTGTAGATGTTATTTCTCCAGTTGGCTTTTTCACGACTTAACTGCTTCTCCAGTAGAATCCTATTTGACTTCTGCTGTGTCTTTCCTCTGGGTTACCCAACTCCACTCCCCTGTCCTGTACTCTTAAGAACTATAATCTCTAGTAATAATTTGACATCCTTTGTTATGTTTCTAGTACACATGGTCCATATTTTCAGTAAGAAAGACACTAAATATGCAGTTGATTTATTCTATTTTACTGTCTAGGGCTGTTTTTGACTTGAGTATCCTGCAAATAATTTTTTCCCTGTGTATATCAAACAATAAAATTTGTCTTAAGCTCTGTCCATTAATGATTTGTAAAAGGAGGCAAAGTGAAGGAGAAGGGAAATTTAACCCTCTTGGCTTTGTGCTATGCCGTCTCTGGTAGGATGCTGGTGTTATTCTATTACTTGACTTAAGCGTGGAAAACCAGATTTCTGTAGCTCTCTGTAGATATGTTAACTGTTTAACTTTTTTTACATGTGGTTACTTTAATTTAAACTGATGGCTTAAGCTTTTTTTTTTTTCTGTAATAGCCAGGGTTTCTTGATGTTGTAGAAGGTGGAAAATAAAAACTTACAACATTTACTGTAAGACCTATGAGGAACTCCAGTATGTTGCAATTATTGGGCAGACTTCAGAACCAACTTCTTATTACTGGCACAGAGAACAAGCTAACAAATTGATAGATGAGGCTGGTCTACCTTTAGCATTTAAAAGTCAGTTACATCTTTATTTAAGAGTTTCTTCAGTTTCCAGAGTACATATGTACAGAACATGTCTGTCTATAAATTCTGTTTGTAATTTGGAAACTAGAATTGTAGAATAAGTAATATGAAATGTATGCAGTTAAAAGATGAAGTGGAACTGCTGCATCCTAGAACAATTCTTATGCAGAATATGCAAATACTTATTCTGTTACTACTTGAACTTTTGGTAAGACTGTAGATTGGAGCAAAGACTGAAGTCTGCCAAAGTAAAAATGTGATTAGACAAGTTAATTCATATCTGGTAACAAAATAAATTGGAATCGGGCAGGAAGGGAATACTTCGTTCTGCTTAGTAACAGGCTAGTACAAACTGTCAGCTTGTCATGAACTGTAAGTGAGCATATTCTTACCATGAAGTAGAGCAAACATGCTGCATGCATGGGGAAGACATAATGGGCTCTACTCTGAAAAACAGTTCAATCCTTGAATGAATGGACAAGATTAGGTTATAGTTAAATCTTTGCTTTCTTCTCAGAATGAATATGAACAGCTAAACTATGCGAAACAACTGAAGGAGAGATTGGAAGCCTTTACCAGGGATTTCCTTCCTCATATGAAAGAGGAAGAGGAGGTAGGTAAAAATTTTCCTCAGGTATTATGCTGACCTTCCTTGGGGTTTGGAATGACTGAATAGTGACAAAGGGCTCAGAGGTTCAGTTTTTTCACAGTTCTCTGTTACTCTGCCAATTTGCATTCAGGGCTGTGGTATCATTGTTCTGTTCTCTGACTTCAAAGTGACACATTCCAAAACAGTGAGCATATTGAAACATTATGGTGAAATTCTGGTCCTTTAAAAAATTGATGATGAAAGTCCACTGAGGCTGGGATTTGATTGCAGCAGGTAGTTACTTAAGGGGATGTCTAGCAGAACTTAAAGGAAAAAGAGAAGTCCTGTAAACCAGTGCTTCATGACTCAAACTGACACTCCCAAACAGCCTCTGACCTATATTGGACACATAGACTAGTACTGCCAGTCTGATGATTTATGGGTATCCAAAAACTGGGAAGCATCTTCTGAGGAGAGTAAATCTTCCGAAGTCTGTCCAACAGAAATATTTCCTCATGTTTTTCTTCTGTGCCACTTTACGTTCCATGTGAGTATCTCGATAAATTATCTCGTTTAAGCAACTTTAATCACTTCCCTTTTCTGCTGGGGAAAACAGTTAAACGGCTTGTCTAAGACTATGCAGTGATCCACTGGCAAGCAGAGGGTTGGAGCTCAAAACTTCCATCATCCTGTGTTTAGGTTCACTTAATGTTTGACATGTTTTACTTGGAGAGAATTTGTAAAGGAAAATTCTGTATTGGTAGGTCTGTGTAGCACTGTGACTACCTCTGTCAGCAACAGACTTTTTCCCCCCCCGCTTTGCTTTAGGTTTTTCAGCCAATGTTGATGGAATACTTTACTTATGAAGAACTGAAAGATATTAAGAAGAAAGTAATTGCACAGCATTGCTCACAAAAGGAGGCTGCAGAATTCAGAGGTCTTAGTAAGTGGAATCAAGCGGAAGAGCTTCAGAAGGTCTTTAAGTATTCTGTGGACGAGAAGGCAGATCAAGGTGAAACATCTAATTAAAGTTATAGTAACTTTCAAACTGCAATTTCTATCTAAAAAGACACACCAGTTCTATACCTAAAGTTACGTATGCACAGTTAAACCAGTTTTTATAAAATGGGAATTTCTTCAAACCAGTTTTGAAACTTCAGGGACTTGACTGTTTGATACAGGCTTCTTGGCAGGTTGTAATGTAGATAGTACTTCACTCTTTACCCGTTCTTGACCTTTTTCCTCTTCCTTCCCTCCCATGGTAATATTTGAGATAATGAACAGGCAGAAATTATAATTAACTTTTCATTTCATTCTTCCACTGAAATTGTATTTTCTATTTGCAGACCCTGCATTTAATTATTGGTTTTTAGGACCACTTTGTAAGCTCTTGTTGATGGCTTAATAACAGAATAGTTAGCCAACTCACAATATTTCAAATTAAAAGCAACTCACCTTCCCCAACTCCACTACTTAACTTTCCTGGGCTCCTCAGGAATCGGGAAGGAAGAAACTGTGTGTGGAGTAATGCAAGGGAATGAATCCGTGCAGCATGTGAGTAGGTCGGTCAGATGAAATGTGCGTTCTGGAAGTGGGTATTTAATTTGCATTCATCTGTAACTACCTTTCCTGATGAGGCTTGGTACAGAAGGATAACTACTAAAGTGCACTTCAGGCTTGTTTTATGACTGTTGAAACAGCCCAAGTTGTTTGTGTTTACAGTTTTCACTCTTGACTAACGAAGTAGAGTTGATGTGCCCAAGAAGGGGTAATTAATGTACCAAAAGTGTAATACTGGGGTGTGAGACTGATAAGTAGAGCACGCCCTCATGAACTGATTTTGTGGTGGTGATAAGATGTGAAAAACTTGAAAAACTACTCTGTAATCAGATTTATTTTTTTTTTTTGATGAAACTTGACTTCTCTGAACTACTGAACTGGTCATTTTCTGCCCTCCAGGTGAAGCCTTCAGAAAAGATCACGGTCCGTGGTGTGAAATGCTATTGAGTCTGAACAGATGAATGTGATAGAAGTAGCCTTATGGCATTACTTGCTGTTACGTCTAGCTGGAATACCAGTGTTGGGACAGTAGTAATTCTGCAATGGTTCTGTTCTAGACTTTAGGGAGAAGGAAGTATGTGTCCTGCATCCACTTTTTAATAATGGAATAAAATAACACAGTTTGCAGTCCTGTGCAGCTTTAACTGCGTTTTAGTGTGAAATTCTTGATAGATTACCTGTAGCAACTTGCCCGGTATACGAACACATATATCGATTCCTCTAAGTAAAACTGTATTTAATTATATTTTTTGAGGTAGCAATAGATTATCACAGCATAAAGTTGAAATTATACTCACTTTTGAAGCTTCTTTGCAAAAAGAAACCTGATACTTGTCTTGCTGTAAAATCTTGTGTACTTTGTGTCCTAACTTTAGAAGTAAATCCCCACTAATTCATGAAACCTACTATTATATTTCTAAGGACTCCTGAAAACTATTTTAGAAATATTTTTTGCAAGTAAGTTGTCCTCAAATAAGACATTAAAAATTCTCTTAAAACAGCAAACAGCCCACTAACCAAAGCACTGAATTTGGTATTTTATATAGTTTGCAGCTCTCTTTGTACTGTTGTGATAAGGGAGAGCTACTGCTGCTGTCCACTGAAGTATTAATTACAGTGGTCAAATTTTAGTCTCTAACCTAATATTTAGTATTACTTTACAACCTGAATATCTTGTCACCATTCAAAAGTTAAAATTAGTTATCTATGCTAGCAGTTAAAGCTAGAAATAAAATGAGACAGCTGCAAAGAGTTGAGCATGGGCTTCTTGCTGTGTCCCAGCTTTCAGTGAGAGTGGTCCCAGCTGGTCGGTTCTGGGCGCTAGTGCTGTTTCCTGAGAATGTGGCAAAGCAGGTACATATATATATATATATATATCTCATGTATGGCATAAGGCAGTTTTTTAAAGCATTTAATTTGTTTTCATTTATAGTAGATACTCCTTACACCTTGCTGTGGTTGAGCAGCAGCAGTTTACTTTTGTCCAGGGCTTTTTCTGGACCCTTGTGGGGGTCAGGTTGGAAAAAACTGCCAGTGGAGAAAATGGCAAACAGAATAACGGGCTGATTTTTTTTTTTCCTTTATTTGTTTTGTTTAAGGTGCTGTTACAGTGAAAGTTTTTTAAAGCCAAAGCGATACCTATTTTTTTTTTCAACTCTTTTGCCAAACAGCTGTTTACATTTTTTTGAGATGCTATTTTTTTCATTGGCATAGTCAAAATGTGAGTTCCGCTATTCTAATTTAAAACTGTGAGGGTGTACTTCACTTAACACGCACTTTCTGTATTTCAGAAACTGAAGTAACAGGGCACACCACAAATATTACTAATCTTCCTCCTGAAGTAATGCTGACCATTTTCAGTTACCTTAACCCCCAAGAGTTATGTCAGTGCAGTCAAGTAAGCACTGAATGGGCACAGTTGGCTAAAACTGGATCGCTCTGGAAACATCTCTACCCTGTTCGCTGGGCCAGGGGTAAGTTAAATTTAATTCTTCCTTGGAAAGCATGCAGAAGGTCAGAATTTCTTAGTCTATAGAAGAGAGTGCTTGAGTATAGGCTGACATGTGCAATGAACCTGACATCTGAGCATCCTGGGAGGGTGTATCCATCTGGTGAGGATAGTGCCCTGAAACTTGGTTAAACGTTTAAAAGCCTCAAAGCATACCTGCATCTTGTAGAATTAGGACACTAGAAGTTGTCTTGGTTGTCACTCACGAGTAGCTCTTGTATACACACTGTTGATTAGTTTTACTGAGGTTTGTTTGCTTGTATGAATGCTAAAAAGTATATTCACGAATGCAACATCTTAATTATCATTTAAGAATTTAAGGAGTTTTGGATTTTAAATGCTGCTGCTACACCTATATCAGAAAAATTTTTATTTCATTAGGTTACTAGGTAGAAATAAAGTATGTAACTGCAGAATGAAAATTTAAACCAAGCGGAGTCCTAACATTTCCTCACAGTCTCTTACTTTTTGTATTCAAACTTCAAAGAACCGTATGAATTAGTATTAGTTAGTTTTAGTATTGATTCTTCAGATATGTTACTTCAACAACTTCTACTGCAGTAAGGATTAAGTGGGTTTTTCATAACTTCTGTTTCTCAAACTCTCCTGTTAATTAATATTTCCTGTTGACAAGTGTAACCTTTGCGAAAGTAATTGTCAAAATAGACAAAATACTCTCCGTTCCAATGAGGCCAGTTACAAGTCATCAGAATATTATTTGTAGGTTTAAATATTTCTGGTTTTATTTGTCCTTATTTATGTGAATATTAAACACTGGAATATGGCATTGGAGGCTTCACAATTGCTGCTATGTCAGTGTAGGTGAGTAAAAAGCAGACAATCTGTGCTGCTTAATAAACTATATTTTATGTGCCTTTAAGATTTTTAAGAGAGAAAGCTAACAATGTATAACTTAAATCTGGAGATACATGAAAGCTTAGAACTTCTTTCTGGCCACACCTTTATGACTTCTGAAATCTGTAAAAGGCAGAGAGGAGTTAAATGACTTTTGGTCTGAATTCTTCTTTGTTGTTGTCTTAATCTTACTGAAAATAATAGTTTTGTCCCTTAGCTGCAAAAGACTGAGCAGAGAGGAGAGGTTTCAGAGTTCAAATTGTTAAATTTTTATTTTTGGCTAAAAACTAGTCTGGATAATTCAGTGCTATGCAAAAAAAGGTAACTGGCAAGTGTTTAAAATGACTTATTCCTAAACCTGTTTTTGGCAGAACAGGAAGGTAGATTTGTGACGTACCGTCTGCACCACTGCAGTTGTTTGTGCAGAAGTGCTGTGAACTGGGTGGAAGCTTCTCAAGTGGGATTTGCTGCCAGAGGGGAAAGAAGAACGTAAACTACAGGCTTAGTTTTGATTTTTTCTTTCCTCCCTTCTAGTACAGAGGGGGCTTCTGAGCCTTTTCATGTGTTATAAAGATGGGTTAAAGAAGATGAGAAATGTTACCAAAAGCTTTTGCTTTGCAGTTGTTGATAATCAATTAGGATTTCATTGTCACTTGCTCATATAGGAAGACTTGTTCCTTTAGATACTGCACAACAGAGGTTACTGTTGCTTTGGGGGTAGCAGGATCCCCCATGAGGGAAACAGGAGGTTAAGCTATTTCTGTTTTTAATATCTCTGTGCTCAGGGAGGCAACAGACCTGTGTATACCAAGCCAAACACTGCAATAGACTCAAACTAGAAGTAATTTAATAGCTCGGGGAGAGGCAGTGCCCTACGAGCTAAAACAGTGGAGCTGTTGCTGATGTTCATCCAGATGTTCTAAAAAATTGTCTATTGATTTGAGTCATATATGTTATGATCGAGTATTGTATAGCTATTATAAGTAGGCTACGTCTGGAATGGGGTTTCTTGATCCTGGAGTGGTCATGCGCAGTGACTAAAAACGGGCTAATAAAACAGATCCTGGTTGGTTGAATGTTTGTGAGATTCCAGAGGAAAATGGAAGTGTCTTAAACCTAAATATCTTACTAAAAGTTGATGGTTAATGCATCTACCAGAAAGAACTTCAGCTCATACACAGTCCAAATATTCTATAATCGCTTCTGCTATTTCTGCAGTCATGTTGGACCCTATCAGAAAATAATGACAACAGGCATGTCTCAGAGTGGCATAGTAGACTGTGAGTTCTGTAATGGCCCTGAAACTGTTCCAGGAGTCATTTTAAGCTTTAAAACTTAAATGAAGTAAGAATTATGTCCACGTTCAGTCCAACCATATTTGAGCTGAATGCAGAATTCATTTATATCTTTAGGTCAGGTATACTAAGAAGTTATCATTGCTGTTTTCTGCAGTGATGAGAAGTTTTAAATTTTCTTTCCCCCCACTTTCTTTCTCCTTTCGGGGGATGAATAGGTGATTGGTACAGTGGTCCTGCGGCAGATCTTGAGATAGAACCTGATGAGGAATGGGTGAAAAACAGAAAAGATGAAAGTCGTGCTTTCCAGGAATGGGATGAAGATGCTGACATAGATGAATCTGGTGGGTAAATCTGATTTTTGTGAGGTTTTATGTTTTGCTTTTTTTTTAATGGAGTTTTTTCTGTAAAATCAGTTTAAAATACTTTTTTTTTTTTTTGTAGTTTATTCCAGTACATTACAATAATGACAAATGCAATAATAATTATGTTCTATCTAGATTACATGCTTACTAAGCCAAGCAGAGTTCTACAGTAAAGAACTTGGCAAGTTTTGTCTAGCAACTATTTAAGATTCCTGAAAGGAGTGCTCTTTTTTTCCCATTTTTATTCTGACTCCCAGTGGGTGAAAAACAAGAAGAGGAATGAGGGGCAAGGTGGGGGAAGAAGCAGGCAGCTGGTTTTAATAAGCTGAATTAATTCGTCTGGGAGAGAGCAAACATGAATGCAGGTAGAAGAAAATTTAGGGGGATGTGTCTGGAGTTAGGAAGGAGGTAAAAGCTAGGCTTCATCTCTTCGTTATCTTGCATCCTAACGCATTCTAGGATTAATATAAAATTAACCTTAAGCTGTTCTATCACGGGATATGAAATGCTTGGTAAGACTATATTTCAATGTATAAATTGGTGGAAATGGCTGCCTCGGACAGGCCTGAGCAGTACATAATCTGTAGTAAATATTTCTCTGTGTGCTTTAATGATGATTTTCTGTTAAGACCTTTACTGTTTTTACTTGCTGTTGGAGTTAAACTCTTCAGGACTGTCAGAAAGGCAAACAGTTTTTAAAGATGAGGCTTAATTTGTATTTTGAGCTACAGCTCAGCAAAAGTCTGTAAGGTACTTTCTGAAACTTACGCCTTATAAAGCTTTCTTTAGTTTCCCGAGAACTTGTTTGATGTAAGGCAGCAATGTGAATTCCAAATGACTCAAAGCACATTTTCAGTCTTTCTCTTTGGTTTTATTTTGGCAGAAGAAGCAGCTGAATATTCACTTGCCATTAATATAGCACAAATGGAAAAACGTTTACTTCACGGCTTAATTCATAATGTCCTCCCACACGTGGGCTCCTCAGTGAAGACGTTAGTGTTGGCCTACAGCTCTGCAGTGTCTAACAAAATGGTATGTCATTTGAAACTGGCATTTGATAATTGTGGCTATGCAGCCTCTAATTAATGACTGAGGAGCTTGAGTTTAAAACACTCGGGTAGTGAAAATGAGCTGAAATTCAAGAGATTGTTAATTTGTATGTTGCCTCTTGACACTGTGTGTAGCCTTACTGGCTTGTGTCTTTACCAATTGTTTTCCTTTTCCAGGTTAGACAGATCTTGGAGCTTTGCCCCAACTTGGAATATTTGGATCTCACTCAAACTGATATTTCAGACTCTGCGTTTGAAAGGTTAGATAATTGTTGTTTCCTTTAAAAAAAAAACCTTAAAATCTTAACTTTTTTTTGGGGGGGGGAACCTTCAGATATATCTTGGCAAATGTGTAACTTGCCAATAAAGAGACAAATAGAGAAATCACATTCAGGATTCACATATAACTAAGAACTAAACTAGAATAACAAATCAATGAAATAGCAAGTGAATAATGTAATTTTGTAACGGCCAGTTAAAATGCTCTGTCTTCACTATGGGATATGTATTAGCTATGAATTTGTAGCTATCCATAACAATTTTGTTCTGATATTAGTAACTTGAAATTGCTCATAGATTTTGCAGAGTCAATTACTTATGGTAGTTGTTAGTCCGATACAGCTGGCTGTGTTTGGAGTACTGCGATTTATTGATCAAATGGTGGGCAAAGCTCTAAGGCAGTAACTGTGCAGTAACTAATGCAGTAGTAACTACTGCAGTAACTAATGCAGTAACTGTGGATTCCTGCAGAAGTTCCATTGGTGGCAGTAGGTCTTATTGTGATACTGAAACTTTATGGCTATTTTAGTGTCCAATACTTTCGTCATACAGCGCTCTCAAGTCTTCTGTGCTAACAACACAAAATTTTACCAGTGTGGATGCTAGTGACAACACTCTGCAGCTTGTGCTAGAAGCTTTAGTTGAAATAAAATTCCTTATGGATTTTCTGTGGCTCAGAAATCAATCTTTGTGAGATTTTGTCAATTTCTATTGAAAGTGATGTTATTTGCCAATTCTTATATATGTATATTTTTCAACACCCCAATTTATAACTCAAAAAATGAGTTTGGCTTGCTGTAAATATAAGTAATAACTTATGGAAGGTAAATTATAGTTAACATGAGCTATGGATAAGTAAAGGTCACTTAAATCAGGTATACAGGGGTGAGCTTTTGTTAATATGGAAAAGTTTGATTTCATTACCATCTCTAATCCTAATCACTTTTGTGGAATAATTAATACTGTACACGATTTATTTCATTAATCCAGCTATTCTCTCTGAAAGTAATGGGAAATGACAGGAGGGTATGTAACCTAAGTACACCGATATTTCAATAAGTATAAACAACCAAGCTTGAGAAGCTCATAGTAAAAATTACAGCTATTAAAATACTCTGAACTGAATATTTCATCTCAAATTTTTTTTTGGCAGGGTGAAATAGGTAGTTCAGTAAGTTCACCTTTTGCAGCCTTCTGAGAGGTTAACTGCGGTGTCTAGAAATTTAGATGGCTCTTGGTAACTGCATTATACACAACAGAAGCTGCTTTTTGAAATTGTTGGCACATGTGTATTTCGTGTTTGCGGTCTGATTTGCTGTTTAAAAATTTGTTCGATGTATGGCAAATTTGAAGTCTCGGTATATGAAAAAAATACAGGTTGTTACTGATTCATCATTCATTTTGCTTTTCTTCAGCCGTAATTTTTCTAGGCACATATACAGCACTCAGAGTATCAAATCTAACCTGTGTGGGGTTTTCTTTATATATTCTGTGAATTAATATAAGTATTTTACGTATGAACTGTTCTTTTGTATATTTAACCTTAACACCTATTGCTGAACACACACACGCACAAAAAAAAAGGACAAAACAAACAAAATACTTTTTTCCCTGATTTCAGTTGGTCTTCAGTTGGTTGCTGTCAAAATCTCCGCCACCTTGATCTGTCTGGATGTGAAAAAATCACAGATGTGGCTATAGAGAGGGTTTCCAGAGCTCTGGGTATCATATCAACTCACCACAACAAAGGTATTCTGAAAAGCTGTCGAAACAAGAATGCTAAGACTTTGTGGAAAAACAGAGAAATTACCCTGCAGTCCAACAAGAAGTATAATTGTTTGCGTGAAATCAGCAATGAAAACCTCATTGAGGGAGGAGATGGTGAGCAGCACTGGACTAAACCGGACGGCTCAGAAACCTTCAGTTCTGCATACGTGTGGATGCTGGATGCAGACGATTTAGCTGACATTGAAGATGCTGCGGAGTGGAGACACAGAAACGTTGAAGGGTTTTGTCTTATGGAACCAACATCCCACATTAATTGTTCTGCATCTTGCTACAATAGAGACATTTACGGATTAAGGACTAGAGGGTGGCAGCAGCACTGTGCTTCTACTGACTTGATTTATTGCGGTCACGCATTTTGTTGTGCTGGGACAGCACTAAGAACTATTCGAGCACTTCCAGAGTCCTCTGCACTGTGTAAAAAAACAACAAGGACTAAGCAGTCAGAGAAAAAAGACTTGGTGTACTCTGGAAGTGAAAAAACAGATGAAGAGACTGCACGAGTTCTTCAGTTTCTCAGTCTGTCTGGATGTTACCAGATCACAGACCGTGCTCTCAGGTGAGGAGACGTTTCTGAGCTATTTTGCTGCAGTACATTTTTTCTATTTAATTTGTTGGGTTATGCTGGGGTGAATCTGCATAGTTTCAGTAAAAACTTACCAGCACTACTTCAATAAAAATGTTTCAAGTAGTTTTGCATCTCAAAATATTTGTAGTACCGCAGCAGAATACTTTCTCCAGCTTTTCCTTGGGGGATTTAAAAAAAAAACTAAATCTTTTAGATGTATCCTCTGAAGTCAAGTATTTTTATGATTTGTTGTTCTAGGCAGTATTAATGCTTTTAGATTTGAGCTTTAGTGGTTTCTTATTCAGAAATTGTGTTGATCCACATTTTTTTTTTTTTTTTTTTTTTTTTTTCCTTGTAATGCCTGTCACTACGCTTGAAGCTTTATAGAACTGGAGTAACATCTCACTTAACCTGTCTGGATAATGACGTAATTATTGACAGGCTCAGTAGATGGGCCAAAGCCAAGGGTCACAACAACCCCGGGCAGCGCTACAGGCTCAGGGAAGAGTGCCTGGAAAGTACCTGGCAGAGAGGGATCTGGGGCTGTTGATCAACAACCGGCTGAACATGAGCCAGCAGTGTGCCCAGGTGGCCAAAAAGGCCAACGGCATCCTGGATTGTATCAGGAATAGTGTGGCCAGCAGGACTAGAGAAGTGATTGTGCCACTGTACTCGACACTGGAGAGGCCCCACCTTGAATCCTGTGTTCAGTTTTTTCGGACCCTTTACAACAAGAAAGACATCGAGGTGCTAGAGAGAATTCAGAGAAGGGCAACCAGGAGAGGTTTAAATTGGATGTTAGGAAATAAGTTCTTACCTGGAATGGTTGTCAGGCACTGGAACAGGCTGCCCAGGGAAGTGGTTGAGTCACCATCACTGGAGGTGTTTAAAAGATGTGTAGGTGTGGTGCTTAGGGACGTGGTTTAGTGGTGGACTTGGCAGTGTTAGGTTTACAGTTGGGCTCAATCTTCAGGGTCTTTTCCACCCTAAATGATTCTACAATAATTTCAGATGTGCAGAACATCATGTTAAATATGACTTCAACTATTTTTTCTACTCCTTTAATTTTTATATGAAGTTGACTTGAACATTGAGATGGCTTCAAGAGAATTACAAAATTTCCTATATGTGATAGTATTTGTCGTTGATGTTTTGTGTCAGAAAAATGTTATTATTGCTTCTTAATGAAAATAGGATGAGGCTGAAGTACTTGCTGCTCAGATGTGCTGCAGCACTTTGGGCTAATTAAAGCTGTTTGGAGTGGGAAGACTTTGTGCCTACCTGTGCTGTGTGCTGTATGCAACTAAGAAGTAGCGTGAGGCTCCGTGGGCACTGATTTCTCTCTCGGGAGACTTAATCCTCATTTGATGTTCAGAAGTACCAGCTGTTCAAATGTCTCCTGCAGTGGTTCTTCTGACACTTAACTCTTCCACTCACCAGTGTTAGTCTTGCTCAGTGTAAGCTTCAGATGTTGCTGCTTTGTGTTTGAGCTTGTTGCTGTTCAAGTCTCGGAGCAGACTGGTACTGCTGAGTTTCGTTTGCTGGTGACCAGGTCATGCTGTGTGTAGTTTGCATGTTACTGGTCTGTTTTTTTCATAACTCAGTAATCTAGAACCAAAGGGAGATTGGGCCATTGAGTCATGGGAAGGGTTTAGTTGTGGTGCCAGTTTCCCACTGGTGCTTTCTTGGATAAAAGACACTATTTAAGAGCTGAGAGTGTGCTGCAGCAAGTGCTTTTTGCACTCACCATAGTTTGAGTCCCTGAGGAAAGAGAATGAAACCTAATAAAAACATTTGCCAGTTCATTTAATAGAAAAGTTGTTAAGTGATGGCTGGTTTTGTGGTCGACAGTTCTGCTTCTGCCTGCCGACAGGAGAAAGTTGTACTGCCATGCTCTGAAAGCATTTTCAGTTTTACGTCCTGGCTTGAATCTGCAGCTGGGTGGTTCAAGCCTGGTGTTTTTTCAGGTGGGTGAGCTTGTTTGTGCTTGAACTTGTGCTGGCTGCCCTGTGAGCTCACAGAGAAGCTCTGAGTGATTGCTCAGGTATGACACATCCAGGAAGCTCTTGCATCAGCAACTAAACACTCTTGCACTTGGAGGAAAACCAGAGAATTACACTTGAATAATAAGGTGGTGTGTGTTGGCACAGAGGGGCTCTACTGTCAGCTCTAGGAAAATAAAAATTTGGATTCCAAAATAATTTTAACCCGAAATTATAAGACACTTGAAGTTTGGGAAGTGTAGTGCACCGAACTTGGGAGTGTCATGTTTTTGGAATCAGTGGTGTATTGGAGAAGAATGTCTTGGTAGTTCTTTGAAATACTTGGTCATCTCTGGAGTAATTCTTAAACAAAGTGATTTACCATTGAAGTCTGTCAGAAAGAATTGTTAGTTTCTGTACAAATCGGGTTATTTTTCAGGTTGGTTATGCAGCTTTGGGGGTGATCCCCTATGTATGGTATGAAACTGCCAGATTTAAAACTCAGTGTTTCATGAGAGGCGTGGGTTTTGCTAGAAGACGCAGTGAAGTCTGACTTGGTGACACGGGGAGCACTTGTGAGTCTGGCGCGGTGCGGGCTCCTGACGCCTCTCTTGTCTGTTCGCAGGGCATTGACTCTGGGCGGAGGACTGCCGCACCTGGAACACCTCAACCTCTCGGGCTGTCTCTCTGTAACCGGTGCAGGCCTGCAGGATTTAGTTTCTGCGTGCCCCTCCCTGAACGATGAACACTTTTACTACTGTGACAACATTAACGGTAATGTCTTTTTATGAAGATGTGATGCTCTTCTGGGGAGTGAGGTTTGGTTTAAGGACACTCTATGAAACAAACAAACAAAAAAAACCATGAAAACCTCACTTTTTTTTTTTTCTTGGCTGTGTAGCACTGAGTTTCACAGGTTAATTAAGAAATGACAGCTGTTAAACCAGTTTTTCCTCACTTGTCCTTTTGGGGTTTTTTGCTTGACACTAGTGACAGTTCTGTATTTTTAGTCCCTATGTCTCAATTTAGTTTAGCATAAGTAAAGAGGCTAGAAAGTAAGTCTCCGTATAGCTAACACACAGTTGCCCTCTCAATATCTTCACTGTAAATAATGTAATTCTATGTTTTCTCTATGGTCACAACTTCAGACAGAGGCCTAATTAGATTGGTGCTAAAGCAATGATTTTTGGGAAAGGAATGATGTGTTTTGCAGTGGTTTTGGTATAGGATATTTTTTGATCCTACCATCCTGTGTCCTTATGGAAAATGTGATTTCGATTTTCTGATTTTGCTTGACTCAGTTGGTTAGGGATGGATCTAAGCTGGAGAAGGATCTGGATAAATGCATAAAATATGTTTATGGTTCAAGTCTTTTCGGTGTTTACCACACTAGAATTCAGTCTATTATGTCAGGTCCAGTAAGCATTCATGGCATTACAGAGAGGAACCATGGTGTGACTTGTATTCCATGTGTGAATTTAGAACAGCTAAGTGCAACAGAAGGGAGAAGGAGGATAATAACTAAGTTCACAGGATTATGATAGCTAATGATGTGTAAAACAAAACTGTATTCCCTGGTAGTTCAGCTCAATAATTTGCATCAATATTGAGGTGCAGCCACAGCAGGGGTACAGGCTGCCAGAGCTTTGGTGCTTCAAGTACATTGAAATTGATATGATGCACTTGGATTGGACCCTAATATTAGATGTGAAAGCATTAAATAATATTTTGCTTCCATAATTGTTGCACTTCACACACTTTTTTGACACTGCTGGGTTTTTCTTTGTTGTTCTTTTGAGGCACTTGCTTTTTGTTAATTCCTTCCATTCCATCCAGACTACATCTTTTAAAATCTTCTAGCATTTCAACCTGAAAATTTTCAGGTTCCTCTTTAAAAATACATCACTGCCTCTCTTTCCTGCATTGTGTTGACTTTAAAGATGGCTTCAAAGTCCAGTTAAAAGCTTTTTACATCTGATTCCTTGCTGCTTTTCCTGTTTTCACTTCTGTCAGTAAAACCAGACTTGATATTCTGGTTTGTCTTCTGACACTTCTATTTCTCTCTCTGTTCCTGAAGTACACTGTGTCATCTTAGTTTACAAAGCTGGAATCTCTTGTGTGAGTCCACCACTTTAAAGCTTGGCTGTTCCATAATACCCCCAAGTAATTATTTATATTTGAAGAAGAATACTTTTTGGAATTATTCTGTCAAGTTGCCCTGATCCTCTTGCTTTTTATTTCCTTTCTTTTACTGCCTGCTGAAAGCCATGAGCCTAAAAGCTCTGCCTGGTTCTGTAGAGCATCTTGGTGCCTTTGGAGGAGCAGTTACTGCTCTAGAGAGACATCGACAGGAGTGTGAGTCTGTGCTGGTCCGACTTCTCACGCCTGTTGAGAAGCAGTAGCATCTCAGAAGTTGGTGGCTGTTTTATTTAAGAAGGAAGTCAATAAAAACTTATATGGGTGTCCTAGCAAGATTCTGAAACGGGAAATAACCTTTTATAACCGAATCCCCTGCTGTTTTATTTGGGTACAGTTATTTGTATTTTCACTCAAACTTCATTGTGATAGGGCTATTCAGTGTGAAACTAATGCCTTATTCTGCTCTGTAAGCAGCAGGATTTCTGTCACAGCTTGAACTATTTCTATATCATTTGGTATTTCTAAAGTCACTGTAGGGAAAGCAATAGCTGTTTCATTTAAATCAGTCCATACCTGAAGCTGTTTGTTTGCACATACACGGACTGTATTATTAAATGCTGCACAAAGGTGACTGATCTGTAAGCGTGTAGAGAATAACTTCATAACTTTCTTTGCCCAGCAGCTTATCAGGAATTGGTTTTGGGGAAGGTGATATGTTCTGGGATCATGCTGGAAAACCCATCAGTCTTGCAGAATAAGAAAAGGAGCCAGCAGCATGGAACTTAGTCATCTTTGAATAACAAAGATACCACTTTGTTGTTTGGTGATATATAAGGGCTTTACTTTCACCTACAGCCTATTTTCAGATTTCTTGGTTTTCCCTGACGGGGGGCCCTTGCAACTGTATTGTGTTTTCTTTGTGGAGGGCTTGCTGAACTTGTTTGGTAGGCATGTTTGTTTGCAGCTTTTGGATTTTCATTGCAAGTGCTGGTCTAACCACAGCTGCTCTGCCTTCCTGGTAGACTGAAACTAGAAAGGTAAAAGCACGTGTGGTTAGATGGACTCAGTCGGATCTGAGTCGCAAACTGTTGCACAGCAGCAATATGATGCAGTTTTTATGAGCAGAGACCATGAATTTGAACACACTTCTAAATTTATTTTCTGTTTGTTTACTGTTAGTATGACTTCAGTTCTTGGTTTACATACTAATATTTAGGATCTCTATGTATGTTTTACTCAACGCTGCAGACTCAAAGCCAGGTAACCCTCAGCGGCAGCTGCAAACAAATCTGTCAGTGTATGCCCCTTCTAATTGCTGATTTTGTTTAATGTCTAAAACACATTTGACTGTAAATCACACAGAACTCAGCAAGGAGAGTTTAATGTTTGAGTTACCTGTTCCCACTCAAGAGTTCGTATTTCCCCATAGGCTGTTTTGTCAGCTCTGTTCAGTCACTTTACTGTATGCTCAGTTTTAAAACCTGGGGTGCAGTCAGCTTCAGGATTAAAAAAATTAGGCTCCCTGATCTCCGCAGCACTAGTTCTTTGCAGCTTTTAGTATGATTCAGTTGGTAGAGTTATTTTTTTTTTTAATGACGTAGTCCTCAGGTGCAGTAATTAAAGGAATAGGGCATTAATAAAATCAAGTTGTGATGATTCTGATGATTTGCTCTTTTCTTCTGGCATTAGAAATTCATTGGTCATAGAGTGACCCGTCTTCCAGCAGTAGAGCCAAGACTTCGCAATTTCTGTTAAGATTTCTGAACTCCTGAGTGCAGATTTATATGGGGATGTGGTGGTGTTAGACTTCAAGAGTCCGGTCTCCCTTTAAGTTCTACAAATAACCAAGGTGCTCTCATAAAGGTCTGTAAGTGTAACTTGACCAAAGGCTGATAGAGCGTAGCACTTAGTAAACTTGAAATTAATATTGCCTTTATGTAGTTTTCTTAAAGAAAATGCTTAATTTGATCAGTATTCTGGTAATTCCATGGTAATGTGTTATTTTGCTACATTACCATCGAATACAACATGCAGTGTTGATGATGAAGCCTCCCGCTGCTGGTGGCTGTGAAAAAGAACTGTTTGTCCTTCTGTCGTTTGTGCTCTTCTCAGCTCCTTCTTACTGACGTTCTGAGGCCATTATCAGTCTTTCTGTGGTAAACGGTATCAAAAACTGGGGCAGCTGAAAGCTGTGTGTGGTTTGATTTTTTTGGTTTTTGTTTTTGTTTTTTCTTTCCTCTTCCCAAACGGGCCAGGAATCCATCTTGCTGCAGACTGTGACTGTTTCTGCTGCCACAGGCAAGAGCCAGAACAAGCAGCTAGAGGGATGTCATGGTGGTGACAGCCAGTTGTCCGGGCTGTAGGGGCCCTTTCAGCGTGGTCTTGGTCTGAGTTGTCATGTGGTCATGGTGAAATGCCCAACTTCTCTCTAGGAAATTTTTACTAATTTTTGTTTCACTAGTGCATGTGACAAAATGGAATAATCCAATAGCTATGCTGCTTTCTTACATTGCAGGGTTGTTTATTTGTATTTTATTTGAAAACACCGAGAGCTGTTCATCAGGAGTAAACAGACCTCTGTTCTGGGTCACCTGAAGCATCTGAGTAATCTGATGTGCTTGTAAAGAGCATTACAATAATCCAGTTTAGAGGTAACTAAACCTGTAACGTAGACTGTGGCAGGTTAGATGAGAACCTGATTAACTTCGCTTTCCAAGGTGAACCAGCCCACAACAGCTTTAATTTAGGCACTTCACTGCTAGCACTCATTGTCCTCACAGTCAGTAGGAAGAGAGGGACCCTTCTGAAGGTGAGGCAGCCCTGCTGTGAGGTGTGAAATGACCCTCTCACTCACTGGGCAATATAAAAGGAACTGTATACAGTTACCATGTGGCTTAACCTGGTGCATCAGTGAGGTGAGGTGGAGACCTTGTGTTATATATATACTCCAAAATCCAGCCCAAATGAGGTCAGTAGCAAAGAGTGGGGAAACTGGAGATCAGGAAATCAAAAGAGGTGTAGCCAAAAGTCAGTTGAAGTCAATAAAGCTAAGGAAGCAAAAACAGTCTCTGTGTTTGTCAAAAGCAAAGGCATTTGATTTTCGCTGTTAGTATCAAATGTAAAAAGAACAAGCTAAGGAGGGGCAGGACATTTATAGAGATAAATGACTCCTGATGGAGGAGATAAATTGACATGTCAAAACATAAATGAGTCATAACCAAATAGCCTTACTGTTAAAACAATCATTAATGAGACTTATATTCTTATTACAACAAGGTAGTAACCTGCAAATTGCTGGAGTTGCCTGTGTATGCTAAGAAAGAATAAAGGGTAGAAGATTCAGGAGATGTGGTTTGAACCCTGAATATGCAATATCATCGGAGTTCCTTATCAGAGGCTATAAAGGAGAGTTAGCAATAGTGTGAGGACTAGACCTGGGACAAGAAATGCAGCATAGGAAGAAAGGCGAATTTTCACTGCGGTGTGGTTAATGTCATTTGTAGTTTGATGCCTAATAAATTAGGAAAGGAACCTATAAACTTTCCAGATGCTACAGTTTACTAAGAAGTTTCTAAGCTTTTGAGATTTTAAGTTGCTATAAGACTGGTTTAAATTTAAAAACCAAAAGCTAATTAAAGGATAGGAAGAAAGGGCAGGGCTTACTGGTCAGTGCTCAGGAATCTGGGAGGTGGTGTCTCTCTGCGTTCCTCCCCTGGAGTTCTGTCTTGTGATCAGTCTTAATCAGCATTTCTGTTGCTGTTGTGGCATAAGAAATACATACAGTTTCCAAGTTCTTGAGTGGTTCTGAGTTGCCTCAGGTAACGATACTGGTGCTTTATGAGCTTCAATATAGCTGTATGTGGGGTTGTTTGTCTGGGTGGTTGGGAGTAATCAAACTGTGATTGCAGGAAACTGAATTTGGAGCTGGCAGTTGCAACGTGAAGACAACGATTTCAGAGAGCGGTCGGTGCTAATTCTGAGATCTTTCCTGTTTGCAGCAAGAGCCAAAATAGCCGCCGGTGTTATGCACCATCAGGGTGTTGAGAACAAGGTAGAGGGTGGTGCTGCATGGTCCTGGAAGCCTTGGGGCACTTGCATTTGAAGTACAGCACGCGGTTTTGGCCTCCCCATCTTGAGGAGTGTCTGTAATGGAGTTACAGAAGATACAGAAGAGCTCTGCTAAAGAGTGAGGGAGTGGAGCAGCTGTCTGGCAAGGAGACACTTGAAAGTCTGGAATGTTTCAGTATGGGAATTAGAAGGCAGGATAGGGGGTTGGTTTTACAGAACTGGGGTGAATGGGAGAAAGTAACTCCGTATTCTGCAGTATTAGAACTCGGAGACAGTAGATGAAGGGGTAGGTGATTAATTTAAAGAAAACATACAGTGTAGTGAACTTTAAGAACTTGGTCGTGTGGGGAATTGTGGAAGCAGGCAGGATCAGCAGGTTTAAAAAGAGGCTAAACAAATGCATGCACAACCGAGCCATGAACAAATACTAAAGGGAGTGACTTCAGTGTCCCTACTACAACAGTTAGGGATGCTGGGGAGATGTAAGATGCAGAGAACAGGCTTATATGATCCCCTTCCATAATGCTTGCTGTTGCAGTGATCAGTATAGGGTTAGATGGACCATTGTTCAGACCTGGGAGGTCAGTAGTTATGCTCCAGTTATGAGCATGAGGAACAACATTCTTAAAATGAGCAAAAAAAGGATGGAAAACAATGTTGAAGTACACAGAGTATTCCCTTCCTTGGGCTGCTGTGGTTCTGTTTGTGTTGTTAACAAGCATTTTACTAGAAATGTGAGAGTTTCTTCAAAATTACTGACGCCCTGCTTAGCTGTGGCAGTGGTGAGGAAGGTCAGCTTCGACTGGGATGGTGCTGCTCCACAGAACATGCTCTGCTAAACCAGCTATTCAGAAGCACTGAGTCTCCTTTTTAAAGGATTTATGAAGAAGCTTTCAAACTCTAACTCGTAAGTGACTTGGAAGATCAAAATTTAGTTCAGGTGAATAAAGAGATTTGAAAAAGAAAACGAGTTTAAAAGTTTATTCTTTTGCGTACTGTAAGCGTTGTCGTTCATTATAGCTTCAGGTTTGTTTTATTCGGTCTCATGTATGTTAACTTAATTACCTTGTAGAATATTGCTCATCGGTGTGTGGCATGAAGCAGAAGGCTGATTTCCAGACACCAGGTTCTTGGGAAATTAATTGAACTATGACTTTAAGTTACTGTTCAAGGGGAAAAAAAACAAGTGAGACATAGCATGGTGCCCTAGTTCATTACGTTATTTTGCAAGTCCTTTCTAAAGGTATTTAAAAAATCATCTTAAATATTCTTTGTTTTTTCTCAAATACAAAGGAGGCAAATTTGGGTTGTCCTGGTTAGGTCTTTACCAGCTTGTTTTAGTTAGCAGCCCACTGCCCATTTATGTTGGATGCCGGAGTTCAACCAACCTGAATGTAAATGTTTGTGTCTCTAAAGCAGGCATATGGCTGCAGGAAATAAAATCCTGTACTAATAAATGTAATAGTTTTCTTATCTCATGTCACTTTACCATTTGAAATTAAAGGGATAACAGTAAGCAAAGGTAAGTAGAGGTGGGTAGAATTAGTGATGGTTTATACTGTCTGTGTTCGTAACTTTTTCTTTCTTTTTGAGTGGCTGTTTTTTAGTCTTACAGCTTCTGGTAATGGCAGTGATACTAAACGTGATTTTTCTCTTTAGCTTTTGAATTTCCAGTCAGAGTGCGTGAGGTGTAGCCAGTGTTCATGGAGGAGAAACCTTCCAGACTAAAAAAGTGTTTCCATCACAGTAGAAATAGTTCTGGAGATTACGGTTTCTTTGGTAATGCCATGAAGTCATCATCTGAATTGGAAAAATGGGAGTTAAATATGCATTGTGAAAATATACCTTAACTCAGAAAGCTGGCTGTGAGCTTGCTTAAACTTGCTTATTGTACTTCTGTGTCTTTTTGAATGTGTTATCCATGGGACCAGGCTGTCAGAGTGAAAAATCTCTTGAAAAATAACTGTTCCAGTTGAGGTTTTTGTACTGTGGTAGTACTGGCGGTGATTCAGACTCCACAGTACTGAATGAAGTTTAGTCTATTAAAAAAATTAGATTTTCTGAATTGCCAGGTTCTGAGAATTCTGAATAAATGGCATTTTCTTCTTTTCACGTTTGTTCTGTTTTTGTGCAGGTCCTCATGCTGAAACCGCCAGTGGATGCCAGAACTTGCAGTGTGGTTTTCGGGCCTGCTGCCGCTCTGGCGAATGAGCGCTGACTCCTGACCTTTCAGTCTACTTCATTTAGCTGAGCAGGCTTCCTCTCATGCACTTTACTTACAGTTCGCATCTTGTGTTAACAATCCCTGGAGTGAGACTCGTTATACTAGCCTGACCCTGCCCACAACTTCAAAATCTTAATTATGAGTGTACTGTACAGTGTTGTAACAATCTCACAAAATCTCATTTGGTTTGAAGGGTGTTGGGTTTTCTTTTACTTAATTTGGGGAAGATGGGAAAACATTCTGAGGTGGTTTTTTTTTTTTTTTGCCACTTTCTTCCAAGTTTGGCACTTAAATATACTTTACTGGATTATTTTGTGTTAAGTGAATGGTTTTTCTATTTTGAATCCATAAGTACAATATAAATCTCTGCAGAGAATTTGAAATGTATTGTTTGCATTTGGGTAACAGTTACACATCTTTAGGAGCCTTGTTTCTTCCCCTTTCCTCTCATCCTGAAGTCGTTCTTTATATTGCAAAATTAGAGAAATTCCCACCTTCCTTTTGCATTTGGTTTTGTATTTGGGCTTGAAGGACATACTCTAATAAAACATTCCCACCAACAAAAATTCTATGTAGCAGTTGAATGTTGTTGAGGTGTGATATCCAAGCATACCATGCCAGTGGGCTGCAGAGATGGGGTGGGTGGGTGTCGTGGTTGCAGGGCTGTGAACCTTGCGATGTGTGGGGTTGGTTTGTTTGTGTTGTTTTGATTTTGCCTTTGTTTTTTTCCTTCTTCCCATGACTGTTAGGATGCAATTTTGAAACAGCTTCCAAAGGAAGTCAGTTTTCATTAATGTGAAATCCATGGACAACAACAGTACCTTTACCCCAATGCTTTGATTTTTAACGAGTCCCTTTATTGAACAGTAGAGACTAGCAGGGAGGCTGAGGGAAACCTGTGCTAGGAATAGAGACTAGTAACGTATGAGTAGTGTACAAGTCTGTGTGTGGTGGCACAGGGAAGAGATGTTGCAAGAGGAAGCGGGTATTGTAGCCCATGTGAAGTTGCAAATGTTAGCGGCCACCAGCTCATGGGAGGCACAGTTGCAGGTGGTTTTTCTCTGGGGCAGAGGAGGGTAGGTGGCAGCCTTTGTAGAAAGCAGACAGGTTTTCACCCCCTGTACCCTGCCTAATACTGAAGGCTGACAATATGTCAAACTGGTAATTTTTACCTGCTTTACTAATTGGATGAATTCTTTGGCATAGTATTTATTTAGGGCCGCAGTCATGGTGACACGTGGCTTTCAAGACTCAGTGTCTGGGAAGTCAGCCTGCAGGTGTAGCTGGTGATTACAATGAACAGCAAGTTTTGATACTGTCTTGCTCCTGCTGGTACTGAAGAGTAGTGAGGTAAGAAAAACAGCTGAATGTAGAGTTGTCTGCTCACGGTGAAAAGCTGAACAGGGGCTGGAGGCAGAACAGCCAGTGCTCAGAAGCCCACAGATGAGGTACAAAAGGACACGGTTACTCCAGCAACTGTTTCTTTGAGTAAGCTGTGTTAAATTTACTTTGCTGCCCAAAGGTGAGAGGAGGTACATGGCCATTTGTGTAACACTCACAGGCAAGATGAGAGTAGTACCAAGGTACACTGTGGGCTCTCTGCATCTGTCCTTGTTCCACAACTGTTGTTCCCAAGGCTGGGAAGGTGCAGCCAGCACTTCTTGCTGCAAGGTGGGGTTCTCTGTGCAGATCAGTAGAGACACCTGAGGACTGAATCAGCTGCAGGAACTGCTGTTCACTTACACTGCGTTTGTTCTCCCTTCCCTGGAGTTGGACTAAGCTGATGGCATCAATGTTGTTCAGCAAAGCATCATGTGATGACAGTGCAGCTACTCCTTTCTGCTGGAGGTTTGACAGAAGAACCTGTGGCAGCAATCCCAGACTCTAGACCGAAGATTCTATGTCTAGTATTTATTAGATTGAATCTCAGTTGGAGTTGAGCTCAGGAACAATCTTAGGAAGAAGGTTCATTAGAGCATATCAAAGTTAAGCTCAACCCACCATCATTTTCACTTGGGAGAGTTCCATTAGCAAAATAACTGCAGGAAAAGGTATCTATTTATCAGTATTAACAGTTAACACCACTACTTACATACTAAGAAGCAAATTTTCTTTTGATAATATTTTACTAGGGTAACTTTCAGACAAGGATTTCATACTTCAAAGAAACTTAATCAAATTATTGTATAAAATGAATGAGCTTCCACTTAAGTTTTGGTATATTTATTAAATACTGTGTCTTCTAAAGAAAATGCAATTTTACACCTCTGAATGGTGCTGGTATTATACAGACACTAAGCATGAAGTAACAGAAGAAGCAACTTCTTAAAAATTGAAGTATGCCCTTCACTGATGGCTCTTTGGTGCACAAAACATATTCCAGAGTAAATAGTCCTGATGTTCACTGAGGCACTTAGATACTGGAAAACTGCAGCTACTTGTTCTTGCCCGTGTCTTTGAAAAGGAAGAAGGTCAGTAGATAAAGTAAACTGACTTGCTAAAACCGTAGTCTTCCAAGCACAAGTCCGGGAACCAAGTTTCACCTGAAAAGAAGGTGGCTGAACTCTACCATTTGACTCTGCAATGTCACTATATTTGGGCGCGTGTAATGCTTTTAAGATAAGAGTGTGATGTCCCATGGGGAGCTATAAAATACTGTATAAAAATCACCTATTTAAAAATCAGCTGTTAGTACTGGAATTTGAAGCTGTCAGTCTCTTCCTTAGCAGTAATCAGTAGTGTCTTCAGTGGTTGTATGGTGAACAAAGCTCATGTGTTTGCAGATACTAAAAATCAGCTTCTCATTCCATTTTTAAAATTCTTGGGATAGCTCAAATCAGCAGTGTGAGAAATCTGTTATATTCACCCCTATTCTGACTGGTCTATACTACCTATTTCGAACAAGTGAAGCAACATAAACCCATACAGAGAGAACATTTTGGGGATAAGCATGAATGTACACGGCTAGAGCAAATTCAACATTGGCCATATCAATGGTATGAACTCCTGTGCTGTGTACAGCTTCTATTAAAGGTCTGACTTCAGAAAATGGCATATGAATAGGAAATCCAGAGACCTGGGAGAAGGAAAGAGGAAAAACACATAAGGTAAGAAGAAAAGGTCAATGCACCTGAAAAAATACAGTTTTAAAAATCTATTTTACTATGCATGTAAATTAATCTTTTCTATGGCTGTCTTGAGGAGATGCAATAAGAAAACCCTATCTTGTATTTTAATATCACCTCCCTATTTCATATTCTCCTGGTAAACTTCTGACATTTTTCCTCTTTAGTCTGGGTTAAGTTTGAAATGATGATGTTTAGAAATCCACTAAAGTTATATTAATGAACACATACAGCAAAGTGTTGCTGCTTTTCTGCCTCTTAACTGGTTTTAATTCATTGCATTCTCCTGTCTGCACTGGCTGGGGATTTGAGGTGTCAAATGTCCCCCCAATACAATTCAGGTCCAACAGGAGCTGAAACTTTGCCTCATTTTGAAAATGGCCACAGGTGTGTACAGTGTTGTCACCGTGTGTGCTTTACATGAAGGGCAGAAGGACTGAACCTTCCGAACAGCCTGTGGGAAGAACATGGGTGCACTGGTGCCTGCAGTGAATACTTAAATAGATTTTCTTTCATCTTTAAAGAACAGAACAAGAACAGAAAACTGAAGTAAAGCATGTTGTGTGGGCTCCTGCACCTGTGAGTAGACTGTGTGTAGCACTACTCAGCACCAGGGCCAGGTTCTTAGTGACTGGATGTCAGCCCACAAGCATCCAGGGGCGAGGAGACTGGATTGATGTACTGGAGGTGGCGACTGTCGTAGTACAGCAATAATACAACAGCACAGCCAATTTATCTTTACGTTCAGCAGAGAGGTTTTATCTTCAATTTCTACAAATGCAATAAAACGGACCACTCCTTCACTCTGGAAATAGGACATTGGTTTATCTTTGGTATAAAAGCTCTTCTGATTTTTGGTAGCAGAGGAAATAATAAATAGCCTAGGCTACTTTTCTATACCAGAGTAGCAATACTAAATCGTGGGGATTTAGACTTCTGCTTCTGTGCACACACCACACACATTCACAACGGTACCCTGTAATCTCCTAGCTGCTTTTGCAGCTCTGCCTGATGGTCATCTTCTACGTCTTTGCCTTGGTTCTGTTCCAGCAGCGGTAGAAAGTTACGCAGGGTGGAGGTGCAGTATCTGTTCCAACGAGTTAAATGCCTTGGTCTCCACTCCATTATCTTGTCTTTTAATATTTTTTCAATCCTGCAGTAAAACAGACTGATTAGATGTCCAGTAAGTACTAGAATTGTAATAATCTCCATTGCCACACTTAGTACAGATTCTGGGGAACACAAATGACCTTAGTTTAGTTTAGTTTACCACTGCCTAAAAGCACAGAAAGCAATGCCAGCATTGCTCTGTGTTGCCTGCATGTCTGGCAGCAGAACAGGAGGCCAGGGGCTCACAGCCCTTTTTGGTTTACACCCTATCCTCTCATCCCTCTACAGCATTTTTTTTATGAGGAAACTACAGCAGTGACTGATCAGTTCTGTCAATCTGACAATCATAGAGAGAACTTAAAAAAAGGCTCTCAATTTGTAGCATTCAAAGCAGGTTTTTAGGACGTAGGTATGAATATGCTCCACCGATGAGCACTAACAGCATTTGTTTGGAGGTAGAAAGATAGAATTACCTGCCCTGCAGTTCCATCGCAGCAGCCTTGTCCGAAGGCTGATAAACTAATTCTTCAGGCTAGCAATAAATAAAACAGTTAAATATTAAAATTTGCAATCGCTTTTAGATATACCACACCATAACTTCAGGAGTTACTGCCTCCATGGTACTCACATGAGTTCACAATTATGCTAAAATAATCTGTTACTTAGTAGAGATGTGATAAAAACATTAACTAGATGTTTGTGTGTAATCCTGATTCTCCCCCTCCCCAATAAATTTCACCTGTTTATAGAGAAACTCCTGTTTGTTTACTAAGGATGTGTATTCAGTTGGAAATGCTGCCTTCCTAGCTGTAAGACAGAAACTGACATTTTCCTTATAATGCCAAGCTACTATGTTAGGTAAGTTTGTGTTAAAAGATTTGTTCTGTTTACTTCACTGTTGTCCTGAGGTCTTACACGGACAGTTCGAGGACACCAGCTGTGCATTCATTCTGTATAAAACCTAATACACTGCAGTATTCCTGCTTTTTCTTTTTTTTTTTTTTTAAAGGAGTACCTGGGAAAATCTTCTTAAAATCCAATGCTGTTACATAAATAACCACAGAAGTCCAAAGAACTCGGTCTCTGCTTCTTTATACAAAGTCTGTGATTTCCCAAACCCCCAAATCGAGCTGGTAATAGATCCATTATTACCTGAACACTGCAGAGACCAGGGTAGGGCAAGCTTCTTGAAAAGAAAGACTTCCAAAGTTTTGGTTTGCTGATATCAAAATTTATCCTTACTGGGGAATCATATTCTTGCATATTAAACCAAACCTACAAGAAAGCAAGTTTGTTTTTAACTTTCTGCATAATCACAGCTATGGAACATATTCTGCTTACATGGCAGTAAAAATACTATATGATCCTGACCTCTTAGAGCAATTATCTCCTCTCCCCCACTGCTCTCTCTCAGAGGGTGTCTAGCCACACAATGAATTATATATTGTGAACAGGCAAGATTATTACTTGTGTTTTTACAGCAAATAAACAGGAGGACTTAATGCCAGGCAAAAAAATCAATACAGTTTTCGTGCCTGGTAACGTCAGCTCCGTGTTTTCACACTGGACCATTCAGGGCTTGTACCCACCATTATGTATCCAATTCACTTGATTCCTTCCAATATGCTTCATTTTTTATTTTTCAGTTACATTTCACCTGCAAACTATTAGCTTTGCTGAGTTACTACTCCTCAGGTAAGAAGTGGTAAACTGAACATATTCTTGGGCCATCCAAGTTGGAAAAAGTAAAACCGGGTAATGGGAATTATATGAATGGATATCGTGATCCACCTAAATGCTGATTTAAAAACCATGTTTCTTATTTTAACAAAGTAGCTGAAAAACCTACTCAAGGTTGAATAAATTCACTAATGATATGACACCATAAACACAGTTACACTGATGAACAAATAATGCATGAGGTCAAGAAAAAGATCAAGTTATCAACTCTTATGTGTTGATAACTTGTTGATGTGTAGAAATGTGACAAAACTGGGTACACTTACGTTATCACAGCTGATCAGACAGTACACATTTTTTAAGGGGCAGAAAGTATCATACTGCCCATAAAAACATCCAGTACTGGGATTCCAAATTACATATTGACTTTGTTCCAAAGTTAATACGTATGCAGTTGGTCCCTAGGAAGAAAAAAAAAAGTATGAGAAAGGTGTTTTAAAACTGGCTACAAAGATGATATGCTTTGTATTGTTTGGAATATTAAATTTTTACTATTGAGATTAATAGTACGTTTCGGGGCAAACTGGTGGGAAGAATTTACAGGGTTACTAACACATCATGTGTTCTCTGTCTGTTCTGTGGCAGAGAAATGTTAGACATGCACAGCCACAAGCCATTCTTAAAATATCGATTCTGAAAGTCATCTTGGTTCAGCTACGAACTGATGCGAAATTCCATACAGAGAAAAGTTTCACGTCTGCTGCTTCAATATCAACATGTCCCACTTGGCTACAGCCACAGCCCTCAATCCACAGGCAATCTCCCAGCTGAAGAACAGCCGTGCACTTTGTGTTGCATCTATCAGCCCTCCCTCATACAGACACAAAGAATTTCCCAGCTCTTCTTTATTCTCTGGCAGGAATCCCTAAACTGCTCTGCTGTTTTCTTGTGATCTCTGACATTTTCCAAGTACCTTGAAATACCTGTAACAGCTTCCCTCCTTCCAGCATGCATAAGCTGAATGCTTGACTGAGGGACTAGCACCTCCATTAGATTCTGAGTGGAAGGAATGTACCTGAGTACCTGTTCCTGTCACTGCAGGATCTCAGAATGTGCTTAAGAAACTAGTTAGGGATTTTTACCAAAATTACATTCAGCAAAACTTTCACATGTGCTTGGTAATTTGAGATAATAATAGTGGAAATCTGCATTATGAACAGCCATGCCATCTCTTTGAAAAGAGAATTGCTGGTTACTTGGAAATCTGAGTGCTGCCCTGAGAACAAATGCATCTCCTAGGGGGCAAAAGAATCTACATTTTGTAGTCCTGATCCAGATCACTGCCACTGTGGGCTCCCAAACTCTGTCACAGTCTGTGTACTCACAAATTGAAATGCTGGGAATGGACTCTCTCCCTCCCCTTTGTCCTGGACACATCATTTAGACAAGCTAAACTTTAATCAAGGTTTACAGATGCTTGGTACTGTGCTATGAGGACAACAGCTACTACCAGATTAAGCATGGAAACATGGGTCCAGGATAAAAAAAAAACCCACATTACATTTATACTAAGATATACTTTCAGCTTTTTTTCTCTCTGAAAGAATCTTTTCCAGCAGCACCGATGTTTAGATAACTTCCTGGAAAAAACATGCCAGCAAGAAACAATTCTACCCATTGGCAGGAACCAAAGACTTCACAGAATAAAAGTTAATATTCAGACCAAATGAAAAAATCCTCTTACCTCAGGAATAGCGTTTCCAATGATAAGCCAGGCTTTTTTCCCCATACCAAGAAAATAATTACACAAGAGCACGGCGTGTTCTTCCTCATCTCCCGCCAGAAGGTAAAGAAATTGCTAATTGAGGTAAAAAAAAAAGTCTTTCTATGCAGTTATCAACTGTGTTTTTAACTTACAACATTTAATAATTTTTTCTTAACATTTCTGAAGTAAGAGTCCTCTCCATCTCTTTTGTTTGTTGGGCACTGCTTCAACAGCAGGATGAAGAGTGAATGCTATGAAAATCCATGATGCAGAGCTGAGATTTTACTGCAAGAACCAGGGTTTTTGTCTTTTGAGTTATTCTGACTTTTCAGAAAAATTCTGAGATGATAAAAACATCATCTATGATTAACTTAACGTCTGCTGTTCAGCTACAGATGACAAGATTTATTTGTATGTGACAGAGGCGGCTACATACCCCATCGTTGTTGACATTACATGCAATGCTTTTTGTGTAGTTCCTTGGAACTACAACGATCAATTTTAAGTCTAGTTTTAAAGTCTCTGTCATTCAGTATCCTTTCACTTGTGCATGACTGACCGTTTTCAATTGTTTTATAACTGAAGAAAGCTTGAAGCCCTAAGCATTCTAAGGGTTAATCAATTGCAACGTATCAAAGGTAAAAATTTTGGCTCATATCAGGCTGAGCAACTTTTCTCATGCTTTGGTTCTCATTCTTTGAAATAAACAGCTCGTAAAGAAAAACAGTCCTCACAAATAACAGAATCATTTAGGTCTGAAGGGACCTCAAGAACTCATCTAGCACAATCTCCCCCTGAAAGCAGGGGCTGCTAGGATGTTACATCACATTCAAGAGGATAAAGAACTTCTGTTTAATGCATTGCTTACATCTGATGTACTCCATAAATCACAAATTCCAGCAAATGACACACTATCTGGCAAAAAAGGAATCAAAGCAACATATCGAGCCACCAGTTCCTGCAAGAAAACAAAACAGAGCAAAGACACCTTCAATTCACGCCATGGATATCTAACAATAGTCTTATTACACCAGATGTGAAGCATAGTGCTGTTTCCACTGATCAATGACAACACACTAACTCCCTCATCACAGTAGCAGCAAGCTCATTTTAGAACATATAGTGAAGACTGATATAATTTACTCCCACTGAGGTCTGGCATAAGTCTTTGTCTTTTAAAGGACAATACTCATCACTACATCTGTTTTTTTCCAGAGAAGACAAATATCCTTTTCCAGCATTATTATGGCTAGATTTACTGTGTTCTCACACATAATCATTACTACTTTATTTTTTACGTCTATTTTTTCCTTTACAAAAAGCATAGCTACACAGCAGATATATATATACATGTTATGTGCCTGTGTGCACAATGCAAACACAGACATTCTGAAAACTATATCCCTGAAACGTCACTATCTTTTCAAAGTACTTACTGCTGCTGTTTGAGAACTACTGGGGACGGCATCAAGAAGTTCCTGTGGTGGATTCAGAGGTTTGATATATCTGGTAATAAAAACTGTTTTCCCATTGAGGTCAATTACAGTTGTTAGGCATTGGCGGCTTGGAAACTTTGATGTACATTCAGCTTCATACTTTTCTACTGCCTGTAGCAATTTCTCATCTTCTTGGGTATCAAACTTCAAAAGACAGAATTTATACAAAAATAGTTTTATTTATAGTTTGGGCTTAAGTCTTTACTATATTTGGGCCTTATTTCACCATGTACAGGAGCATAAAAGTAGTGTAAAATTCTTTCCTAATAGCATTTTGAACTTTCCTTGTGGTATATACTTTGGCTTACAGACATACAAGAAAGGTCAAAGTAATGGAAAAATCAGGCAATTTGCATTTCCTTATGAATGCCCATAATGAGCTGTACCTCTAAGCTGGCTTTATTAGAGCACTGAAAAATGTCATGAAAGTTATGGCCAAATAAAACTGCAGGGACGAGTATGTAACACCACATGTGTATTCAAAGGTGAACAATTATGGTTAGGTACTAATCCTACATGCTATTCATTGAACACTCCATGAAAACCACAACTGAAGCTATGCACAAAATCCTGGTAATTTTGATAAAATAATACTGCAACAACACTGTGCAATGCCAAAATATTTGCAGAGAAGGTCCAAGTAATTTTTAGATGAATCCTTATAATTCAGACTTGTCTAAAATTTTAATGCTTTTAGATGAGATTTTCCAGAAGGAAATCTAGAACTGAAAAGCACACGTTAATTATACACCAAAGAAAATTATTTGCTCATATGTCACCTAAAAGATGTCATCTTTTAAAGATGAAACAGTTTTTTTCATCTACTTAGGATCCCTTGTGTATTTGTCGTGGTGCTGAGAATTAATGCTCATCCTTCATAATATTTTTGTTCAAAATAAGGCACTTCTTGTAGTTTGTTACCCTTCTTCTCAAACTAACCAGAGGTGGAAGAGCTGAGCACTGCCCTGCGGCTTGACCTCCACGTTGGCATAGAAGGCAGATAGATAGTGGGGATTCCTCTCAACCATAATTAACAGCCGAAATATAGAGCCTCTGGCACTTTGTACACTTAAATATAGTATTTCACTGCAAATATTACTGGCAAATAAACAACTGCTATGTCAGAGTCAAGTAATGCAAAGTGCAAAAAGATTGATGAATGGCACAAAACCAAGCTAAATCTTAAAGAGGGAGCAACAGGAATCTCTCATTTAATTTATTAATATTGTACCTTCTTAAGCATTTCATTCATCTGTATAGAAATTCAGGAAGGACAGCAGGAAAAAGAGGAAAGAAACAAAAAAAGTATTGTAAAATTAAACTAAAATTAAGCTTAGCATCCTAAACCAGTACACAAGTATTTTGAATAGCTTAACTACAGCAGGAATGGCTAGGAATAGGAACAAAGGATGACAAAAATATTTTGTTAGTTTTTGTCATTTTATGCCAAGCACTTTCTATAATAAATATATGTATTACATTTGAGGAGTTGCCGCACAGAATCTGAACTTTTTTAGTCACGGTTAAAATACACACATGCCACTTTAGTAGTATTTTCACGTACAGATTTCATTAGATACATACCACCTAAAACAGAAGAGTCTCTTAATGAATTTAGTCCTGCTTTACTTAGTTTCCTCTAACATGAAATTATATTTTATTGTTTTCTATTTATATTTATTTGAAAAAATGGATTATTTGAAAATCCTGTACAATGTTTGCTAAAGAAGTGACATTGATGGGCTTAGTATCCAAGGCAAACAAATAATGTGCCGCTAAGTAAAGCTGTTATAAGATTTAGAAAAATCTCTAATGCAAAGAGTGAACAAAAATCTGGCAAAACTCCTACCGATTTACTAATCGTAACTGTTTTTTCCACGGCTCTTAAATGAGACCTCAAAAGACCATTTGGTCCAACCTTTGGTGGGAAAGGGATCCCAGATGAGACAATCCAGCACCCTGCCCAGTCGCATGTGGGAAACCTCCAGTGATGGGGACCCTACTGTGTCCCTGGGGAGACTGTCTGAGTGAATGGTTGTTCTGACTGTAAACATTTCTTTCTTATATCAAGATAAAACCTCTCATGGTGCAACTTGCACACAGTGCCCCTTGTCTCCTCAGTGTGGCTCCTTGTGAGGAGAAGCTTTGACATGTAGCATTTCTTGCTACTTAGAACAGAGCCAATTTCCTGAGTTGTGATTTACTGTGCTATGATCCCTTGCCGCATCTTCAGAACGGAAGGTACTTCAGTCTCTTTCTAGTTCTTTATGTCTGAGTTTTGGTAAGGGGCAGTTAGCTCCTGCTGTCATATTTTAATGGAAATAAAACTTCTATCAGAAAGATCTATGACTTTAATAAAATATGCTGTTTTTTCTCTCTGAAGTGTTCAAATCAATTCTAAATATAGCTATGAAACTGCACCATTTTACTGAGCATTAATACAATACATAACCTTTTGGTAACTAAGTATCAAATTCTGAACATTTGCTCCTTATTTAAAGAGGTCAAGATTTGCAACGTATTGTCCATAACATTTTACAATAATCTTGCCCTTTATTTGAATTTCTATGATTTTTCTTGTGAAACAGTACTGGGGACAGGTCCTTCCATAAACAGAGATCTGTTTCATTACAAATTCAGTACATTTTTTTTCCCCAGCAACTAATTACTGTATGTGCAGATTAAGACTATGAAACCGTTGAATAAAGTCTTATCTATTAAAGGTGCTTCAAGGCTGTTAAATTTATATTTATGGTTTTAAGTTCTAGTAATCAATCTTGCCATTCAAACTAATTAACCTTTAAAGGCATCCCTGAATGTACTTTATTAATTTTCTTTATTTTCAACAGTGCTAAATTGTAACAATTCCAACGGTATTGCATGAGAGCAAGAAAACATAGGACTGGATACTTTCCAAGATGACAATTTAACAGGAAAAAGGGGTTTTAGAATGCATCATACAATGTTATATTTATTCTGACAGAGAAATTACATAATCATAGACCTTTCTCTCCAGTTCCTGTTTGTCTCTAATAAATGACTAGTGTAGCACTGAGCTGGAAAAGAATGAACTGCTGCTGTTTCTGCATGAAAAACATCCATCCTTGCTGAATGGGTCTTAAAATCATTGCATAATGTTACATAAAATAGCAAGTGGTGTGTGCATTTTAACTACATATTGTTGTTGTTAGTGTAAGGTACTTCTGGTTTAGTAAAATAATTGGAAAAAAACAACAGCTGCTGTTTAGAAATAATTATCTTCAAGATCTGGAGGAATGCATGAAGCCACAAATAATAAATCCTGTATGTGGGTAGTATAAACACAAACCCAATAAAATACTATGTTTGTACCTGCCACCTCCTTTTTGTCCGCTATTTACAAATACTTACATAAATACTTTATTTTTTACAGAAGTAAATGGGAAAATTACATGCTTACCGATAGTGAATGCAAATTTGCTTTCTATTAACATCAGAACTAGATACCTGGTGAAAGTTATTTCTAGTGCATTAAGTGTCCATCTAACTTAATGGTGTGTCTAATTAAATTGAACTGAGTTAAAAAATTTGAAATAGAACACCCAGAATTTGTATTAATGTCCTTCTGTACTTTTATTCATGTCCTTTGGTACACTAAGCATACCTATTTATATGCATTTCAAGAACTGCAACACTAGAAACAAAAAGCAAGAATATGATTAATTACTGATTAATTACCTTCTCTCTGACTGACTCTCCGGGAATGAGCTGTGGTTCGATGGTAATAAACAGTGTTATATACGAACCCTCACTCAGATTTCGCACAGAATCATAACCTCTCTCGATTCCCAGGTGTTTTTCTTTGCTGTAGCCAAGGAGGACTGGAGGAATATCCACCTTAAATGTACCATCGATCTACAACACATACAGAGAAATACTTCTCATTAGATGCAAAAAAGCCTTCCCAAATACATTTGCTACTTGTATTCGAACACTTTATTCCTATGATTTCTTTATTACTCTGGATTACAAAACAATAAAATGAGAGAATGTGGCATATATGTTGATTAACTGTGGTGAAAACACGAGACATCTCATTGTTAAATGTATCAATTACAACTGGATTTCAGCCTCTCTTGCATATTATGGACACTAATATTTTATGTAAAGGAAATAATATACACTTTACATCACATACACTGTGTCAGCCTTCTGCTGTTTTTCTTTCATACAGCAATATCCACATGGCACTATTTACCCGGAAAAATGACAAAATAGCAAAATACATGTTGCAGGACTACACTTCTGAAGGCAGCATCACATCAACAGGCCTCTCTGCCTATGTCTGAGTGATGTGGGAATGATGCTCCAGCATCTCACAGACATATTTTCTACAAAGAAGCTGCTGATGCTTCTTGGGTGCAACTGGAACCGGGCCCATTCAGCCAGCATCCCCATGGAAGGGCACTCCGAGAGACTCACCTGCCCTTTGCACCTCTCCCTGCCACCACAAACAGAAGGTGTTTCTGAAAGGTCACATCAGACAAGAGATGGCAGGTCCCACACTTGCTCAGGCAAGTCTCAGCAGTGGAAGCACGTGGCATTACAAGAAAAGCAAGAAGATTAACCTCTTAATTTGGATAGGATTCGGATGACTGCCATCAAGAAGGACATCTCCGGCTGATGTGGAAGATGAACACATGACTCACTGGGCTGGCTCATCAAACATTTAAGAACAAAACTAAATTCTGATGAGGAGAAAACTCTCAATAAATTATTCAGAATTTCTGCTGCAGTATAGTAGAACAGGATGAAGAAATGCTTCATTTGCTACTGAAATCTAATTGCTAGATGCACCTTGATATAACCGCTGGACTGATCAGGCTTTTTCAAATTCAGTAAGAAATCCTGTTCAAATGAAAAGAATCTCTGATTCTGGAAGATCTACACGGGTATTCACACTATGCTTAGGGAATCACAAACTGCCACACATCCTCAAAGAGAGTCAAGAGTGCACCTGACAGGAATCCTGGACCTACTCTGGTACTACAACAGAAAGACTCATACCCCAACAAGAAGTCTGAAGAACAGAGGCTGACATCACCACTGGTAATCCTCAAAGATGGATTATAGGCTGTGTCCTTCACTATGTATTGGCAAGCAGTCATAATAAAACATCTAAGCCTGCCCATAAAGTCTCACAGAACAGTGAACAGACACATTTCTCAGGTGAATTTAATGCATTCAGCATGGAACATTTCTCTAAAAAGAGTAAAGGATCTTATTCTTTTTTGTTTGTTGAATTATAAAAATGGTGATCACACTACGTGACACTGTATGCACAAAATGGCCAAAGACTCACAAAAAGGACAGATCTTCTTACTACTTACATCTTCTTTGGAGTCTCTGAAAGCTTCATACTGTAGGGCAACACAGCCCTCAAACAGTGAAATTCATTGATTAATCTCTGAAGTTGAAGATGGCATATTATTAGTGATCTAGCAGAAGCAAGGGGACTAGCAGTGCTTAGGCATACACTGTCCAACATTTCTCAGTAATGAAAAAAACTCATGCTGTCTTGAATCTCATGACAATTACATTCTCTTATGCTTTGCAAACAGAGAGCCCAAGAAAACCACTTTGAACTCCAAGCAGTACACTTAAATTCAATGAGACATCCTCCACTCAAAGAATCCAGGAGGCTCACAGTATGTCTTAAAGCCCTTCAGGTTCTGAGAAGTGCCCCATATGGGCAGCAAGGAGCAAATTAATCTGTCATTAGGTATGCAACTGACGTCAGAATCTTCATGAAGATCTGAGACTTTTGTGATATAATTACTTCATCTACGCATGAAGCAACTGCCCTGCAGAAAACGTCCTAAAGCAAGATTATCATTTTATAGGACTATTGATGTGAAAAATTACTTTCTTTAACCTATAACTCCAAGATGGGTGAGAGGACAAAAAAGGTCTTTCCTCTGTGAAGAACTGCATGTTTTAACTGTTGCTCCTATGACTAACTGTTGATATTTTTTGAAGAAAGTTTCTCTTGAAAAGGTCAAAAATGGAGGAAAGAAGGGATTGGGAGAGACAAAGGTGAAAATCTAGTGATTAATGAAAAAAGAAGCTGGATCAAGTTTCCTACCACCTAGATAGGTAATATTCCTATTGCTAGTTCCCTTATCTAGGCTATGCAATACCAGAGTTCTCAAAAGCCACTGATAAAACCACCTAAAGAATTTGCACCTATAACCTCATTACTGAAGGAAGACAGTCCGCATCGTCAGTGCAGAATTACGTTTGTTTCTCTCTTCTCCCTTCATAACACTTAAGTTATTGACAAATACTCAGGAAATGTGACAACAAAAACCAGTGGTTTCAAAGACATTTTCAAATAATTCCATAAAAATAAACTAAGAAGCATAGAGAACATCCTTAAATCTGACATTCCATTACCAGCTTCTTTCCATTCTCCAGTTCTGCATTCTAAGGGATTTACTCCAAGTTGTTGTGACTTACCCTTGCTTGAAAATATATGGTAGTAAATGGAATCTTAACACATCCCAGCCAGTGTCTCTCAACATGAGTGCGGATTCCACTTCCTCTTTCACGATCATCCTATTAAAAAGTTGCCCAACACAACACCTTGTAAGACAGGTTCATTTCCTTTAATTCAATCAACAATTTAATCAAGGCATTAATAACAATGCTGTTTGTTTTTAATAATTTACTATAAATATCAGTTCAATTAGTAGTATGGCATTGATTATTCTGCATGCCTTTCAAGCATGGAAGATGCTGAACGAATACAAGAACATCACAGTCCATGATACAATGTACTTGCATTTCAGGGTTCAAGTCCTGTATAACCTCTGATGGAGAAGGAGTCCACAAGAGTCTCCTCAGACAACGTAAATTAAGCTCTGGTCCTCTGATGAAATATTTTACTAGTATTTAAAAAAGATTTTTGAAGGTAGAATTCTATGAAAATCTAACTAAATCCTGTGGAATGGAAGCATTGTTTTCATGTGATTGTCTATCAGGGATTTCCAAATGTAGTATGATCATCCTACTAGTTATTAAAAAAAATGTTCTCTAAAGGCTAGAGTATTCAAGAGTTTCAAGACTCTATCTTTCTTCCTTCTGCTTCATCAAATACCATTTCAGTTTGGAGAACAGAATTCTGTTCTCAGTGAAATGTGTGCATCATTTATTTTTGAGTTACATTTTCAAGAAGGCTGTGTGCTACTATTTTTGTGCATGCTCAACTGACTGGGAAAGTTTTCACTAGTTTCAACAGGGGAAGGATTTAGGCCAACACTGAGAGCTTACAAAAATTTCTTGTTACTAGCACTTTCAATTTTTATTTCATTCCAAAAAATCAATAAAGACAACCCATGGATTATGGTTTTGTTTTTGTTTCTTTTTCACCAAACAGCTTGTAAAACAGGATGTGACAGAGCACAAAAAGATAGTTAATAAAAAAAATACAGGAACTGAGATAATTCATCTGGAAATTAGTAAAAAATTCTGATTAAATATAAGAAGAACAGAATTCAGATTACAATTCATATGTTTCCTCTCAATTTTAATATCTCTGATTTCATTAAATATCAGTAAAACAGATTACATACACATGTTCAACTCTAGCAGCAGATTATATAGTACGAGCTTAATTTGTACAGACAAAGGTTACCACCATAAAGGTTGCTCCCTTTAACAATCTTGCAGTATTGACTAGACATAAAATCGTAAGGAATGACATAATAGAGAAAAAAGAGGCACAGGGGAGTGAATGCTACTACAGTGAAAAGTCTTATTCTGTCAACTTCACAATCTTATAATATTCTGTAAGGTACACTGTCCTTCAATTATGAACTCACCTCTACGACATCATGAAGTACTTCATCAAAAACATTAATGAAGACTTCATCCTTCACTGACTGCAAACTGTGGGTGCTGTAGTCTCCATTAGGAGCTCTGAAAAGGTTAAATAAACCAAAAAAGTGGTTTGAACAAAACAGGGAAATTCGAATAAATCTGCATGCTCAAATTAAATATTTATTACTCAGAAATGATTTGGTTTCATTTTGCCATACCTAAATGGAAGCTCAAGTTCCTCATTCCAGTTGGGGTTTGGACCCTCTGCTGTTGTTGTCCTGCACACTGTTCGCTGAAAAGAAACTTCTACAAAAGGACGGACTAAAACCTATAAACACACATCAAAACAAAGGAAACAGACCTCTACAAAATTCATCAGAACATTACATTACACGTTTTCAAGTGTTTAGAAAAATAAGCATATACTTTGTGGAGATCAAGCTGGTCCAGGCCAGATAAAACTTTAATACGCCTTAAATATTGCACTTCCCAGGCTTCTAAGCATTTGTGAAGGTTTTAACAATATTCTATATGTCATTCCCAAAATATTACATGTATTCAGAATACTTAACATATTTATATACAGTGGTAAAAACGCATTTTCTCTTGAGAGTGGGAAAGCTACAGGCTACCTAATGAAAGAAGGTAACTGAAACAGAACATGTGATCCAGACACCAGTGGGACAAAGTGCACTTGCATCCTCTTATCTGTAATCCAAGAAGCCGAGTTGTACAACCCCAGCTGTCTCTGAAACTGGCTCCTAGTACAGATAAGCAACTTCTACTAGACACAACAAACCCCTAATGTGATTAAAATGCCTTAATGGAGAATTTCATTAACATTCAAATGCACACAGCAGAAGTTTTCTACTCTTCAAAAAGCTGTAGTTTTGAAGGAAAATCCTACGAAAAACAAGAAAAAGCCCTGAAGGGCTTCTACCTTCATTCACAAGGATGCTGAATTTAGTTTTCAATAGCCAGCAAATATAGCTTCAGTATCAGCCATAAGAATGGCTGTGCTGGTTTAGACAAGCAGTGCAGCAAGCCCAAATTTCAGGGTGTGAAAATGACCATCAGCAGACACAGTCAGAAGAGTAAGAACAGAGCAGCCATATATGATATTTTCTCCTATTACTCTTCCAGGCTTCAATGTTTTCAAACGAAGGACTCTCCTAGGCCTGTAATGATCTTTCTATCTGGCAACTCCCAAGGGACCACTTCCAAATACCCACTCCAATGCAAGCAAACCTCTTTAGTCCACAACTCATGTAAGCAACTTCTCTCTAAGTGCTGCATGAAGAATCACAGCCTTCTTTTTGTTTGGAAGCTCCCTCCTAGCAGCTTGAGTTGGTGATCCCTCATTCTTGTACTGAAAGAGCCAGTGAACAGTCAATCTATATCCACGTTACTTGTGATTTTGTGCTTCTCTACCATATTCCTCCTTTCCTATTTGCAGTTACTGCTGTTCTGGCTGAAAAGCCCCACCATTTCTCATTGTAGAGTGGCCATTCTGTATTTCTGACATCCTTATTGCCCTTCTCTGAAGTTTCTGCACCTTTTCTGTCTTTTTGGAGATCAAGGATTGGGCAAGCCAACCTCACTAATAAGATATCTTTCTGATGATGAATGCTACTGTCTGTGGAAAAAAGGAATGCTCACAACTTTGCATAAGAAAATGTTAGTTTTGTAATATACCTGGTTGAATGCCCAATCTGGGCTATCAGTTGGGCTTTGAGCTGATGGAGAAGCTGCAAACATCTCATTAAAGGACCTTGAAGATTTGGATGGTTGCTGAAGTTTGCTACAAGAGGAAACAGACAACAAGACAGAACACATTACAAAATACAAACCTCTGACATTCTGTATTAACCACAGAGAATACTGGAAATTCTTCTGATATTTTTATGTTGTGACTTTAACCTTGGAAAGAAATTTGATCAAACAACACAAAAAGAATGCCAGAAAGGGGTAGTGAGTGTATAGCTCTTGTAAAGCTCATTGCAAGAGCGCTTGTGCCTGGAGGCTCCTTGCTGAAGAGCTTATCAACCCCCGACATTTTTTTTTCTGCCTCCCCTGTACAATCTCGTAGAGTTACAGGTTTTTCAGTCTGAGGATATGAATCCCGACAGAATTCATAGATACCGTGGACTTCATGGTATCCAGGCAAGGCCTCTAGGACAAAATTAAACCCATATGAATATTACACATTCAGCAACCCAAGAGTGAAAGAAAATAAATGATAATACGTTTATTTTTATAGTGTTTCCACATCCCTTTTTTTTAATTTTGTAATAACACCACAGTGGAGATTATAAAGAACAGCAACTCATGGAGAAAGCAGCTCAAAATAAGATCTCATATAATGCAAAAAGACTGGAAGGGTTTTTAGTTATTTTTGTAATACTGATAATGTATGGAGATTTTCATCTTTTCCCTCCTGTCAACATGTTTCTTGTATATGGCTAATTTCAACCTTAGTTGCTTCAGCTGTCCTCAAAACAGCTGCAACCAGAAAATGAATCTGTATTGGAAACAGGCATTTAAACATACCTCATCACTTGTTTTCTCACTGGAATATCAAAAGCTCTAATGATGTTCACTAACAGCTTTATGTCTCCATCTGATAAATTCTGTGCTGTGACCTTCTTCCTTTCTTTTCTTCTTGGCTTCAATGGCCGTTTTGGCTCTGCCAGTTTAAAGAGGCTGAGTCCCAAAATACTAATAATCATAAAACAGATATTTAGTCACTTTTGCATAGAATCCAGCATTCTAGTGTTTCCATGACACACATGGAAATTATGCACTAACAGGACAAGGAAATATATGCTCCTGTTAGTGCCATACAAAACTCTATGAAATGTCAAAATGTTTTCATTGTTCAGTACAACACAATCCAGTTCTGTCTTGTATTTCAGAAATTATAACTTAAACGTGTAAAGAAGAGGGTTTTTTTTTTTTCAAAACTAGGTAAGATACAAATAAGACAATTACACAGCTTCAATATAGATCTAAACTACAGTGTTACAAACAAGGTATCTAGCAGATGATGACAATCACTGTATGGAATAGGCAAAAGGTCTAATTACACAGCTATGTCCAACAAACAATAGGCTATAGGAAGGAAGCAGAATGAATATGCCACAACATACCCTGGACCCTCAGAACTTATAACCCAAGGCAAAGCAGAACCAAAGGGGAAAAACAAAACAGGGAAATGATAAAAAAAACCAGACATATGTTTTTATACATCACTGATATTAACTGCAGACATTCCCAAATGAACTTTAAAAACTAATAGCCAATGGTATTCTTTCCTTGTGCATAACAAAAAATTCACAGTAATTACTGCTAAAATAACACAAAAGCAGGAGTTACTGAAATATCTCACTCAGTAGATGCTTTAATAGAATCATGGTGTATTTTAAACTCACTAATCATAAAAATTACCAAATAGATTCCAATACAAATTAGTATTAATAATAAGAAAATATCAATGAAACATTTGTTTCTCAACAACTCCAAAACCTGAATATAGTCTCAATCAGACTTTTTCCTTCTATCATATGAAAACACAAACTAAAAACGAGGATGAACTCTTTGGTAAGAGAGCAAGACTCGGTATCTCCAGCAGGTGGGACTGTTTAGATTTACACTGCTGATTGAAAAAGCTTTGTCTGTACTTTACGAATGTCACATTTACAGCAAACATAAGGAACTTCTACATAAAAGAAAAAACAACTATCTTTCACAGCCTGTTTATTTAGACAGATTTTAAGTGACCAACACTAATTAAGAGTCATCTATGCTGTGAGGATAGAAAATAGTCAAAATCAACAAGTATGGGATTTGGAACAAAAATTCAAAGGAAGTGCTTAAGTAGTAAAACAAATAATAAAAGCAAAAAGAAGTCATTTCAAAACCCAGTAACATTTCTGAAAGTAAACAGCATATGATGACATCCAGCAACAGCAAACAGAAATACAGGAGAAGTAAAATAAAGAAAATTACTGTTAAAAAATGTATTTCACATTATTTGCAAGGCATATGCACTGACTCAAGTGAACATCACCTAGAACCAGTAGTAATGTTGCTGCCTCTGATGCTTGTCTGATTTTGGAAGTCACCCAATCTAGCACCAGCCAGGGCTCTGCTCAGCTCATCAGATTGCAGCCCGATACGTTATATCCTGCTAAATCTTATTTACCTGCGGTCACATTACTTCTGCCAAAACCAGACATTTTTCCAAAAGAAGTTTTTACACACTTGGTGCATCAATACATGGTCTGTACTGGCAGAAGGGTATCCAGTGACTGGAAGTTTATATATTATACTAAACACAAGATTGCATCAGTTAGGCATGTCAATAGAGTTTGTAAAAAAAGATCAGAGATTTTTTTACACTAATTATTTTGATTTAGAACAACTAAATACAGCTCCTTTACCCCAGGCTGGGCATCTCCTCTTCATTGACAAGGTCAGAGAGCAGGAAATGGTGTTTTGCTATGAGGAAACGGTTTATTACTGATTCTCGAACCTGCGAACGGGAAGGGAGAGGAGACAAAAGTACATTTCTAATGCAAACCCACTGCGAATATTTGCATTCTGTCTTTTAAACACAACAAAGTGTCACAATATACATTCTTTATTTTTTCCCACTTTTGAAAGAGTCATGGTCCAAGGAAAATTTTCTTTCCACCAGATATTTCTTTAGAACATAACATAAGCTCATTCTACAAATATGATGATTCTCTAGAAACATACTGGCTCACCAGATATAAGAACATAGGAAATCATACAATCAGAAAATAAAGTCTTATCTTTTTACAGCTCATCAGCAAAAACAATCACAACAATAAATGACACTAACAGACATTTTTCCATGTATAAATGAAGTTGCAGAAAAGACTGTAGAGAAATCTATATGGTATTAGTTATGGGGAATAAAAGCAACACTTTGGACTGCAGAACAACTGACGAAGCCTGTATTACAAATACTATGGTTTCAAATAAAAGTTTAAAATCCTTAGTTCCTTTCATTTCTATGCTGAGGTCATAGACTGAGGCACAGAGATGAAAGTCTTCCCTCTTCTCCCAACAGCTACATGGAAGCAGACTGGCAGAGTATTGCCTTTGCTTTTCTTTCCTGTCACTGATGCCTTTATATACTGTGCTATTACAAGATTAGTTGAAGAACACCAATAACAAACAATTTTCTGCAACACATCTCCCTTTGTTGTTTTTAGAAGTTTTTATTTAAGTTATTCTTATTATACCTTTGTGTTGAAGTGGTAGGCATGTAAGGATCATACCTCAGAGTGAACCGAATTTCAGTTCTAATGTGAGCACTCTAGTTTTGAAGCATATCTGATAATTCATAAAAGTGTAAAATATAGAAATATTATTTTTAAAAAGGCTACTTGTATTTAATCTAAAAGAGTTGTCAAATAAAGGTACCATAATGTATGTTACTCTGCACTGCTATACTAATATTGAGTGCGCTGCATAAACCGTAAGTTTGAGTACACAGTTAATACCACGTAAAACATGAAGGGCTGACATAGACTTTGTTCATAGCTTTGTTCACTTTTTTAACGTTATTGTACTGAATCTGGGCTTTAGCACTTGCCAGGGAGATTTAAACACTCTTCATTGTCTATGATTATTTTACAAACCATGCTTTCTAACAGACAATTTGTTCTGTCCTATGTCAAATCAGCCTTATCGTTGTATTACACGTTTTGCTGGCTAGGATTTGATACAGTTCTTGACATTTCCAGTACTGGTAAAAACTGGTAGCCATGTTTTGTACCTGCTATTTTGCCAAAATAGTCTGAAATCGCAAACTTGTCTTGGTTATATGATCAATGTTTTCCTGTAATTTTTCCCTAAGGATTAAAGAGAATGTCTTCCTAACAGAATGAACAGACTAGAAAAATAAATCAAGATAGGAAAGAGAAAATGTTACTCTAATATCACAACAAAGGTAATGTGATGGAAGACATGCCCTCTGCCTCAGGATGCGGGAGAAGACACTCTGTGTATTGCATGAAATGATTTTTAACAGTGTTTAGAGTTTCATGGAGATAATTCAGTTCTTAGCATCACAGCTTACAAGAAGGAAGATAGGGAGGAGAGGGAAATCAGTGAATACATGGGACAGAACAGTACAGATCTCTAACACTGGAGTAAAAAACAATTTACAGAACTGCTAGAAAAATCCAGAATGGCTAGCCATTTTTTATATTGAATCTTTTTTCAGCAACATTAAACCAGTCACTCACAAATCTCCACTTGTTCAACTATACCAGTGTCAGGCCTAACTTGGAATTTTAAAGATGTCTGTAGGTCATGTTTAGAGATCAACCAGTTTTCAATATTCATGGAAATAAAGCATCCAAGTACAGAAGCAACATAAGACCTAGAGAAATATGGTGGATCCATATTTTTTGCAACTTACCTTCTGTAGATAGTTTGCAACAACTGCTCTGTGGGCATCTAGGTAATTTTTGCTGTCAACCACATCCCTCTCTTGCAGTCTCTTCTCATAGTCCTAAAGATATTTACTAGAGTTTGTGATTCAGTATATCTTCAGTGCTTTATTACATACAAGAAAAATGGTAAATATTTCATTAATATTAATGTATGGATGACAGTAAACCAAAACAGATGTCAGAGGTTTATAAATCTATTTTTAATGCTAATGTATACAGCAATAGCATCGCTAAACTTTGAAGAACAGAGACAAGAATTCCATTAAGTTACAAGCTTCATGTGGTTTAAATTACTATGAATAACTTGAAGATTTCCCTCTATTCATTTAAAGCTGAACTTTGACCTGCTTCTGTAAACTGAAATTCCATTTAAACCGGAAATGACTTCTCTTGCTGCAGCTGAAATAAGAAGCAATGCAGTATTAATGGAAGATGACCTAAAATCTGAACTGTTTAAATACACATAAACAGTTTTCATAGTGTCTAACACTGGAAGAAACTCTACTTGTAGGATAATTTCTTGATAATTGTTGAGCTATTTTTAAGTTTTATTCAAGAAAAGAAGAGATTTAATAGCATAATAAAAATCTTTGTTTGTACATTGTAAGAAGGTTAAAGCTCTTCAAGCAGCCAGAGTGGGAATATTTTACTTTGCCCAAAGTTTGCTAAGTCTGTAGTCTAACTGAGGGGCAGAGATGAATACTGGTTAACAACGCAAGAAAAAGATTCCTGAGAAGCACTTGGTTCTGGGGGAAAACTATGTTGATGGAATATTTCTCAGGGTTGTGGTTACCATTCTGGTGGACTATAATGAAAGCTGTATCAACAAATGCAACTTTTATTCAAAAGTATAGGAAAGTGTCTCATAAATAAAGAGAAGCCTAGACCTGACACTCAGCTTCCAAGCAAAACACAGAGCCTACAAGTCTAGGAGGTCTCCCAGGATCTGCAGCTCAACAGCAGTCTGCAAATCAGGTTTGTTTTAGAACCACAGCTAGTTATGATGTAAAAGCTACTCAGTAAAATTAATCTTCAGGTTATTTTAATACTATTCCTACTTAAGAGAACACATTTTTTTTCCTAAAATAAAGGGCATGGGAAGAGCATTCTGGAAAAACAGTGTTTCATTATTTCCACAATAAATCTTTATGTAACTTTTCCAGTGTATAATAATTATTGTTGAACTACTTCAGATTAGCTACAAAATAAAATAAGAATAGCTCTTCTGAGCCAGAAATCTTAACTTTTAGATAGATCTAGTAATGCCTACACTAGAACGTGAGGTGCATGTCTAGCTGGTACAGTGCTATGTCTTGAATTTGTGACTAAAATTGTGCTGATGACACACCAGTGTTTTGACTATTGTTGAGCAGTGCTTGCACAGTGTCAACAGTATCTCCTTTTCCAACTTCCCCCCCCAGTATATAGAATAGGGGTGTGCAAGAAACAAGGAGGCAGCAAAACAAGAACAACTAACCCAAAATGACCAAACAGATATTCCATGCCATATAATGTCATCATCAGCAGTAAAACAGAAAGGAAGGGGATTTTGGGGAAGGTAGCCATTGTTTGGAGACTGGCTAGGGATTGATGTACATGTAGGAGGTGACAAGTGCCTTTACATAACTTATTTTTTGTTTGTCTGGTTTTTCTTTTTTCTTCCTCTTTCCTTAAAACTATCTCAACCCATGAGTTTTCTTGCTTTTGCTCTACCTATCCTCTCCCCTGTCCAGGGTGGGACAGAGAGGGGAAGTGAACAAGCATTTTTGTGGTGCTTAGCTGCTTACTATGGTTAACCAACAGCAGGGAACTTCTGTTATCAGGTTTAGGTGCGACTACAGAATTTATCATTTAGGAATCAAGCTAGGATATAGAGTGAAAATATCACTATGGTCAACAAGTAGAATGCAGTTATTCCTGTTTGGGATAACATGAGAAAGTATGGGTTCAAACTGACTGAATTTAAGGGTTGGACTCGATGATCTCTGAGGTCTTTTCCAACCCAGTCGATTCTGTGATTCTGTGAATTGCTTGATGGGTTGAGAAGAGAATTGACAACCAAGCTCTAACAGTAAGGAGCAATAGCTCCATGTCCAGTGGGTGTCTGCTTACTAGCGAAGTACCCCTGCAATTGATCATAGGGCCAGTGTTACTCAGCATCCTCACCAGTGACCCAGATGAGGATACACAATACACTGTCAGCAATTTAGCCAACAATACTTGATTAGGAAGAGTGATTAATACAATGAATGATTGAACTATAATTCAGAGGGCTCTTGATAACTGAAGACTACGACAACTGAAGTCTCAATGAAGAAAAGGCAAAATTCTGTGAGGGTGGTGCAACATCATGTGCTGGCACAGACTGGAAAGCAACCAGCAGAACAACAACCGTATTGAAAATACTCCAGGGTTTATGGTTTAATGACAACAAGCAACGTGTTCCTTTTGGCAGAAGGCAAACCACAGGCTACATTAGGCGTAGCACAGCCTACAGACAAAGGGAAATTACTAGGCCCTCCAACTTGGCACTTGTGAGGGCATACCTGAAATATTGCATCCAGTTTGGGGCTGCCAGTTCAAGAAGCATATGGAGAAACTGGATGGGGTCCACTGAAGGACTACTAGGACAGGGAGAGGCCTAGAATACATGATATACAAGAAGAGGTCAGAATCTTACAATAATGTAGGTTGGAAGAGACTTCCGGTGATCATTCGATCCAAACCCTCACTCAAAGCAGGAACAACTCCAATCAGGATGCTCAGGGTCTTTGCCAGATGAATTTTCAGTACCTCTAGAGATGGCAAGTCTACAAACTTGCCAGACAACATTCTTTGTGAAAAGTGTTTTAATTATATCACTGGAATTTCTCTTGGAGTAACTTGTGTCTAGATGCCTCCTTAGCCTTTCCTGCTCAGGCCAAAGCCTCTCCTTGTACGTCATGTGCTGCAGCCCTGTAGATATTGTGGTAGCTCTTTGCTGGACTTGCTACAGTATTTCAGTGTCTTTCTTGCACTTGACAAGGTGTTCAACTTAATTAGTCTGATGAGAACAAGATTAATGTGCAATCCAATATCTGCTCAGAACTGTTCAAGCGGCAGTTACACTGAAGAGAGTGACAAACTCATCTCTGTAATTCCACGTAATATAACAAGGGAAAAGAGCCATTAAACACAACTTGGAAAGTTCCGGTTGGACTTCTTTTTTTTTTCCTTTTTCTTGTTTTAAATAATCACTGGAAGAATAGTGCAGCACTGGAACATGTTACCCAGAAAGGCCATGGAAACTCCTGTTTAGAGGTCTTCAAGACTTGGCTAGACACATACACAGCTGACCTTATCTAGTGATGGCAACAGTCCCACCACTTTGCTGGAAAACAGGACTAGATGACATCCAGACAATATCTTCCAAACAGTATTTCCATGATTCTATACATTTTCAGACTTCTTTGTGAAATAGCTAGCAAACAAGCTAGGAACAATACTGCTTTAGACTTAGTTTTCAAGATTATATCATACGAAATGAACTTGGAATGGGTGATCATGAGTTTATCCAACTTAATGAAAAAAACAAAATGAAAAATAAACCAAACAAAAAACCCAAACAAACAAACAAACCACCAAAAACCAAACAACAATAACAAAAAAACCCACAGCAACAAAAAAAAAACCAACCAACCAACCAACCCCCAACACCAATTCTTAAACTGCTGCTTTCAGTTTTGAACAATAACATGAAATGAAGGAAGTAAGTCTATAAAATCATCTGGATCAGAAATGTATGTCAAAGATGTGGCACATCTTTTATTTAAAGATACAAAACTCATAAAAAAATTAAGAAGGAAAAATATTTATTGCAGTAGCCAGACATTATTAAACTAATAACTATCTTAAAAAAAAAAAAGATATAATCCAAAAGAAATGGAAGAACGGAATTTTTCAAAGAAATTTATGTAAGAAGAAGAAGGGATAAAGCAGCAGTTGCCAGAATCTGAGATAATTCTGATCCTGCTAAGGAATGAACACACCAAAATGTTCCTTAGCCACCCAAATTGCTAAAGAACAAAAGAACGCATGACTTAATAAAAAATGCACACATTGCATTTCAATAAGGTAATTAACAGGCAAGGACAAGGTAAGCTAATTGAGAAAATGTACTGAAACAGAAATAACTGCAACATAGGCTGTAGTAAAACATAAGGTGTTTTTAATTCTTGTTAGAGTCATTGCTTCCAGCAATCTCCACAGAAAGGGCTCAAAAGTCAATAAGCCTACGCCTGAATTATCTTTGCCTTACCATTCTATATTTGAAATCACCTTAAAAAAACCAAAAATGTCTTAGAAAATTTGTGTTTACATCAGTTGCTGTGTTTTATTTTTCTCCTTCCACAGTATAGCTGTGGAAATAGTACCATGGAATGAAGTTATCTTAATTAGATTAGAATAACACCAGAAAAGGAAGGAATAAAATTCTAATTTTTTACTCATCAGAATAGCTGTACATTCTTTAAGGGACCAACTGACTTAATTGCAAGTCAAATATTATTAGCATTAAAACTAGGAAGAAATATTGCAGGTAACATTCTACCTGGAAGATTTTCTCACTGATTTCTCGTTCAAGTAAAGGGACTGGCTTGTAGTTTCGGAACTCTGCCACCTCCCCACTTCTCAGCTGCAAGAGTCGGAATCTCTTTGATCTATTAAATTCCTCATCAGAAACAAAATTAAATTCTTGCTGCAACTGTTCCAGTCTGAAGAAATTAGGAACATGTGCCTCTCCACTTGTGGCAATCTAGATTAGTAAAAAAATTATTAATATTTTAATACAACATGACAAATGTCTATAAAGTAACTTTTTAAAGTCTTTCTTACATCTTGCAAAGATGTTAATTTTAAGCAAAAGCAATTGAGATGGTTGAAACTGACACTGAAACACTAGGTGTTTTACAGCAGGTTTTTGTTGAGCAAAATATATAAGGTTGTACCTTTAAGAATGCAATAAAATTCTATTTCTTTCTAACATAAACAAAACATTAAAGATTAAGAAAACTATAACACAGCAGGGTAACCTAGGAAGCTGTACAGTAAAGACAATTAATTAACACAACTTCAGCTATGTCAATATCTCCTCAATTTGATGTTTAGAGTAGTCCCAACTTCTACAATACACTGCATTTCTTTGTGCAATTGTCATTAATGAGCAACTTCTTATTTAGTACTATACAAGTACACTGGCAACATCCATGCACTTCAAGGAAACAACAACATCAAAATCCACTTTTTTTAATTTATTAATTAATCAGTTTGCATATTCCCTTATACCAATTTTTAACCACTAGACTACTACTGAATGGATCAATAAATCATACTCATTAATAAATCATTAACCCACCACTAAATGGATTAATAAGTCATATTTTTAATGGACAATTTGCTTCTTAACACTGACACAAGTATGTTTATCACAAATTCAAATGCTACTATCTCCCTGGCATGCATACAAGATTGCCTGAAAAGGTACTGGTGACCAGATGTTTCACAGCTCCATTAGCCCTATAGCTCTGAAAAAGCCACCTACCATGATCAGCTGCATCAAGTCAGCATTGTTTGGGTCATTTGGATCAAGTTTTGCTTCCACTGCCCACTTAGCCAGCTTCTTCATGTCAGTTAAGCCTGATGTGCCAATGGATGCAATAGCATCAATATTTTTTAAAGCACTAAAAAAACAGAATTGTCAAAACTCAAAGATAAAACACATATGACTTATCAATATAAAAAAGTATTTAAAACAACCTTAAAGAAAAAAAACCCCAAAAGTTCCCCACACATGTGAACAGTAGATTCTACTACACAATTCTTAGTTGTAGATGTGCAAAGGTAAGTAAGGGGGAAGTATGAAGGAATTGGTGGAAGGAAACTTTTATGCAAGGTAATAAGGTGATTATCGACATGTTTATGGTACATCTAAACTATTCCATGTTGCTGATTACTAGAAAGTAAGACAATAAATTGCCTCACAGCATTAAAGAGAACATAAAAGTTCTGACAATCCATGCTGAAAATAACTTCTCAGATGTACAGTCCTCACTCGCGCTATGTCTTAAATCCTGTCTTTTACCTGTCGCCTGGATGACGCTCTTAAACCTGCTTTCTGGCATTGGTCTCTGCCCCTTCCTTGCTGTTTCTGGATAGACCCTGGGGCCCAATTCATCCCCTCGCCACGCCTGGGACTGGTGCCGGCATCCTGCTCAGCCTGGCCTGTCCAGCTCCTGCAGGACCGCAAGTAGCCTGGAGGCCAGCTGTACACTGACTTGCTGGCTAGACCTCTGGCATCTTCTCACAAAAGCCAATCCTGAAGCCTCACTGTTACCAACACCTTGCCACATAAACCAAACACATCAGGACGTGCATGTTATTAGCCAAATACCACCAAAGGTGGATGTTGTCCCTTCTCTTGTTAGTGATGCTAATTTGAGTCTTTGTTCTCTACTTATCTGAATATTTTCAATCGAGCTTCAGGAACTTATCAATCTTTCTCATGCTTGGCTAGAATCAGCCGTACATCCAGCAGCTACTGGAGCAGCAGATAAAGCAGTAATATCAAGGTTATATCTTTAGACACCAGTCTTGAACATTGAATCACAATTGTGCTGAAAAGCTAATGGACTGCAAAAGTTAAAAATTGTCTCCAGCTTTCACAACAGACAATGGAAATTCACAGAGGGCTGTTCAACTCTAGAGGGCGATTCAAAGAAGAGTTTTTTATGTTTTACTGCTAACTTCCTTCTGAATTCCCCCTTTTTCCATTCACTATAGCGATTATTCTCCCAAGATTAAGGTTAGCCTTTGGGAATGCATCCTTATGTTTTAATCTCATGCTATTCCAGTCGCATTGAAGTCAGCAGGTTACTCATATGCTGATCATCAAATTATTCGAATGGTTGCAGCTTGGGTCAAAAATAGTAACAAAGTGATTTGAATGCCCAAGTCTATCCTCTAAATAAACAAAAATCTGACAATCTAATCAGCTGGAAGAGGTACTTGCTCAGTGTTAACAGTGTGGGAAAACTCTTAAGGCTTTACAATGAAGTTACCTCAGGTCATTACAGAAGCAGAGTTCATGTTATCATCTTGACTTTACTGGAATTACATAAAAGCAACAAAATGGACAAATTATCTATAATGTCCAGTTTGCAACTACAGGGCAAATTGTTTAGAATGGAATAACATACTCATTTCTGCAGGTCAACAGGCTTCTGATTGAGCAAAGTCATGAAAGAGTACTATCTTGGAATGACCCAACAGATGCAAATTTTTCACTGATTAATACATTAACAGCATCAAGCCCTCATATTAACTTCTACTGCCTTCATAGAGTAATTTTTATCATTAATTACAGAAAATAAATTTAAAGCATATGTCCCAATAGCCTCCCCAAATGCCCTTCAGATAAGAAAGAGCTGGAGCTTCTGTTCATAAGCAAAATGATTAGAGGAAACTTCCTTGCCAATATATACATATTCTATTGGAAAAATCATAAAAGTGAATTAATCAGTTTGACTTTAATACTGTCTATAAATAAAATACTAAAAGATAACATTTCTAACTAGAAATTATTTAACAAAAAGGTGTATTCTAAGATATTTGCAAGGGGTTATAGCAGAAAGTAAAATATCTAAAATGAAGGAAAATATAACAAAAATTCTTGATTATGAAACATTTGGGTTTTTTTTTTTAAATACTAGTATAATCAGTTTCCCACGAATCACTGAAAATTCATATCGTATTACCTCGCAATGCCTGTGTTTTGCTGAGATACTGGAGGAATTAAGGGGTCTCCTTTTTCTCCAACTGCCCAAGAGACACTATTGGATACTTTCCCAGAGGTCATTAAAGTAATTTTGTTGCTATCATCAGCTTCAAATGAAAAGGACACACCTATCAAGGGGGAAAAAACCCAAAATAGTATATTTATAAATTCAAACACAATGTGGAAACATCTTTAAAAATACTTCCTGAGAACAGGTAGTCAAATAACCTGTGCCTTTATATATACAGGGTCATGTGAAACAACTTGATTCTGCTGCACACTGTGGGGAAGGACTCTGTTGTACAGAACGAGCGAAAGATTACATTCCACCTACAGACAAACTTTCCGTTTGGGTTGGAAGGAAAGGCTATGCCTTGAAAGTTGTGCCAAAGGCTTTTTTTTCCTTCACTGATGCACACTATTTAATATTTCTGTTAATTTTCAGATTCAGCTTACTGTTATAATGGAAACAAATTTAGAGTCAAAAGAATTATACACAACTGAAAAGTCAGTCCTAAAGCTTTACGATACACAATGGTATATACAGTCATCATGGTCAATGACACAGTTCTTGTAATGATTTTTTACCACGTTTCTTTCCTCCACACCTTTTTACCTATTCTAGTCTAGCTTGACCTTTATTTCATATGTGGCAAATCTATACAAGTCAGTCATCTCATAATGACGTTCAAACTTATGACATGAACATGAAAGTTCCATATGCTGCTATGTGTTATTCTTGTTTCCCCTTTTCCTACCTCTCCCTTGATTTATCTTTCTAAACTCCCAGGGATAAAATGTGTTGCAGGATGTCAACAAATCAAATCGGAAGAGAAAAAATTAATCTGCACGTACATTTACATAGCCAGTTCTTCAGTGGTTTAGAACATCAAAATCACTGGAGCTATACTGATTAATACCATCTGCTTGCTCTGCAAGACAGAGGCCTGATTTCTTAAATACTAAAAAAAAACCCCAAACACCTTCTATAGCTAGTAGAGTTCCACCAATACTACAAGCCAAATAATAAATGCAAACATTTTTAGTGTATGCGGCTTAAAACTAATACAAGATCGGAATTCCACAGCAAACTTCAATAATAAGAATCATGACTTCTACTCTGAAACTTACGCCAGCCTGTTACTGCTACATGGTTTCAGAAATATGAGAAACATTGAACTGAGAAAGACTGAGAGTCCTTACCACTCCCAACTCCTTCATGGTCCAGCACCACACGCTGACTGCTGCTGAACTCTATTTCTTCCATAGGAGCACTGCCTGTCAGAACTGTAGTGTCAGGGACAGGTAGGAACACTTCAGCCAACAAGGTGGTACTGCTCATACCTGTTGTTTCGTATATCTAGAAAAAAACATGGTGACAGACATAGTAAAAAATTTACATGTGTATTCATGAGAAGTTGCAAACATATTGTAGGGTTTTTGGGCAAAAGGTTTTACTATGGCCTAAGCATTAAATAATTCATTTAAAGCAACTGTATTCATCTACTTTCTAAAATTTCCAATTAGCAGATAGTTCAGCTACCACAAGCTACCTTGGTTTGAATTCTTCTTAAAAGTATATCCTCCTCAACCTTCTAATGCATCTGAGCAGAATACGACAAACTCTGGGTTTTAACAAGCATCATTGAACAATATTCAATGGCTTGTGACAGTCACTGGCACCAAGTGAAGATGTCAGAGGGATTCTGGCTCACTAATTCTGTTACCACAAAATGCAGGCTAAGGCACACAGTCCCCGTTGTGCCAGTGCTACAGGCTGCTTCTCTCTTTTCTGGCCAGATGCAGGCTCAGAGTAACATAAGTGATTTCTCCAGTCAGATGTTTTTAATCCAAGAAGATGGTCTTCCTTCTCCCTTTCAATTTGTGCATTACATAAACAGAGTAGGTGAGGCATATACACTCTCCCCTGAACCACTACCGCTAAGTTACCTCACAGCAAAAGCCATCTATCAGGAGAAGCAGGATCCTGACTGTGTTCCTCCTAAAAACATACTGTATTGGCTCTGAAAATTATTCATGCAACTAATTCATTAATTCATACTTGGAATGGAGGTAGTGTGGGTTTGATGTCACTGCACTACCGATCAAGTCAAGTGCATTTATGGACTTTACTAGCAATAATTCTTTTCTTATCCTTCTCCAGCAAACATTACAATGATTTTACTGTGTGGACAATAATGTTTTAAAAGAACCATTTTGCAAAGTTTACCTGCAACATAATTCACTTTTTCTAAGATTAAGAGGCTGCTCCACTAACATATTTAATCACATCCCAATTATTTAATTTCTGCCATGCAGCCCATAGGCACGTCATATATAACACATATCTATATAAACATATGAATATATTGAAAGCACGAGCATCAAAAATGTAGCAGCAAAGCTGAAAGTTTGTGACTGGAGAAGCAAGGAAGGGGTATAAGACTGATGATTCACAAAGGGTCTTTCAGAGGTTTTTCGGTCTTTACAATGCTACCGTAGAACAAAATACAAGCATTACAGGAGTAATTGTTTCATATTATCTCTTTAAAAATTACTATGATAAATCATAATCTACCTGTAGTTTCAAACTCTCTGGCCAATTGAATATTTGTAAATTGAAAATCTGCCCAAAGTGAACTCTGAAATCTGAACTTATTGGGTGGGTAACAGTCCTTGATACTTCTTTGGAGTTGAAAAGAACTTTTATAAATGCTGAGCGTTTCTTCACATCTTCTCGTCGCAGAACTTCAGCCCTGTAAATATGCCAAACAAGCTGTCATATAATTTTCAACATTTTTATTCTTTGGCTACTTTTAATGAGAATCTGATTCCTTGAGGAGAAACAGAAGTCACCTAAATAAAGATATCATTCTTCTAAAAGTGTCACTGCACAGGAATGACTTTAAAACAACTGTTCAATAATAGTTCTATCTTCTCATGAATATAAAATTATTTAAAAGTGAAGAGGTCAAATTTTAGATCCACTAAAGCTGTCTTCATATAAAAGGAGTTCTTTAGGGAAAAAAAAAATCCGTTCTACTCCATTCCTCTAAACCACAATAAATTATATCAAATTGAACTTAGATTTTGAAGCTTTTAGTCACTGGGAGCAGAAGAGCCAAGTAATATTCCTTGATGAGGCTATTTGCTGAATATGAAACAAAGCAGTTTTTAAGTGACTAAAATCTGCTAGATGTTTGTTAAATCGTGTGTGTAAATATTTAAAGTAACACAAACAAGTCAATGTGTTTATTTTATCCACAGTGAAATCTATGGTTTACTACACAACTTATTTATTTTCCCTTTATTGACTATAGCTCTGATCTAGTGCAAAAGACCAACCAGTGAGAGTGGTACTGCCAGAAGTGATCTAGAGTCTACACTGAAAGCAACTTCTTTATATATATGCCACTGTTCCATGCAGATGCTCAAGGAACATCAGAAAGTTCAAAGGGAATGTGTAGACACGCATTCTCCAAGCCCGGAATATACAAGGTTCCATGTGACTTGAAAATGAAATAAGTTACATCAGTTTTAGAAGTAGAAGCTTTATCACTAGGCTAAAGAGAATGGTGAACACACAGTTCTGAAGTTGTACAAACAATCAATTAACAAATAACAGCAGAAAACCATTAACAAAGTAATTTGCAGGCCAACACACATCTTACCTAGGACACAGCTCAGTTGAAGTTACGCTTCCTGACAGGACCAGTTCAGGAATTAGCACAGGCTCTCCAGGTTTCCTTCTGCAGTTGTCAGCTTTTTCTCTAACCTGCTGCTCTATTTCCAGGTTACTGGCCATTTTAGGGGGAATGGGTTTTACACGTTCCTCACTAAGATCACAATCTTCTAATGATTCTTCCTCTTCATGAATGTCTTTTTTCTTCTTTTTCTTCTTGGACTTCTGCATATAAAAATAATCATGTTCTTCCTGAACTTGTTTCAATCAGTATTTTTTCTCTTGATCTCTTGATTCACAAGTGATAAACACATATGAGAAATGACAGTATAATTTAAAAATCACCACATACAAAAATGAGATCTCTCTCAGTCTATAGTACTACTTCAGATTCAGAATTCCACTCATATGCTTCAAAAATATAATTTGCTTCAAAAAAAATATTTACTTAAACTTCCAAACCAACTTACAAAATAAACATGCTTCTGGAACACTCTGGCTAGCAGCTGACTTCTCCTTTAGCCTGAGTGACCATGTGCATTCTGTTAAGATTGAAGGAAGGTTACTCAACCAGTAGACACAGTTCTTTGAGATGTGTTGTCTGCAGACACATTGACAAAGTGAATGCACATGTGCCATAAACTTTGGAGCACAAGCTTAGCAGTATCTTCAGCATGCGCAGAACAATCTCCCCCCTTCCTCTATGCCAAACAGAAGAATAAATAAACAGACCACCACATGCCTTTCAGCATCTCCTGAACTGCAGAATTCCAGTGTTCACATGCATGTTCAGCTTTAAACAACTGCAAACAAGTTCCTTCTTCCAGACTTAGGGATTACTTGGAAGTACAGCTTGCTTGAAGCACCAGCCACTTCATTAATTTAAGACCCCATAAGCTAAAGAGGAGGAGGTAAGGAAAGCAAAAAGTTTCTCCTCACTAACTGAAGTGTTTAGCCAAACAACTTGTTCACATATTTTTGTTAACAAGTATTCTTTTTTTCTTGGCCTAATTGTATGTTACCCATTGTATTTCCTCTTAAATATATCCAGTCTCTTCTACCTCTAGTGTCTTCCTCAGATTCATGTGATCTGTGCTAGTAAGACACCAACAGCAGCGACTAACCAACAAAGCATGTTGAGTAAAATAAAACAAAGTATTTCTGAGCATAAAAGGAAGGCTTGTGTACTATATTTCACTCTAAAGGGAAAGAAATATAATCATCTCCCTCTCAAGACAGTTTGTGACTAACACAATAAAAATACGCTGAGAGCAGCTTTGGCTGGAACCACCCACGATGGCATTTGTGAAGGCATCAATGGCTAGACGTAGATGAGCAAGTCCCATTAGAATAAATGCTCAAGATTATCTGCCTTCATTTTAGGGTTTACATTTATTCATCTTATCCTACAAGGCAACTGACATGATACTAATAAGTTAGTGCCGGCTAGTGTTCTTATAACAGGAATTTCCAATACCAGAAGATCAGCTTATCATAGAATCACAGAATGTTAGGGATTGGAAGGGACCTCGAAAGATCATCTAGTCCAATCCCCCTGCTGGAGCAGGAACGCCTACATGAGGTTACACAGGAACATGTCCAGGCGGGTGTTGAATGTCTCCAGAGAAGGAGACTCCACAACGCCCCTGGGCAGCCTGTTCCAGTGTCTGTCACCCTCACTGAGAAGAAGTTTCTTCTCAAGTTTAAGTGGAATCTCTTATGTTCCAGCTTAAACCCATTACCCCTTGTCCTACCATCGTTTGTCACTGAGAAGAGCCTGGCTCCATCCTCGTGACACTCACCCTTTGTGTATTTGTAAACATTAATAAGGTCACCCCCCAGTCTCCTCCAAACTAAAGAGACCCAGCTCCCTCAGCCTTTCCTCATAAGGGAGATGCTCCACTCCCTTAATCATCTTGGTTGCCCTATGCTGGACTCTCTCCAGCAGTTCCCTGTCCTTCTTAAACTGAAGAGCCCAGAACTGAACACAATATTCCAGGTGTGGTCTCACCAGGGCAGAGTAGAGAGGAAGGAGAACCCCTCTCAATCTACTAACCACCCACCTTCTACTACACCCCAGGTACCATTGGCCTTCCTGGCCACAAGGGCACAGTGCTGGCTCATGGTCATCCTGCTGTCCACCAGGATCCCCAGGTCCCTCTCCCCTACACTGCTCTCTAATGGATCATTCCCCAACTTATACTGGAACCTGGGGTTGTTCCTGCCCAGATGCGAGACTCCACATTTGCCCTTGTTATATTTCATTAAATTTTTCCCCGCCCAGCTCTCCAGCCTGTCCAGGTCTCGCTGGATGGCAGCACAGCCTTCCGGTGTGTCAGCCACTCCTCCCAGCTTGGTGTCATCAGCAAACTTGCTGATAGTGCACTCTATTCCTTTATCCAAGTCATTGATGAATATATTGAACAGTACTGGGCCCAGCACCAACCCTTGAGGCACTCCACTAGATACAGGCCTCCAACCAGACTCTGCCCCATTGACCACGACTCTCTGGCTTCTTTCCTTCAGCCAGTTCACAGTCCACCTCACTACCCTATCGTCCAGACCACACTTCCTCAGTTTTGCTATGAGAATGCTGTGGGAGACTGTGACATCTCAAGTGCCTTGCAACAGATGCTGCTATGTGAAAAAACTTTCCATAAAAGTATCAGCAGATGCACCAGATTCTCAAAAACTGTATTTGAAGCATTTCCTTAAGCTGTACTTTGGTATCCAAAGTTCAAACTGGGCAGTAATTATATTCAAGTATAATCACCCTTACCCTGGGCTATCCAGTACATTGCCACACACCCCTATGAAAGCAAGTCTGATTTTACTGGCACTGCCACAGGCTATTTCAAAGATCATCCTGTTGCAGTGTCCATTCTAGGTCCTGTATCTGTCAATATCCCCTTGAAGCATGACTGAGACCTTAACTAGAGTACAGATTACTAGCAATAAATATTTTCTGCAGGAAAAGGCTAGAATATTAATTACATTTTTCAGTTTTGGGACATTCCTGGACATAAATTTACATGAGATGACATCAACTACTTGTTCATTAGAAACACCCCATAATTATTTTCTTCACAACTTACACACAAAATTAATAGATGTTTTTTATGCGCAAGGACACTAAGTTAACAGGAATGCTGCAAAACCATTAAATGTAAAGAACTGCTGAACTGCTGAAAATCAGTAGCAGTAAGACAATGCTCCACAAGAAGCTAGCACAATTTAATTTTTAAATTAACAATTAACTTACTAATGAATTCTAAGCAGACAGAATGTATCTAAATACATGATAAAATTTATACATAACTATCCTGTTTTTTTATTCTGTATTAGAAGGAAAAATTTAGTAATTTTTTTTTGCTGAAACTGAATAATTTAACGAACCTGTGCCTTCTTCCAGGATTTCCACTCTCGCAGCTCAGTTTTATACTCCTCCATTTTCTTTTCATATTCTTCCATGTGTTCTTCTAGTAATTCATTTACCTCAGCCTGAATTTCTTCTTCATACGCTTTTTCATCTAACCTCTGATCAACCTCTTCCCTTCAAAACAATAGTTATCAACATGTTGCACAAATTAACATAAGGGATATAATTAAGTCTATAACATATAACATAAGTCTACTTCTCCATGAATTAATTTCATTGTATCAAGCGTGTTCTATTTAAAAATGCTGGCACAGACAGTCTAAGAGTTGATAGCAGATACCATCCAGAATGAATATAATCACTATTTCTTTACTCATTAGCCTTTAGAAATTAATTTCTCTTACAGTAATTACTTATGTTAACTTTCCTTCCTCCTCAAACTCAAAAAGAACAGTGGCAGGCTCAACTAGTTCCAGACACTACTCGAATCCTTACTTTTGCACCCTTCATATAAGAATTTTAAGTTCTCATTTAGTTGAGTTAGAATTTAGTTGACTAATCGTATTAAAACTCCACTGCCGGTAAATGAAGTACAAAAAGCATTATCAAAACATACTTCCTCAAATAAAGCTTCATGGGCGTGTTAGTAAACTTCTGAAAGTCACGGAGGGATTTCATTTGTTTCCAAACTTTTATAATGGTCTTAAGCAACATTCTGTCTTTTTCTTGTTCAGCATCACGGAGTCTTCTGGTTTGCCTAGAAACATATATGCATATACACAAAATCAATCAGAATTGTCTAACTCAGTGGAATGAGAGTGAAAATGTGCAACACCAAAAGCCAAGTGATATGAGTTTCACTTTGATTGATGGCTGCAGTGGTTTAAATCCAAGGAGCATAAAACCCAGACTTGATGATGGTAGGATTTGATTTCCTTCTGTACTCTAGTCTGTTGCAGTTTGGACAATCTGACTCCAATTACAGTTCACTCTCCAGAGATCTTAAAGTTTTCCAAAAAGCTTATTACAGCTGTACATCATTAAACACATTTTAAAGTCAATTCATGTAAACAACACCCCAGGAAACCAACGTTGCTGCTATGAAGTAATGCTTATTACAATTGCACATTACAAAATATGTTTAAAACTTAACACGCTTCTAGCTCCAGTAAAAAGGATTTGCAGAGATGAAGTAATACAGTAATGTACAAAGTAATTCAAGTTCTTTGACAACCCCACAAGATTCTTAACACAAAATTAACAGGTTTTTTTTTTTCCCCTCAGAATTGGTATTTCACATTTCCACTCTCTAATATGTTTGTAAAAGAGCAATTCATTAGCACTTTTAATGACCAGCACACACTTCCGACATAAATGTCCATGCAGCACAAGCACAGACTGTTTCCAGTATCACCTTGGTAGCTAAATGTGTCTAGTAAAAATAATGTGATTTAAAAAAAATAACAGAAGATGTAAACTATTACTACTTGTAATATTCAGAGAATATGGAAGACAGGGAGGCTGATCTAGACTTGAGAGAAAAAATATATATTATTTAACAGCATAAGCAAATTTAGTAAAAAAAAAAAAAAACAAAAAAACAAAAAAACCCACACACAACAAAAATGAAACACAGACTTTCCAGAAAGTAACATGAGCAATTTCTCCACAAGTTAGCAGTTTGAATATTACTTATCCATGCAGCTTAAAAACCACTTCTTCTTTGTCTACAAGATGAAGCTAGAAGATGAAGCTTAGTCATGAGGCACATACTGGTCAGTAATGACACTTTATCTAATGCATTTGATTTGGAAGCAGGACCTTTCAGTAGAGAATCACCTCTGCTAAAATGACACCAGCCAGAAGAGCCTGAAACTTGCAATCCACAGTGTGCATCCGTTTCCTCCTCAGCAAACAAGGACAGTAGGGCTGAAATCGCTGATTTGCAAAAGTTTCCTGCATTCAGATGACATTTCTTCCCCAAACTGATGGAAAACTACAGCTCTGATCTTCAGACAGAGTACACATCAGTTATGTTACTGGGAGGGTGCAGGAAACAATTAGATTATTTTCCATGCTACAGTCTCTTCACATCTGTAATCTCTCATGAGTGTACTACATTGACCATCAAGGAAATGAAATGTTGGAAGACAGACAAGACAGGTCAGATGTTTTTACCAACATATGTGGTCCGAGTTAGTATTAAACACCATGACAGTAGAATTTCCTGAACCCATCTGAGCCCCGCACATGTAACAGCTTCCAACAACAGAGCTGTGGCCACAAAGTATTACAGATTACGAAAAGCCCTGGAATAAACCCAGCCAAGCTCATCTCACATTACTTATGCAACACTGATCTTACTGATTTCACCTGAGTTCTTCCTGATTCATAATGGCGTGACACTAAACTAAAACACTTAAGATACCCAGAAGGAATATTCTGTCTAATTAGAATTAATCACCAAGTAAGCCTCAGAGTTGGTGCCAAAATCCAGAATCTCCTGCCCACAGTGAACCCTCTCATGACCATTCTCATACTTTGCCTGGTGAGAGCTCCTGTCTCCAAGGTACTGTACAGTAACTGCACACCTCCTGCTCCTAGTCTGCCAGCAGATGTGTGAGGAAAATATTATTAAAAGCTACTCCTTTTTCAATGGAAGGCTTTGTCTTCCAGTATAAAATATTACAGACTCCTGCATGTCATGCAAAGATATCAATGTATGACAAGATAGCATACATGAAGGATGAAAATCTGAAGAAGCAATTCCCAAACTAAGAGTAATGAGTGGCTGTTTAAGTGTAAGCAGATGCAGATCTCAAGGCTGAAAGCAGAACTGTTATTAAAAAAAAGTTGTTTTAATATTGTATTATCCTGTGACCACTACATTCAGTCTAAACTTCTGTTCATTTGAATGGATATATTATTGCCTACTTTCAGACTGTGAATACCTTTCAGACTTTTATTATCTACTAGTTAAAAGGCTGATTCTATTAGTTAAAAGGCTATTTAGTATGTATCTCCAAAATAACTTCATTTTTATCACACTGCTTACACTTAAGAGCTCACCAGTGTCCATCTGCCAAAAATAATACTAACATTCACGATCAAGCCAAAAACTGTAATATACTTTTACTACCCAGTTACTGTCCAAGAACAATAACTGTAATATTGTAAACCAAAATTCTTCCATTTTATGTATATTAACCCATTGGCACGACCATGGCCAAAATACCTAATAATGGGAAGTGAATTAAGAACAGTTGTGTAATGAGGAAGACTGAATAAAATAGGGTTTTGTCTGTTAAAAAAGTTATATGATTTTCAATGGTGTGAGAGCTTCATGCATCCAGCTGATGTCTACTGAAATCTTCTTTCAATTAAATTTACATTGTGCAAAACACACCAGTAAATAGTTCCTAAGTAATTAATAAAAGGCAATCAAATCAAACCACATTTGAATCAGGGTTTCTGCCTAACCTGTATTTTCTTAATAATTTTGTGACTCAACTTATCAGTAAGAACTCTAAGCCCTCAAAATTTCTCTGAAGCTACTTACAGAGAATTTAAAAGCCTCATATGGATCATACTCTGTACCAGTATGAAAAGGAAAAAAGGAATACTGTTTAAAAAAGCAATTATTTAATGAATCCATACCTACCTGATCTCAATTTTGTATTCAGGTATGCTCTGTTGTGCCACAGAACTAGAAACACCAGCATCACCACTGTCTATACGACACTGCACAGCATTCCTCAAGGCATGCAGCTTAAACAAACAAACAAACAATTAACAGATGGTTTGACATTTATGAGGCATACAGTGTAATGCACCTTGACATAAAAGAGCTAGTTACTACAGAACAGAAAACTCTGAATTGTCTTCATTCTGTATTGAGGATTTGCCATGTCTGTGAGGTGCTGATTCTTCAAGATCAAATTCTAATTAGGATTCCTGGGGATTTGAGATTTACTGACTTTGATCACTGTGACAGATCTAAACAAGGGGACTAGACTGATCTAGAGATTATTCTGAAAGCTCAGCAATCAAAGAGTGGGGGGAAAAGTGAGTCTGCCAAAACAACATTTTCTAGAAAAGTTTTTTTTGGGGCCTAAGAAGGACCACTAAAAGTAATCCCATAAAATCAATAAACAACAAAAATGAGTGGATTGTGAATTTGATAAGTGCCTTATAGAAGCCGGGTACCTTGCAACAAAGCATTTAAGCACAACATACTGCATGTAACAACTGGAAGAGAACTGCTAAGGATGAGACAGAACTAGGAACAATGCTACAGTTTGAATGCACTTTTGGAGCCACACCCTCACCCCTTTAACTAAGATTTGAAGATAGGCATCAAACAATTACATAGAAGGTAGAAACCTACTTTAGAAGAAAGCAAAAATATACATGGCTATGAAGATAAGAGAAGGTAAATGACTGGCCAGAAGAAGAGAGAAAAATAAGGAACAGCAGTAAGATAGGAACTAAAGTTTTAGTTATGTTGCTGTAGAACTCCTTAAGGATAATACTGAAGGTGAAACCAGAATGGCTAACAGCACTGCAGGAGATGAAAGGAGCTACATCCATAAGTAGAAGCAATGAAATTACAAATTATGAAACAAAATTTTTTAAAGCATATCTATCAAACTGGAGAGACAATGCAACAGGAGCGCAGGAAGCATACAGTTGAAAACATACATGGGCAACCACAAAATGAAACTCACTGGTATTAAAAAAACAATGTTGAAAGAAAGAATAACTGAACAGATGGAAAGCTGTGAGTATCATCTGTGGCATGGGGAGCATGTTTTAAAAAAGGAGATGGAAAGTGCAGTTTCTTTAGCCTACCAAAATGAGAACTGAAAGGTGATATATTTCAAGATACAAACAACAAGCACCAGAAGTGGAGAAGTCCACTAGGACATAGCAGGGAGGGAGGGGAAAAGCTGTTGAGGAAGAGTTCTTTAAGCCTAAGAACAATTTGGCTGCAACAATCTGACCATTGAATAATGACTGTTAAGAGGAGAGGTTTTAAAACGGCCTATCAGTAGCAGAATGGTGACTAAAATCCCTGTTAAAATCTCTTCATGAAAAAACACATTATGCAGTTGCCTACAATACCAGCAAAGTATTGTGGAAACACTCAGGAAATCCTTTCCACACACAGGTTGCTGTAATGCAGGTATGGAGAACCCAAATGTCCTGTTTCGCTGTAATGACAGACTAAAGTATATACCAAAGAATTACTTTAAGACATTGTATGAATTATTTGCCCAACATTAGAACTATAATCTATTGTTTTATGCCAAAAATTTGGAAGTATCTGTATAGCACCTATCAACCGTCACTACAGTAATATAAAAATGACTTTGCATACAATTATTATTTTTCTCTTATTGTAGCCCTTTAAGGTAGAGAATCATCACCTTTAATTTATGGAAATCTGAATTTATATCCATGCACTTAATAATCAAACTGATTTGTAACAGACCAGCCCTACCACATAGATCTAGTCATATCACAATATTTACCTCACATTTCTAAAGAATTCTTGTCCTTTCAGATTTCAAAAGCCTTTTAAAATGGCTTTAAAAACATTATTTTGCACTCTGACATTACAATTGTACTAACAACGCCTAATGGACATGTACAAATTTACACCAGACAAAACTACCATTACTCCCCGTGTACAGATGGAGGAAGATCGCTCTTTTCACAGAGCAAAAGCAGCCCAGCCAAGGTGAACCAGCAGGTCAGTAAAGAGCCAAGAACAGAAGAGTATGTTCGGTCAAGGGTTTTGCTATGTCACAAGAGTGACATAGTAAATGTGACAACTATTCACTTAAAACACAACATCTGTCACAGTTATATACCCGGAAATGGGTCATCAATTTTTGTAGAATTTGGTGAAATTAAACTGCTTCCTTTTAATTGACAACTGAAACTAAACTTCACTAAGTTCCCTCCATCCTCAAATACTGGCCTTTGCTGTCTGCCTGTCAGAGCTGCTATAAACAATCCTGTGAAGTCTTATCTCTCATTCACTGGAAAACATTTTGGATACTCTAAGGAATACTACATAAATGTTATTGTATTGTAACACATTTCCTTTATCTCAGAACCTGCAGAGTCCATTTTAAATAGAAGACCAAATAAATCTACAATCTTAAAAATGCAGCTCTGCACTGAACACACAGCAACCTAGACGAAAAACCTACGTTTTTATCTTCTGACAATGTGCCATTCACTACACACAATTAGAATTTCATCACTCTATGCTGAAGAAACAAATTCAGCTTTTACCTTAAACTGTCACATCATTATCTCAATAAACTGTGGTGACATAATGGAAATACCTTGTCTGTGAGCAGTTTGGTAAGATTCTTCTGTTTTCTTGCTAAATACTGATCATATAACTGAGCCAATTTAGCTGCTAACACATGCTCACGGCTAAAACAGGGATGATGGGTGAATATCAGTCCAGAAATATCAATATCCAATTGAAACGGTCCCTGAAAATCTCCAGGTCCAAGAAGATACTGATTGGCAGCAGTCATTTTTATTGCCTGAAAGAAAAAAACAATAAAATGGATTTACAAGCCCTGACAAAACTATCTTGCAAAGAGGAAATGACCCATTTAGATTTAGCACTGCCTACATCTAACTACTGAGTCTTAAACTATAAAGACTTCTGTGGTAACCACTTTGCTGTGACAAGTGGGTGGCATGAAACCACAGCGAGTATTTTACACAACAGAATCCTGATAGCCTATATGTGACTGAAATAGGAAGCCATCTGCCTATACTGCAGGTTTTGCTGAGCAAAGAAGACAACGACGCTTAATTGAAAAAAGTCTGCTAGTTCTCTTTTTACCTGTTTGTTTAGAATCACTTTATTTCCTCTTAGAACTGAGCTCTAAGATAAACAGGCCAGCTCTCAGAGAGCAGCTTTGCTTCTAGACTATTTGGATTGTGCAGAAGAGAAAAATATGTTCTTTGCTTCCCCATCTACTAAGATCTAAGTGGCAAACTCTTTTCCTGTATGCAGAAACACCCTGCACAGATCTGTGATACTGGATGCATCCTGAATATTGTGTACTTGTAACCAGCACCAATTAAAGGACAGAATTCAAATCTGCCTCAACAGCAGCAGACAGAAACACCTGTGTGTCTCGAAAGAGCAATTTATTCTAAAGCCTAAAAAGTCACATTTTTCCAAGGGGGCAATAGAGTGCTAGCAAGCACAACAATTAAAGCTTGCTTAAAACTTGCTGCGTAGTTTTAACAAACTCATGTTGATTTGTATTGACTGCACACTGCAACTGCTGTTTGCCAGGCTAGGTATGCTGTGGTTGAGAGAAAAACAAGCAAACAAAACAGAACTAAAAATCTGGACTGATGCAACATGACTCAAAATCAGTTGCTTTCTACATGAGCAAACTGCATGTAAAGACTTAATTTGGGGAGTTTCATCACTGTAACATAACCATCAGGCACAAGCCCTTCAATTATTCACCTCTAACTTGATCACCAAGTCTGTCCACCAGCTTCCACCACGAGGACCTCTACAGATACACTAACATAGGAACTACCCTCCTTTGGCATGAGAATATCCAAGGGTGCCTCACAGAGACCTTAGTGAGTCACAGACTTGAAATAGTTTGTCATAGACTGTCACTTTTCTATTTCAACCAGCAGTACCAGCTACACTCTTCATCCTTTTGTATGCATTATTTTTACAGAAAAATACAGGTGGAATATACTTGAAAAAGTAGAGCACATTTAAAGACCAGTTGTGGAGCCCCCAAAAGCAGTCAGTAATCACGGTTCTTAGCACGAAACCCTTCAGCTCACCAGGGTTTCTGGTGCCAAAGAACTGGAATATTTGGTCTCAGGAACCACATACATAAAATATGCCTACCTTTCTATACACTGTTTCAAGTTCTGGTGCAATGCCTTTTTCTGATGAGAATATTGGAGGCCTAGTAGAAGACTGTTTGATTGGATTAGGCAATGCTAAGATTTTGCCATCATCACCAAACCACTCTTTCCCCTACAAATAAAAACACAAATTTATCTTGTTTCTTACTTTATACAGAAACAACTTGAAAAACTATAATTCTTATGAAAAGCAATTATGGAAGAAAAGGTGACTATGAATTGTTTGAGATTGAATTAATCAAAACTTTTCTAAGACATCAGAATGAAATCTCCAAATATATTGTAGGTATGTTTTGAAATCAAAAGATCAAGACCTTGTTTAACTTCAAATATACTGAATTTTTTCCTTCAATATTCAGTGTTACAGATTTGAAAGAAAAAAAAACCACATCATATTTGAATGCCATGTGTTCTTAAATCACTAAAATGGAAAAAACTGTAATATTTTACACAAGACTGCAACTCACATCTTCAAATTGGATTATAAAAATCATAAAGCAAAGAATTAGAGCTAAATGGCAGCTCAGAGAGATCACTCATCAAAGCATCTCTCAACTCTCCTAGTCCCCAGTCTGAACCAATTAAACAGTATCTATGAAAGCAGATAACCCAAGTATCTTATACACCAATTGCTATCTACGGCTTCACGTGTTAAATGTTGTCTTAATTCCTAATTCATCCCTCTGCTCTCATGACCTGGATTCCAGAACAGTTTAAACCAGCACAGCTACTGAAAGGTGCTGGTCTGCCCTCTTATTGCCATACTTGGTTTCAGCTGACCCTAGAACCAAACATTGATGTGGTAACATGGTGAAGCAAAACATAAAACTAATTGGACTGATGCTGACAAGTCAAAAACTTCAGATCCAAATATTCCCAATTTGATTCACAAAAGTACCTCTGCTAGCCCATGGAGAATTCATAGAATCATAATAAAATATAAAGGGCAACTGATGTATAATAGCTTAAATCTATACGCCTTAGGAGGACAGGAGGATAAGACAGCAGGATAAAAATATATCATGGGTGTTTCCACAAGGTATTCTTAAAAATCTAAAAGGATTCTAAAACATCCATACCAACATTTAATTACCCTTACAGCCTGATCCGTAAATTTCTACAAATCTTTAACTTCATATTATCTTCAGTGGACACAGAAAACAGCCATTGCACATTGCTTTCATTTGTTTTGATCTTCTAATAAATAACAACAGTACCCAGCTCTTGCATACATCTTTATACATACCACTAGCTCCCACAGCATTTTCTAAAAAAAGTAGAGTATAATTACCCCTATTGTAGTGGCAACTAAACTCTGGCACAGCCAAGGGAGGTCATTTGTTCCCCAGCAGACTATGAACACAGCCAGGAAAAGACACCAGTTTTCGAAGACCTAGTCTGGTGCTCTTACTATTAAGATAGACTAAAACACACTCCTACAAAAATCCACATTTCCTGACACCTGATACTGATAAACATTTTAAAGATGAAAGCTTCATATTACCGTGACTATCTATTCAACTATAACAAAATAAAACACTGATAAAGGATTTTAAAAAGTAAGAAGGCAGTGGTGACTCACTTTCTCCTGTCTGAGTATTCTGTTTTCTAAAATATTCTGATTAGACTGTGATACAAAGGGCCTTTCTCCTGTGTAAATACCCTCATCCTCAAGGTATCTAGGCTGCATGTTTTCAGGCATCTTCTCAGAAGTGGGCACTAATGAGAAATTAAATAGAAAAGCATGTAAAATATCTTATAACTGTAGTTCTAGTTTATTAATTCTCTAAGAGCCTGTGCCATTCTTAAAACAAATGGCACTGTGTATTAAGCATGCTGTCAGAAAGATTTTCATAATTAAGAAAAAAAGAAATAAACACATAATGAAAACAGGTCCTTTTCTTAAATGGGGTCACATCCACAGTCCAAATCTATCTAAGTCTTCTTAACAGATAACTAAACATTTCCTCACAAAAAAAAATACTTCAAATAACTTAGTGGAGTTTAGTTTTAATGGTCACCTGTGTAACAGTGTAAAAACCCTTTAGCAGCAACAACTGACTGGAGAAACATTTCTAAGCCTTTCCCATGTAAAGTGACACTTTAACCAAGATTAATCGGAGCTACTATTACTAGTTTGCTTAAGCTACTCCTGTACGAAATACAGAAGATGCCTAAAAAGTCATGTTAGCCCAATAACAGGAGGCAGAATTCCGTAAAGCCTGCCTGCAGGATTATTTCACTAGTGCGTATGGGCTCAGTGTTTTTCAAGCAGCAACCTCAAATCAGAAAGAGATTATACTGAAGGTTACAATAAAAGTTATCCCCTAAATCAGAACACAGTGGACCACACCAGAAGCAGTGAGAACTAAGCCACAAGACACAAAAAAATCAGAGGCAACCAATGTCAAATATTTTGACATCACACTGCAAACTATGCTGATACCATTCTGATACAGACCACCCAAAGACTCATTTCTGTTTCTTCTACTTCAAATATTAAATAGCAAGTGATATTATAAAGCAATTTTTTAGGACTTTGCAGTTCTACAGGAATAAGGCAAAAAGGTCACAGACATGATCAATGTTGACTAACTATTTCCAATTCACAAAATCAGATTTTTCAGAAAAGGGCCCCTTGAATCACAAAAATACTTATAATACCTCCATGAATCTTGACAAACTTGCCACATGGAAAAAATTGCAGATGTGGCCTAGTGAAGAAGTGGCATAAGTTATAATGTATAATGCATAAGCCACTCTTACCCTGTTTCCCTGAAAATAAGACAGGGTCATATATTATTTTTTGCTCCTAAACTTATTACTTTTTTACATGTATAGCTACCTGGAAACTATTTAAATTGACTTTTTTATGAACTGTAACTAGGGCTTATTTTTGGAGTAGGGCTTACATTTTGAGCATCCTCAAAAATCCAGAAAAAATCACGCTAGGGCTTATTTTCAGGCTCGGTCTTATTTTTGGGGAAACGGGGTAGTACCTAGACGTGTGTATCAGTTAAGCTGTTGCATATGTTAAAGTAACAGCTAAACCCCAGTGCAGGAGGGACCAGTCATCTTGCATTTACTATAGAGAGCAACAAGCTAATTGCACCAGAGCAACCGATGTGCCTTGAGCTCACTTGCTAGCGTAGCAGCTGGTGGCCTGCTGAGGTGTGCATGTTCCTAGGTAATCCATTTTGTCAGACATTCTCAGACTTAACTGGATGATCAGTGTCAGAGAACCACAATTAAATATCTCTACTGCCAGAGACAGTGTGATACAAGATTTTTCAGCAGATCAAAGGGTGCCATACTATGCAGAATCCAGGAACGAAACGGATACGCACAATCTTCATACCTGCTAGCTTGCTGGGAGTGAAGAGAAATTCTTTTTCCTTTCTCAGTTGCTCGGAGTAGCTTTCACAAACAGCAGGTTTCATTACTATAAGATCTTCAGCTGTCTGCCCTTCAATGAGTAAGTCATCATCTTTCACGAGGCGTACATCTTCATCCTATAGTTTATGTGCAAATGTCACTGTTAGTTGGTCTGCTTCTTAAAACGGAGATTTTTAGAAAGTATACTTTCAGAACTCTTTAAGGAAACAAAAATTGCCATTTTGTATTAGATTATTAAAAGTAATTCAAGAAGTCTGAATAAAAATATGAACTTTTATTTTATGGCTCACACCGTTTCACCCTCCTCTTGTTCAACCTCATGGGTTTCTATACATTCTTCTTCTGCCTCCTCTTCTTCATTTAATTCATTCCTTTTCTTTGCTCCAGCCTTGACACTCTCTGGTTCAGCATCAAAATTGAAGGTAAAGAAATTATATGCTTCTTCAGCAGAAGGAAAATCATTCTGGATCTAAGAAAACAAGACAAAGATACTTTAATATGACATTTATAAGAGATTTAGGGCAAGTGAAATCATCTCTCCATTAATAATAGCAATAACAGCATGCATAAACACTTTTCACAGGATAATTATTTTAACTTAAAGATAACTCACTCAAATGCTGAAGCTGATGAAAAATTTAAAGTTAATTTTTAAATTTTTTAAGTTAATACATGAAACTTTCTCTATTGCTATACTATTATTTCTTTAAATACTTCTTGCAATGTTTTATTGGAAAAAAAGAAAAAAGTTCCCAGCCTTAATTTTAACAAGCTTATTGTTTTAAATATACACAATTTCTGAACAAGAAATGCCAAAGTTTAAATTCTGATCATAATGCAGATAGCCAGGTGAACGACAGAAATTTCTACTAGTATTTTGTGTCCAAGGGACCCATGCCCCTTTAGTGTTAGGATGAATCCTCTAAAAAAAATTAACAGTAGGATTTTGTGGCTAATAAATATCAATATACTGATCTGTAACTTGCTTTAACTGCCCATTGGTGGCATTCAATAAAAAGGATTTAAACAGAAGAAACATTTTTCCTCCAAACTCCAGTAATTGTGTCCAGATAGATTTACTTGATTTTTTTTAAATCAAATGACCTAAAGCCATTCTTGCATTTGACGAAGGCTCCCTTTTTATATTTCAATTGTTGGCATTCACTGTTTGTGAATTTCTAAATTAAATAAAATTTTGTCCAGTGCTTAAGACTGAATTCTGTCTCCTTCTTCAAATAGAATCATGAAGCTATATAAAGTTGAAATGAAATTAGTATCAATTATTGAAATGAAGGAATTCGTACTTACTGTTGACTTTTGCTTAAGCTTTTTTACAGAATCACGAAACTTAATTGTTGATGATAAGTGGGATTCATCCTCTTGCATCTTCCTAGGTTTATCATTATCAGACTGCAAAAAATATATAAATAAGTTACTGCATACGTTTACTGGTCCATTAAAAAAAGACAAATAGCTGAATATAGAGATTAGATATTATATTTGCACAGAAAAAAAACAAACAAAAAACCCCACAAAAAACCACACAACAAAGAAGAAACAGTCACTGGGGTAACACTTATACTGATTTTATATTTATTTTAAAAGGGTACATCTATTATTACTGAACTCCTTTCTCCTTTGAGTCAAGAAATAGACTCCAGAGTATCAAGAAATGGTTCACTGCATAAACACCAGCTTAATTTCTTCACTGCTAAGATCATTGTTTCCACATTCCCAAACACAAGCCACCACATGCTAACCTCCGCAAGGGGGAGAGATGGGGTAGCAATGTGAAATCTTCCCATTTACAAACGGGAGGCTGACAGACAGCACAGGTTGGGCAGTGGCAAGGGGGCTGCTGAGCAGGGAAGGGAATCACAGAGCTAATGCCACCTCCTCATACAGTCCCTGATGCAATCAGGAGAAACCTATTTGGTATTATTTGAAAAAGATGGTGTCCTTTGCTTGGGTGCTTAAATACAGACATGATTATTTGTTTTGTTCTCTCTCAATTATTGCTAGCCTATTCTAAAACTCCACGGATTATACTCCTCTACCTTTTCAAGAAAGGAGCTAGCACAGTTATCCAATTCCAGTTTTCTGAAGCCTTATCTGTCCCTCCACACAGATCACCCTAAATATTACCAGTTCTGAGGCTGCTTCAGCAAGTTAATTTAAGTGCTTCAAAGTGATCTTCATCAGGCCCAGTCAACATAAACACAACATTCTATCTGTTTTTCCTCCTCGTGGCCTGAACTCTTAGATCAAAGGAAGACATTTATCAAGTTTACTTCTACTCAACCTAAACTTCAAAATAATAACAGCAAAAAGAAAACCTCAAATCCTGACAATCTTATGGCTACTTGTTTAACAATAAAACAATACTTCATACATGTGTAAGTAAGAACAAGAACCAAGACCAACATGTGGAAGGTTTCAGATACACTTTAAATAAAACTAATAACCAACTTTAATACGGGCATCACTTCCACATTTTTGCAACACAAACATATTAAAACAATACTGCTTCCACTGAAAGTTATGGCAATTACTTTTTATAAGAAAACACTGCCAAAAACCTCCCCACAACCTACATGAATAGGCAATTCTCCCCTAGATGAGCAATTTAGCCAGGCTGATTCATATTGTTTGGAATCCCAGATAAAAATGCTATTGCTACATGCAGCTATTCCCTTGGCATACACATTTTTTGAAACACATTTTCTACAGGCAAGTTATCTCTTTGTGAATTCCGAAGAATATCTGGGTGCAAAATCTGTATAGACACAGCCTTTTATTTTAATACAAAATTCATTTGCTAACAAAGAACAAGTTTATAATAAAAAAACAATATAAAATAGTAACAAGGAAATACAATACAGTACAATGACAAAGTTAATACCTAGCCCTTAGCAATTATACTGTGCAAGTTTATATAAAGCTACGATACAGTGGTCCTCTCTGTTACAGTAACCTCTAAATATGTCAGGGGATCTTAAGCAACAGATCATGAACCTGTAAATGACAGAAGTTTCACATGCCTATATTATAATGAAAGCAAGTAATTGTTGTTAAATATATTACATTAAAAGCAATAATCAGAAAGGTTCCTTTGTGATTCCTAATTCAAACAATAGTATAATTTGACCCAATTAAAATAAATGAAATTGATCTTCAAGACTATATGTAGTCTTTGATTTATTTCATGTTGCACATTCACTTCCCGATTATCAGAATAGCAAGACCCAATGGGCCTTCTTACCACTTTATCCACTTTGACTTCTGTTTTCCTTTCTCTGATGCTTTTTAAATGCCTTGGTCGTGGACTGGGGTCTTCTTGTAATAACGTAATTTCTGCTTTTGACTAAGCAAACAAAAAAACCTGCTTAGCTATAACAGAACTAGAGTAAGACCAAAGCTACAAGAACTCCCAGGAACTCACCAATGTTTGTGTAAGGGATAGAATCTTTTAACTATATAATCAGCTTAAGTGATTTTACAGACCTAGATGTTAATACTCTTATTAAACTGCACAGTAAACTTACAAGGAAATCCACTGACTTCAAAACAGTGTAAGAAATTTTTGACAAAAACACAGAAGGATCTTGTAATGATTGTGTAATTTGAATTATAAAACAACGTTAACTTTTATATTATTACAAACAAATTAAACAAACTTTAGAAAAATATACAGCAATAGAAATGCACTGAAAAATAACGGTACTGACGAACCAAGTATTATTTTGGCATTAGAAATCAAAAAAGCAGATATCTCAATTCAGACTTGCATAGCACTAAGCAAGCAAAATGACTAAAGTCAACTGAACAGGACTTCTGAAGGAATCTTACCCTTGCTGCTTTTAGTTTCTCTCTCATTCTTTCCCTAACAGAAAATTCTGCAGAGGCTGTCCTTGATGCAGGTGGAAGAGGTGGCAGTTCTGAAACAGAGAAAACATGTTTAAATTCAGTATTTTCTGAAAGAAACTTAAAATTATGTAAAGTAAAAACATATATAAAATACAGAGTCTCATGTTCCAACAGCAAGAACATGCATGAAAAAATGTGAAAGAATGACACGTTTATTTTAATTCAGACCTTATAGTCTACCACTTAAATGCCTTTAAGCTGCATGGAACTACCTTTCATTACTTAAGGTCATCCACAGTATGTAAAGCATATAAACACTTTTTATGTATTAAAAATATGTAATGAATTACTTGGCATTTTATAAGCTGTTCCAGTGCTCCACCACCCTCTGGGTGAAGAACCTTTTCCTAATGTCTACCCTAAACCTTCCCTGGCACATCTTCCTGCCATTTCCTCGGATTCTGTCATTGGGCACTAAAGAGAAGAGTTCAGCACCTGTCCCTCCTCTTCTCCTTGTGAGGAAGCTGTAGACTGAGATGAGGTTTCCTCTCAGTCTCCTCCAGGCTGAACAAACCAAGTGACTTTAGCTGCTCCTCATACGGCTTCTCCTCCAAACCCTTCACCAACTTTGCAGCCCTCTTCTGGACACTCTCCAGCAGCTTAATACCTTTTTTATCCTCTGGCGTCCAGACTTGCACACAGTGCTCCAGGTGAAGCCGCACCAGTGTGGAGCAGAGTAGGACAGTCACCTTCCTTGCCCGGCTGGCAATGCTGTGCTTGATGCACTCAGGACACAGTTGGCCCTCTTGGCTGCCAGGGACACTGCTGGCTCATGTTCAACTTGCCATCGACCAGAACCCCCAGATCCCTTTCCATGAAGCTGCTTTCCAGCATCTCATCCCTCAGTTTTTACATACAGCCAGGGGTGCTGTGTCCCAGGTGAAAAATCCAGCACTTGCCCTTGTTGAACTCCATGCGTCTGGCAACTACCCGTTTCTCCAACTTGTCCAGATCACTCTGCAGGGCCTCTCTGCCCTCAAGACTGTTGACAGCTCACCCCAATTTTGTGTCATCAGCAAACTTACTAAGCAATCCCTCAAGTCCTGAGTCTAAGTAATTTATAAAGACACTGAAGAGTGCTGGCCCTCAGATGAATCCCTCTGGTACCCTGTTAGTGACTGGTCACCAGCCCGACGTAACCCCATTTACTACAACACTTTGAGCCCGGCCCATCAGCCAACTGCTCACCCACTGGACTGTGTGTTTACCCAGCTGTGTGATGGACATCTTGTCCAGCAGGATATTGTGAGAGACAGTATCAAAGGCTTTACTAAAATCGAAAATGATCACATCAACAGGCTTCCCTTGCTCAACTAGGTGGGTAACCTTGTCACAGAATGAAATTAAATTGGTCAAGCAAGACTTTCCCCTCATAAACCCGTGCTGGCTGGGAACAATGACTGTGTTGTTGTTCACATGTTTTTTGGTAACTCCCAGAACCATCTTATCCATGATTTTGCCAGATACAAAAGTGAGGCTGAGAGACCTGTAGTTGCCAAGGTCATCCCTGTTGCCCTTCTTGTAGATTAGGACAATGCTTGCCAGCTTCCAGACATCTGGGACCTCTCCAGGTTCCCAATAGTGTTGAAAAAAATCACAGAGAAAGGTCTCGCTATGACATCAGAGGCCAGCGGAAAAGCCTGGGGCAGCAAAAACTTACCTTCAGCAGACGAGGATCAAGTAAGACCATATTTAAACAAACCAGGCATACACAAATCCATGGATCCTAATGGGATGCTCCCATGAGTGCCAAGGGAGCTGGTCAATGTCACCTCAAAGCCACTCTCAAATTGTCTTTAAAAGATTGTGGTGATGATCAAGGAAGGTTCCTGATGACTAGAAGTGAGCAAACATCACTCTTCAAGGAAGAGAATCTGGGAAACTATGGGCTGGTCAGCCTCACCTTGATGCCCAAGGAGGTAATGGAGCACAGACCTCCACAGTGGCACTGAGTGCTTGAGTTCACCTGGAAATTCTCAGGAGCTTACTGAAACTTTGACTGATACATACAATATTAAATTTTCAAAGATAAATGCTTTACATCCCTTCTTATATGTTGAATCCTCAGATTTTTTTTCTCCTGAACTTTTGTAACTAGCTTTTACTTCGTAAAGGAGCATCATCATTCCACAGAGAACACACCAGCAGTTTTACTTGAACAACTGTAAGATGATCAGCAAGAGAAAATTTGAGATCTTTTGCACATGTGCTTTGTGGGGCATGGCCTTTTTTGTTTCTTTAATTTTTGATCTGCGAACACACAACATTCTAGGTAAATAATTTTTCTAGTCATCACCACTTACAGAATTATATTACTTGTGAGTTCTTTGAGCCAAACACTGATTTGCTCTTTGCCCTTACGAAAAAACACTGTTTGCCAAGGTCTAAGTAAAGGGTGGTTTCAGCTTTATAGAAGGCATTAAACTCATGAAAAGGAGATAAAACAGCAAAGGGTAAGGTCTTAGCAGTGGTAATGTCACACAACATATATCACATTATGTCTGGTTCAATATTATTCCAAGAGCTTTACTGGTGGCAGAAGCTACCTTTTGATTTCCCTTCTGTGGCATTTTTCTACCCTTGTATTCTGTTCAGTTAGCATGTAACAAACATATTCATTGGAGCAAATATTTCATTTCAGTTCCATTCTGATAAATGAAAACTAGAAAGCAACAGATTAGAATTTGGTTTTGATCTTTCAAAATACTTGACAATGCCTTGTAAACATTTCCAGACAAACCAGGTTAAAGTGGACTGCATAAACATGCAAAATTAGTGCAGAAACAATGTGCCACTACTTTAAGCACCTCTTAAAGCATCAAGAGCCAATGCTCTGTATGCAAAATTGTTATTGAATTAATCAGTTCCTTGCAACAACAGGTGAATTATCCTTTCTATACATAATGAAAAATATTTTAAGGCTTTAACAGTTGCACTAAAATTAATTCAATGCAGCAATTATTGTGGGATCCTGCAGTTCCCTGTAAAAAGGACAACATAAAAAGAGTTACTTCATCACTCTGTACACAGACTTTTGTCCTGCTTTTGTGAATGGGCTCTACAGCCAACTAATTTGTGCTCAACTTCATAATATATATTTTTTTACTGAAAGAATAAGACTGATATCCACAAGAGTATTACTTTGTGGGATCACCATTGCAGGCCTGTATCAAAAAAATTCACACCACATTTTGCATTGGAAGTGTCATTATCCTACAATGGCTCTGTATTTGTTCTTTGGGCAGATCTAATAAGTGTGCTGTAGAGTTAAACTGAAATTAAGCCAAACTTAGCACCTGAAAATGTCATCTGATGAGTTTCTCCCTTGATTTCACCCATACTTGGAGGAGTCCAAACCCACTGTTTGACTTCAAAGCTCTCTACACTGACACAGACCCAGAATTGCTACAAGTACCTTGACACCAATCCTGAATCTGAACAATAGGCAGAAACCCGAAATGAGGGAAAGCAGACAGACAGACATTTATGCTGTGACCAAGCATCAGTTACCTGAAAGAAAATAGGGAACGGTAACTTCCAGCATAGGTCTTAGAAACACTTCTGTATTCTTCATGGATACAATCATTGCATAAATGCATAGTAAGACACTCCAGAAACTGCAGCCAAATAACTAACAAATTCAAAAAAAAGCCAACAATGAAGAAAAACATTTTGTAACACTATAGTTGTCCTAGTTTCACAAGGGAATAACTATCAGACATGGGCTTTTTATTTAAAGTAATTCTTCTTTTCCAACTCATATTTATTAGTCTGAGCAGTGGACTGACATATAGCCAAATCTTTCCATTAAATAAAGGTATATAGGCATCTAAGCACACACATACTTAGATTACAATAGAAAAATAAATTTCTGAAAACAGTCTGCATTAAAAATTGTAGAGACTGTCTGAATGCTTGAAAGACTAATAGGGACAAACAGAGACTGTCATGAATATTAAGTGAAGAAGTTTCAAGCTAAGTTTGCCATAGTGGGACCAGAATGAGAAAATGATCAAACCATGTTAGCATAAAATAAAACCCAAGCATTTGAGGGATGCCACAAATTGATAAATTCCACAAGCATTACCTACTTCCCACTTGTGTTAAAATACAGTTCCCTTTTCATAAAAAAGTGTGTGTGTGTATGCTCTTAACACCACAAATGTAACAAATAAGGTGACAACTACGAAAACACAAATAGGCCTAGGAATAAACGCAATGCATTATCGCAGGCACTAAAGCAAACCAAAACACAACAGTAAGGGTAACAGCCTATGTAGAATTTTTCAATGCTACTTGGAAAATGCAGGGGTGTTATTACACTATTTTTTTATATGTAGTTAGTTATCACGTGGCAAGACAAAGTAGAAATTAAGTAGAAATTAAGTAGAAATTTATGCATTCATGCACAGATCATCAGCTTAGTAAAGGCAGTGCAGAACTGAAAAGAAATCTGCTTTTACCTTATGATTGGGCAACACAATAGCAAATATCAGTGTTGGCATATTCAAAAGCTTAACATATAAAAAATGGAAATTTAAATTATCTATAAATCTGTAAAGACCAAATTCCAGAGGAAAAAAATGAAATAAGTTTTGGATAGATGAATGCAGACTCCAGATCAAGGTGCAGTCCCTCTCAAAATTTAAGATATAATTAAAAAAATCAGATGGATAAATTAAACTGCAATTAAGTAAACAAATTACACAGTCTATTCAGAATACCACATGCAGTACTTTCAATCAAACAAAATAAGCAGAATTACAGGGATTTCAGAAGCAGCAACAAGTAACAGAGGAAAAAACTTAAGAAAACAAAACATTTATCACATAAGGGAAGTAATGGCTAGTTTTCTTCTCAGACTACTGCTGTGCTATTGTGTTTGTTCTTGGAAAATGAGCTTCTGTAAAAGAAAACAACCATCACTAGAGGGTGTCTCTTGATTTCCCCATGCAATCAATGCAGAAAACTGTTTGGACTCCATCTGTCAACACTGTATCACTTCCTAGCACAAGCTGGCACAATGAGACTCAAAAAAAAACACTAAAAAGAAAAGTACACAGACCTTGAAAAAACTGAAAACATCCTAAATTGTAGATGTCTGTAACAAATACCATACTTTGCTAAAGTGAGTTTAAGGACAATACATACATTTTATTTTTATAAACCTCGATATTGATGAAAAACTAAACATATTTGTACTTCACTGGATTTTGGTTTTAATGACTTTTAAAGACTGTTCTTAATTAGTTCTTTTATGCATCCTATTTAGGCAAGGCCATAAAACCATGCAGCAAGATTCACAACATTAATGTCATGCTAAGTATTTAACAGGAATATTGCAGAGACTCCACTGAGGAAACTGGAGATTAGTTTTTGAGTACCAATTACTTCCAAGCCTGCAACTAGACATTCCGTTCTAACAGCTTCTCCCTGTATCACTCTCTTGTACTCTCCTACGTTGTTTTTCACGTGACAGTTAAAACAGCCCATCAATAAGCCGATATGCCATCACAGGCGTGAATAACTCTTAAAGTACAAAGTATGAGGTTCACATTCAAAGATGTAAATGCTGCATGTCTACACTAACACCTTTGAGAAATGTTAGTGAAGGCATCTCATATTTATTCATTCAGATTTAAATACCACGGGAGCATGTCTATCAAGTGCATAGCTCCGCATGTGTAATGCTCGGAGCTGGCTTGGCTCAGGACAGACACACAGACACCGCCGGCGAAACGCGCGCTCCAGGCAGCTCTTCCAGAGCAGGAGCAACCAGCGCGCTCCTCCCCTCACAGGCGCACCCCGCAGCCCGCCCGTGAGCTGAAGCCGATCTCCAAGTGGAAACACCCAGCCCAGTAACAGCCCCTGCGGCTCTGGGACACGGCAGCCGCGGAGCCCACGGGACGCCGCAGCCCCGCGCCACCAGGTGTCACTCACCGCGCAGGGCCGGAGGGGCAGCGCCGGACGGGCCCGCCGCCATGCTGCCGTGGCTGCTGTGCTCCGCCCGCGGCTCGGGGGGACCGGCAGCCTCTGGCAACTGCAGCGGGACAGAAGGGGAGAAGGAGACAGCGCATGAGCGAGGGGAACCGAGACAGGGCAGAGGCGCGACGGCCACCTGCAGCCACCGACCCCGGGGCCCCGTCCCTGAGGTGGCGAGAGTGAGCGCGCATGCACAACGCAGTCCCGGCGCCTGATGCGCATGCGCGATGGCGGCTGCGGCGCCGGGCCGGGGCGCGGGATGGGCGGTGGCCGCTCACCGGTTTCTTCCTTCTTTGCCTGCGGGTGGTCACGGTTCTCCTCAGCCTTTCCACCTGGGCAGCGTCCTCATCCAGGAGCTCCTCCTTTCGCAGAGAGAGAAGAGAGAGAGCTGTGTTGTGGGGTAGAGGCTGGCCTGGTCCTCGCACCCGCGGCAGTAATCTCTGGTCTATCTAAATACCCGATTTAAGCAATATTCCCTATAGACGTGTGTGCCACTGGTGCCCTTGGTAGGCTACAGACCTGGCACCGACTGAAGTTAGCACACACTGCTGTTTGTTAGCAAGAAAGTTTACTGGCAGTTCCAAAGCATCTTGCCTTGCCTTTACAGTTTATCTCTTACCACAAAGAGGATTTTTATTTTGATTTTTTTTTTTTTTAGGTGTGTGGGTTTTGTTTGTTTGTTTTTCTTCTGGCAATTTATTGTGAAATTACAAGGCACAGTTCAAACACAATCACTTCAAAAGCATTTCTATAGGTGAGGAAACATAACTTCGTTTTATATCCTACTCTAGACTAAATTAACCAATAATCTGAAGATAATCAACTAAGCGTTTGATCAATATGAGAATAAAAAAATACACATTAATACGTACTTCACGGTATATGGTATCTGCAGTTGCAATGTATTTGCACAGATATAATTATGCAAACTGCAATAAGCAGAATGGTACTGCCTCATCCAGGGTTAACAAGAGCTTGCAAGACATTCTTGGCTTACTTAATTCACTTTCCTCGGTTACATATATAAAAGATTCTTTTTACTCTCAGTGAAAAATGATAATGTGCCATTTTTGTCTCAGCTGGACACTAACCTCCATGATTATCATCTGGGACTCTTCACTGTGGCTCATCTGGTCGGTGGCTGACCCCTGGGTGTCACAAGCAACACCAGAATTACTCATGAGAAATACACTTTAATAAATGCATAATGATCATGAGATACATTCCACATAACCTTGACTCCCTGAATGCTCAAATGACATACCATTTGACATACAGCCTTAGTACTTAAGACATGTTTTTTTTCAGAATGGAACGACTCAAATATATGTGTCCATTTATTTAAGTATTCCATATAATAGTGAATAGTGGGGGCCGGTATACGCTGCATGAACACTCTTTTTACTTTTTTTTTTTTTTAATAACCCACCTACATTCCATAAAGTCAGCTGCAAGATTCAGATCAGAGACATGTTCAGTCCCTTTTTTTCCCACTTTCAGCATTTGGTTTGGTTGGCTTTTCAACTTTAGCAAACCTGGAACCCACCAAATCACTTTAGTTTTGTTTACACTAGAAAGCTGTTGTATTGGATTGCAAGCATTCAGGAAATTTTTTAAATTATATCTGTACAACCCAGTTCATTGCTACTCTTACTGCAGGTTCCCATCCTGCTTTACCTTTAATCAAAAAGAAAGCAAATTCAGCTGTTCTTGTTCCCCGCACAAACACAAGTGCTGACGCGCTGACGTACTGACCTCACAGATGAAGAAACTCACAACAGCATCATTTATTATGGATTACAAAATCCCCCTAAAACAACTCACGGGTGTAAATTGTGAGGTTTTTTTTTTCCATACCTGGCTGAATCTCTAGCCAGAGTGCTGGCTGAGGCCTGCACAGATCAGCCGTTGTTTCCTCACCACTCTTTGTATTGGGTACATACAGGATTGTGCATACATGCCTCTAAAAGTGCTTCTAGCCCAGGCTAGAGTAGGGAGAGTGATCTTCATATGTCTATTTATCTCTTAGGAGATGCCTGATAAAAGACCAGAAGCAGCAGAGGAGGAGCAATGTGATTATCTCCTGCCTGAGGCTCAGCCCTTGCCAGCTACTAGCCCCAAGGATTTTCAGGTTTCCAAATAAGTCTCAACTAGCATAAGGAGCTGAACGTGTGCTAAACAATGGGTTTTCTTAGACAAATGTGAGTCTCCCAACAACCTGTGCATTCACTGCAGCACCAATTCCCTCACAAACACACCGGAGCCAAGGGCAATGTACCCCAAAATGTTAACATTTTCTTGCTGCAGGCAAGGTTTGTCAAATACTCTCTTCATGGCACAAAAAGTATAGCACTGCAAGAAACAGCAACATTTTTATTGCTTGGCACATAAGCCTCTTTTTCATATCAAGCTTTATGTATCAAATTTAAACAGTCTTTCCTAAAGGCACATGTAAATGGAGAATGCTGGTAACATAGCAGAAGGGCCTTATAGTCACTTTCTTTAACAATTTTCGAGCATTTTTGGAAGTTAAGTACTGTAGCAGGCACTTTAAAATGTAATAAACAACTGGATGCAAGAACTATAAAGCTCTCCATTAGCTCAGAGTCTGTTTCCAGAGTACTTAAAACTGACAACAGAAACATAGTGAAGTTTCTCTCCTCTTCAAAAAAATAATTACATTGAAAGTACCAAGAAATTAATTTTGAGGATTTTGGATTCTTAAATCTGCCTCATTCATAAAAAACACACAGAATGCAATGATATTGTAACAGATCTAAAGGAAAATGTTTGTTTCCTACCTGGGTTTTCTTATACAGCAGCTTTGGGAGTACAGACAAGAGCCAAGCACAACACTCCTCCTAGCAACGAAGCCTCAGCTTTGCTTTTTAAAGAGAAAGAGTCAGGTTTTCCTCCTTAAGCCACTAAAACAGTTCCGGAAGACTTCTTTTTGTAAACAATTTCTTTTACAGTAAAAGGGAAAGTCATGGATAAAGTATGGGGAGGTCGAAGTGACTTCAGACAGCAACATGTTTCAGTTACTGCAGTGACTTGAAAAAAATAATCCATAGTATATTTTTGCAGGATGAAGGATGGTTATTTCCAATTCAAATACTATATAGTCCTTTCTCCTAACTTTTAAGTACCTAAGTTTGCTGAATTATCTGACTGAATTCCTGTGTACTTCCTCTGTAACTAGAGGAGAGGCACAGACTCTTCTTGGTACATGTACGATTCCGAGCAGCAATTCCTGAATATAAATTGTTTGTGGAAGAGCCTGTCTCATTCTGTTGACTAAAGGGAAATGTTAAATGTCTAATTCAGACTACATGCCAACATTCCAGCAAGCAATTTTTTTTTTTAGATTAATTTCACTCTGAAAAAAAAATGCCTGACATCATTCATGTAGGGATTAATCCTTAAAGTGACAGTTAGTAGCCAGTTATTTTCCAAGTTCTGTCTCTTCCAATGCGTTAAACTACTCAGAAGCTGTATCAAGGGGACAATGATGCATTATTCTTTACAGGTGACCTTTACAAATTAGCATAAGCCTCAGCAAACTTCTTAGCATGTAATTCTAGGGAAAAATAGTGGGAAAAAGAGCAGAGTAAAAAAAAAAAAAAGTATAATCTCTCAGCAGCTACCATTTCAAAAGACAGGCTTTTTGCCATACCAGGATTAAAAAATCTGTCAGTAAATGTTCTTAGTCTTTTCTGCTGCACTGAATTGTTGACAAAGTAATTTCTAACCTTGACTTGTGTATCAGTAGCTTTAATACAACCAGAATAAACAGAATTGCTGATACCAAATGGAGTTGTTATTAGACATACTTAAAATTGTCTTTATATAAACAGTCCCTATAACATCTGAAGGTCTGTTACTGCAAAGTTTTAGTAGCGAGAATCGCACAAAAAGAGATGGCTAACTTGTTTTCCATTTCTGAATACCGTTGTAAGGAGGAGATCATGGGAAGAAGTAAACACTCACAGTGGATAAAAAGGAGTATGCATTTTTAATTGCTGAAAGAGGAACTATCACAGCTAGAAGACACCTGACATGACAGCAGCTTTCAAGAATGGGAAATAAATGTAAACAGAAGACAGTTTTCTTCAGGTAACACATACGGTACACAGTCTCTGTTATCTGCTAAGTCTCACCATATGTGGGACTGTAGAAATGATCCAGTGGGTGAACTTTCATCTGAAGTTTTGGCAAGGACTCAGGTTCAGCATCTTGTTTTTCTAAGAAGTCTGTGTCCCAACAATTCACTGCAGTCTTAGGGACAGTTGTACAAGCACTTTAAATGATGGACAAATATGAACAGCATTATGTAAGGAACATTACTATGATACCCTAAAGGAGGAGTGGAGAACTTTTACTTAACAGGATGAAAAGCTGCTTAAAAACACGTTAGTACAATCACTCTACTCAGAGGAGGCAGAATTCAAACCACCCCAGTTGTTTCCTCGAGCAGAGAACAACTCACTTGTCTCAGCATTATGGAAACAAAAGCAAGGCAAATGTCATTGGTTACACCAGACAGCAGATTTAGTGCTCCAAATAAGATGATGTGATGTCAGTGATGGTCAAGGATGGCCTTTGGGATAGGCAGTGTAGGAGGCAGCTTGTAGTGACCCACGGTGCAGGCTGCCCCAGGAGCAAGCAGGCTAAGGAATCAGAGATCCCAAATTCAGCAGTAAAACAGTTTTAAAATAAATAGTGTAAGGTTTGGATTGCCATATACACCGCTTTTTACCTGCCTTACCTTTTTAGAAGACAAAACTTGTAAAACCAAGTGAAAGCAGAAGCAAAACTCCAAATCGCACATGCCACATGCAACATTTGCAAAATAAGAATGCGTGTTGCTGTGTTCCTAGAAAAAGAATACAGTGGTCTCGGTTTCATGGAAGTTACCAACAAGGGAGAACGAACTCTGCTTCTCTTGATGATTTTAAACTGATTGCACCTTATTCTAACATGACAGAAATCACAAATGAAGTTTCCTGAGATTTGTCACAGGTGGAGAAGAAACCTGAGTTCATATACCAGAACGCTGGGCAGAGTGTGGTGAATGCCGGTGGTGCATGGAGGGGACATCAGCAGCAGTGGTGGGCAAGTTTTCAGATAATTAAAGAGGTTGTTCTTCAACTCAAAAATTTTAAATCCCTTCTACTCTCTTCTGAGCCTAGGGACAACACTTCGCTGAAAACAGAGAAAGGGACTCCTGGTATGTTTCTTTCATACAATTGACTCATTTCTAGACATCCCATCTGCTTCTTGCTAAAAGTTCTCTTCAGAGCCTACTGAGAATCACGGCTCATTTATGTTTTTCAAGAATTCAGTGGGTTTTGTCCCTTTGTTAACATGACATAAAGAAGGCTATCTTTCACAGAGAAGATTTTACAAATACTTCATTATGTTTTGTATTGTGTTTAGGATCTTGACAGGTATTTTGAAGTTGAAGAGAAACAATTTTTTTTTTTTTTGGTATAAGTAGAAACACTTCAGGATACCTGTGGGTTTTCTACACCTAAAACTAAGTATCCTTAAAAACTTCAATATTTTATATGTGCTTAAGTGTGTTGAATTTGGAGGGATGAGAGGATTATCTAGCCTGCCTTAATATACTGTAAAATTTTCTGGAGGACAGCCAAGTTACTGCAGTTGAAGTTGTCCTAAGAGGAACTTGAGCAGTTCTTTACAAAAGGTCTGACAAGAGGTCACTTCCATCATTATAAGGGTACTTCTATGTTCTCATCAATCCACAACTTCTCTCTAATCGTGAGACGTATAAATTGTCAAATTCAATTACGCTAGTTTTTCTACTAGGCTGGTTGTTCTCTAAGAGCAGACACCTTATTTAACTTCTGCCATCTCAAAGTTAAAGGGTAACCTAAGATAGTCTCATAGATAGAAGTGACATGAAGAGGCAGGTAACTCCTGATTCCTCCTTTCTTAAAGTAGGTGTCTAATACAGTGTCATCCAAACAGATTTATCCCACACATTTCTTGCACTGATGATAGGAGTGCTAACAACTAGTTTAGCCTAGGCAATGGTCTTTGAGATTTTAGAGATTAAAGTCAGGTAAGATAAATTTTATAGTAATGCTTGCTGCTGAAGGAACAATCTGCATGGACAGAAAATCCATTTACATCTCTTCCAGTAGGTAGCTGCTGGATCGTACCAAAATAATTAGAGCTGAGAGATATAAGCCAAATGCCAAATAAACTTTGAATATATTTACTATTAAAACATATGTGTATAATATGTGTAATTAATTTTTTTATACTGAAAGTAATAAATTACTTCCTGAACACAATGTATTACTTGTTGAGAAAGATTGTGGTATATTGCTTTCTCAACTCTTTTTCTCTTGTTTGCTGTCATGTATTATTTCTTGGATGGCTTCCTGAAATACATATATAAAGTAAGCCACATTTCTGCATAAAACTGAAGTTCCTACTGACCAAATTGCCCAGTGCAGCATCAGTATAGTTATCTTGAGAATGAATTACCTGCAAATGGATAAATTAAACTGGTTAATGAAAAGTAAGTTATCCAGTACATGTATTAATGATTGAATATGAACTGAATGTAGGGGGTGACCTGTGGAAGGTAAATAAAAATAAAATATTATACCAACTACACCAGCTAATGAAATATACTTGGTAGAGAACAAAATAAGCTGCTTGTCAGTTTTATATACATACATATATATATATATATATATGTTTGCCTATCTTAAAAGTGCATAAATGGTTTTAGATAGATTTTAAAAAATTTGAAGAATGTGGCTGATGTTCTCAGTACTGATATCTGTTAGTAACTATTTCCTCTACATTGTCTGAGGATTGTAAAAAATGCTTTAGGACCTATTGCTCCTGGAAAAATTGTGTAACAGCCTAAACCATATGGCCATGAAGAAAGTAGTGAAGAATGTGACAGTATTTATTCGAAGTAACATATCAATTTGAAGATGGAGTTTAATGTTTAATTAAGTTATCTAGGTTTAAAATGTTCAGCAGTGGAACATGTGACTGACATTCCCTGATGTCACTCTATCAAGTATAAAGAAAATCTGAAAGAGTAAAAGATTGTGAGGAGGTATTTTGAAATAGCTTTATCTTGTGTATATTTACATGCATATATCCCAAATAAATAAATAAATAAATAAATAACTTATGAATCTCAGGAACACTGATCTCCTTAATGTTGTTTGAAGGCTTCCTGGTGGTCTCAGGTTTGTATGAGTTCTTGCAGCCTCAGTCAGGAGGCCCAAGAGTTGGTGCTGCAGCAAGACGTGCTTCCTCCTGGGACTTTCTCCTGGTGATACTCATTTCTCCCTTCTGAATATAGGCAAAGTCCAGGTGAATAACTTGGTCTGGGTGCCTAATTTTATATGGCACTATGACAAGTGTAGAATGACATATATGTTGTGTAGAATCTTTGGTTGATTTCAAATGTAATCTGAAAGAGGTTTTGCTTTTTGTTATCCTACAACATCTTGCAGCCAAACCAGACCTCCACACCTACCAGTGTAAATTGTGGGATGACTTCAGCCCAAGATAGTTTCCATAAATATTAAAGTTTAGACAGAGGAATACCCCTAATGAAATATCATGTCATCAAAGTTGAAATATTCTCAACTAAAATAATTGCAATAGCAATTATTTACTTTAGGATAATGTCCTGAGATGCTGAATGAGGGCAGGGACACATGCTACTTGTCTACATATGTTGTCCATACATCTAGTAAAAAGATTCTTCTTGCCAAAACCTGTAGGAATATTTCAACGGAATTACTTATTTTTAAAAGTTCATACCAAAATATCAAACTGTTGAAATAACTGCAGAGTCCAAATGGGAAAACTTAGAGAATCTAAAATGGCTTTTCTATGATTGTAAAACATAAATCTAAAATTATTAAGTAAAAGGAAGCAATAACTCTTGGTTTACTTATTCCCATGATGTAATTTTCAACATAGGTGTGGTTCAAATATCTCTTCTATATTTCATTCATTTTTACAAGATTATTACATGGAAGCAATTTGCTTTTAGTTAGGATTGCAACCAGGAACATTTCACTATAAAACCCTGTTTTTTCTGTATTCAGTTGTGAAAAATTAGTTTTGTCTGAAAATTTTCTGGTTTATTATAACTACCAAATATGTTTCTCTAGAATCTGAATAAAATCAGTCATACTCTTTTCTTAAGTTTGACTTTATAGGAGATTTTCTAATTCTGATAAAAATTAGCTTGTTACTCCTAACATAAACTGTCTATTGATTCAAATGCCATAAACCTATTTCTATGCTTTTTAAAATAAACATCTAGCTAAATACTTTGATTAGTTGCTTTTGCTGCATAATACATATTATAGGTCCAATCCTATCTACTGAATTATACTTCCTGGAAGTCATGGGCCTGGTACATCGTGTGGAACTTCAGTGCAGACAGCACTGAGCGATGCTGATAGTCCGTGTGCCTTGTATAGGCACGGATGGCTATGAAGCCTTGACATCAATCATTGTTGTAAAAAAATATTTGGCTGAATTTTGCACTCATATTGTGCTTAATTTGCAGATGTATAAATGATTGTACAACCCAGTGATAAACTGAATCTGTAAGTGCTCTCTTCCATATTTTTCCCAGGAAGCAGCCCTTGTATAACATTGATAAATTAGATGTCTAGTTAGAAGAACAATCCACTTTTGTCTTCTACCACACATCTCTCACTGTCAAAATAAGTGTTGTACAGGCATTGCCAGTTTGATTTGTGGACAGGACTTTGCATTTGAGTACCGCATAAAGCAGCAATCATGGACGGACAGACATGCCTGTTAATGCCAGGGGAAATGAGGGCACAAATACGGGGTGCATAGATTAATGTTCTGTACATAACTGTAGTGCTCATTTTGCAATCTCAGTGGTATTTTTGTGTAATTTTATTTGGTTGTAATTTTCTTAATTAAGTCAAGTACACAGAAAAAAACTCAGAAATTTCCCCCCACCTTGGCCATAGGTAGAGTGGGATCATGAGTTGTGAAACACAGACCACTGGTGTTTGAAACTGCCTGAATAACTGTTAGAAATAACAGGTTTCTGTAAATCTGGGATGAATAAAATAACATTGGAAATTCTTGGAAAGTAAGAGCACCCAAATTAGGATTGCCAGTCTTGACTCAAAGGTGTTGAATGCTGGAGAACTCATGATGTTTGTAGGTATTTTTACAACAATTGATGACCACCATTGGTAAAATGGGTTCCTCATTTCTAGAGGGAGTTGATATTGTCTCTCACCAGTAGATCTTGCTGTGCTCCCATCTGATAAAAGGAAGTGCCAGCTACTGTCAGAAATTTTATTTCCAGATGGGTATTTGAAGACTGTGATCAAATCACCTCTTAACCTCATTGACAAAAATGAGTTGACTTTGTTGCATCTCTTGCATAATCGGCATGGGTAGAATTACAACCTTTTTTTTTCTTTGATTTTTTTCAATTTTCAAGTAAGTTTTTTAAACATTGACAGAAGTAGCAGCTTCATAAGTAACTACTCTTTACTCCTGTTTGTAATTCCATTTCTCATACCTGCAAAGGGCTGTAGCAAGAGCCTACTCTGTTGACTCTTATTTAGTTGTATCCATGAGGTCCCGTGTACCTTTTCCAAGTTCACTAGTTTCCTGAATATTTTTCATCATGTGTGTGGCCTACATTTATTTAATTGCATTTAGCTATATTGGAATATAAATAAGTCTGCTTCAGTTATGTGACTGAATATGTTACATGTAGTTTATTATCATTAATGGTTACTGTTCTATCAGGGTTTTTGGCATCCATAATTTGCTTCAGCAAAAAATTTATATTCTTTCCCACATTTCTCATAAAGATACTGAATAGCATTGAAAGAATAGCAAACCCACTTGGAATTACACTGAAAATACCTAAGTTGGATACTGATTGTCTACCTCCCAAGTTTTCAGATCTCCCAGTTCTCAAGTATTTTATATGTTTAATACCTTTGTTCTGATCTTTTATGACTGTCATAGGGCAGTCCTCAGCTGGTTAGTTGATCATGAATATCACTTGTTGGTATAAATATCAGGTCCTTGTGTTCAGCTTGTTCAGATGCATCCTGAAGCAGACATTCCTATTTTATTCCTTTCCTTTTTCAAAATCAATGTTTTCTCTGTTTTTAATGTATTTCCTGTCTTGAAATGACCAAAGATGATATCACCATCAATTGTTCAATTTTACTTTAATGTCATATACAAAATATCCATTCTACATTGCAACTTAATATATTTTATGTAAAATCAAATGTACAGTATCTTAAATTTGTTTAAATAGTATTACAAACATAACTTTCAGGAGGAGTCAGTCCTGGAGTGAAGCAGTCCTTTGTTAATTACAGTTCCTTTTGATATCCCTGCTGTCTGGTAAAAAATCCAGCTTAAATTCTAGAAAGATCCTTATGATCTCAGACTTGGTTTTTATCAAAGCAAAAATAAGTCCCAGATTATTTTTTTTTAAGCTTTGTGTCCCTCAGACAGCTGGATAAAACCCTGTGCTGGGGTGTCCAGTTTGAATGTCATTTGACATCATCTGCTTCAGAGCTCATCTTCATCTGATAAAGCGTCAAGGTAATCTGTATCAACATACAAGAGAAATCCAGAAAACAAACTGTCTGCCCACGTTGGATCAGAAAAGAGACCGTTTTGGTCAGTGTAGAAGATCTCAAGCCATACTTCATCTTCTGGCTGAAGGTAGATCACTGTGGATCCAGAAGCTACATCGTGGTTGCCGGTGTTTGCGTCAAATGTCTTTATCCGGTATTTCCCGTTGTGAACCAGCCCAATCGCAAGATGCTTGTTTGCTAAGGTGATATCATAAGAAAAGTAATAAATCCCTGGGATGGCACAGATAAACTTCCCTGTGGAAGGGTTGTAATGCTCTCCCTCATTGAAGAGGACTTTATTGAATACAATTGGTAATCTTTCCTCTGGGTAGCTGGTAGTGATGCCAACAGAAAAGGCAGATTTCAGCACTATCTTTCCACACTTACAGACCCCTGGTGCACCTCGCTCTCCTCGGTCTCCTTTATCTCCCTTAGGTCCAGGTGGTCCAGCTGGACCTACTTCACCTTTGGCACCAGTCAATCCTCCAGGTCCTTTTTTACCAGACTGACCTTGGTCTCCTTTCTCTCCAGCTGGTCCTAATGGCCCAGTCTTTCCTCTTAAACCTTCAAAGACATTTTAAGTTAGTTAATTGTTGCACATAATATCTCAGTAAATGATTGTGTGGGCTACTGTGTGTGCCTGAACAAACAAGAAAAATACAATCAGAATTTCAAAATGCTCAAAAATTACTTTTGAAATCTTCTAATAAGTTTGTGAAAGGAATGGGAGGTTGGAACAGAAGACTGGGCTCCACAGCCCAGGGTTCTTTTCATTCTATTTTCCTACTTTTCTTCATATGCTTTGATTACACATTGAAGAATTTTATATGCAATCTTGTGGACTGAACTGTGGGCACTGCTCATGGGAAGGACTTCAGCATGGCTACCTATATAATGATACATGCGCACTAAATATCTCCTACTATTTGAGCATTTTTAGTGTCTACCTCAATATCTGCTGATCTTTTATTTCTGGGTAATGGCATAAATATGACTATTTATGTGATACCGCACATGCTTCATTTTTCAAAACCTTTTTCTTAGCATCTATGCACAGGAAGGCTATGCATTTACATTTATTTACACAGATTTCAGTATATGCATATTAGACATGCCTAAAATATCTGCGTTTTTCTTTCACTGTATATACATGCATCACACTTAAACCCACACGGACACGTACACACATTCATTGTATATGTATAAGTGACAATGAAAGTTCTTACTTTGTTGTACTACTGTGTTAGATTACACAAATATTCAATACCTGCACTCCCTTTTTCACCTTTTTCTCCTTTCCTGCCATCTCTACCATCTCTTCCTGGAAGACCAATGCGTCCATGTGGTCCCGGGGTTCCCCTGGCTCCGGGGGGACCCGCAGGGCCTGGCAAACCAGGGATGCTACAGATATATCTAGTGTAGTAATTTTCTCCTTTGAACTGGCTTTGAAGAGGTTGTTCGCTTGTGTAGATGGCAAAACTTGTAATGTAAAGCAACACAAACATCCTTGGATCTGGAAAAAATGCACACAAATAAGACTATGCATATTACGGCACTCTAATCACATGCAGATGGCTCTGAATGCATTAGTAAGTGTGACTGTGGTGCATTATGCACAGGTACAGGTGCAGAGATCGACATGAGATTCTGCATTACTGAAATCGATGTAGGAGGCAAGGAGGAAAGTCTGTCAGGTTGGAACTTTTTCTGATCACTATATGTTACCATATATCTTTCAAGTAGCCTATAAGCTGACATAGTTTAACTGGTGAATACCAGCTTTTTTTGACCAAATTTTGACACATTAAAAAAGAATCTGGAATTTTCAATACAAAGTGCTTTGCTTGCCTAGTTTGTTTTGTCTCTGGGACCTATGTAGGCTTTATGGAGAAAAACCCTCTTGCTGGAGGGAGCTATGTCTGTGCTAGGAGCATCTGCCCATAGGAGCAGTCTCTTCTAGTGAGGACAAAACTTACTCCTTCATTTTATTTTGAAATTTGCCCTTATGGTTGCAGATGAATCTCCAGCCTGAATGACAGCATCAGAAACTTGCTGAGTCTGCAGAAATGATACCGGTAAGAGAGCTACAGCTTCAGTGCCTGGTTGGAAACTCTGATAAGCACTTCACCCTGATCAGTCAGGTGGAATCCAGGCAGCTGCCCTGCAGGGAACAGGTAGAGTGTGAATAGGCTGCTAACAGTTGGCTTTTCTAAGCGTGGCTTGGACTGTCATTTAAAATGAACTATGTGGTAATGTCGTGCAAGAAAATTGTTTAAAGCTTTATATACAGTATTTGGATGTCTTCATAAACAATTGAATGAATGCAAATTGGATTTCTCTATTCCACTATATACTGGGAGTCTAAACAAAAAGCACTGTACAAACATGCTGAGGAGTTGCAGTACCTGATGCACAAAGTTGTCTTAATTTAGTGTTGCATGAACAGAGTCAGTCATGGGTCAGGTGAGATTTTACAAGTTGTTTTTTCTAGTTCCTGTGATGGCTTCTCAGAAGAATTGTGTGGGGTTTTTTGTTGGAGTTGTCCATTCCTTCAGAGCTGATTTACAGCACTTGAGGAAATCAGAGCCCACTGGTTTCTGTGGGGAGAAAAAGGAGAAATGGAGTGGGGGATTAATAAAAATGTCTGTGTGAAATACCTTTTTTTTACAGTGAAATTTAGATTCATTCTCCAACTCAGAGTTAAAGAAGTTGCCAAGTGAATTAATCTAGAAATCATTGTTTTCATCCCTTTTTCTGTGAAACCAACCCGCATTGACTGATTGATTTAAAAACTCAAACTGTTACGTTTATTTGTAGTGCATGATATTTCAACTGGTATATGGCAGGTCAAATCTATTCACGAGGGAAAAAGATCAGCATGTACACATACACTTACAGTCTTTATGAAGAACCTTTTCTGTTTTACAGTATAGAAAATTAGAAGCTCTATTGATATCAATGGCAATGCAGGGAAAAAAAGCATGAAAATATTGTGGTTAGAAGCAATGCTCCAAAATTCTCTTCAGTGATGTATATTCTGCTTTTCAAATTAAGCATCTTGTATCAAATTGGCAGAAACCAAACTATTAATTTTGCTGTCATTTTATAAAGCCTTACACTGCAGGCACAACAGCCTCCAAGAGTGGATTAACATATGAATGCTGAACATTACAGCAGAGCAGCAAATGATAACTCCAAGGTAGTAGTTAGCTGCAAGCATGAACATCACAATGTCGTTTGCTCTGATGTACTCCTGAGTGTACCCAAATAAAGCTCATGGATTTTCACAGGACTTAAATCGAGGACAACAAAGCTCTCTGCAGAAGAACAGCTTTAACCATTGACCAGGAGGGAGCAGCTTGGAGGGAGTTCATGCCTGTGTATGCATTTTACACAAAGCTGATGGATAAGAAGCAGACACGACCTAAGGATCAAGGACTGGAACAAAAACTGCCCTTTGCCAGATGAAAGTCTGAATCAGTAGGCTAGATGTTCCCACACTGTGTTGCACATAAGCCGAGGAAAAACAATCTCAACAACTGCTGGTTTTGCCTGTGTCCAGAATCTTGTACAAATCAGAGTAAGAGCCTTCACACAGCTGCTGCTGTCACTGGCTGGCCAGTAACTTAGAGATGCATGAAGCCGTCTTCAGCTCCCAGACCTCCCCTGCTGTTCTTCTCATGTGCCTACAGGAAATTAATTAGTCTGAGATGTGTGTTTCTGCTAAGGCCATGGGAAAAAAGTTTTGGGAAGGTGAGAAAAACAGGGTTGTTGAGATAGGGATGTGCCTTAGACGGCTGGGGCATTGTGGAAACAATTTGACAAGGAGAAGGCATAGGGGGGAATATGTGAAGTCTTCAGCTGTGGGTTGGGGGTCTTAAGGAATGATGTGGTTATGAAACAGAATGATGAGACTGCAGGAAGAGGAACAGAGCTGAGACTGGGAGGAAATGGTGATAATATTCAGGTGATGATGTTTACAGTCCTGAATTTAGACCTGGGGGGAATACAGAAGGCTGCTTCCAATAGTGAAACTTGGGAAACCATACTTTAGGCCACAGATTCAGGACTTCTCTTGCCCTTTGACTCCAGACTCTTGGATTTCTTCCAGCAGTGAAATACTTGATCACAGAGAGTTAACTGTTAGGCAGAAAGTGAGTCATAAATAACACTTTCATCCTGGCTTCTGTTTGTCCTTTTTAAAGATACAAGCTTTTGTCCATAAACTGGGCTAGGAAACAATGTCATTTATATAAGCCAAATAATTTTTCTTCAGGGAAAATCAACATTTGAGGAGTTAATTCTTTTTTCCAAATATTGAAATCCAGAACAAACACATGATATTCTTGTTCGCAACAATAACAATAACAATAATCTTCTTCAAAACCATCGCCAAAATAATAATGAGAATATGAATACAGGATTAGAATAATGTTATTCCAAGTTTAGAAAATGGAATTTCAATAGGTTCCAAATCCACTAGGTAGAGCAAGAGTGCACGCCAAATCATTCACTGAAAGACAATGGACAGGCTGATCAGTTCTAATATGCAATGGTTTCTGAAACAGCTTTTCTAAGTGAGAGTGCCAGATCCATTTGTTCCGTCACTTTTCATATTGCACAAGCAGCATAATCACTGCCCGTGTGCACAAACCCAAAAGACCATCTGATTCATTTGATATTGGAAAAATACTAAAAAGTCTATTCTGGACCTAATACCTTTCTGCAGTTAGGGTGACAGATGTAAAGAATCAAAAGCAGCATCAAAAGGAGCATGGTCAGCAGGTTGAGGGAGGTGATTCCGCCCCTCTACTCTGCTCTGGTGAGACCCCATCCAGCTCTGGAACCCTCAGCACAACAGAGACATGGACTGGAGAGGGTCCAGGGGAGGCCACAAAAATGATCAGAGGGATGGAACACCTCTCCTGTGAGGACAGACTGAGAGAGTTGGGGTTGTTCAGCCTGGAAAAGAGAGAGAAAGAGAAAGAGAAAGAGAAAGAGAAAGAGAAAGAGAAAGAGAAAGAGAAAGAGAAAGAGAAAGAGAAAGAGAAAGAGAAAGAGAAAGAGAAAGAGAAAGAGAAAGAGAAGAAGAAAGAAGGGGAGGGGAGGGAAGGGGAGGGGAGGGGAGGGGAGGGGAGGGGAGGGGAGGGGAGGGGAGGGGAGAGGGCTCCAGGGAGACCTTATTGCAGCCTTTCAGTACTTAAAGGGGGCCTGTAAGAAAGATGGGGACAGACCTTTTAGCAGGGCCTGTTTTGACAGGACAAAGGGTAATGGTTTTAAACTAAAAGAAGGAAGATTCAGATTAGATATAAGGAAGAAATTTTTTGTGATGATGGTGGTGAAACATTGGAATAAGTTACCCATAGAGGTGGTAGATGCCCAGTCCCTGGAGACATTCAAAGCCAGGCTGGATGAGGCTCTGAGCAGCCTGATCTAGTTGAAGATGTCCCTGCTCATGGCAGCAGGGTTGGACTAGAGGACCTTTGACAGTCCCTTCTAACCCAAACCATTCTATGATTCTGTGATCTACCTTGAGAAGATACTCTGTACATTATCTTCTCATTGAAGCTAGGTGCTAGGCAGAGGGTCTTTAAGATGAAGCAGTTAGGAAATATCACTTCATTAACAATATACTCAGATGATGTAATTAGCTTTTTTTTTAAGCTTAGGAATTAAGGGATTGTACCAAATTCCCAGTTTTGAGACTTCCTGTTGTATGATCTAATCTTCCTCTCTTGTCCAGCTATGCAGGTCTTAACTCTGAAATTCACTAATGGGCATTGTTTTGAAGCAATCCTTGATTTCCCATTAATCTGTTGTAGATAAAAACTGTGTCTAAAGCCAATAATTATTAGTCACAAGTTATCCTGGCTGTGTTCCTACTTTTGTCTTTCGTTGCTAGCTTTGAATTCACTTCCAATATGTATGCACAGCTATCTGAGGAGGAGAAGATGTATTTCAGCTTCCATGTGCAAAAAAATATAGATGTGAAGTCATTATGTTCGTGGGCCTTTCCTGTTTACCACACTGGTAATGGCTTAGTGGTGCAGAACAAGTTAGCCTATACATCCTCTGGCTCTCCAACAGCCAAGGCCAATACTGCCTCACATTGCTACCTTGCATCCCTACTGTGGGATGTACAGACCTTCCCCAGCTCTTCCATCCAGGAGAGCTGTGGTAGGAGAAACAAGGTGGAGAAGGGGGTTATAAGTCATGATGAGAAGCAGAGAGAAACACCCTCAACAATTAGCTTGAAATCTCACTGGCTATGCCTGTCTTTTCCCTCGAAAACATGATCCACAAAAATCAGTTGTGTCCACACGCCTGAAGGGTCCAAACCTGCCGTTCAATTTGCCACCACCACTGACCTTTCTACAAAGCCCCAGAAAGAGTGGCTTGCAGATTAGCACACCGTGTTCTGCAGTTTCTTTGCACTATACAATTTTTATGCAGTTTAAATGCGAGTCTTAATTACGGATTTTTTCCCAGGTATATTTTGTTGATCATTCATCTTCAGTTGGGCAGAGATCTATGCATCTCCCAGCTTGTTTTGTGTTATGGGGTCTATGCTGGGCATCCAGAGCTCCACCTGTAAGACCCTGCCTTACTCTAAGGAATTAAGACCACAGCTGGCCACCACCTTGGGTTATCTACACAATCCAGCAATCTTTGCATGGCTTTGCATTGTCTTTATTTCTCTTGTGTCAGAAGGGCAGAGTGACCTGACACTTTTTGAGCAGTCTGAACTTTTGATTCCCTGTCCCAGAATGGCTGCTGGTGCCCAAAGGCATCAATCAGGCAGCAGGAAGAAACATTAATTAAATATTTCTGAGAAAACAATCCTTAAAGGTCTTTTTAGCAATGCTGACATTTAATGATCTCACTCGATTAAGTTTGTATTCACTCATGTTTGAACAGTTTCCTTCACAACTCTGTTGAATGCAGCCAGATTCTTGAACCACGTCTCAAGCCTTCATGAAAAATAGAGCACTTATAATAAGGACCAGAAGTTCAATGTGTTTGATATTCAAAATATCAAAGAAGTAGAAGTCCTTTTATTTCTCAGTGTTTGACTTGAAACATAGTGTCTCTGGTTCCAGCCATTCCCATTATTGGGAAGGTTGTTTTTACTAAAAATGCCCTAGAAGCTGGTCAAGGCATGTATCAGGGAGACAGTCAGACTCAGACAGGAGGAATTTTAACATGAGGGCTGGCAGGTGAAGCAGTTTCACTGCCAGCTGTACCAGAACACACAAATAAATGAAACCTGACAGAATTTGTCCTGACAGAGAGCTGAGAAGCCACGTCAGTTACTTACAGTTGGTAACTAACAGGGAGACAATAATATGTTTGCTTGCAAAATAGTGACAAATGGGCAGTGGAAGACTCAGGGTGCAAGTGTCTCTACATCTCAGGTACAGGCTTCTTTAAAAAAAAGAGAGAGAGAAAGAGAGACAGGAGCCATGAATCACAAGCTGTCTTCAGGTATGACCTACAATTTGCAGGGTTAGCTATGAATCTGAACTCCTTGCCAGGAGACTTTCCATCGCCTATCATTCTGCTTTACCAGCCTTGTGATGACAGAAAAGAAATAGAAAACAGCCTGGGAAAACTGTTTTGGATGTAAACGGAGGGCACAAAAAAGAAAACGTCAGACTGCAAGGCACCTGAGGACAAAGAAGAACAGAAGTCATAGATTATTGCCACAAGTCATAGGGGATGGACTTCTGCTGGCTTGTGCCTTGTGCTCTCTTGTGTTCACACATGGGCTTTGTGAGCAAAAGTTCATCCAGAGCCCCTATCATGAAAGCAATCAGTTTGCATAGGGTGAATGATGGGGACCAACCAGCAACGTGAGCTCAGGACATGGACAGCAAGAACAACTCTGGGAAATTAGCTGGATTTCTGGCTGAATATGTTCTAGTCCTTGGGCATGGCTTCTCATCCCCTCAAGGCAGATGTCATTTATTAGATCACAGACACCTCCAAAGATGGATTCTCCTTAACTCACTTGCTTCCTTGGTGACCACGTATTGTACCAGGGAACAGTGTTCACCATTTAAAAAGACAATCGTGCAAAGAAGAAAGCTTCCAGACCCTGAAAGGAGCACTCCTCCCTCAGCACATTGTTTTCCTCTGGAAGTTTGTCAAATTATATCACCCAGGCACTGTGCCTTTCTGAGAACCCTGCAGAAAAGTAGGCATCCAGCCAGGGACTACATTCTACATCAAACTAAGCAAAGACGAAAGGAACAATTTAAATGTTTGGGCAGGACTAAGCTGGTTGATTTACCCTGAAGCAAGCTGGGGAAGGCTCCCGCAAACTTCTCTGCCAGAGGAGCAGTGGAGGCTGTGAGCTGGGGCAGGGAGCAGCTGTGCTCAGCTGAGTGGCAACCTCTTGTCCATGTTCTGCTGTTCATGGAAGAGGATATCTGTCCAAGGCTTGACACGAGTAGATTTTTTCACACTGCAAACACTCATAGTTAAGTTAGCAATATTTTTGAGTGTACAAAGGGTATCTCAGCGCTGCTGTTGCTACACAACATGCTATTAGCTTTTCCAAGAAGGGATCTGGAAATTACGGCTACATGGGCAAATCCCCAGCTAGAAATGGTTTGCTATAAACATTGTGGTTCCTTCAGTCCAGGTGATATTGCAAACAGTCCTTAACATAGTAGGGGGTGAAAAGGTAGGATAAAGTATAAATTTACTGAATGCAATATTTGGATAAGTATGCATGTCTGACAAGACTGGAGGACTAATTAGTTTTTATTTATATGACAGTTAAAACATGGAAGGCATTGTTCAAGCCCTATAGTATGAATTTCATTATCTTAAAACACTCTGAAATTTATTACTGAGAGTTTATATGCTACAGAGAGTTTATATGCTACAGCATAAAAGCAGGAATTTCTGAAGTGCTCCGTGTTAGCCAAGCTCTGCTCCCAGGGATGGCAGAACTGCACGACAGAGCTCAGACAATACCAGTCCTGAAAAAAACTCACTACAGCTCCCAGGTTCCTGCTTGAGAACCTTCAAAAGGTAACTGCACAACTGTGCATTTGAAAACAGACTTAGAAAATCAGATTTCTGGAATTAAATATTCCTGGGTAAAAAAATAACTGTGGTGCTAAGACCTTTGGGCTGAATTTACAAAAGTTCCTGTAAGTTCCAACTTTTACTTGTTACTTTAACACAGAGAAAAATTCATTTTGAGGGAAACTGGGCACCTGAGTCCAAATGAAAGAGCCATAAAACCAGTGACATACCAACTGGAGCATGCCTTAGCCTGGAGTTTCTGAAGAGGGTCTCTTCAGGCACATCTGCAGGAGCAGTGCTGTGCAACACAGGTACCCAGGACAGCAATGTGAGACACAGGCTGTGCACACCTGAGGAGGCTCCATGCCCAAGCAGCCTGTGGCCGTGCAGATACTGCTTGCTTTCTTGCAGGTCTGCGTCCACAGGGCACTGCACTATCCACTGCCCAGAGTCAGCTGCAAGGTCTCCATTTTCTGACCCTTGGTACACCCTTCAGTACCCTTGAAGCCAAAGTGTCCAACTTAAGGGAGAGGTTGTGGCTATGAAGCTGAATCTCGCAGAGGTTTGAGTCTCAGGAGACTGTGTCTCATTGACACAAATGATAAATGCGTTTAAAAGCTTAAGCCTTGCTGTAAATAAGTGGGGCTTGAATTTCTGAAAGCCCAAGGTGTTTTGAAAATGACACAAGAGCTTTGAAGCCTCAGATGCTTTTCAAAATGCCACCCACATTAACATGTGTCCCCAGCCTCTGGGACTTCAAAGCTCTCATGTCAACCCCGGTGGCCTCCTTCGTGCTGGTGCTCTAACTAGTCAGTACAGGAGATAAAGTTCTGGCCTCAAAATCAGCATACTTTCCTGACTGTGGCTGCTCTGAGAAAAGTCCTGTTCTCATAGAGTGAGTCTACCTCAAAGTTATTACTTCAACAGTATTACTTCTATATTTATACTGGAATAGAAAAAGGAGAATTTGGCTTGGTTTAGTCACATGTGTCATTGTTATGGTTAATGTCAAAGTCAGGAGATTGGAGCCAGGAAGATACAAAAATAGAATGAAATTTATGTAATGTCTGCTTTTGGGTAATGGCACGTTTTTTGAGTATGCTCCTTCCTGATTAAATCAAACCTTTAAATAACAACTTGATTTTCAGTGAGGTAGACCTCTTTTTGAGACTGAAGGACATGCACATTAGAAAGACAGCTGTAAACAGTTTGGAGCTGTAAAATAAAATTCCGTTTAAATTACGTATGGTATCTTCTTATTGAAACAAAGACTTGTGTTTCCATAGAAGAGCAAAAGGAATAAAGCTTCCTGCCTCCCATCAGGCTTCGCAGGAACACCAGTTCAACCCAAGGCCACCCTCTGGTAACCCCGTTGGCACCTAGCAAGCACTCGCACAGGACCCGCATTTCTAGTCAATGAGCCTGGTGTTCTACAACTGCACATCTTGTGGAGGTGTTTGATGGGCAAGGGTCGGCTAACCCCTGGGGCTGGGAGGGATGGAGCTCCCCACAGGGTGGTATGACAGGGTCTCACCAGACCATCCCACCACCCCTGGAGGGACCAGGGCAGCCTGGGGGCAGCCGGAGGCACCCCCATCATTGGAGGCCAGACCAGGCTGTCAGCCTGTGGGTAGGGGTCAGCTGGGCTGAAATGAGGTCCTTGACCATGGGTAGGGTGGTGGGACACCCCAGGAGAGGTTGTCAGAGACAGTCAGGGATGTCAGTGCCCTCGTGGCTCTGGCACTTTGTACTTATTCAAAGTGAACCCAGTCTGGCAACACAAGTCCAGTCTACACGTGTGGAAATAACAATTTTCAGCACAAGGCATTCAAAGGTCTGTTTAATTCCATATGGATCCTTCCCCATTTCCCCGTTGCAACATCCTCTGACCCACACAGCCAACTCGTGTCCTTCAGGATTTGCTTCTTTTCTTCTTCCTTTTTTTTTTTTTTTAAATATATTAACTGCTGTGTATTGTGAAGATAAGTGTCCAACTTGCTTACTTGCTTATTTAAAGAAATGTTTGTATTGTTCTTACAACACATTGAAAAATCAGAAATCTATTATAAGAGCTGTTTCTTACTGAAGTAGCAATGACAGTAATCTTTTTTCCTCTGCATTTCTAACTTGGACGTTTCAGCAGGCAGGCAGCTTTACATTTCCAAGAAATAAAGTACTATCTTATTTTACTTTTTTTTTTTTTTTTTTTAATAATTTATACACACCGTGAAAGTAAAAAAACATATGCTGCTGTATAGAGCTCTGGAGAGTTTATGAAGCTGTTTTGCTAACTACTGTAGCCTACTATATATCCTAATTGCAATATATCCTAACAAGTCTTTAAAAACAGTGTAACAAGCATAAGGTGTTGAGAAGAGGAGAGAAGCAAAGAGGAGAGGTGAGAGAAGAGCTTAATCTTCTTTTCTTGGCACGAATTTGTCTGACACAAATTCACTTAGAAGAATGACAGTTTTTCCTGTGATATGATAACTTCGATTTGTTACACATAATCGTATGTCAGTCTGATTCTGTACATACTGAAATGCAAATCTCTCTCTTATTAGTGGTGTTTGATCAGATTCACAGAGAGAAAAGAAAAGAAACAGAACACAGATTTTTTTCTTCAGGACATCTGATTTCTATTCCTTGATCAGAAATGTCTGTTCCATGGCAGTTATTTAATTGCACATGCTTCTGTTTCTTCATCAGTAAAAAACCAACATTAATAATATCAGGGATAATACTGCTCTCCTGATGTAAAAGCACATTATTTCAAAACCACTTTTCATATTCTGCTTTTCTTAAGTAATTGTGAACTGACATTTCATATTTCAAACCAGTTCTCTCATGGGAGATTAAAAGGAATGAAGTCCACATAATTCCTGCAGTTCTCTTAGTACAGTGCAGATGAGGTCTAGTGTCTGGTAAGTGATCATTTCTGACTGTGTAACAGAGCATCAGCCATGCTCCTGCTTATCATTAACAACAAGATTTGAGCCTCATGTAGCTGGGCACAACTCTATTGAAACCATGTGCCTTGTGTTTATATTGGGCCTTGAAGATGTTTTCTCACTTAAGTAATTGCAACAATTATTTGCCTTTTTTTTGAAACCGGTCCTATCTGGGAAGTGTTTGATTCCTTGGGTTCCTCCAGGGCACAGCATGAAGAAACTGCAGCCATCAGTCAACTTGTCACTCTTCACTACAGTTCATGGGGTGCACCTGCAGCACAAACAGCCCAAGGTGGTGATATGTGGTAGGTTATGCCAAAGTATGCATATTGCTTTCAAAAATAAGGGATTACAGATAACCATCTTTGCAATTCCATAGCCAGTGAATGTGACTTTGCCTTATTGTAATATCTAGAGTTGCTCAGGCTTCTTATTCAAGTATCTACTGATATAATTTACAATGATGACAGTAAACTCAGTGTTATTTTACAGTTGCAATTCTATGGCAGCTGTCTGCCATGAGCCTTTTTGCATTTCAAACAGCAACCTTGATTTAAATTTATTTCTTAAGAAATTCTGGCTAGTCTAAGACAAACGCTATGTCAGAATCACTTTGAATGATCTGTCCCCCGGAAAATTCCTTACATAATTGTTAATACAAATAAAATGTACTAAAAAAAAGGAGTCATGCAAGGCTTAGAGCATATTAACTTCAAGTTTCCATCAGGGTAAAGGGTTTTGCAATTTCCACTTTAATGGAAATGTACAGAAATTCAGAATGTATTGACTTGCAAATAAAGTTGAAAATACATAACACAGGGAGAAACTTTCTTTTGCCTTGATTAAAATGACCTTTCAATTCAGTGATAAAATTATTTAAGCTTTATGGCAGGGAATCAAGATATAAAATTGAAAAAAATTCTTGCAGTTTCAAGTCTCTCAGATAAGTTCAGGCAGCTGGTTTTCCCACAGCCAAGGCATAATTTTGTAGCAGACAAGTGTGTGTATGTGTGCACGTGCTTGTGTGCATACACACATATGTGTAGCTTTACCAGCTAAAGGAATCCTGTTCACACTTAGCTTTTCTTCAAGGCCCTGGAGTGTGGTGGAGGCATTTTATGTCAAAGATAATATTAAAGAGTTTTCTTCTATTTAGCTTTGACTGATAGAATTAATTTTCCTTGCTACAGATCTGTTCTCGGATGGCCTGAATTAATGATGTACTGGGATTCGTTTCTAGATGATAAACAGTAAGTTGGCATGTAACAAGCTGTTTTGTAGTTTTTATCTTTGTGATAGGTATCTTCATTGGGCACCGCAGAAAGTTTTATTTTGATAATTGTGATTTTGTTTATTGCTTAAAATACACATTATGTCTTGAACAGGATAATTGCAATTGAAAACTCTCCTGTGTTCAAACGTCAAGTCTTTCCTGCATAGAATTCTTCTTTTCTTTCTCTGAGATGCTTGATTCCTTATGAGGCTTCTGTTTTTCCTCTGCCTTTGGGAAAGTTTAAATGTATGTATGTTCATATATATATATACATAAACACATAATAAAGTTTAAAAAAAAAAAAGTTTTATAAATTTATCTGCTCATGGGAAAGAATATTGTAACACTTCTTTTGGAGACAATTTCATTGGCACAGCTTCTCTCTTATAGTTTGTATCTATTCTACTTGTTTTCTTAATGCATGAAACAAGGTCTCTGCAGAGGTTCATAAGCCACTGCTGTTCCTTTTCCATAAAATTAATTGGTGTCCCTGTTTGTTCTCTTAGGGCAATTATGAAGTCATCCATAACAGTGATTTCATTATGTCTCTGTTTGGGATCAATGAGTGACTCTGGTAAATACGACCAAAAGCCCTTCTAGTCCTGTACCCTGGCTCCCCGGCCACGTCCTGTCTCTGGCCCTTGGTCTGCTCCCGAGGCTGTGGGAGCCCGCAGCGATGCTCGCCGGGAGGTTGTGTTCCTGCTCCCAGCGGCTGAGGGCTTCTGACCTGGAGATATTTTCTGAGTCTTTCTTTCTGTCAGCCTCGCTGGACTCCTTATCTATAAACTTGGAAGGAGTTTAAACTCTGGCTTTCCACAACATTCCTTGAAGAAAATTTGCTGGATTAATTATGCACAGAACACGTTTGTCTCAGTTAAACCTTTTTATCTCCCTTAAATAATTGAACTGATAATTTCATTCTATTCCAGCTAATACTTGCATTATAAGAGGCAGTGCCTAATCTGGTCCTCAGGACATTACCTTCTCAGAAAAGCGATAATGTTAGACTCCTTATGATTGCCACAAATATTTCCATGTTGAATATTTTTAATTCGCAGTTACAAATTTTAATGGTTACACAGTCCACTAAATTGTAAGGGCCATCTGCTCTTTCCCTGTAGTGTATAAAGATTCTGAAAGACATACAAGATCAGTATGTCCAGCAGCTTTGTTGCTTTCATATTATATCTTCAGGTCAGCATAAACCCATCATCTCCTAACAAAAATGCAGAAGTACAGCTGCAAAAATGCAGCTGCCTGAGATTGCGTTATCTGGCCTCTGCCAAAGACACACAACATGGGACAGAATCTCCTTGCTGTAGTGTTTGTCATTCCACTAGACTTAAAAGCCAAGAAAAGTAGTAAAAAGTAAATATAATGTTTTCCAGGAGACATTGGTGGCTCTTAAAGAAAGAAAAAAAAAACAAACTCATCAAAGCTACATAAACTCTCATGTGTTTGCTACAGACAGCTGGAAGGACAGTCTTCCAGATACTCTCTAAAATACTGCTTTCGTTGGCACACTTTTAAGAAAACAATCATGGTTTCTTAATACAGATGTGTGTCATTATTATTCAAAATAATGTTTGTTTATTTGTCTGTTTTAACCACAGAATGTCAGATTATACAGACTCTTGCATTGCTCTCCACGAGTAGCCAACTGAACACAGCGGTGTCACTGATGACCTCATGTCCTCAAAGCCACAATGCTGCCTAAGTTATGGTGTGATGACATATGCCATTCCCTGTTGGATTGGCTCTCCTCCTCCTCCTCCTCCCCCCTCTCCTCCACCTCCTCTTCCTCCTCTTCCTCCTTCACCTGCCAGCACAGAGGTTCCTTCTCCTTGCTGAGCTCCTGATACTGCTGAGATCTCCCAGCATCAGGAGTCCAAAATCTGTCCGGCTCTCAACATGCGTATGGAGAAAAGACCCTTTCCCCCTTTGTTCCCTGGCTATTGGGATGTGGATTTGTCTGCATTTTCTCTTTCATTTTCAGACACTGAGGCTGGAGGTGGTGGGGATGGAGAGATGCAGCAGCATGCGAAGCCCAGCAGCTGCCAGAGACATCCTGGTGCACCCCTGTATGTCCCTCCAGATTGCCACCGTGTCTGCACGGGACAGAGAGCAAGGGGCACCTGTCTGGAGTGCAGCATGGTGGCAGGGAGGTGACAGTGCGAAGGCTTGTCCCTGCTGTGCAATGCTAAAGCTGGCTCAGTTGAAAGATGGCTGGGAAAAGTCCTTAAATGGAAATCTCAGATGTAGAGCTCGTTTTTCCTGCCAGAAGTCTGGCAGAAGTAGACCATTTGTTGTAGTGAATGTTCAAGCTGTGGGGAGCCCAGATGTCACTGTCATTTCTCCCTGTTTGGGGTCTATCTTCAGACCATGACAGGCATGCAGTATGCCGGCAGTTGCAGAAAGTAACGTGTTGGAAGATCGCAGGGTGTAGGTTATAGCCCCAAGCCCCCATGCACTGCCACTGTCCTCCCCTCATTTGTGGACTTTTGAAGACTAGTCCTCTGGTTTGAACCCTGGAAACAGAGATGCTGTGCAGGTGGTACCACTTGTACAAAAGTAATTGCAGATAAAACAGCCTTCTCTCCAGAGGCCCTTGACTGTAGAGAAAGGGCAGTGATGACTCACCGCCTATCAGCAAAAATAGTGGGTTTGGCAAAAACAAGGATCCCATTAAGTGAAGATGTTGTTCTCTATTGGAGTTTCATGTGTAAACTGTGGGATTTCTTTTTTTTCTATCATTTTGTAAACCTTTCCTGCTTCTGCCCTGTTGGTGGGTGCCACAGTGAGGCCTGGGGAGAGCCAGGACAACTGCAACTCTTTCTGAGCCCTAAATCACAAAGACCTGGAGGTGGCCAGGCAGCTGAGACTCTGCATGTAGCAAGCACATGGAAATGGTGCTGCTGCTGTTTCAAAATGACTAATGGTTGGTAGCTTCTGGGTTTTGCATGGCTTTGCTTTGATATCTCTGAAGGAAAAATGAATGTATCCAGAGAATTATGCAAGAGTTTGTGCAAGTCCCTGTGTGCTAAGCAAAACGAGAGTTCGTGCCCTCGTCTGGAGGAGCATCTGCTTTCCAAGAGCAGGCAAGAGACAGACTCATCTGAGGAGCAGCAGGACATGGCTGAGCTCCTCAGCCTTCTCGCCTGCAACAGCAGCTAAAACCCACCGAGGGTAGAGGCCAGACGGAGGCTTTGTTCAGCGTCTCTCTTGCACATGAACTTGTACAGCTCTGGAACCCTGAACTCTCCCCGTCTGCTTATGTACATCCCCATTTAGCATCCTGGACTAGTCCAAATACCAGGAAAAGGCCAGGGGAACATCAAGTCCAATATAACTGTTTGATGAGTTATTAGTCTATCCTCTCCATAAAGATAACCAAAATGGTATCAAGGGCATCTCTTCCTTCTGCTCATTGCTTGTCCTTTGCTGTGGCCTGTCTGTCTGGAATAAAGCAACTCCAGCATATCAGGGTTTTAATGCTCACAGTCTTCCCTCATTCTTCTGATTTACTTTTACTACAGACTAAAGCTTGTAAACCTTTGACACCTGTTTACAAATAGACAGCCTGCATAACGTTAGCAAACATAAACAGTACTCTCCCTGAAAATCCTATTTTAAACAAAAATCCTATTTTTGTAAAGACCAATTTTATCTTCACCATCTGTAACTAGTTAAAATTCCAATTGTTTTTCTTAAAAAGGATTTTAACAACAGATAGTAAGCATGAGGTAGATTAAAAGTAATTTAAATTGTAGGGTTTTATTAAGAGTTTAGAAAAAATCTATTAGAGACCTAGGTTATCTGCAGCCTCCAAATGGTGCTGAAAAAATGATGGTGCTCTCAGCCATCATAGATGCTTTTTTTCTTTGAATCTGTACAATATGTTTTTTCTGACATTTATGCACAAACTTGCATTGGTTCACCTTCAAATAATTTGGTTAAATAAATGCCAGATCCTCAGTGGACGCCTTTATTGATCTGGAATCAGCCAATTTATTTTTATTTGGCCTAAGCTGGGATAAGAGGCAATATAAACTAAGGATATAGTCAGGCTTTTGCTGCAGAAATGTGTGTACCAATTTAAAATCTAACTATCCCTCTGCAGTTCGTTCCTGTTATTCTGCTGGCGCTCCCTTTCTCTGTAGATCAACCGCTTCCATGGGCTGTTTAACCCATTCGACATGGCATCAAATCAAATGGGGAGCATTTTCCTGCTTTGCTATCCAGTACCACCATGTAGGGGAATGTAAGAGCCAGGCGGGTAAGAGAGGCAAGGGCTCTGAGCGAGTAAATGGCTGACCAGGGCACAGTGCAGTGTAAACCATTCCTACACTCCTTGGGCCCACTGAAATGAACCATTTCAGCTGAGGCACTGGGCTTTGCACGGCTGTGGCCTGTGTTCCTCCCGCTGCCCTGTCTGTGCCTGTGGCCACCTTGGGCAGGAGGTCTCAGCAGGCGGCAACTTTGTAAAGTTCCTCATCAGAATTCACCAGACCTATTTGTCAAAAGTTTGAGACGCTAGCATGTCTGATACATCCTCCTTTCCTTCTGGCCACTTTGCGACAGGGGCAGGTGAAAATAATTTTCATCCAGCGCCATTGTTTACTAGGTGAATGGGAGCCAAAGCACTAAAAGTGTCCAGATGGGTGCTTGCGCTGGTCTAATTAAATCAGCTTTGAAACGTATCTTTAGGCTGTGGACAGATGTTCATTTTGTAGAGATCTGTGCCAGATGAAGATTACAAGCCACACTGCTGGAGGTTATTGTTCTCTCATCTCTGCTGGCAGAGCCCCTCTTGGGCTCAAGAAGGCTGCAGCCATACATCTCAGGTGGTGATGGCTGGAGAGGCCACCAGCTGCCTGACCACACTGGCCGCCTTGGCACAGCACCACCTCTGCTGGATGCTCCAGAGTGAATCTCCTGGCCTCTTCGGTCAAAATAGACCAGGTTGGCCTGTATGGTGGGAATACGAGAGCTCTTGTTTGCTCTGGTTCATTGTGTCTGACAAGGAGTGTGGAGCCCTAACTGGCCAGTGGACAATGGGAACACGGGACAAGCTTGGGTTGGCACGGTTGGCTCTGGAGGAGGCCCCCTGTCTGCAGCCTTCTTGTGCCAGGGTAGGAGCAGAAACCTGTCCTCCCGCTGAAGCCACATGGACAAGGAGTTTTGGACAGTGGCAGGGGACTCAGCTGCACTGGGCTGCTCACTTACCAAGGTCTCGGCATCGACTTGAGCTAGGGCCCTGGGGGGTGATGAAGGGTTGTCAAACCAGTCCAATCCAAACAAGGAAGCTTGTCTCGTCAAGCTGTTGTATTTTTACAAAATGTGTTAATGTGTGTACAGACAAAGTATGACACAATGCTGACCAAGTCTGGTGAGCTGCTAGCTTCACTTGTCCAAAACTATCTTAGCAGATGGTATTAAACTTTCAAAGTAACACTAAGGTCAGCTGTGACAAGTTAACACGCTTTTCATCTCTTAAACCCTATCTGCATTAGAACTATCATATCAATTCACATGACAGTTCTTGGTTAAAACAAATTAGCTTTTAATACCTTACAAACACATCTGTGTGGCCATGACCTCAGCGGTTGAGCTGACCAGTTTTCAAGTGTGCTAAATTTAAGGTTTGTCCTCATTGTTCAACAGTGGCTTATCATTAAAGAAAGCAGGTAATGCTGTTTACACTGAAAAGCAGGAAAAATGTCACTGTAGCTGATGGTGCTATCTGGCTTTCCTTAGCCCTCCAAGCAAGTTTTTAATTAAGTGAACGTGATGCAGTCCTTCCTTATTGCCCCTGCTAGGGGAGTATGTCTTTTGATCGCCCTTCTAGAGATCGTGGTTACATGCAGGAATAAGTCCCTACCTGCATTTTTTCAGAAGCGAACCGAAAAGTGGCTGAAAATAACTCCAAGTCCAAGCCCCCATCCCAAGGTCCCACACTGTTTGTCCTCCCAGCAGGGACCAGGGCTCAGCCTGGCAGAGCAGCCAGCGCTCGGCCGGTACATCGTGTCACGGGGCAGGGCCTGTCACGGCTGTGCACAGCCATAAGAAATCGCTAATTCATGGATCTCTTTGCAGAAAATAGAGATTTCAGTGCCTGTTTGCTTCTCATGAGAATAAGAAGGAAATCTGGGGCACCATGGTCACCCCCATTCTCCAAGGCACCCTGTCATGTCCATCTCCTCAGGAAAAAAATGACTAATCTTCTGCCTATACAACCTACTATTACTTATTAGTTGTTTCATCTATCCTCACAGTTTCCTTGACACTCTCCAAGCACTGAAGGAACGTTTATATAAGTTGGGAGCGCTCCTAAGAGTATTGATTTACTTAACTCTGTTTTCAGGCCGCTTCTTACTGCAGCTTTTGAGATTTTAGCCACACAGGTCACAGATATCCAAGCAAAAGACAGGCTACAGGAGCAGCAAAAGAAAAAGAGGCACAAGCAGCCCTACTCGAGGCAGGGATTGTCAGAGCAGGAGATAGGTTTGCTGCAGCACCTTTGCTGGGTGGCACAGTGGGTTTGGACTTGGCATTTGATTTTCTATGACCACTAGATGGCATAAAAAATTCTGATGTAGGCATCAGCTTCTTCCTGAAAAATTACTGAGTGTGGGAGTCACGCTGCAGTTAAAGGGGATTCTTACAGCGCTTTTAATAAAAGGCACATTTTAATGTGTCTCTTAGATGCAAAAATGTATTGGTAGGAGTCATCCTATTGAGTGGAGATTAACCTTATAAGCAAAATTTAGCTTCAGATAGCAAGGACCGCTGAAGTCAGTGCCATTCTCAAGTGGAGGATAACATAGCATAAGCTGAGGGCAAGGGAGGTTTTTCTCTTAATTGCATTACAGGAACAGGCAATGAGGAAAATCACCAGTTCTTATCTTGATCCCAATAATGATTTTCTTTGTAGGTTTGGGCAAATCATATAATCTACTTCATTTATCTATTTCTGTGTGAAGGGCGATGATTTCCTGCCTTGCCATGGTGCCAGAGGAGTATATTAGTCCTCATAAAGAGCTCTCCTGGTGTGTCCATCCTGCACCATCCAGCTTTTGCTGTGCCACTGTGATGGTTATAATAAGGTGATGGAGTATGGGTAAATTTAAAATGTACTAAAATAAATGTTGTTAAATGTTACTGAAAGAAAGTAAAACCGCTAAATAAAATGGACTAATATTTTTTGTTTCCTTTGCAGTATAATTCATTATGGAAATTTCACAGTGAGTAAAAACAGCCTGCCTGCTGCTCTTCAAAACCCCTCTGAGTTAAAGAAGCAACCTGATGGATGGTGGCTGGCACGGCCTGACTCCCACCCCCAGCCCTGCTCCCCTCCAACTTCCAGTTCAAATGTGGAGCTTTGGTGCAACCCCTGTTTTGGTTGCTTGTTTGTAATTGAAACTGCTAGTTACTCTGAATGCTTTGCAGCTGGTAATGTCTCTGTACATTCTTAGGATAAAATCTTTGGTGATTTTAGCACTAAAATATATTATGTGATTGTAATGGCTTCTGATATTGGCAGACCATAAACTGAGATGTTTCTGAATGCTGTTAGGAGCTAAGTGAAAGGGATAGGGAACCCGCTGTAAGTTACTAGAGTGGAAAAGTCTCACCACAGCAATTGGTGTGACTGCTTTGGTCATGAGATGACATATTTCTTTTTACTCTTAACTTCGTTGAGTTTAGTGGACATGAATACCCTAAGGAGAGTCAGAACATTTTACAGGGTATACCAGGCACCACTTTTCATCATTTAGAAAGTAAAGGTTTAAAGGTTCAGATAAGGACAGTACTGAAAAAAGAGAATTTGGCACGATGTCCCTGAGAAAACAATATTGCAACAATGAACAATGATATTCAAGCATGCTTTATGCACTGATATCACTGCCAGTGAAAAGAGACCGACTGTATGTCTTCCCATAATCACAGAGGGTATTTATGGCATAAACGTAATTTTTGGTTTATCTGAAACTGAGTTTTATCAGCTGTCCTTTAGCAAACCTAGGAATCAAACTGTGAATGAGAGAGTCATGAAAACTGTCAGACAAAAACACACCCAACGAAACAAATGATTACTGATTGGCCTTGAAGAAAACTGAGGAAAACAATTTTAATAACAAAAATAAGACACTGAAGTGCTGTAACTGCAGTGCCAAACTGATTTCCAACCACTCACAAGAGTATCTGCTTTGTTTTTCCAGTGATAAATTTAGTTTTTCCGCTTGTCTCCACTGCACATTTTAGTGATGACATTGGAGACTTTTCAATTTCCATTTAAGATTTTAAACAGAAAAAAAAACTTATCTTGGCAGCCTGTGGGAGAGCTAATGCAGTTGATAGAAGATGTGCAGAAAATGGTTTATACAAAGGATGAGTTCAGGCTCAGCACCGAGCCCCTGTTGCTCTCTCCAAAGCTGTGCGACAGCCAGGTGACAGCAAGCCCTGCACAGCCTTGGCAGCATCCAGCTGCCCTTCACATGGACTAGAAATTCAGTGAGACATTTTACCTGCTTGTTTCCTTGTTCTGCCCCTGTGCCTGGGCCTCACTGGCTGCGGTGCATTATCCTATTCAGAGGAGAGGCCATATGGCAGCGCCTGTCCCCCATAGCGACGTGCCTGCTGTGTATGCGCTGGATGAGCAGACCCAGCACATGCTGTAAAAGCTTCACACCTGAGCAAGGCCAGCCCTGCTGCCTTTGTACACCAGGTGGGTGGTGAGAAGGCCCTTGGATCTTCAGCAGTGAGCCTGCTGCTATAGAGGAGATGAGGCTGGAGGAAGGCAGTGAATGAGAAGAGGCTGCTGCCACTCTCAGGGGTATTGCAGGGTGCCGGCAGGAGTGGGATGTGAGCCAGACTGATGTGGGTGTGCTGCCATTTAGTTATCCCTCATGCTGAATATGCTGCTATGGAAAAAAGTCCCTTGGGTTCCAGCTTTGGATGCTAGCAACGTGATCATGATCCTTTGGGACCAATGACTTGTCCTCCCACGCAGCCAGGGCTTGCCCATCTTCATTAAGTGAGTACAGTGCTCTCCTGCTGGCCAGAGACTGTTTGAGGCAGAAAGTGTTTCATGATCCTGAAAACAAATCCTTCATGTAGGAAATATAGTAACCTGCCCAGCAACAGTGCTGACTTTGAGCCCTTAGCACCATTTTGTTCCAAATAATTAGCCTTCTGATAGTGTTTTTTTCTAGATACTGAAATCTTGGTATCTTGTTGCTCCTCTTAAGGGATCAACATGAATCTCAAACCATAATAAAGCAATACCAAATTAGAGATGATCTTAGTTTCCAAAAAAATGATCAAGCTGAGATTGAAAGTTGAAGAATTAAATGAAAGGGGAGAAAACCACCATAAAGAAGTACAAGCATTTGATAAATAGCTAATAGACTTAAGAGATTCCCTTATTTTAATGCTCAGGGAATTTACTTATTTTCCTCATGTAGAACATGCATAATACCTAATTTAGTAATATTTCAAGAAGATTTTTTAGCATCTGGCATTGAACATAATTGTTGCAATGCTCCGGCAGCATGCTACACTGTAAAGCTAACACATTAACACGCCACAGAGATGAAAATAAATGGACAAGACTCAAGAAATTTTCACTGCAAGGTGCAGCTCCTGTTACCTCCAGCTCCATGGAGGATTCATGCTCTAATGTCATTCTTCTGCTTTTTACTCCTCTGGCTGGAGCCAAAGGCATTTTTCTCTCTTTCTATTTTTTTTTTTTTTGTTCAAAGGGTTGTCAACTTCAAGTACATTGCACATATTGTAGCTCATCAAGACGTGGGAGTAGTGATGTGGATCAAGTCAGGCATGTGCACTGGGTTTATAGGATTATGCAAGCTGTGAGCAGAAAACCTGACCTGGATCAGGCATGCAGTATTTTCTGAAGCAACTTTAATGGCATGAGTAGAATTGGATAGAGCCTAATAACAGACCTAGAACACTTTTCTATTTGAGTTAGCTACAAAAGCTGCTATACAACTGATCTTTAAGTAAAACCGTTTTCATTAACAGTTGTTAAATACCACCCTGAATGGTATTAACAAGGTCAATGCTGAGATCAGATAATTTTTATCAACTTTTCTTACAACAGCCTGTCCTGGTTTTGTTAAAAACAAGACCAGTTCTCTTTTAGTGAATTTTCCTTTCAGCTAAGTTCTTCTAAGTAACTGCCCTTTTCTGAATTTAGCTTCATGTTTTTCGGACACTGCGCTCCAGGACTGATAAGAGTGACCAATGGAATGTTGAAGAAGCTCATGTTTAGATTTATTGCTATGACAGCCAAGAATTCTGATAAAACTTTGCATGTTCCGTTGTGAGAGGGGCATGTTTGCAAAGAGGGGCAGACAGAACAGGTGACTAAAACTGACCAACTGAGTATTCCATCCCATATGCGTCATACACCCTATAAAAGAGGGAGATCATGAGGGTCTCACTGTCTTTGACCATGGCTGGTATCTGGAGAGGACCTGCCAGCCATGCCTGCGACCCTAGGCCTGGATCCAGTCCCTGCATCCCTGAATCCAGTTCCGGTTTGCTGTGAAGTCCCACCCAGGACTTCCGGGTGCCCGCCATGCAGGTGCTGGAGCCGCCAACTCCATATCGAGCAAAGCTGCTACCCCGGGATATTAAAGATTGGTTTTGTATATTTTGTATTATTTTCTCTATTTATTGGGAGCATTAGTAAAGCCTTTAAAACTTTTTCCAACCCTGCAAGTCTAAGCCTTTCTTCCTTCCTCCTTATCATCTTTCCTATGCGGGGAGGGCGATTGAGGGGTTAACAGAGAGCATCTGCCATGGTTTATTGTCGCCTTGCAAATAACACAGCCTAAAATTTTGCAGCTAGCTTTTTCATAAAGGAGGCAAAATAAATTTTCATATTTATGTATCCTTTTTCTTTCATAACTCTACGTGAAATATTTCCAAATGTAGTAGTGCATTCTGGAATTGAAAAGACAAGACTAAGAAAAACTAAGATGACAACAAAATACTATGACAAATAAAATGAGAAGTGTGAAATACTTCCCAAAGTTCACCAAGACTTTGCAATTGCTATCCATTTTGCTGGCCAAGGTACTCTGCCACTATGGCAACAATAGCAGTAGACTGAAAAAGAGAGGACAGAAATAGTGAAGAAAATGCGTTTTTAAATAATCCTCAGTAGATACCATTATTATTGGACTCTTAATAAGCATTCAGAGAGGTTTTAACACACTGTGTATATTGTCCAAGCCCACTTGGATATGATGTAAAATCAGTGGACTAAATTATTTTCTCCTTGGCACTGGTGTAAATCCAGAGTAAGTCATCGCACTACATCATGGTTATTTCCAGTTTTCCAATGAGTAACTAAGTAGAAATTGGTCCAATGTTCCTTGATTCTCTCTTCCACTCTCTTGCATAGGAATAACCCACAAATATATCAATGAGAAAATCATGCTGACTGCATGTTCTTCACTTGTTAATAGGAGAAAAAATAATGCCACAATGTTTTTTCCCATGTGCTTTCTTGGTAGACCACCTCTCAGTACAAGAATTGCAAAGCACTGCCAGCTTTGAGGATCCTGTATTCTAAGAAAAATGAAGCTGGTGGGTCTGGGGAGCAGAAGAAGTGTGAGTGTGAAATCAGGAGCCAGCTGCTGCCCAAAGGAACACCTGGGGATGAGGGAAGTAACATGAGAGTATCTGGTCATAGCAGGAAAATAAGGAGGGTGATAGACATAGACATGAAATGGGTGGAAACTCGCACTGGTGGACTCCGGCAGAAATAGGAACTAGTGTTGTTCAAAAATAACAAAGGCCAAGTCATATCCTGGCCAATACAAGATAAAAACCCAGAGCGGTGCCTGTCTGGGGTTGAGGTTGCCCAACTTGCACCTTGCTGTACTTTAATCTGACATTGCACACAGAGTGAACTGGCTAGGGGAAGCTAAACTCCTTCTACCCTGCAAACTAAACACACAGGAGTTTGATGTTCAGGCTGCTAATTTATCTTACTTCCCAGCAAAATCTCAGCCTCTGTAGGACAGACTCACCATTGCCGTGCCAAGTGAGTGGACGTGCAGTGGTGCCTAAGAAGAGTATGGTGGGTAAGACACACAGGAGGGAAGGCATTTCATCCTCAGCCTTCAAAAAATGATGTGGCAGCACAGTCCAGGGATGAATCAAGCCTTACAGAAATAGCATGACCAAGCAGCTGCAGGCAAACATGGACCTTTTTAACTTTGTTACCACAGATCTTCTACACCTTCAGCAACGGTCTGGCAGTGGCAAAGAGAAGGTGCTGTTATAGCCCAGACCTGGTAGAAGGGCTCTGCATTCCTAAATGATTGAATCAAAAAGCAGAGCATAAACCCCATAGGCAACATGCCTTGCATGAGGTTTATTTTTACTATGTGAATTCAAGTGCTGGAATGTCCTTTACTGATTCCAGATGGGTTAACACTTTCGTGCCTTGCAGCCTGGCCAAGACGGGACACCCAGTGCTGCGGGTACCAACTATATCCTCATTTTCCTTATACCTCACTGACCAGAACAGCTGTGCCTTCCCTGCATTTCTCAGCCTACTATTCCTTTGGGGGCTTCTTGTATTATTGCTCACACACATCTTACTTCTCCTCCCCCTTCCTTGTCCAGTCCTGTTCCAAGAAACATCCACAAATGCCAGCCACATAAGAAGTTCATGACATAGCTGGTAATATACGTTATGGTTGCTAATGCCAGCTGTTGTGCTGTCTTTGTGAACCTGGTTCCCTGGTTTAAAAGTAAAGCCAGGCTGAAAAGGAAGATCCTTCACTACTAGATCCCAGACATGGCTGGAAACAACACAAAGATGAAGATACTCTGACATTTTATAAGGGGAAATGCTGTTCCCTTTTCTCCTCCAAGCCAGTGACACCACTGTAACAGGCAAGGGCAGGAGGGGATTGCAGCCAGGCTGGCAGAGGGCAAGGTGCTCAAATCCACTGTGGCTGAGACCCGCTGCTGCCCAGCTCACAGCACCCACTGGGCTTCCCAGCCTGTGGCTACTGGGCCCATGTGAGCCCAGACTGATATTTGCTCTTTTGAACCTTGACAAGTCAACACTTGGTCACAGTTTAGTTTTTCACTTGGGGAAGCATTGCCTTGAATTACGTTAATGAGACAGAGACTGTTTTAGTTGCTCAGAGCAGATCCAAGCAGTTAACGGGAATGTGAGAGGCCGCTCATGCTGACAAACGGCAGCACTGCAGGCAGCTGCACACTTATGTGCTTCCTGGAAGAATTCAGAGAAAGTGGGAAACATCAGTAGAAACAAAGTTTGTTTGCTATAATCTACTTTTAGCTGATCTTCTAAAAATGTGCCAAGACTCTAAGGTCTAAGCAACTACAGTCACCTGTTCTAATGCAACTTTTAAAACTTTTGAAAGATGGTAGGATAGACTATGTTACATTTCATCCTGGGTTTTATTATATTCCTTGCTGATGGAAAAAAATAAGAGGCCAGTACTGGAAAACTCCTTAAGTGATATGACATTTCTAAGGTCTGCTGTCACAGCTTTCGTTTTTTTCCAGTCACCTGCTCTAGGGCAAATGTGCAGATTAAGACAAGTCCTGGTGCCATGTAGACTTCTACATTGTGTCTCCATCCCATGTGGGCTTCTTTTCTCCAAAATTTTCCAGTTCTCTTTCTAAAACAGTTTTTGGATGTCCAGCCTAGGGAGGGGTTTTGAGCAATTTCAATTTGAAGAGACAAGACAGTTAAAATGCTGCAGTGTTTGTTCAGGAACTGAGACAAAGACCGAAGCAACTTGCTTTCCAGCAATTGAACCCAATTTTCCAAGTCTTGAACACAGGTACTCACACTGTAGCTTTACCGTGGAACACTTCCCTTGTCCAGAGAAGCAATAAAGCACCTCAACTGTGAACTCATCATAACCTCAGTTTAATTTTTAAACAGATGTCTTTTAAAGGAAGAAAACCAAAACACATAAGTTTCTGCTTCAGCCCCTCACTACCCATGGGCTCTGTTTCCCTCTCGTATGTTAGTGAGAATTAAGATTTCTGTAGTTCTAATGAGAGCCCTTTACTTAGCGGCATAAGCCCATCTCAGCCACCACCACAGATCTATAGCGAGCACAGCAAATTTATTCATTAGATTTATCCTATGTTTATTAACAACCCAGCTCAGAAAAAGAGTCAGTGACAAAAACCATCTGGAATAAACATAATAGAAAACAAACAATGTAATATATTCCGTCACTGCAGCCTAATTACCCTGTTTGCTGCAAATACTATAAATCCAAGTGACAATTTACAAGACGAACTCTTATTAAAGGGAAAAATGAGCTGTGCAGGGAAGCACAAATCAAAGTACCTAATCAACACAGACAACACATTCAGGGATTTAAGAGGCAAGGTGTGGTAGTCCTTTATTCCTCCTTGTTTTCAATTTGGGAGACCTGCTGTGATGTTGCAGTACATTATACGCCATATCTACTTATGCAACATTAGGCAGAAGCATGTCTCTGGCTGTTGCCTTATTTTTCACCAGCTACAATCTGTGAATTTTAGGTTTAAAGACTTTTCTTGTCCTACCGTTTAAGCTGGAAGCAAAGTGTCCCAGGCACGAGTTTTCTTTTAAGGCAACTCTCCTCTTTTAGGCTATAGTAAAAGCTTGGAATTAAAGAGAAAGTTAGAAAAGGTTAGAGTTAGCTAAAAGCAATGTCAATTTGATCTAAACCACGTTCTTTTGAGTAATTGGTTCAGCAAGAAATAAAGGAAAAAGATCTTTCCCTTCCATGCAGGCATCTGAACAACACATGGCTGCTGTCCATGATGTGTTTCAGCTTGGAAGCTGGAACTGACTCATTAGATGCATCTGGTGTCCCCAGGGATGCAAGAGAAAACACTGGCAGCAATGAAGATGGTAGAAGCCATCTGAAGCAGAAATTAGCCAACCATCCACTCTGCATTACAGCATGAACTTCAAGAACAGCGCTAGGCACCAGCAGGAAAGCTGAGCCCTCAAAGACACAGCAAAGTGATACCGTGCTGCAATGTGTAACGTGCTGTCAGTTTAGGGAAAATAAACCCGTAATCTGGAAAATACCCACTCAGGCCGACAGGGGAAAATCTTAAAACCTCATTATAACAAGGGGTAACAAGCTAGCATTACAGTGAAATCAAGACAAACAAGTATACACACATCTTTGATCACAGAACTGTGGTTGTAACTTGCACAAATATTAGCAAAATACTATTTATATAATCCTACACTGAAAAATTCCTGTTAGTGAGGAGATGCTGGAAGAGTTTTTTCAACTCTTTCTGTGGGGGAAAAAAAACAAAAGTGAGAAAGGGCTACATTGAAGGGGACAAAGATGTCAAAAGACCCACATGTCGCTTTGTCTGCCATGAGGAGCGAGATCACCAGTCACCACCAGCCCATGTGCAGAAATGCCTCTCTGAATCTTCACTTTCCTTCTTTGCCTGCCAGGAACCAGGGTCCTTTCACATGTTGCTCAAAGACCTTCTATCATGAGATCATCTTGGAAACAACATTCGTCTCATGAGAAGGCATTTCATGTTTCTCCCTGAACTGTTTTTTATCTGGAACAGGACCTAGTGCTCTGTTCAGGGTCCAGTAGGCCCTGAAGCATAGCTCGTTCTCAACCATAATGTAGGCTTATTTTCAACAAGAAGTTTGATAATGAGCAAGCTTTTGTCACGGCTCATGTAGATGAAAAATACCCAAGATTCTGTTAGTGCACACGCTGTTTTCAGAAAGAAATAATGTTTGATATTCTTTTCTCCTTGAAGAGACGATGTCATAGATGTGGCCACAGTGGGATGTTTCTTAATTTAAGAGGCAGGGTGCGAAGTTAGAGAAAAACACCCTTGAGAATTTTGAAATTTCAGTGATTCATAAAAGCCGAAAATTTGATTGCTAGCTACCTGTGGATCCATTTCTCCAGAGCCTTATTGCATCATCAGTATTAGCATGCAAATCACAATTACAGGGCTGTTTCTGACTAATTTCAAGTGATATTCACAGCATAGGGGCACTACTGAGATGGTCTTTGGTAACACCTTCATCCAAGCATCTCTGCATGCTCTCTGCCTGAAGCTATCTCTCTCTTCAACCTGGAAGATGAACATGAGGATGACTCTTTCCCTCACGTGCGGAGTCCATGACTATTCTTAAAAAACAGTTAATTTAAGTCAGCTGTCAACCCCCACAGGTATTGTGTTCATTTATGCCTCTTTTCTTGGCCTTAATTATGATTCGAGCAGGAAACTCCAAAGTTGTTTTTTCTCACTTGATTCCCACTTGAGCTATAGGAATTAAAATAATGTTCAGATATAGGTATAGATAAAAGAAGGATGACTCCCATTTATAGGCTACAAAAATCTGGGAGTATGTGGTGTCTGTCAATAATTATAATCATAAAATACCTTAGTTTTCAGTTTGCTTGTATTCTTACCCTCTTGTTCTATGACTGTTGGTGCTCAGTCTTACTAAGGAATCTGAACATTTTCCTTCCTAAACAAGGAATGTCCATGAATACAGACCATTTTCTTTAAGAAGCAGAACATAGCAGCCATAGTATGGTCAACCCAACATGCACACACAGTGCCTAATCTTTAGCTTTGTAACTGGGAATTATTCTGCCTATTTGGGATGCTCAGACACTTGTGTTGTTGCTCTCTTGAACCTTGAGGATTTTTTTGTAATCCTCCAGGATTCTCAAGTCTGAATTTTTTCCTCTGATGGAGGAGATTCAGGGGACATGCTAACGACACTGTGCAGGCAGGTTGGAGATTGTTCATGCACTGAGGCAATGATGAGGGTGTGCTGGTGGTGCCCTTGCTGAATCTGCTTCGCCATTGTGACAAAACACCCAAAACAGTCCCAATGCTTTCTTTTGACTCCCTGCATGGTCACCTTTTCCCATGTGCTCCACCAAAGGCTTTCAGTGCTCTCAAGGATTTGAACTACTGATAACTGCCAATGTCAATTCGTGGTGAACACTGAATTCTTTCTCAGTGCTATCAAGGACCTTGCAGGGACAAGGTAGCTGAGATACTGAACTATCTCAGTGACCTGTCTATCAACAGCCTCTGAAGTCAGAAACTACTTGCTAGAGCATCAGCTGATAAAACAAAAGGGTGATGAAGTTCAGATAAGAACTGCTTTAATTACTACATAGTCTGCTTCATTGTTATTTTAGAAAAAGTTGGATGCAGATGTTACACGAATGTAAGTGCAGATTTCAGGAAACATGTTAAAAGCCACAGAGGAAACCTTAAAAATATAACAGAAATAATTCCCTCTGGAATATGAACACAAGCAGATTCCCACTCCCACAACTACATTTAAGATATCAAGCATGTTGTTTACTTCACTGAACTTCAGAAAAGGGCAGTCACTCAAAGACGGGCTGCATTAGCTGACAATACCTGTTCCAGCAGGTTCATTTTCCTACAGGCAGAAAGGCCGTGTTCATTGCCACCCTCCATTGCAGACGCTTGCTTAGAGCAGCTTGCAGACCAGCTTTCCATCTACAAACTGGTGTGCGACCCCACTGCTGCCCTGCCTGCCGAGAGCTTTTCCATTACAGGAACCACTGTCACGGTAACTTGTCTTTCCATTCCGGTCACCTCTGGATGTTTTGCTACTTATGGCCCTTGGAGGTCAATTTTGCTGATTGTCTTGTAAAGGATTTAGGTTGAGAGCTTTCTGTCAGGTTTGGAAGGTTTGTTTCTGCTTCTGACCTTGTAGGAACACTATGGGCACACAGAGGCACAGAAAGGATTAAAAGCTGTTTCTTTCCCCCTTTACAAAGAACCTGTTGATTTATGGATGGCCGTGAATGGATGTGTATTTCCAGAATTCAGAAAAACTACCTGCAGTTTTCTGTATCTTCACAGACTTCTAGTATGATCTCAGTTCAACAGCCATTGAGTCTTGCCTCAGTCCTCACGTATGTTATCCCAAGAAGTGTTATTCAGAGAAATAAATGCGTATGTGCTGAGGTGTTGCACCAGACCCCTAATGGACAGCGGGGTTCCACAGAGAGAGAGGGATCTTGAGATAAATTCAAGAGAAGTCTGGCACACATCAGAATGTAATCTCTTCATATCATTACAAGGATTTATTTAGGAGAGCCTCTCTCTGAGTTACATTACTGTCAGGTAGTAGAGCACCACCTGCAGTTTTTGAATTATTTGAACATTTGCAGTCTTTAAACAATTAGAATTGTCAGAAAGAAAGACAGCCCATCAATAAGAAGTTTTCACAACTCTTTCTCATTTGTATGTAACATCAACATTTCTATACCTCATATTGTCAAATAATAGACTATAGAAGAGAACCCTTCAACAATTTCATCTTTTTTTTCTTTTTTTTGTCAATCTTTGTTTTCTTTTAAACCCTACAGCATTGGATACAGACGAGAACTTAAAACTGTCGAAGTGGAACTGAAGGAACTGCTCTCTTTGGTCAAACTAATGGTTCTGTTAGTCCACTGTTGTCTTTGGTAATGACTAGTCCCAGAAGACATCTGAATGAGGAAACCACCAGGAAATGCACAGCTAGTCAAGGTAGTAATTAAAGTAGCCATTAGCCTTGGGCAACAAACTACAAGAGTCAGCAGCCTGCATGTTTTGTTTATACATGAACAGCTTTGCTTGTGCCTGCAGAGATGGGCATTAGCCACTGAAGTCCAGTGGATTACAGGCCCTTACTCCATCCCAAGCCTTCTCTTCTCCAACAAGGCTGAACACCAGCCTTGGTGCTGTAAAGAGAGGTCGACTTGAGGTGCAAAAAGTTGAAAATCTGTATTCTGGGACAGCCTGGGATTAAGGGTTACTGTATCCTGGAGAAGTGAGAAAGCAAAAGCTTCCCAGGAGGAATGGAGAAAGAGAAAAAAGGGAGAGAAAAGAGCATCTCCTGCATTACCACTGAGCCCTTCCAGCACCCCTCCAGCACTACAAATGCTTAAACAGCCCTGTTCCTTCTCAAAGGTGGAAGCAAAACTCCAAAGCTTGGTTGAAATGAGGATTTCTCTTCTTTCAAGACAGACTGATGCCTTGTGTAAGCGCTGAGCCCATGCAATAACATATCTTACATCATTATAATAAACAAAGCCTTTGACAATCTGTGCAATAATACATTCTTCAGATAATTAATTCAAGTTTAAACATTTCTCACATGTCACAGGCTGTCTGAAGAGATTTCTTTAAAAAAACGAACTCCAAGTCTGAAAGTCAGGTGGAGAGGGAGAAAAGAATTAAATTTTTAGTTCAGTAAATGAATACCCAACAGCAAAACATTCAGATAAAATCTGTTTATCTGGCCGCTTTTCCTTGAAAGCAAATGAGAGTTATCTTCTTATTTGAGATTTATTCTTTCAATTTCTGTTCCCAAATTTATTCCTAGTATAAGATCTTGTGTTCTCAGATTCCCTGCTCATCAAATTTCATAGCTGTATGTCCTGAAAAATGAGATTTTAGAAAAATAAAGATCAAAAGATTTTTTTTTTCTCAGTTATTTTTATAGGCACTGCATTATTTCCTGTGGGAAATTTTGCAAGAGGGAGATTTCAGACTGCTTACGGTATACATTAGAGTGAGAATGTAATTCACAACCGGGGCAGCTCCTTTGACCTGTTTTGTTGCTTGTTTGCTTTGACTGAGCTCAGACTAGCACATTTCGCAGTTGGTTTGCAACTTGAAAACATAAGTTGAGTAATGAGACGAAAATATCTCACAACAAATAATCCTGAAAAACATGTGGTTTATTGGTTTGAGAGCTAGGAAGTGACATAAAACATCCAGACAGAGAGACTTTTCGTTTAGTGCATCAGCTCTGCATACTAAGAGTACTTTTCTTCCCATAAAGTATACACAACAAAGTATTTAAAGTTGTTCAAATTCAAAGCCATAACCATCTGCTTATCACAGACATCTGTTGCTTCAAAGCAAAGGAGTATATGAATGGTTCAGAAAGCTTTAGAGCTCAAAAGATGCCTTTGCCAAGAGACTAATGGAACACATGAATATACATAAATTCCCAAAATACAAAACCTGCTGTCTTCTTCCTTGGGTGCAGTTACACCAGCTCTGTATGTGAGAGCTGAGTTGCAGAGGAAAGAAATAATAAGAGTTACCCCAGCTGTTACCTGTGTCAGTACTGAAAATTAAAGATTTTGTCACTCTCCAAACACTCTAGAAAAGCAACATCTTCCTCCATCAGCAGAGGAGTCTGACTTTCACACCAATCACTTACATCTCTGAGTTGCTCCTGCCAATGCACCTTCAAAACATGATTGTTTCCACCATACAACCTTCTTTCTATAGAACCTTTCCCTGTTCTTGCTGAGGGAGGTGACACCCCAGCTTCACTGGAAACAACATATTGCAGCTCCACAGCCCTGTGTGTCTCTTGATTTCCTTGCTATTTTGGCCCCCAGGTCTGACTGCCTGGCTGAAGTCAAGGAGTCATTCCCATTGACCACAGCAAACTGTGGTCATCTCGCTAATGGACAGTGCCCTTGTCCCCATGTGGCTTTTGCATTGCCATGGAAATGAAGGTCAACAGCAGGGCTGGGAGGTGTAACAAGGTCTTTGGAGCAGCATCGGTGTTCCTCAGAGCACCTGATTCAGGAGGTGATTGTGGTGGCATATCTGCAATAAGTGAAGTTGGTATTGTTCTGTGGGTATGGGCCAGATTTCCACTGTGAGGGTTGGAAGGTAGAGTTTGCACCCTGCAGACCTGTGGGTCTAGAGAGAAGGACCTGCTAAAGTTTACTGGGAGCTGGGAAAAAGTGTGAGCCAAATAGAAAGTGCAAAGTCAGAGGGATTAGCTGCTTTTGGAAAGGCTGCAAGGAATGTGAGGGGGCTAGAGGCTGTCTGGACAGAAAGATACTGGGAGCTGTGAGCACATTATATTTCTGACTCAGGTTAATACCGCTTGTACCTGGTCAGTGGAGCTAATCAAGCTTCCTGTCACAACAGCTAGTTTCCATTCATTTATCACCTTATTTGCATTTGTGCAGCCATCAAAAGTGAAGGGATGACCTCACAGGGAAGAAGAGAAATTTGGGATTTCAATGCTTGTCTACCAGACCAGTTAATGACAACACATACATGAACTGCAGAGAGAGCAAGGAAATATTTAATGACCTTAAGCTGTAGTGCGAAGCTCACAGAAAGTTGATCCATCCCTGCAATAAACCCCAAATAACAATAGAGAAAGTGGGTAATTTAAATATGAGAAGGAAGAGCAAGATAAATTTTTATAAAGCCATCAAAATATTTCTTCTGCCATTTTTCCTCTTAATCACATAATCTGTGACCTCTTAAACATTACTATAAAGCATATAAAATCCCACAAGACCTCAAGTTCACCGTGGTGGTTACACACCGCTTTTGGGATCACTGACCCTGCTTTATAAGCTGCCCTTCTGCTTTTTACTTTCTTTTGCACAGATTTTGTGTTTTGCTGTCAGTTTCCCATTGTCCTTGAAACTGGAGTAACAAGAAATTGAAGAAATCAGACAGTTCTCCATGCTGATCACAAACAGAGAACAGAAGTTGTCAGTGATCGGAAAACAAGCAGAGCGTGCCTGAGCCACACACAGATCCAGCTCCTTATACTACTCACAGGCAAAACATTTCTAGGAAGATAAGTTAGTTATTTATTGTGCCAACATATGCACATTATTCAAAGCAACAGCAAAACAACAACATTACAAGTATTAGGAAATCAATCTCCAGTTTAGATTATCTCAGAGTTTTTATGAGACAAGACAATATATGAAGTTTGCTTCAGCGAAATAAAGCCCTTTACTTACATGGTTTGCAAGAGCTTCCAGCAGCCAGAGTCTCTGAATTGCAGTGCATGCTGATATTGTGCTTTGCTGAAAGCGCCCTAACTTTGGCACTGGAGACGGCACATAGTTCACTGGTGCTTCAGATTGATAAACAATTTCCTTTAAAAATGCTCTCGCATGTTTTTTTATTGATGGTACACACTGACAGTAGACTGCAAAGCAGAAAGCCTGTCTGGTATTATGAGGAAAGCGTTTCCTCAGCTAAATCCGAAAAAAAAAAAGGAGCCCTTGACCTCGACAAGTAGAATAAATCTACTATATCTGCTGGCTCTTTTCTGAGTGCATACTTGAGCAGTAACATAAGAGGGAGCGATCGGAGTGCAGAAACTGTGGCATGTCGTGCTCTGTACCCGTGGAGTATGTGAGCAATGCTTTCAGTGCAGGCACAGCAAAATGAAAACACAATGCATGTTTTCAGCTTGTATTTTGTTCACATCTTTTAAAAATAAACCAAAGATGACAGACTTCTCTACTTCAGTTCATGACTCCCAAGTGGCAGTGCTCTCAGCTCTGTCCCCTCTGCTGAGGTTCCTTACATTCCAGATGAGGTTACTGCTGACTTTCTAGTTCAAATCTCGATTTCTGAGAATCTCTGTATCTCAGCCAGGAAATTTAACCCAGGCTGAATTTTAGCATTTTGGACATCATAAATGCAATAAATCACCTGCAAGCAAAATGAGTGTTTTTCAGGTATTTTGTTTTCTCCTTCAACAGGTCACTTTATATATTTTTTCTCTCTTTTCTTTTCTTTTCTTTTCTTTTCTTTTCTTTTCTTTTCTTTTCTTTTCTTTTCTTTTCTTTTCTTTTCTTTTCTTTTCTTTTCTTTTCTTTTCTTTTCTTTTCTTTTCTTTTCTTTTCTTTTCTTTTCTTTTCTTTTCTTTTCCTTTCTTTTCTTTTCCTTTCTTTTCTTTTTTTCGTTTCTTTTCTTTTTTTTTCGTTTCTTTTCTTTTTCTCTTCTCTTCTCTTCTCTTCTCTTCTCTTCTCTTCTCTTCTCTTCTCTTCTCTTCTCTTCTCTTCTCTTCTCTTCTCTTCTCTTCTCTTCTCTTCTCTTCTCTTCCCTTTCCTTCTCTTCTCTTCTCTTTCCTTTCCTTCTCTTTCCTTCTCTTTCTTCTCTTATCTTTTCTTCTCTTTTCTCTTTTTTTTCTTTCCCCTCTCTCCTTTGGTCTACTTAAACTTATTAAACTTCATTAAAAAAAAGAAATTGCTTTTGAAACAAGTCCTCAGTAGAACAAATAATGAGACGAATATGAAAAGCAAGATAATGATGCAGCTTAAAATAAGTAAATGTAAGGATTCAGGAAAAAAATATGCTTCCTGCTCCATTGTAAAATTATATTTACACAAATAAAGACATTATTTTAAACCGAGTCATTCAGTTCCCAGACAATGAGGACAGAGGTTTTATGGAGACGATGAAAAAGGCCCCATATTTTAGGCATAATAAAAGGAGTAAGAAAGTGATAAGAAAGAAAGAAAGAAAATCAAAGTCTTCATTCATTCCATTGTCTTCAGTTGCAAAAGAGGGAAATAGGGAAACAAACTCACAGTCTAAAATCAAATTTTCAAATATCATAAATGCAATATTCCTGGCTCTCTGAATCACAAAGACTGAAAAAAAGCCCTCAAAACTTTTAATAAGCATTTCTAGCTTGAGAAAATAATAGTTTTTAATGAAGAATGATCGAATTATCTCCTTTATCTAGTGTGTTATTATTCTTTTGTTACAATGGACTTGAAAAATCCCCTGTATGTTTTATATGTGTGTTATCAAGGTTTTTCTTGAACCTCAGACTCGGGTTCAGCTTTTCTTGTTAATTCCTTTTTTTTTTTTTTTTTGCAACTTTAGTGAGACACTAAAACACATGAAACACATGTACAACTTCAAAGTTGTTTATCTGTAATGAGATTGTTTCTTCCAGTTGAAGTTGGCTAGTAGCATCGATATATTGTGTTGAATGAGAGGAGTCTTAGTTTCAATTTAGTTTCCATTTATATCCACTTCCTTTGTCAAATACTGAGACTTCTAAGTCTACAATAAATTAATTTCTACTCTTTTCAGCTCTCCCTACTGTTTTCCCCTTTCCTGTCTCCACTAACATCTTCAAAATATAAAGCACCATCAAACCATATGTGTATATATTTAATTTCAAAGTATTGACACTGATTTGGTTTTTTTTAATTAAAATTCATGTTTGAAAGTTGTTGCTTTAAAACTAGTGTGGGTGCAAGCATTGTTCTTCAGACAATAAAACACCTTTTCTCTACAGTGGGCTCAAGTCTCCTACCTGGGGCTTCTTTTCGTAGGTGGGTGCTGAGCTCCCCCCGGCTGGCTCCTGCTCCTGCCATGCCAGACCTCTTCCCCTTGCTAAGCCATCAGCAAGCATGTTTTCTCTCTCGCTCCCAGGCCAACTCTTCTATTTTTAGAAAATAGCTGGGATTTTATAACTTTTAACCTTTTTGTGATGTGGAGGCCTTGTGGCCTGGTTTGTAGGAGCAAGGCTTGGCCCACAGGACTACTCATGGCCACCCAGCTTTGAGAGGTCAGCCCCATGAGTGGGACATGTCGGGATCCCATCCAGCTTTCTGTGCATAAGTACAAGAGGCTAAACTTCAAAACCTGGTTGGGAGCTACTACCTGCTTCTTTGTGAAGTGTTTTGAGACAAGCAGAATATACGCCTCACTTTCGAGAACCAAATCTTGTTGTTTTCAGTACAGACATCTGAAACACCACTAATTTGAGTGCCAGCTAATTACTCCCAGGCAGGACTCTGTTTCTGTCCCAAGGATCTGGCTTTCCCGTAGGGAAGTAACAACACATTGGGCAGCGCACTTGCAGCTGCCACGAGTGGATGATGCCATTTCTGCCCCAGCCTGTTCCAGCCACAGCACAGCTGTGTGGGTCCTGCAGGTCCCAGGGGACTTCCTTTTCCTGTGGCTGCGGGCACTTGTGTCTCACGACTGGAGGCAGCGGAGGTCTCTGAAAATATCAACTGCTTTATAGAGTATTGTGTATGCATTCACAGGCTTTTATATAGGAGTTAAGAAAACAGTTCACAAACTAAGGGTCACAGTTATAATTGCAGCTGTGAATGTGAAAGTGGAAGCTTGGCCAGGACCCCAGAAGCTGTAAAGCATACAGAAGTGCATGAGACTTGTCGGGTGAAGCCTGTGTCATGATCTACCAAAAACGTTTAAATCCTTTTTTATTTTTTTTCCTGGTAGAAGTGTAGACGCTTATATGTAAATTAAACACTTATGTTTCTCATTGATCTTTCAAACAACCCCCAGAAGGCTGGTTGGATTGTGCTGGCCGTGGGCTGGGAGCGCTGGTCTGCTGGCATGACACTGCACGGCTACCTCTGAGATCCTGAGAAAGTATAACAGGTCCTATATCTGATGTGACACAGTCCATTAAACTGCCTTGATCAGACTTGGGTTTGAAATTACCTGATTTTATGCACAGCTTTAAAAAATTTGGCCATCACAGGGTTATATATCCCAGTAGCTGTTATTTCCAGTGTCAGCTCATGAGGCTTTTACAAAGCCCACATTTAGTTACTTAGTGAGAGATGCAACATATGGAGTTAACAGGAACCACAAGGCTCATTTTCACTATTGCATACAAAGACTGTGCCAGAAGGACTGAAACACTGATTTAGTGGCAATGTAAGATGACGTGGCAGGTAAATGTTAACCAGAGAGCACATTTCCCAATATGGTAAGGTTTCATTATCTTTAGATGGTTCATCTGGAGATAAACTGTGCCATTTTTTTGCTCTGTGGAGGTACAGTGCTGTCTAAAGGCACTTATGCTGTTTTTAGGATAAGCCTTGGGCCACAGGTCGTTTTGGTGGAGGCACTGGGCTGCTCTGGATCAGTTCAGTCTATCATGACTTAATCGGTCTGTCCCTGACAGAGGCAGCCTGTCTGCTGCAGTGCTACCTCAGGGGTGTGCACCACAGCTCCCAGTACTCCATGAGGACATGTTTGCAGAGATGCAGTGTTAGAATAGAACAACAGGAGTAATTTGTGTTGAAAGGGACCTTTGGAGTTCATCTCATCCAACATCTGCTCAAAGCAGGTCTAATCAGCTGGCAGCTGTCTCTGCAGTATGTTCCATGATGACTTTATTATTCAGGGTTTTCCACTCCACACAGCACATCTGACCTCCTTTACCCCCAAGAGCAAGGAGCTGACTCAAATATTATGATCCAGAGGGACTTTCCATTTCTTACCCCAGGTAATTACAAACTCTTCATTATCGCAATATCTGATCACCTAGTCATTTAATTATACTTATCTGGTGTGGAAGCCAAAAATAAAATCTCATTTCACAGATGTGAACCAAGGGCACAAGGATAAAATTATTTGCCAGAGATCATATAGTCTGTGCAGAGTCAGAAATTGAGTGCTCACCTCTTAGGGCTGGCATCCTACCTACTGTCACCCTCTCTGTGCATTCCTGCTATTAGGTAGCTATTAGTTATTAATAGCCACCCTGCTATTACAGATAATTTTTTAAGGCTAGGGGCAAAGTAACACAGCACTTGTGAGACACCAGCTAGGTAATGGGTTCCAGTGGTGAAGCTGAAATTGGGGGAAAATTTCAAAGTCCTAACACTGCTGCTGTACATGTGGTGGGCAGCTGTGCTAGGGATCATCAAACGAATTATTCTCCTTAAAATCCAGCCCTTTTGACAATCTGGAATGGGATCCAAATTAGTAAAAGTTGGGTCCACTGCTGTCGTTAAGAATTCCTTTTATATTGATAAAAAATTATATGAAGGTGAGTATTGTTGTAACTTTTTTAAATTGCAGGCCTGGAAAAATATACTTAAGACATCTGGAATAATTTTTTGGTTTAAAATTCAGTTCATACATAAGAAGGGCTTAGGACGAATTGAAAGACAAGATAGTCTTGTCTTGAAAGACAAAAATGAAAATGTTTAAACAAGTGGCTCATATGCATGGCCCTCACATTTTGATCTCACATTTAGCTTTTGGTGAGTAATACTGTTTTATGCATGGTCCCACCAGTATATATATAAAAATAGAATGTAGCTAGGCGACAATATATTACTTCTGGGAGAAACAAAAATCATATAGCATGGGTCTCAGATCTGTGCTAGACTTGTTCTGCTTTCTGCAGCAATCTAGTTAAGCTTCTTTGCAACCCCTATGTGGATGTCCCATACTGTCAACCCCTCTCTTGAACCATGCTGCATACCTTCTCAGACTTGCTGAGCCTGCCAAATCAGGACTGCAGCAATATCTCACTTAAGGTGAGATGCTAATGGCGCTTTTTTGCCTGGTCTCAGCTAGTATATTAACTAGTGAACAATGGGCAAGGACTCAGGAACTACAAATTCCTGTTGATGCTTCAAATTGCACACTAAAACTGAAGAATTCTGACTTTTTAATGTGTAATTTCTTTTAATTTTCATGTCATTAATGTATAAAAAGATAATATCCTTTTTAAAGCTGTAGTGTGTGACATCTTGTCTGTGTAACTTCTCAGTCTTGAAATGTGAATGGCCAGATCTTGAGCTGACATAAATCAGCACTGCTGCACAGACTGCAAAGGCAGCATAATTCATTTACACCATCTGAAGGTCTGGCTCAGAAATGTGCGGAAGCATATATATTCCCTTTCAAGTCACATGGGTGCCGCTGGAAGATGACTCAGGACCTGACAGCTATCATGACTTTATATGCACATCAAAGCTTATCCTTAGGCCCTTTACGGTACCTCATGAGAGCTGAACATTTATTTTTGAATGCTTCACTGAGCTATATAATTTAGAAACATCAACAACACATACCATTAAAACCCCTCAAAAACAAATCTCAAGCTCAGATACAAATGTCCTGAGCCTGCCCTTGAGGAGCTGTGCCATCTTCCATTTGAGGGTCAGAAAGAATTTTTAAATAAAGTGCCTTGTCTCTTAGAGGTCAGACAACATGGATGAAGCCTGGAGACGCTCTAATGCAAGCACATTCTCTCTCTTCCCTTGTGGATGCATAATCAGCCAAAAGCAAAACTCATTTCAACTACTGCTGCTTCATCAGAGGTAGGAAAGCAAAATAAACTTTCTGGCAATTAGAAAGCATGCTTTCTATCAGCAGCTTGTCACTTTCCCATCAAAAAATCTGCTGCTTATGTACCTTCAACGTGATGGTAAAACATCACATTTAATCTTTTGACAGTTTAAGAAAATGGTCCTTTTTGCAACAGATCAAATCTCCCCTAAATTATATCTGTAGCCCTTCCTTCTCTACAACCTTGGAAAAAACAGGCAGAAACAAAAATCAGTGCCCCAAGATATCACGTTCAAGATATATCTGGAAATTTGAGACAGCTTTCCTCCTTCAAATTCATCAGTCTTTTCATCAGATCTGGAGTGAGGTTGAGGCTATTTCAGACCAAGCTATTGAAAACATCAAAGAGAAATGTTCTTTCCTTGCAGTGAGCTGGAACCAATCTCATTCCTGCAAGTATGAAGCTTTCTGACACAAAGGGAACCCTGACCATCCCTCATGGGTGTGCCATGAGAGGAGGCATCTCTTTAACTAGGTAGAGAAGCAGCAACTTGCAGTGTATATCACTATTTGAAGAACAGCCCAATTTGAAAAAAAGTAAACAGCTGCATCACTGATACAAACTAATATAATGACATATGGTTTCTTCATTTGTGAAAAGGCTTCGGGAACTGAAAAGCAGATTGCAGCTTTGCAGAATGAACTGGTGCTGGTGCTCTTGTTGCACATAGCTTAAAACTTCTTAAGCAACACAAGCTTGTCTGGATTGAGTTTTGTTTTGATTTTTGTTTGTTTGTTTTGGTCGGTTTTGTTTGTTTGTCTGTGTTTGGGGGTGTTTGTTTGGGATTTTTGTTTGTTTGTTGTGTTGTGGTTTTTTGTTTGGTTGGTTTGTTGTGTTTTTTTTGTTTAATCCAAAAATAGAATTGCTTCAGCTCTGTTCAGGCTTAGTGTTGTTCCATTTATCTTCAGTTTTCTTCTTGAACACACTGTTTTCCCAGATTGCTTTCCAGATATTTCTATGTGAGGGACAGGAGTGTAGTAGCTGTAGCAGGGCACTGAGGGCTCTCTGCACTGCTATTGACTCTGATCCTACTTTCCTTCTGTTTTTCTTCTGTTAATCTGTTCTGCTTCTCAGGCTTTCCTTTAGCCTAGCTGATATCCAGTTTGATTAGAAGTCCTTTGCAGGCCTGGTACATTTTCCAGTTCTAACATTAAATAGAAATAATGAAGGAGAAGAGTTTCTCGACTGCTCCAGCCACAGGAGATGCTGCTCACAGTACAAGAGACTGCTGAGGAGAGGAGCATTGGTCATAGAACAGCATCCCCCAGCCTTAGCACCATTCCAGTGTAAGGTTTGCTTTCCCACGTCCCCAGCAGAAAGCTGCATACAAAGCTATTTTGCATTTTCTTACAATCTGCTCAGCTGCTGCAATCAAACTTGAGACCCCAAACTTCCACAAGCAGTGTGCTCTGCGGTGGCTGCAGTATGTGCACCCACACACCTGCGGTTGCAGGGCCTCATGCAGGGCTGAGAGCCCTGCGGGGTGTAGCCTGTGTCATCATGTCCCTTGCTGCAACAGGGGATGTCCCACATGAGGAATGAGGAGCGCTGCAGCATCCACCAGGAGAGGGCACCTAACTGAACTCTATTTTTCGAGATATAGTTGAAGAAATCAGTACATCCATCAATTTTCTAGGTAGTAGGGCTAGGTTTAGCACAGAAATTTGCAGATTGAGCTCAGTATTCTTCCTGTTTTACCTTTTGGGTAATAAACCCATAAACCCCTGGGGGGCAGGTAACACCATGCTAAGGAGCCCTGCCTCCCTTTCCTCGCCTCCCTGAGCACCCTATTCCTGGTTACACAGTGACCCACAGCTGCAAGACCAGCCTAGCCTAGCCCCATTGTCCCCATCTCGTCACCCCCTCAGGCAGAGGTCTGCAGGCTGCCAAGGCCTGACAACTGGACCCACTCCCATTCCCACACCAGACACTTTCTGTTTTGTGGACACTCAGGCATTTCGACTATCCTACTGCCAGTATAACTTGCCTTTTCTCATCACCTTTCAGACACCCAAGGCACAGAGACCTCCAGCAGCAGCCCCTAGATTCTGCCCTTCTGCAGAACAGGGCTGGTGTTGCTGCTGTCTCCAGGAGCTCTTAAGATCTTTTTAAAGCTACCACATTGCTGTGACTTCAGTGCTGCCCGTGCATGGCAGACATGCTGTGCTGAGGTGACAAGGTGCCTGGAGAAGAGCCTTTTTTAATGAACAATGACATAAGCTGGAAGCAGTAGGAACCGGTGATCTGAAGTATATGTCAGCAGAAGTAGGGTACATATATGGTGTGTAGGCTCAGTATACGTGCATGTGCTGAAATACAGATGCCCCAAGGCTAGCTGTGGCCTCCAGCACTGATACGTAGGTAAAAGCAACAGTTTTCTCAGTCTTATCTGAAAGAGGTTTGGACTCAGGCCCTGTTACATTAATGCCTTCAGGCATTTAGTTGGGTAAAGCAACGCTGGTTCTGTGGAAGCTCCCGGTGCAGCCCTGCCTGGGCACTGTGCTGAGATCCAGCCTTTGCTCTTGGGCAGCCAGGGTGAAATTACGTCTTCAAAAGCTAGAAGGGGTGTGCTGGAGCTGCTGCCAAGACCTGCCTTTGGCACCCACGCAACAGAGGCCTGAGACGTCTGCTACACATAAGTAATGTTCTGAAGGCCTAAATAGATAAATATTATAGCTGTTGGCGAAAGGAAGCAGTGCCAGACGCTTTTGGCCGGTGGAACAGGAACCTGTCCCATTGCCTCATGTTGAAAAGGCTTTGGATATTTAGGGCTTGTAAAAGTCAGAGGGAGGAAGCACTGGTAATGATACCTGACACATATTTGCTTCATTGATGGACAAATTAACCTTGATTATCCAATTTATAAATCAGCTGTAAGTGGAAGAGGCCTTCCTCACCCCCCACTGCTGCATATTTGGGGGATTAAGTTGTTTGTTTTTAGTGATAAATTAGAAACATCTGCTTCCGCTGACACGCTGGAAAGGAGGCACGTACAGCAAAGCGGCTGGATGGGCTGCTCCGATGCTGGGTGGGATTCGGTACCAGGGCACGGTCCTGCCAAGCTCTGGCCACAGGGTCCAAAGGAATGAGGCTGTCTCCTCTCTGCATGAGGGCTTGGTGGGGCAGGGGAGGTGCATGGCTGCTCCTGGGCTTGCTCAGGATGTTTTCTGGGGACGTCAGAGTGGCAGCGAGCATCTCCAGCGGCATGTGCTCAGCCGGGCTTTCCTTTTAAGGGTGTCTTGGCAGTTCTTCCATTCAAGCAAAACTGTTTCTGCTATGGGATCATCAAGTGCTAATGTCAAGGAATCCAAACCTCATGCCAGAGTCATCCCAGAGGTTGCTCAAGCGTGAGCAATGATGGCAGATAGCAGTCCGGCCACCCTTTCTGATGAAGAAAATGTGCTAATTGACGGAATCGAGATGTTTTACAACCCTGGCATATCCCCACAGAGGTGATACAACTTCCTGATTGCTGAGACAGGTTGGAAACAGCCAAGAGACACATGTCAAAGCAATTCACATGGGCTTTTGCCACATGCAGGATGTATGAAAACAGCCCTCCTGGCTACAAGATGTTATCTGCAGGAGTGCAAAGCTGGGGCTAAATCCTACCAGGTACAGCAATCCCAATATAACCTGGGCATTTGGGGAGCCAGATCCACGACGGACCTTGTCTGTGCATTGCCTTTTGGCACCCTGCCAAAGAGAACCACAAGGATTGTTTAGGCTTCAGTGTGGCTTGGATCTCCCTGCAGGGTTTTAGTACATGCCCGGTTGGGCTGCAGAAACAGATGTTTTACATGCACCAGTCAGATTTTTTTTTTCAGCCTTTGGCAACTGAAACTCTCAGATGGCAACCCTGGTCCCCAGGGACAAAGCATGCCTGCAGGAAGGGAGAAACCAAGATGGCTAGGTTATTTCTAACAGCTTCTGTTCCCAAGATGCCCACATTTTTTGCCTCAATATTTTCTCCAGGTGAGCTTGAGGACTGTGTGCAAGATTTTTGGATAATCCGTCGGGTCTGTCAGAGCAAGAAACCCCAGGCAGTTTCAGTGCACACTTTCAGACTGGCTGTCCGCTACAGGTCTGATGAGCTGGACACCTGTACCGTTCAGGTGTGATGCAGTGCAGTGTAAATGTATTTCTGTCTGACAAACTCCAGGCACAGACATTTTGAATTGCGGTTCTGCCTGAAGCAGGCTACAAAATCAGGACTGAGGTGCATGGCCCATCATCATGCAGGGAGACATCCTAGACATCCTGCAGGGGACACTCGGTTCTCCTTAAAAAGCTGAAGGTAACTTCCAGTGCAACCTCCAAAATCCCCTTCTGATGTAGAGCATGGTGTAAAGATGTAAAGCTTAAAATACAGCGAAATGCAGCCCCTCCTCTAGAGAAACTGAAAAATACGCACTGCACATCTACAGAGCCAGGTGAGCAGCAGAGCCCTCCAAGAGCTGGGGCCAGCTCTGGGCAGAGAGGACCTGCTCTCTCTGGGGTGCAGGAGGGAGGGGAAAGGTAGCAGGACAATCTGTTTCACAGCCACCCAGGACCACTGACTCTGCTTGTCCTGTGTAAACTATTTTCTTCTGCCTGATTGCCCATGTTACTTGATATTTGCATTCCCATGGGGGGCACTCAGATACCTGATGAAGTTGTTGATGATGAAGTTGAATCAAGAAATGAAACTTTTCTTTCTTTTCCCTTTACCTGAGCTGGGAAAAGAAGTGAAAATTTCCTTCTTCCAGGAAAGAAGCGGGAGCTGTGATGTGGACATGAGGCCTTTATGCAAACTGCTTTGCTGGAGTGTAGACCATCCTATTCCCAACCCCAGAATCACTAGCTCTCCCTGGAATGATTTCTCACTGCCCCACCTCAAAGCTAGAACTCAGAGATCATCTGCAGATGTGTATTGCCACTTTCTAGCAGGAATGCCTGCACTGAATAACAGAAACTCAAAGAGAGGCCAAAGCAGCCTTGGTCTTCCTCCAGCCATCAGAAAATCAGCTGTCAGGACTTCCAAGTATTGCTGCCTTCCCACGTCATTTGAGCAGAGGTTACAGGACAGGCCATTGACCACTGTTGATCCAGGGACGAATGGCTGCTATCGGGTTCTCCTGAGAAACTCCCTGTGAGGGAAGTGGAAAAGGGGGAGTCCCTGGGTAAATACATAAACATTCCAGGAAAACGGAAGGGTTATGAGAAGGAGAGTACGAGATCGGTAATTTGCAGGAGGAAAAAGGGTAGAGGAACTGAAAAGAAGTTGGAGACAAGTAAAGATGTGTGGGATGGGGATTGCTGCTAAAGCAGAGCTGTGATCAAAGACTGTTCTCGGGTTTAGGACCAAAAAAGGACAGGCTCTGGAAGACAACCTTCAGAACACATCCATACAGAGCTGGAGCTCGTAAAGACTCAAAGGAGCCAACTGCTCTGTTAAAAAAATACAAACGACATGGTGTCTGGAACAAGAAATAAATGCAAAAAGTAGCCTAAAGTGTTTCTCTGGTAAGTCCCAAAAGAGCCACTTCCACTCTTTCGTGATGGTGAAATGGGACTCAAAAGACCAGTCTGGGATGTGTCAGGGAGGTTGATCAATCCCCAGGTGAACTGAAGCTCAGAAGACCGGCACCATGCAGGAACATCAGTGCAGGGCTAGCAAGGCTGGCGTAACATCAAGTTTTTATAGACTGCTGAAAAGGGAAAAGACTTTTGGTCCTGGGTCGTAAGTGCTAGTGAGAATAGCAGACATGTTCCAGCACAGGGAATGTCTCCCTCCAAGAAAAGGGAGAGTTTTCCTGGACAAATCCAGAAAGAGTTCAGACTTTTTTTTTTTCTTTTTTCCCCCAAGGGTGAAAAATGGAATAGAGGTCCCTCTCTCAGCAGCTCACAGATCCGGTGCCCCCGTGCTGCTGTGACAGGGTGCCCATGTTGGCCTGGACCCAGCCATGAGACCTGCTGGACCGACAGAAAGAGGTGGGATGAGCAGGGTGGACACACACCTCTTCAGCTCTGCCCTTTGAACCCTTCGTGTTTTCATAGCATTGTCACACCCTGTTTTTATTGCACATTTTTTAACCTAGATTTCAGGTCCCGCCTCTGTTATTAATACCCTTTCTGCTCTCATTTTTCCCAAAAGAAAAATATCGTAATTGAAAGAATGTAGCAAAAACTGAGAGAAATAAAACAGAGGGCATGAATTACAAAACATCCGAAAAAACCATCCCACTACTGAACAGTTCCCTTCCTTCCACAGTTTTAACCTTGGACTCTAGCCAGATGTTCCTGTTTGTTGCAGGGTGTTTGATTTGGGGTTTGGGGTCTCTCCAAAGGGGGAAGGCAGAGCGTAAGCTGAAAATAGGATGGGTGGCCTGATGGTGTCCAAACATAGTCAAGTATCTCCATTAAATCTTGTTTGAGATTTGGCCTCCACTTCTGTAGGCCCCACTCGGGTCTGAGAGATGCAATACTTGTGCAGATGAGGAAGACAAATTCAGTAGATAGACTGAAGATGAGCCAATACATTTAAGCCAGCACGACATATGGACTCTCACATCTCTGCCTAGGAATGATTGCTCCCCACAGATTTCTTCTAGGTTTGCCCAGAAGAAGTAAAACATCCCAGACAGTGAGACTTTTCCCCTCTTTCCCTCTGGATTGTTTTATAGCTGTATACCTCTCACTGCCAGGATCTTTTTTTCCCATTATGCACAGTCTATTCTTCCACTTTAAAAATTATCTTCATTATCCTCTGTGATAAGAATTGATTTTGTACTGAACACTTCTGCCCTTCCCAACACGTACACCTCACACAGAAATGTGTAAACTATTTGATCATATTGTCCTATCATCCCCACCCCAAGCTTTAGTGAAACCATAAGGTATCTTTGAAGACTTGAGTCAGGTCCTCTGCAGTTCTGACTTCATTGCTTTGAGCCTTCTCATCTGCATCTGAGGTGAGGCTTGATGCTAGACACCCAGGAATGGATTCACACTGCTTTTCTAAAATAAAAAATGAATCCTAATTTATGAAGAACCCAAACAACTTAATTCAGCACTGGGAAATCAGAGTAATATGGATTTCTTCTTCAACCCAACAAAGAAACTACTCTACTGATCTGCACCTCTTACTTTAGAGAGACTGTAAGCAGAAATGAATACCTTTTGTTTACAGTTGCAGCCCCATGCCTGTAACTAAAATGTAAATCTGGCTAGAAATTATCTCACTTGCACAGACCTGTGAATGGACATGTCTTGGAGAATTAAGGATACAAGTCAGCTCTGTCACAGTGAATGGGACAGAGGATCTTCTGTAGGCACTCAAACCCAGCCCTCACTCTGCTGGTTTTCTGTGGATTTCTACCTTCTCACATTGTCACTGGGACTGAACCGTAGAAAAGTGCATCGGTGAAGTGTGGAGATGGCAGAGGCTGTGAAATAATGCAGACACTACTTTCTTTGTTTGCATAATCTTCTGTTACTGCTGCTGGGCCAGAAGCAGTCCCTGTGCCTGAGATACTCAGTTTCTGAAATGGTCTGGTCTCCTGTGTCATTAGGCAGTGTGGAGCTGGACCAGGCTTTACCACCTGCGCGCTCACCTCCCCTTCAGATCAGTGCGGCATTGTGGAGAAAGGACAAGCAATCGCTAAGAGAGGGGAACACGCTACCCAGTCCCCACATCACATAGTCCTCACCCAAGTGATGCCCGATGGAGGTGTTTTCGGTCCTGCCTTTCCAGAGCCCAGTGAGGATGGTGATGGTTGGCTTCCCATTCAGCACAAAACTTAACACAAAGCTTAACCCAGGGGCAGTGTTAAAGGAATCAGGCTTTCCTCCGTGCCAGCAGACAGGCATATCAGCTCCTCCACTTCCAGTTTTGTTTTTCCACACCCTTTCCCCTGCTCTCCCTGCTCTGTGTTTCTCTACTCTTAAGCGCATGGCCCATGGGGACACACAGCCCTGGATTCCCACCTACTCCAAAAGGGAAAATCCACTCCAGCAGCATATCTGAAATTGTCCCAGGCCAGGGAAAAGAGGGAGCAGACACTGTAGGAAGAAGAAATTTTCTGTCTCTTCAATAGACCGTGCTATATAACACGATAGGTGCGTGGTTTCTGAAGCAAACTGCTGTTTCTCCAGCCATTGGAGTCAGTGAATTTCCACAGCTTGCACAGCTACAAGGGCTGTGGGTAGTGCTGTGCTCACACCCATGTTTTCCTAAATCTTCAGCCTGAAAAGCTTCATCATTTCCTTGAAAATGAGTGGGTTAGAGAAATTAGCACCACTGTGAGTATCAGGTTTTGGGGAGCTGGCACGCAGGCAAACCTCGCCTCAGCCTTGCCTGGATAACAGTAACCAGAGACACAGGGGAAAAAAGGGAGCAAGAAACCACTAATCCATCCACACTCTCACCTGCCCCGGCCAAAGTTGTGTTTAACCACTTACATCAGTGTTTCATTTATATTTAACAACACATGTTCTCTCCTCAGTCTGCACATAGGCACAAAGCATACTGCTGGTAGCAGTGGAAGCACAAAAAGTTCAACGACCTTGAAAAAAAAAACAAACCAAAAAGGAATATAACAATAATAACAATAACAAACAGATGTATTTGTGAGAGTTTCATAAGTTAAATGCAGGAGCTTAACTTCACAAGAGCACAGCCCTGAGGCAGAATGATTTATTTGATATTTACAGGTTTTTTTGCGAAACACGTTTCTATGAAACCATAGCAGCAAAGGTTAAAGTGAAGATTTGGAATGATGTTGGAGTCATGCACGAGGGGAAAAAACAGTAATCTCTGTTCGGGTTAACAGAATGTAAGATTAAAGCTAAATACAGAGAAATATTTCAAAAGATTTTATGCATTTAAATCAGCCTAAATCCTGTGACAGGTATACATTTTTATTTTTTTCTTTTGCCAGAATATTGTGTTCTTGATTTTTTTAAAAAAATCTATCTGGAAAATTTCTGACAGGAATGTTATGTGCATAAATGTCCAAGTTTATTAAACTGCTCTTACAAGACAAGATACATAAACAGATTTCACTGAAGCTCTGCTATGGTTGATTTATAATGGAAACACATGTATCCCAGTAAAATCTGTATTTTTCTGAAAGATCTCTCTATTTCATTCGCTTCTTCAAATGCATTTCAGAAAAGTCAGTGTAGGAAAGTAGAATCAGTTACAACTTACCTTTGTGCTTGAGTAGATGACATCAGATTTTTCAGGCAAAGCAACACGCTTCTTTTGGGTACCGTCTTAAGAGTTGTAAATTCAAGCCAACAGGTAATTGTGGGTGATTCAAAATCCTTTAAAACAAATTTAAACACCGTGATGACAAATAGTGCACTTTGTGAAAACTTATTTGAAGCCTGATGCTCTTGTATTGAGTTCTGTAACTGTCTGTCTCAGCTAAATAAGCTCCCACTCCTTTCCTCGGCCACTCGCCAGCTTTTCTAATTTAAAGCAACTGTGAGCTCGCTGTGAAACTCCTGCTGGAAGGAGCTCAATGTATAGCGTGGAGCAAGGAGCAAGCCTGTGCTCCAGACCGACGCGGCAGGACAGAGTCCTAACCGGCCCTGGGGCATAGCCTCCCCGAGGTAACGTTATATCATCTTTGGAAAGCATGACAGGCTAAGTTGTCTTCTTCTCTGTAAAGACACAGAGAAGAGGAAAAAATCATGCTGCTTCTGGCACGTAGTCCCCTCAGTGTGGGATCTGGGAGGAGCAGCAGCTGCCTCAAAGCAGAGGAAGAAGCAACAGCCTCAGAAACATAAAGTGCTCAGAGCTCCCTGAGGAGCCTGGTCCCCAAATTAGCCAAAAGATTCCCAGTATTTTTAGAAGCATTAGCCCTTGGTCCGAGGCTTTGGGGATGGGTCCGGGGGCTCTATCCTGGGCTTTCTCCACTAGTGCAGTGTGGGGTGTCCCTCTCATGGGGTGGTTGGGATACCCAAGATGAGGTCCATGGCTGAGGACAATCCCAAACTTCTTGACTTTGGAGAGTTTCAAAAGACACTCAGGGCAATGATTCTATCTTCTGAGATACTGACAAGCTTTAAATAGCAGAGGCATGGTTTTCAGAGGCATCCGCTTACTGGGAATGGTTCCCTTCTGCTTTGCTCAAATTAAGATAGCAGAGCATACCAAATGTTGTTAATACAGAAGAGTTGCCTGTGCCCATGTCAAATTCCTCCTTTTTGCAAAGAATTTATTTCAACCAGTTATGGTTGATGTGTGTGGTGTGCATTTATGAATTGACAGAAAAGGTCTCCGTTTCCAAATATGAGTTCCCCTGCAGAGCTGCTAAAAGCAAGCAAATTAAAAGCCAAATTATATAACACTATTGTGATTTGGGAAATTTTCATCTCTGAGCTTCCACATTAGTACTATAAAAAACTTTTGTTTAAAAATTATGTTGCTGAAAAGTGTGCCTCAGACTATGCACCAAATTACTCGGCACTTTTGGAAATGCATCCAACTGACCTGCTGATGCTAAGGTGACATAAGGTTTATTCAAAGAATCATGGAATCGCAGAATCACAGAATGTCAGGGATTGCAAGGGACCTCAAAAGATCATCCAGTCCAATCCCCCTGCTGGAGCAGGAACACCTAGATGAGGTTACACAGGAAGGTGTCCAGGCGGGTCTTGAATGTCTCCAGAGTAGGAGACTCCACAACCCCCCTGGGCAGCCTGTTCCAGTGTTCTGTCACCCTCACTGAGAAGAAGTTTCCTCTCAAATTTAAGCGGAACCTCCTGTGTTCCAGTTTGTACCCATTGCCCCTTGTCCTATCATTGGTTGTCACTGAGAAGAGGCTGGCTCCATCCTCCTGACACTCACCCTTTACATATTTATAAATATTAATGAGGTCATGCCTCAGTCTCTTCTTCTCCAAACTAACTAGTTGTTATTCAGTGACTTTGGTTTTGTCAGCCATATTTTCCTGCAAAACTAATGTAAGTGAAGATGGAATCATTAGGCTGAAATTTTTAAAGGTGTTTGATGCCCTTTAAAGAGAAAATGAATCTTCTATGACAAAACAAATCAATGTCAAAATGCCACTTGTGAATTGGTTGTAAAAGATGTTGTTCATTTGAATGTTCTAATTTACATGACACTGAAATATTAAGTATTTCATATCTTAAATTGAGAATTAAAAAAACAGAATCCTGTGCATTCAATCAATATAGATTATAAAATTCTGCTGCTAGTGATAGGAGAAAGGGTTTAAGGAAAACTGAATTTTTTTTTCCTAATGGAGCTTCATTCCTGTACTAAAGGTAATAACTGGGATATAGAACATTCTGTTACAAAATCCTATGGTACTGTGAAAACTTCAGTACACCATTTTAGGAGTCTCAGTTTTCCTCCAGAGTATATCAGAATATTTTTATTTTGCTTGGTGGATCTGCTGGTGAACTTGGTTGCAAGTGGGCAACAGTGAAAGAGCAAATACTGTCCTATCATATCACTTATACGTATCTAAATGATTTCACTTAGCGATCAGGCATTAAGCATGTCCTTTTAGGTACTGGCACCTTTGGAAACTTCTATCTGCATGTTTGTAGGAATTTGGTAGAACTTTTAAGGATCATCCAGAGAGCATTGCCCTCATTCTCTCAGTTGATCTCTTCCTGCTCCCGCTTAGGGAAGCACAAGGTGGTGTTTCCTCTTCCTGATTAGTATTTCTTGGGGAAGTGAGAGATGTTGCCCCATCACGTGGGAAAAAACTTGTTTTCTAATGGTTTGTGGAGAAAACAGGCAGGACTTCCAAACCTGGCTCTGCCACTGATTCGTACCTGGCTCTGGACTGAGTCTCCTTCACTTCCATTTACTTACCTGCCTCATAGGAATGTGAGTAAAGACTGAACAGCCAAGGCAAGAGTAAAAGTGGAGGAGGAACTGCAAAGCATTCTGTAAGCCTTGGAGGTTTAAGTGTTCAGCAGAAAACACAGGTTCAATTTTTTTGGAAGAAAGATTATATTTTTATAGGGTTGCTCACTAGTGCCTGTAATAGGCTCATTTTTTATCCCTTTAAAGTTACAATTCTAGGCAACTATTTCACATTTTAGCACTTCACCAGAACACCGATTTTCTTGCTCTTGGCTTTGTCTAGACTCAGCTGTGGGAGGAGGGGGCCGCTAGCCGCAGCAGCTGAACTGGGAACTGCTTTTTGGCATTCATACCCTCACAGGTACAACACAGTAACTGACACAGGGGTTAGGAAAAAGCAATCATTCATTTTGGAGAAATTTCACAGGGGAAGAAAATGCCTTTTGCCTCACCTGAGACTGCAAGTCTTCATTTGGTCCTGTACATGTGGACATTTGTTGCTTACAGACTGTTTCATCTTGAAGACAAAAACCCACAAATCCATGTAATAGATGCATAGGAGTAAATGTACTCCAAGGAATATAGTTGTCTCACCCTTGAGAAATTGTAATCTTTAATCATCTCATGTGGCAAGCAGCTGAGAGTTTTTTCTGGTGACATCTCTAAGTCCTTTCTCTGACCAAAGTATTTCAAGATTCAGCAGGTTCTAATAAGTTCTGAGGCTGTTTCCAACACAAGTATCTGAACCAGGAATCAAACAAAATCCTTAATCTGTAGTGAACCACTAAGATTTGCTGGAAGGAAGAAATCATTACTTCGTGGCATTAAAAAAAAGAAGTATCCTTTGATGCTGGGATTTCAGATTTTCCTGTGTTAGGGCTGAATGCATTTACATCCAGATAATACTCAGTTCAATTGCCAAGATGTGGGTGTAAGTGCTCAGGGTTTATCTTGCTTCAACACTGAGAGAATGAGCAGGTTCATATGGTGCAGTGCACTCTAGGAGGTCACAAAGCTGCTAAAAGCCAGAAGCCTAATTCTCCCCTCATACAGAGTGCTGTGAATGAAGACTGGCTTTATCCTGGTAAAAAGAAATATGTGAATATCCAGTGGCCCTAAATGAGAATAAAATTCTGTTGTTACATGGAAATATGATGTCAAAACCTATGGAAGTTTTTGCTTAGTGTGGATTTTGTTTGTTCATTTGGTTGATTGTTTTTTTTTAATAGCTGGCTCTTGGCATTTACAGCTTGGTCAGTAGAAGAGCTCATAAGGTATTCCCAGGGTGATGACACAGAAATAGCTAAGAAAGAAATCAGTGTGAAACTTCAGTAAATTCAGGTATCACTGTTAAGGAAACAGCAGAGGGAAGGATGGGCAGGCTGCTTTGAAGGGGTGCTGCTTTCATGACTCCCAGTTGGTGCACCCATCTGGAGATGCCAAGCAAGTGAATGGCTGCAGGATGGGGACACGTCAATGATGAACAGCTCATGTCCAGATGACTGTGCAGGTGCTGGGGCCACACATCTCAGGGAGGCATCTGGGTACCATTGGTTTAATTCCACATGCATTTTTTATCTCTATAATATGAAAAGTGCAGTTCCAACAGGGCCTGTGACTTTTCAAATGCGTATAATTTATTCTAAGCCTAAATTTGCTAGAAAACACAGTCCAAATCTCATTTACCCAATGAGGTTACCTAACTAAAGACATTTCTGCTCAACACCTCCATTCAATCATTAGTCACCAACGTAAAACTAGCATGCAGGGTTTAAATCTTATCTGCTTGGAACAGCTTGGAACAACTCTGTTACAGTTACTGTTTTGAAATCGAATGCTATTTGTGGCAAGCAGTACAGCACATTACATTTATCACCCTCCAGTGAGTCAGATCACCCGAGTCTTAGGGCTTGAAGTCTTAATGGGGCAGAGCATTGCAGCTCCATCGTCTCCACTATACATCTGCAACTAAAATTTTAGTTGGACTTTCAGTTCACCTGTCTATGCCTCCACATGATGACAGGGGCTCTTTTCCTGCTGTTTTTTTCCCCTCCCTTTTTCTTCAGCATCCCGCTTTTCCAGCAGGAGTCTTAAACACCAGAGCTCGGATTTGCAAAGGTGTTTTGATGCCTCAGGCCATCACTGGGAACCTAATGAGATTTACAGGGCTCCTGAAATGGGTGGGGGCTGTGATAAACTGACAATATCTGTAAAAAGCAATACTTTGTCTAAATCTTCTATCTCATTTTCTCTCGGTGAACCTGTTTTCAAGAAGCAGAGAGAGTGACTGTTGTACCAAATGCAGACCAAAGTATCTCTTCTCCAAAAGCTGGAGATGCGTGTTTCACAGAAAGTGTCATGTTAATGGCACTGGGCACAGGTCCTTCCTCGAAATTAACAGAACAAGGTCTACCTCCACATTGGGTGGGAGGACCTCATGTGGGCTGAGGCAAAGCCCCTTCACAGCTTATAGAGATGTTCCACTAAATACTGAAGTTTTGATTTCTTCCAAATCCACACAAACAGTCTGTGATGGAAATGGAAGGAAAATGCACATCCCTCTGTTCACATCCCTTTCAGAGCAGGATTATTGTCTTAATCTGATAGATGGCTGTACAATGTGTCCTCCAGAGGCATCACAGCTTCCCCTCTATGAGGTCTTAGTTTATCACTTTCCTTTATTTTGGAAAAAGAAAAAGGAAATAAACCACCAGTTTATCTTCTACTTGTATTAGCTAGATGAAATGAAAACATGCTCGGTATTCAAGATAGTGTAATAATAACGGCTTATATTTATTTCTCTTCTGCCAAGTGCAGTCAAGCAGAAACTAAAGATAAGTCTGAAAGTTACAGAGACCCATTTAAAATTAGCACACATACTGATTTGAGGGGATTGGGAAACTAAATACTTCCTCCAAGCATTCTGCCCAGTTTTCCCTTCCTAGGTGCACTGAGGTAGCACAGGTGAGAAGGCAAGCTGTGCCAGCCCCGGGCTGACAGCCGGGCACCTCTGCTGGCAGCGCGCTGTGTCCTCAGTGCTCTGCAGATGCTGAAGGCCCCACAGCCCTTCTGCTTCTGCCCTCCTGTGCGCAGGAATTGCCCAGCACTACCCGCTAAAACGTTACATCCTAGGTTTTAATTCAGTCATCACAATGTAGACCTGTTGGCATTGAAGACCATGAAGAGAGACCATGGCAGGAGCAGTACACAAGCACCCCTGCGCTCCTTCAGCTTTGCTATGTCCATTGCCCAGGACTAAAGGGTATGCTAGGGAGGTTGTGTTTCTACAAACCCCTCACTCAAAACCTTTACGAAGAAGGAGAAATATGCACATACACATAGGTTAACATACCCTACACATAGGTTAACAACATGTCTCTGCTTGCACATATCACCCTTAATTTATTTTAGATATTCACACAAACCTAATCAGCATCACAGATGCAAACTACTTATTTTTGTTCTATTTCAACAGGATAGGGCAGGAAAGGACTTTTATCCCACTTCATACTCCACAGGGCTATGCATGTAACACTTCAAAGTAATAAAGAAAACATTATCAGCTTGGACTACTTTCTAGTTTCCTTATTTTGTTTGTTCAAACAGAAAGTTATCTGATTCATTATGCTCAGTTTATCTGAAAACAGTCTGCAATGTGCTAGTTGAGTGTTTGACCTTTTGCATGTTCTGCGATTGATTGGTTTGGCCATCCATCTTCTCCACTTGTTGAAACCCTCACTTAGCAAAGAAAGGCCAGTGGCCAAGCCTGTGTGAAAAATGTGGTGCAAAAGGAATAAATTAAGAACAGGGTATATTTCATTGTGTTTCCCATAGACACTGAAGATTAGGCAGAATTTGAAAAATTGCCTGAGGTGCCTGGACTTCACAACCGCTGACAAATTATAACTATATTACAGAATTTTGATAAATCTTTTTGAGAAAAACAGTAATCTTATGTGATCCCATCACCCCAGTACAAGGCCGTTAATGCTCCTATTTCTCACAGTGATCTAACTTCTGTTGGTCGCTCCAGTTTCTTTCTGACTATCTTTCCAACTCCTTTAACTTAATGTAGCTAAAACAAGATTCCATATTTTCATTGTCCAATTCCCTGTTACTTTGACTATTCCATCCTCACTTTTTCCTAGGAACATGAAGAGGGGAAAAAAAAGATAGAAATGAACAAGCTTATATGGAGTCGAATCACAGGTTCCAGGCAAGGTTCTCCAGAGCACATCCACTCTGCTCTGCCCACATATGTGTTCAGATTTGCTTTCCTGCCAGTTACATCAAGCAATCATCCCTCTGCCTGCCCCTTGTGAAAGGTTCATCCACACAAGTGTTCAGGGCCCAAACTCCTGAACAAATACAGGGGTGAGAGCTATGTCCATTTTAACGCTAACACTGCTGGTGCTAGGAACAGGTACCAAAGCAGTCCTAGAAGCACAGGTGGGAAAGATCTTCCCTTTCCAAAGGAGGGCCATAATCACAGCGCTAAAGAGCAAATAAAGCTCCCATTTTCTCAGTGACCCTTGGATTCACAGCTTCTCCTCTGCAGTATGGCACAGCTTCAGCAGAGGGGTGGAGGTTGTCCTTTGGGCAGAGGAGCCCACAGCCTGGCGGGCAGGGCACCCTCCTGAGCAGCAAGAGGTCTAGACTTGAGCTCCCTCAGGCTCGGGGTAGCTCTTAACTTGCATATAAAACTCCCCCAGACAAATGCTAGTTATAAAAGGCTATAGAGCCCCTGGGTGTGGAGGGTTGCATCCATGCTAGTAATATTTTACAAGGAGAGAGTTCATCAAAATGAAGGAGATGCAGAGAACATCACAAACCTCTCAAAAGTGGGGTTTATGAAAGAATTTCAAGCACTGTTGGCCTTGAGTAAAAACTCTCTGTAAATGAAATTCAAACACCAAAAAAGAGAATTTTTAAGTGTACACGCATGTCAATTTTGTGCTGAAATGTTGGCAGTTTTGTCCAGACAAAAATAAGGCATTTGAACGAGTCTCAGCCCAGTTACTCAGTCTCAAAACTCATGTTTTACTGGTTAGTCAGTATAGTAAAAGAGAATTGGATAAGAAAAGGCTGTAAACCTCCAATGAGGATAGGAATTGTACTGAATTAATGCAATGCATAACCAGGAAGACAAAAGTATTAAAAAAATACATATTTGCTTTGGTCTAAGGAGAAGAGTTTGTATGAATGGAGAAACTGAAAAAGTTCTGTACCTGTAGAGGAGCAGTTTTTATACATAATTCAAAAAATGCCCTGCCCTCCAAGCTACCCAATGTGGCCCTCAGTCTGTGCACCTCTTGGGCAGAAAGGGCAGCTGCCAAGTGCAGCTTGGGGTTCACACCACGAGACCGCCAGCCAGCCAGTCTTCACAGCAATCTTCATAGCCCAGCAAATATCAGCCTCGCACATGAGGCACCATATGGTTCTCCCTGAATGCATGTACAGCTGGCTTGGGTTTGAAGAAGGCATTATCTGACACCTTCCTGCGAATGATTTGAGGGTTACTCCAGGATAAAATGGCAATTGCTCAAGAAAACTAAACACTACATATGGATACACATGTATATTCATTTCTGCTGTTCCTTCTCTGGCTGGCTGATAGACTGTCCTTCCGGCTGCTAAACTGCTGTCAGAGGGTGGCACTTTTTTTTTTTCATGTTCTTTAGTTTAATGGAAAAAGGATTCTTTTAATTGTTAATTGACACCATGCCCCAAAGCTAAGACAAAACAAATGCAGGGAGGCAGAAGCTCAATTAATTACAGATGGCACCGTTGTATGGCAGTGGAGCAGGATGGAGCCTCGGTTACCAGGAGACACCTAACTGCAAGGACTCAGCATCAAAAGTAATTACTTAAGCTTGGCCTCTTTGGAAAGACTGGAAAGGTCCATACCATTATATTTCGTAGAACTTTATTGTCTATGATTGCCTTTCCAAGTGAGTAGGCTGTTGGCTATATGCATTTCCTGACCTATACATAAGTTCTCTGACACTAATGGTAACAAAACGTAGCTGGGAACAAAATATAGCTGGTAACTTTCTGAAATGAAACATCTGCTTCAGAACAAACTAGTCACACTGTCACAATTAGCTTGACTCCTTAAACCTGCTGAGGTAGCGTAACAGCACTGACCAGAATGAGCAACTTATCTTAAAAAGCTGGAACATATCATTAGCAGAAAAACCTTTATTTCATGTATTCAGAGATGTATCAGAAAAGCCAGAAGTTTAAGTTAGGGACTTCAGCAGGCAGAGCTGAAGGTTTTAATGCTCATCTAAAATCTCCAGGGCATGCTGCCGTGATGGATGCCCACTGCTACCTTTGTGCAACTGAGTATTGTCACTAACAGAAGACTGGAGATCAGGTCGCTGGGGCCCATGAGTATCTGGGTTTCAAATATACAGGCGTTGGGGAACCAGCTGTCACATGGTGCCATCCAAAAGGCAGCCTGAGTTTATCTAGTGGTTCCTTGCTGCCAATATGAGTTTTTGTTCTTGGTTTTTATTGGAGTTCCTCAAGCAGAAGGTGCTACAACCTTATGGTCTCTTCCATGGTGGTGTGGATCTCAGTATCGATCTCTGTGAGAGAGATGGCAGCTGCACAGCCTGGCTGCTGGGGCATTGCACCGGGAGGAAGAACTTCCTGCCCCACTGCCTCCCAGCAGAGCTTGGTGCCTGGGTGGACACACAGTGTGGATGGAGAGAAGGTGCTGGTGCAGCAGTGGGGAGCAGCCCAGGACTGGCTGGTGGGCTTATAAGGTTTCAGCCAGGCCATGGGGACGACAGCCTGTGTGCTTGGCCAGATGGTGTCAGTGGAAAAAGGAGTGGGAAGGAGAGGAGAGGAGCTTTCCTTGCCGCTGTTGGGAACAAGCATCTCTGCAGCTCCACCACCCCAGGATGTGAGACAAGACCCTGCCAGAGGCTGGGTCCCCCCCTCTCCATCCCCTCCCAGCCCTCCGGCTCAGCCTTCACTGCTGGGAAATGGAGGAACAAAAGTAATACAAAGAGCAGGAAGGAATTTGGAAAATTGTGTGATAGGGTAGAAGTTGCAGTGTTAACAAGGTCAGAAAGCTGCAAAGATCATCCACGGCCCTGCCACATTCCCAGCCTAGGCAGGGGGTATTTAACCAGCTCACTGCAGCAAGGATGAGAATATGGAGTCTGAGATGAAAAAGCAGTCCTGCATTTGGATATGGAAGTCTAATAGGAAAAATACAGTCTTATATACCCTTATTTTTTTAATCCTTTTGCGTGTGTTTCCTAAGGAATTGCTAATTTGGTCCATCTATAGCAAATAAACAGATCAGTATTCTGGAATCTGTTTTTAATTACAGTGTTGTTTCTTCTCAGTGTTGAAAAATGAGGATATCCTGTCCCATGTGACCAGTTTTCTATAGGGTAACTATTTAAAAAAATTTCAAATATCTTTCTTTTCTGGTTCCAAAATGTCCCTGTTCTCCACCCCTTATATTTCCTGGACAGCATTTTAACTCCACAGTAACTAATTGCACTGTGAATGTATTTATCCTTGCAGATTTGAGAGAGACCTCTAATTTCCGTAGTGCTGTTTTCCAAAGTTTCTTAAAGCTTCCCAAGTGACTCCAGCCAAACAACGCAGGAGCAATAGTGCTGCAAGGCAAAAGAATTACATCATTAGGAATTGGTAAGAAATCAGACTTAGTCTCTTTTTTCACTAATGTCTCTTGTGCCTCTTTGTGGCATTTAAGAGGGCTCATTAAGGCTTGCTCTGCCAGGACAGAAGTACCTGAGTGGACTCACAAGTATGAGGCTCATCTTTGGGAGACAGAATTACTTTGGTTCCCAAATGGTCCTAGATACAGAGAGCAGGACCACAGCTTTAATTATCATTCTTTGATACCCTCTGCCACTAAAATCCTGTCTTTAGTGTGAGAATGGAGCACCTGAAAATGTGAATGATTTTTATAGGGTATTTTGGCTGTTTTTATAGAATCACAGAATGTTGGGGATTGGAAGGGACCTCAAAAGATCATCTAGTCCAATCCCCCTGTCAGAGCAGGAACACCGAGATGAGGTTACACAGGAATGTGTCCAGGTGGGTTTTGAATGTTTCCAGAGTAGGAGACTCCACAACCCCCCTGGGCAGCCTGTTCCAGTGCTCTGTCACCCTCACTGTGAGGTTTCTTCTCATATTTAAGTGGAACCTTCTGTGTTCCAGTTTGTACCCATTGCCCCTTGTCCTATCATTGGTTGTCACTGAGAAGAGCCTGGCTCCATCCTCCTGACACTCACCCTTTACATATTTATAAATATTAATGAGATCACCCCTCAGTCTTCTCTTCTCCAAGCTAAAGAGACACAGCTCCCTCAGCCTTTCCTCATAAGGGACATGCTCCACTCCCTTCATCATCTTCATGGCTTGAAGTTTTTAAGTAGGTATTTCTCTCCACTTTCTAAATCTCTTTTAAAGATCCTCCAAAATAATTTCTTCCAAGAAAGGAGGGTAAAATGCTTTTCTCACCTGCAGGTTAAACCCATGGAGGTATGAAACTCTGAGCTGTCCTTTAGGATTTTAGGAAAACTCCTCTCTTGGCTACCACAAGCTGTCCCTGCAGAGGCTCTCGAATCCTGTAAAGGACACACGTTTGAGGACACGTGGTGTCACAAAACTCACAGGGCTGTAGAAAAACATCTGGCCCAAACTTTTGAGGGAAGAAAGGAGGGATCCACAGGAGCCAGAGCCGCTTTTGTGCTTCAGGAAACAGAGAAGAAGCAGAAGCAGCAAATGTGGTGTTCACCTGGCCCATGTCCAGCTGCTGGAGAGGCCACCTGGGAGAGTCCCACCCACACCACGGGGATGAGAGCCTGGGGGGAGAAGTGCACCCCACATATGCAACTGTTGTTCCCCCCTGGGCTGGCTGGGCCCTCCAGAGCCAGCGCCACAGCCTGTGGTACCTGGCACTGCTCTGCCAAACCAAAGGCCATCACGCTGAGGGACCCCCACTCTGGGTCTCCTCCTGATGTCGGGTGCAGGAAGAAGTAACCATATTCAGAGGTGAGCTATCAAAGGGGTTTGAACATCACTTGCTAAGAAAAAGGTATTTTTTTTTTCTCAGAACGTCTTGGTTAAAATTAGCATTTTTTCCCTCCAACATGACACAAGGCGATGATTACAGATTAATGCACAGAGGAGCTCTATACATTTTGCTAATCACACCAAGAAATGGAGCATGTCTTGACCTTTCCCCTTGCATGCCAGCATATACATAAGAAGATAACTCTATGTGAACACTTCCCTGCATTTTCCACGTGAGATAGACTACTCTTTCCCTCTCTATGTTAGAATTTGTGTGTGCGTGTGATTATTACCCACAAACAAGGACTCTGCTGTTTTCAAACATCCCCATTAAAAAGTCTAGATAATGGTTTTGCAGACCATGGATTTCTTTGATTCAGCTGCCAATCTGGAGAAGAATCAGGCTAGACTGCTTTGAAATATTTAATGTTGCTTTTCTCTTTTTTTTAAGCAAAAACAAATGCAAAAATGGAGGAGGAGTGAAGAACAGTTTTGAGTTGGAAAAATAGATTTAATTTTGAACACTGATATTGAAAGAAAATGAAACAAAGATGTGACTGTCATGGAGTGTAGGAGACCAACTCCTTCAGGGGATCTGAATCCATCCCTCCAGGAAAATATCCTGATGTCCAGCTGCGCGGATACTCTTGGGTGGATCCTCTGAGTCTCCCTGACGTAAGTTCAGCTTTACATAGTCTAGGTTAATATTTTCTCCTTTGAAGAGAAAATTATGTTATCATTGAGAGGGTGAGGGCACTCCCCAGTCATGGGGGAGGCTCCATTTCCCAGTCAGTCTTTCCATGATTCAAAGCAAAATCTCAGCATGAGTTCACAAATTGTCATCTGCTGCTTCAAAATGATTTTCTTTCAAGAGTAAGCAATTTGTTTCCCTGCCTCCTCCCCAAAGAAAAGACAAAGGAAACAGAATACTCTTCTTAAGTGTATTCCAGATAATCTATCTGTTAGCTCAGTGGCTACATTTATTTTAGGGAAAAAAAAAAAAAGTGATCTAAAGGTGGGAACTGCTTTTCTCACATTTGAAATCCATGGGCAGAAATGGTTGAAGCAGCCTTCCCAGGCCATTCATGGAGGGAAGTGTTGGCCATGGAGCAATAAAGGCACAGATGTGTTGCATCCGAGAGGGAAGATCTGCACTGCTGTGCTGGGGGCAGGGACACTGTGGGACACAGGGAGATGGGGATGTGGAGAAGAAGGGATGTGGGGACCTGGGGATGCAGGGATGTGGGGAAGAAGAGAGTGTGAGGAGGTGAGAGCCTCCTTACTGACATGGAAAATCCTCCCAGCTCCACTGTGTGCCTGAGAATGAGTCCAGTTCCCTCTGCAGCATCAGTCTCCACAACAGCCACCTAACCAAGTTTTCCTTTGAACAAATTAAAGCCAACACCATTAGGAAAAAAAAGAAAAAGGCAACAAACTGGCAGCTGTACTTTCTAGCAGCCTGTTTGCTGTGACAGACAAGAAGGGGTTAGAAACATGCCTCACCTCTATCCTTAAGGAAACTGGCAGCGAGTGAATCTGAAGGGCTGGACTCAGCCCCACTGCCTGCCCCGGCCGGCCCAGCCACAGGGCTACAGGGGGCTCTGGGTACCCCGGGAAAGCATGTTCTCCCTTTGCTGCCCAGGTGCAAAGCAGTCTTTACAAAGGCTTGAAATGTAAAGTCCTCCCGCGTTCCCATACAGGGTGAGCAAAGCAAATCAGGGATTGATTTTTTCTTTTCTCTAAGAGAAGCCAAAGTCCATTCCATCCCCTGGAGGTGAGATGAAAAAGCACCCTGTCCCAGAAAGCCCAAGGTTAGCCCGTTTTCTGCCTATTATTGCCCTCTGGTGGCACTTTTGAAAAGTGAATACCATTATCTTGTTACTGGGACTGTCATTTAGCCCTCCACTGCTTTTATTCTTTGCACTCTTCCTTACAGTTTGTCTCTAATGTATTTGTAACCACCAGCTTGACCAACTAGTGATACTAAAACATAACTGTGTGGCTGCCAAGCTCGTCTAAAAGCTCCTTCTTCAACAGTAGGGATTTAGGCACTGATGTTCACCAACCTAACTGACTCTGGGTGGAAACTCCTACTACACCAATTTGTACCAGCTCGGGACATGCCCTTTGTGGTTTTGCACACCCTCTAGTGCACTCTTTAGGCAGTGTATCCCACTGGACAGGCTTCAATGTTCCCCTCACCCTGTATACAAGACAAGAGCATAAGTTGGTTCATGTTCCAGAGGCAAGTTTTTGTCCAATAAAGGTTTTTTTTCTGAAGCCAGGATAATAAAAAACTGGTTACTCTGGTGCATCAGTGTAGCAGGAGAGTTACAGCCTCCCAGTCTCATAGACCCTTTCATGTCATGCAGAGTATGAGCTGTTTTGCCTCCTGTTAAAAACGGTATCTTGGCTGTCAAACGTTCATCTCACCAGTCCTCTCCCGAGGCAGTGGCTTGGCCAGCTGAAATCTGAGGATGGTGTTGCCCTCTCTACCTTTGCACATAGTGTTACTCTTGCTGGACAGGGTGCAAAGCCTCCAGCAAGTTGTTTGATGAGACCTTGTCTCTAGAGTATTGTGATAAATACACTAGAGGTCCTGAAAAGTAGTAACCCCAGTAAACCAGCTGGCATGGGGTCCTCTCTTCCTGCAAGCAGGCAGCAGCTAGCAGCCGGGCTACCTTGATGCACCAACGTTATCCTCTGCTCTTGTGGCTGCACAGCAGATCTGCTCTGTAACCGACACAAGAGAGAAGAGCATTAAAAGAATGATTTACACCAGGGTTTCCAGTCTGAACCATTCGACCCAGCTATTCCCAAATTCAGTTAAACTCTTTCATGAATATTTAAAAATATTTGTTGCATTCTCTGAAGGAGGGTTCAGCCCTAACAACAACAACAACAACTCAATAGAAAAGCAGAGCTTGGATCTGAGCCCTGCATTATGCCAGCACAGAGGTGAGACAGGAGCAAAGCCAACCTGGCATTTCAGAGTCTCCTGCTCTTGGCAGTATCTTCTACACTTACAGGTCTCTGCAATTCCTTCAGATTAGAGTGAGAAAAGCACATTAAGGTGCCTTTCTGGTGGGAAGCCTTCAACCCCTGGGGCTGCACAGAGGAGAGAGAAAGAACCAGGGAGCGTACAAATGCCTTCAAGGAGCAAGAGGCATCTGCTGGGCTGGGAGAAGGAAGCAAAGCAAAGCTGCAGAGGAAAGAAAAGGGAGACTTTAAAAGGCATTTAATGTACAGGTAAAGCAGCAGAGCTGAACCCAGGCACTAAATCCTCTGCTGCAGTAGTAAACCAGAAAGTACATCCATCCGTAGTCCCTAACACTGTAGACTAGCCTGGGAAATTAATTCCTCATTATCGAGATGAATAGACCAACAGAATGAGCTTCAGCTAATAGTGATAAAGAAGTGGTCTTAGCGAGAATGCAGTGGCTGAGGGATGGTGCTGAGTGTGCCCTGGGATGCTCAGGCACTGGCTGGCCACGCTCTGGTTCCTTGCACATGGGTGAGGGGATGAGGGCTTTATCTTTTGTACTTCTGCCTGGGGCTTTGATGGTGGTTTTATCTGATGAACCACATGGCTGCATTCAAAGTTTGGAACTGGGAATTTTATAGTGTCATCTAGAAGTTGCCTTTTTTAGAAAAACAAGGTAGGAAGAAAGCCAGAGCCTTCTGTCTGTTTTCAAAGCCCTTGTGCTCAAAGGACTACATTCTTCTCTTGTTTTGTTAACATCTCCAGTTTAGCTTTTGGAGATCTGAGATGTTAATCCCCCCTGTTATTTTCAATAGCAGCTGTGTGGCACACCTCTCTCCTGACGATGAAGGCTGAAGATGTAATTTGGTTTTTCGTTTCACTAGAAGAATGGTCTTAGTGTATAACAGAGTTTTCTCTTTATTTTGGGATATACAGTTATGTGAATACAGTACCTGTTCAAGGTCTCTGCCAGCACCTGTAAGTCTCCTGAGTAGGATCAAATACACATTTTACTTCAACAATATCAAGCTCCCAGTACTCTGTAACAGTTTCTTCTTACAAAAATTTGAATTAGTAACATAACACAGCAAATTCAATAATTAACTTATTTGTGGAAGCAGAATTTCAGTTTGCTATCATAGCTAATCCCTGAAAAAAACTCCAACAATTTGACCTCAAGGTACACAATTAAAAAAAAAAAATCTCTAAATGTAGAACAAGAATTTTATCTGCTTTTGGGGATGAAAGCAGTAAGATGGAAAAAGCAATGTGGATATCAGTTTATTGCCCATTTGCCGGGGTCAGGCTCCGGGGGAAGACAATGGACAGCAGATGCAGAGGAGACTCACTTTTAGTGGTGTGCAGGACTGAAGCAGCTGTGTGCAGGCTGGGGAATAACCGTTTGGGTGCTGACATGTCCATCGCAGCACACAAACACTTAACGGACGTTAATCTGTTTTTCCTCATGACATCCCCTTTGGGACTACCATACTGTTTTTCTTATTATACGAATGAGCAGCGGAGACAAGAGGTTTCACCTGTGTGGTCTGGCTGCTCTCTCCATGGCCACCTCAGTGCAGGTCTGCTGTGGGGTGGCTGGTGTGGTGTCCTACCTACCACCCCTGGAGAGAGGCTGTGTGAGGTGAGTGGGGCTGAGCACACAGCATGGCAGCCCTCTAACAGCCTGGAGTATCCAGCCAACATTTGGGGATTTGGTAAGGCCACAGGTCTTCTTAGGTGTTGAGCCGCCCTTTACTGCTGGGAGATCTAAGACCACCAAGTGAGTGACATGAATCTCGTAGCTGTAATTATGTCTGGGTTGACACCAGTTTCTTCCTTTCTTTACTTTGGCATGGTGGTGGGGTTTTCAAAGTGTTCCTTGTTGACCAAGCTCACCTGTTCGAATCTTCGATTGTGGCTCATCATGTCCAAGCCAGCTGAGGAGTTGGAGGTCACAAGTCCTTGAGGATGCACTGAGAAAGCAGTGGAGACAGTTTTCTGGTGGTTTTGGCAGGTGAAAAATACAATAGTTGTCGAACTATTATATGATCTCTCTCTGAGACAATGTAAAATTTGTGAAAATACAGCTATTTTAGCATTTAGCTTAAGATAGTGGTGGAATTAATTAGTACCTGTAAAAGTCAGCCAGTTGAAAGGTATAAAAAATATACCCCAAACGCATCCTCTATACATCCCAAAAGGATTTATTAATTACAGTGAAAGCACTGTTCCAATATCTTTAATTTCTGGAGCTAACAGGCTATTTTATGTTCAAAATAGGTAAATCAAAACTAGAAGAGCGTTGCGCAAAGGCAATAGCTCAGATTTTACAGCAGCAGCCCGAGGTGAGTGGCGTGACTGCAGACGCTCTGCATCTGCAGAGCCAAACACAGCTCAGAGCCTCGGAAAATTTAAGGATGTTGTTTCTATTGTGAATCATTCTTTTGTTTAGCCTTTGAAGTGCACATTGCTCCAGCAAAAAGGCAGGCATTTGTCAAAAGAGGTGTCTGATTTTCAGCAGTAGATGTGCAGACCAGTGCTGTGCGTTTCATTTTTGTATCGAGTAATTGCTTTGGTCGGACATGCCTAGAATATATGATCAAACTGTCTGCAGTACCAATTTAAATGTATTTTGTGTCATTTTTTTGTCTCTCTCACTCATCTGGTCATTTGGAAAGCTTTCATTTGCACATTTACAAGTAATTTAATTTTTTTTTTCCTTGCCTAAGAACTCGCAAACCAGATTTCACTATTGCTACTTGCATTTAATTTAATCCGTGATTATAACAGGAACACTTCCAAACATTCAAAATTCGTGAATTCGGCTTTCCCAACCCAGAATGATAAAATGTTAAATACAATGGATGTGGGAGTCTTCATTTTCCTTCTGGCTTTTGAATCTTTAGGATGAAATCAACCCATGTTTTCAACCTTTTCCGTATAGCCTGTATAGCCAGGAGAGTTAAAGGCTTTTTATCCCCCAGCCCATTTTCCCCTCAGTTTTTCAAGCTCAAATGCACACAGTAAAGAGCAGGCTGGTCAAAAAGTTGTTTAAAATCCTTGTGAATCATCTACAATCTCCAAGCAGAGCGGGAAAATAACCCTGTAAAAACTGTTACTAAATAAGAGCAGATTAGAAGCTGTTTAAAAATATTCACATCCCAAAGCCAAACACACTAAACTCACTGTTTGGGCAGAGAAATTTTTGGCATCTTTACTGAAAAGCAGCTTTTCTACACTGAAAAAGAAGGAGAAAAAAAGGAAACTCATTTCCCTATTGGATTCTTTCCTGCTTGTTGGAAAATTACATGAGGATGTGCCTTGCAGGTGTTACAGCTACAGCTTTGGTAAATTAAACAAACTATCGGGTTAAAGCAAATTCGTTCTGCAAAAACAGGAACTGCAGCGGTTTCTGTTTTTGTCTCACAAACCCAAAATGGGAGCACAAAAAATATTTTCTCAGAAACCCAAAATGGGAACACAACATATTGTCACATGAAAGCTTGGAAATGCTGCATCCCACTGAAAGATGTGAGTGTAGTGTTGGGCTGGAGGATGGCATGAGGACAGGGGAGGGCACAATATGCCCCAATTTATTCTTTCTCCTCCAGGCTGGCTTTTAATATAAACATAATTTACGGTGACTAAGGATGAGCTTTAAAACAGACAGGCTGTTGAATCCTGAGACATTTCCACCCACTCTGTTTTCACTACATAAATCAAAGCCTGCCTTTGTTCGGCAGCAGTATTGTAGCAATGTCTAGGAGTTCAGATTGGTGACTGAGTTGTCTTTGAGCTAGCTGCCCTGCAAAATATAAAGACTAGAATCCTCCAGAGTGGAAAGTTCGTGTGCCATGCAGTGGGTTTGATGGGCACCATCTAGAGCTGCAGATATGGCCAAAGCCCCAATTGTACCAAAACAAAATCGCTCCATCTGCAGCTCAAGAGAGGGAGAGACCAGTCCACAAACAACACACTCATCAGCAAGTTATAGTGGCTGTACATAATCTGTAGATAAAAAAATTTATGGGAAAAAATGTGTGTCTATGTTCAGCACACAATAATACCAAAGTGAGGGCTCTTTGCTAAATAAGAAGCAAGACTGTTGGCTTGTAAGTGGCCAGTTAGATAACTGGCACTTCTCATGGAGCATCACAGAAACATCAAGGTTTGGTGGAGGAGGCAAAATATCAGCCAGGCAGTTACACTGGGGGGCTGTTCCCTCCTTCCTTCCCAAACAGAAGAGGCTGTCTGGGGAAAAGATGTAGAGAAAAGTGAATAACTGGTAAGGAAGGTCAGCATTGCTGCAGGACCAGAGGCTGGGCTCAGTGCTGCGGGAAGGGTGTTGCAGGGAAAGCATCCAAGCCTGTCTGTGCTGCAAGGGATGCAGAGGCTCTTCGGGTCCCCTCCTGCCCCTCTGGTTTATCTCTGGGGGAGGGACATTACCTACATCCTGGCCACGCGCTTGAGCACATGCATGATCAACAAGGCAGCATTGTGCTCAGTCACACCTTGACAATACTCTTTGTGGGTCTGTGGAGTCATATGGAGTCTCCACCTTCATCCAAAGTCCTCACATGAGAGGTGCTTTCTCTGCAGTATTTTTCACACATCCTGTGCTCCCACATTTTCCTCCATCTTCCCCTAACTCTCCACCCCTCTGGGTCTACTGAGCACCTCCCAAAACATAAACCAAGGAGCTGTCTTTCCTTCTCAGGTTGACAGTCTCATTTCAGCTCCCATGGAAAGCCATGAAACAGCAGCTGTTAAGGAAAAAGTGGCAAAAGCAGAGCATGAGGATGAGATACAAAATAATGAACCTTATAAAGCAGCTGTTTCGTTTTCTTCAGTTGTCACAAACAGAGAAGGGGAGCTCTGATAACACCTTCCTGTAGAGCTAATGACTACAAGATACCAGTGATGATAAAAGCTTCGGGGATCAGAATTTTCTGATCCCACATAGATAGGGACACAGTTACATCCCTATAGGAATAAGGACTGAGACTACTGATCTTCTTAGTTGAGCACATACATCCAAGGAACTAATAAGAGAGCAAAAATAGTCTCCATGTATGCAACAGATACCATTGTGCCCACTGTGAAATAACCAGTACTGCCTTCTGGAACACCTCATCTTGGCTCTTTGTTAAGCAAGATGCTCAAGAACCCCTCGCATGGCACTGGCATGATATCGTCTTGTTCTGACTCTGTCTTGGTCCTCGGGAAAACATGGTCAACAAGTCTGTATTTCTTCACCCAGATTAATTACTTTGGTGTGTCTGTAATATAACCCAGGGACATCTTTCTCTCAATAGCCTACAAGATGTATATTTCTGGCTAAAGTCAAGATGTAAGCCTTATGTAAAGCAGAAGGGGCAACCAACTGTAGCACGGTCACAGAAATGAGCATAGACTTCTGAAATATTTATGAATAGCTCAACAATGAGTGCAAGAAAGTATTTTCTTTGCAAGGGCAAGTAACCCAGGAACTGTAAGATGAATTACGTGATGAACTGTGGCAATTAGTATGTTTGTAGTGCCCATTCTTGTGCTGTAGCTAAATTAATTGAGCTCTATGATATGAGCAGGGGTCTCAGGAATTAACCTAATCATTGAGATGTGACCTCTCCCTCTAATTCTCAGAAATTAGCAATATATCATTTGTTCTTTGAAGATCTGTGGTATCTTCATCTCTGCCCAGTGCTTACAAAAGCCATGGTAATTGTGCAAAATTAGCAAAAGGAATAGAAAACACTAATCAGATCAGAACTGCGGCGTTGTCACTTGACTCTAAAGAGACTTTGGTGTAACTGAAGAGCTGAAAAGCTCTTCTCTTTTTCTTTCCTCCCTCCTAAAATTCATCAGCTTCTCAGGCCTGCCAGCAAAACTGCATGTGCTAGCTAGCTCTCAAAATGACATACATCAGAAAAACTCTAGGGTTAAAAGTCACCCACTCAGATCCTTTTGCTGGGAACAGATCAGTGTGCTGGAAGATCTGAGGATGAGCAGCCACCCTGCAGCGACCTCGGCTCCAGCCCGGACACCCTGCTGTGGCTTTCAGAGGCGCAGACGCTCGCTCCTCTGCTGCTCCATGTCATGTGGGGACCAGCAGCAGCACGGGACCAGCCTGTGTCTCACTGGGAGGGTTGTGCACCTCTTGTGGGCACAGCCCCGTGCCCGGGAGGTGGCTAGATGCAGTTAGGTACCAGAGCCACACTGGTCTGGGGACATCAGCTGGTGACACCTGTGAGGGAGGACAGGGCAGACCAGGTGTTTTAGTGCCACAATGACACATCAAATTGCATTTCATCTCTCTGGAAGCCGGTGTGGTTGAAGAAAGAGATTTCTCAAATAGCCTGCTCAATTAGCAGGGCTCTTGGAGCAGTGCTCTGAGAAACCCAGGCTAGCACATGAGAGGTGTTCACTCCTCGCAAGACAGTGCATGGAGGGAAGAGTCCCTACAGGGTGCACATGGGGCACAAGGTGTGTGTGTGTGGCTCGAGCTGGGCGCCACTCACGCTCCTTGGTGCCACATGCCCAAGCCCAGCTCCATGCCAGGGCTCACCGTGTGGTGCTGGGGGACCCCACCAGCCCTTACCTGTACAAACTTCTTCTCGGTGGTGTTGGGCTGACACTGCCCCAGCCCTGGAGCAGCCCCTCCTGCTGCAAAAAGGAGAGGCTGAAATACTGGGGTTCCTGAGGGGTGATATTGTCTCATTGAGGCATGAGTGCAACCCAACCTACAGCAGCAAACCAAAGAAAATCTGCTTTTCTCTGTGCTGGAATTTTCCTGAGCTAGAGATCTCAGTTTGGTTTTATAACCAGACAGATATCAATAACCTACATCTCGCTAAAGAAGGGATTTATCTTCTCTTTTAAAAGGTTCTCTATATTTTTATCCAGGGGCTAAAGTAGGCAGAAGGGAAACATTGAAAACAGCAAGAGAGAGAAGGCAATTCTGGATAAGTGCTATAAGAGCCTTCCCTCAGCTCAAATCTGCTTTTTTCCTGCCCTTTTGCTTCTGTACCCAGTTGCCTGACTTCATCTCTTCTTGGCGTATTTCACCAGAAATAAAAGCTGTCACAATATTTCCTCTCCAAGTGCCACTGTGTGTCAGGTTTCAGCTCCTGACAGGTGTATGAAATACCAGCTCCATCAGATGCACGCGGACATGGAAGCTTTAAAATGGCTCCGTGTGCCATGGGTCCATTTCACCACGCTGCATCACTGAAAAGATGCCTTTTCGAACATTCACTTGTAAAAGGAGAGACTGATCCTGGTGGTGACATACTTAAAACTGCTGAGTGATGCTTTCAGGAGCGAGCAGGGAGCACTGCCTGCAACCTGCCTCTGCAAGGCAGTGGAAGGGGCCACAGCTCCTGTGTCTTAAACTGTGTCAAATCACTGATATCTTGGCTGAACTCTATTTTCAAACACTTTTATAATCCCTTTCTTGGGGGGAAAGTCAAAACTTCCCTCCCTGGCTTTGATCTCAGATCCTGACGCTGCATTTCTGGGGCATTAGCTGGGAAACAAGCAAAGGTACAGAGAGATGCCGACCCTGCGGCTGGGAGCTGGGGCAATCCAGGTTTTCAGCCGGGCTTGTGCCCTGCAGCACTGCACTGCTTTCCTGCATATGTTCCTGTCTGTATCTATAAAATCGTTTTACTCTTGCAAGAATTGTAATGTGAAAAAGAGTCATTAATCTTGATTAGTGCAAACCCACAGAACCTGCTCTTCTGCTGCAAATGCTGGTATGTTCATCTCCAGGTAACACAATTTATCCATCTTGACCCACTGCATTTTCTAACGTTGCCTTGGGCTTTGATTGCACTTGAGGATTTTTCTAAACAACCCATTATATATAAAGGCTGAAAAGCTTACTGATGGGTCTGTAATTCTGACTGATACATTGTTCCTGCCACAGAGGAGCTTCAGCAAAGATGTCATAAATGTTGATGGACAGCAAGGGGGTGGACCCTGCTCCCACACAGGCCAGCGGGATTTTGCCCTTGGTTTCAGTGGAGAACCTCGGCGGCAGAGCATTTCTAAAATACATATAGTGCCTTTCCCTAACATGGCCATTTGAGTCTGTGGTTCTACAATGCCTGATGGAACAGAATTGCTGTAGCACACAGGCAGCCCGTGGGGCAGGCACAGGGCTATTTCACTGTCCACCAGGAGATGGCAGTGAGGATGCTGAATATGGCTTTTTTTTTTTTTTTCTTTCCTTTATTTCAGTTGTACACACTCCCTGAGAGATAAAGGGTCCTTTGAGGACAACTGAGCTGTAGCGCTTTCATTTCTCTTCAATTTTCTTTTTTCCATTGCTCATATTTACATCCTTCCCAGAACTCCTGCTCCAGCACAATGTACCCTGCACGCAGCATCTACTACTTACCTTTTCAACGTGAGTGGCTCACACCTAAAGATAGGTGCAAAGTAGCGTCACAGAAGCTGAACAACGATATTTGGGGATGAAAAAGAGGAGGGGGGGTGGCACATTTTGGAGGTGGCAGGCAGCGTGTGTGCAGGCTGCTGCGCTGAGTGCACAGCCTTGATCTGGGTGGTTTTTTTCCCGTGTTTGCTTCAAAGAAAAATATGCCCTTGTAGCAAAATCAAATTGACATTTAGCTGCTAGATTTTATCCCCGATGTTCTCAGCTGGCCAGAGGATGGTGGGAGACACATTTCACTGTCTGTATGAAACTCTGGTGCCTTTGGGCTGTGTAACTCACGGTGCTGCAAGTTTCCTGCTAAAGACTCTGACATTTTCTGCTCCAATGTCCTCCATCAGAGGGCTTCCCAAAAGGGTACATTAACATATGAAGTCTCATAGATTTTGGGAGGATGGAAGAGGACAATAGCTCAGAAAGGGACAGTTTTCTGGACCTGCCCAGCCAGCAAATCTCATGGAGCAGGGTCCTTGTGTTCTCCTGTCCCTCACCATTTTGGAGTGGACCCTCAGGAATTTTCTGCCTTCTGCACTTGGAAATGACAGGCAGATGGGGCTATTAAAGGAATTGCAAATAGATTCAAATGCCATGGCTGAAAACATGGAGGTGTTTTTTTGTTGTTGTTGTTGGGGTTTTTTTAGGTAGTGCTCTGAGAACTTTCTCAGGGACACCTGAAATGCCCCAGTTTTTCGTTGCTTCTATCAAAACATTTTTCTAAATAATTACAGAGTGTTAAAAATGAATTGCTGTACCCAGGGGAATTTGCTCTTTGTTTGCCAGGAACAAATAGGCCAAGAGAATGAGTGCTCAGCATCACGAGTAGTGTTTGAAGGAAAGAGCAAAGTCAAAAGCCTGTAGACATCACCAGAGATGCTCTTTTTTCAAAGTGAATTTTTATTATACATTGCCAGGGTTGCAGGAGAAACTCCTGCATGTTGTGCTCCTAGGGGCTGCGGAATAAGAAGGAGTCTCCTCATCTGAGAGTAAAGCTCATGGTGCTGTTGACCCAGAGGAATTTTTATTATTCTTTTTGGAAGTGACCTCTTCAAAACCATTTCTTTGCTTCTTAAGGTGTTGCTTCCAACCAAGCACTGGGTTTTGATTACAACAGTCACCTTCATAGCAGTTGGCACTTCAATGGCATTACTGTGGCTCCTCTGAGAATCCCCAAGCCCTGAGCAAACACAAACCTGCAAATGTTGAAAGCATCCTGCTGCCATCAGTACCTCTGCAAATGTTTTTTCACTTTTAGAGTATCCTTCTTGAGCTGCGTGCCTGAACAATCTTTTCCAAACTGTAACTGCAATAGTGAGTGGCAGGAAGAAAGGAGATGGGCTCAGTACATCTGGTTTGCCTTAGAAGCTGGCCTAAAACCAGCCCCCTCCTCCTTATACCTGCAGGAGAGATCCAGGACGTGCTGATTCCCTGTGGGTTTGCCAGGCTGAACCTCCTCACCCACATGCATGGTTAAGGCTTGCTGGAGCTGCCACCAGGTGGGGGATCTACAAAAGAGAAGGCAGTACAGCTGTCATGCGGCAAGGCTTAAAAGAAACATTAATTTTTTAAAAAATGTAGAATGAAACAGATCCCTTTGCTGCAAATTTTGCTGTCACTCAGTTTGCATCCCAGCTCGGTTGCAGCCATGCCCCAGGCAGCAAAGAGCGAGTGACTGTGAAACACCCGCCTCATGCTTTGCTCCCGCTGGAAGGCCCAATATCTCCTTGACGGTTTCCGTCTCCTCCCAAGGGCACTGCTCACCAAGCCCTGCCGAGGAGGGTGACCGAGGGCCTGAGGATCCCCCTCCATGGCCAGTGGGCTGGTGTGTGTCCTGCTGGGTAGCACTGCCGCTGGCCCGTCCTGCTTCCTGGGTGAGGCTCGCTTGCAGCACCGCTCGAGGCTGCTCTGCAGAGTCCTCGTATTCCTCCTGCACCCCACATCACAGCCATGAGGTCAACTGTATAGACTATGCATATTGAAAAACATGAGAATTTTTAATTAGGGAAGTGGCTTGGTAAGAGAACTGCTTACAGACCCCATAGCCGCTTCTGGTATGAAAAAAAAGCTGAGTGAAGCCCACCCCTGTATGTTGCTCCCTCGGCAGAGCACAAGGCGGGTCTCTCCCATCCTCCAGCCCATGTGTGTATTTCTTCTATCAATTATTTCTGGATGTCTTATATTCAGGTTAAGTGGCTCCGAAAATCTCTGTGCACACATTAATCTGTATGTAGCATCTATGTGTACACACACAGGGACTCCAGGGGCAAGTGCTTTCCACCATTTCCATCACCCTCTCCTTTCTAGTCTCTCTGGTTGTTTGTTACTTCCACTTGCTGTGCCTTGTCTTAAATTAAACCACAAGCCCATTCTCACAGGAGATGTCTTTTATTGTGGGTTGTTGGGAGGGGTTTTGCAGAGAAACTGGAGCAGCAGATAGAACTCTCCAGGCACTACTGAAATAATAATGAAGTAGTTTCACCAAGGTGGGACCGGAGAGTGTTGTTGGCTGGGTCTGAATTCTGCTTGTCCCTGAAAATTGCTTAGGTAATAAGATAGCTGCTTTAAAATTGCTGGGAGTATCCCACAGGATTCTGCTTTGACTCTGATTTCCATTTGCAGCACATGTTCTGCCATTTGGCCAGCACCATCCACCCGTGTGAGCTAATTTAGGGTTGCTAAACAGATGACACAGAACATACATCTTTTATATTTGATCTCTGCACTGGTGAGTTATCTGACTGATAGTTAATCTCAACTTGTAATAGGATTTGCCTACACTCCACCAACAGTGAGATATTGGTCTTCTATAAAACGGCAGCTCAAGGGGAAGCATGCCTGGGGGAAAGGTGGGAGAGTTAATTTGTATTTTTTTGGCTTCTTGTTTTCGTAGATTGGATCTGGTGCTGCATGCCTCTACGGGGAAAACCAGGGTCATCATCCTGAAGAGCTCGGCTGTCGGAGGGGATGGCAGCTGCCAGCTCTGCTGTCACCCGTGCAGTGCAGGCAGCAGGGCGAGGAGGGGCTGCCCGCAGCTGGGGCCGGTCAGACTCTGTCTCCGTCCTGAGCTGGGTGACTGGCGATCCTTGTGCTTTGTTTTCTGCCTTTGTTTGCATACATCAGTGTGTTGACTTGGAGACTGTGTCTAGCCTGGGCTTTTTTTGTTGAGCCTGTACCCACTTCATCAAGGACAGGGCTCAGAAAGCCAACTATCAGGTATCGCAGACAACCTACTCTCAGAGCAAGCCCTGGGTTTCCAAAACAATGTACCCACCCTGTACCCCTGTCTGCCGGCCATCCTGCTGCATTTTTCTCCACTTAGACCCCCTGTGCCAGTTTGATCTCTTTCAGAGGCAGCATTGTCTGAATCCTCGCATGCTCCCTGCTGCAGTGACAATGGCGGGGGTCCATCAAAACAAACAAGAAGAGCCATGGGCTCTGCCAGGAGGGAGAGTTTGGGGAAGCAATGAAGGAGCAGAAGGGAGAAGCAGCATGTGGACCATGCTTTGCAAGGAGCTCACTCGGAGCAGCCCACCTTTGCCTGCCCTGAGGTGGGAAAGGCTGGCTGCTCTTCCCCAGGAAGACAGGGCTCCCGGTGCTGGCACAGCTTGGTCCAGGCAGAGCGGGCGGGGGGATGACAAACACTGGCTGCACCCCCGAGCTCCTCCCAGTGCACCCCGGGGGAAGCAAGGGCACTGCAACACCATGGAGACCATAAGAACTCATTGCTTCTGGTCATATGACAATTTCTATTGACACATTAATTGCTACAGTCACACAGTGCTTGGCTCGCAGGCACAAGTGAAGGGCTACAAAAAGAAGCCACAAACACGGATGTCCCCAATAAAAGTCTCACTCACACAGGCAAACCCATCTCTTTGTCCTGCAACAACAGCAAACAAGGACAGCAGAGCTCACAGGCAGCACAGGAGATTGCCCTGCAATGGTGCTGTGTTTTCTAGTCAATGTGGGTTTGAGGTAGGTGCTATTTACACGGTTTAGAAGGCTTGCCCAAGTTTTTAACAGCATAATACCACGCCGGTGTGAAATTTAAGATTTGTTGCTCTTGTGCACATCAGCAAATAACTTCTGATGTGTTTGACAAGAACCAGCTGGTGCCAGTAACAGGGCAGTGAGGTCGGTGTCCCATCCCACCTCTCCTGAGGTGCTCCTTGCTCTGGTCAAAGGGTAAGGTGCCAGGCTGGGCTGAGGTACCGCCTGCTTGTCCTGGCTGTTCCCTGGGGCTGGGTGCTTGTTGTACATTAACTAACCTGTACTATGGAGGAAAGGTCATATACACAACATGGAAAAACAGAACGAAAAAAAAACACAAAACAAACCAAAACAAAGCTTCCCCCAAAAAACCCCAAACAAACAAAAACCCAAACACTCCACAACAACAACAACAAGACACACAAAAAAACCCACTGAGTCATCTGTACTATGTGTTTCAGACCTTAAGACCTGGCTTGACCCAGTTTTCCATGGAAATGTGTTTCTGCACCGGGCAGGGTCAACCCACGAGGTGAATTGTTCGTACACTTGTACATTGGTGCATTGTGCTACACGTGGGAGATTTATTAGCAAGATCCATGTTACAAGGCCTGGATCTTGCCATCATCTGATCCTTTGTGAACGTACTGTCAGGACAGCTGATCTCAAACCTAGTGCTGTGCCTTTTGGGTTTGCTTTGGTGTAGTATGACATTCAGGATTCCTTTACAGGCAACTGTGCAGAGCAGGAAAATCTATGTGAAATGCTTCCTACTGGAGTCACCATCTGGCCAATATTCATCTTGTTTAGTGAAATACCGAGATAACCATAGAACGCAGGTGTTAATGCAGATCATAAGGCACAAGTGACCGCAGTAATAAACCAACATGCAATGAAATGTAATTAACGCACCTGGTGCTTGGGTTTGAAAAGAATTCCAGTGCCTTTTTATTTTCTCTGAATTTTAATAATTGGAACTTCAATCATAACTTTGCAACCAACCCTTTAATCATATTAATTTCCTTAAAAAGTGAACTATAATGTTTGCTAGTAAATAGTATTTCACAATTTAATTGGAATGGGGGGGAAGTGGAAGCACACATGAAACTATAATGCTGCTTAGTAGCATTTTTGTGGCATGAAAAACACTATTGTCCTGTTTCTGTCGGTCTGGTTCTGCTGCTGGCAAAGGTTTGTTTTCAGTCATGTAATCCTTGTTGATGCGTTCCAAGTGCTTTTGAACCAGCTGGAACAAGTGAAAGGATCCAAGGCAGGAAAATAAATGATTAAGCTTTCTATCACTGGATTTCACAGTGTGTTTTTCACCTCACCTCTGACCTGCATCAGTAACGAATGCATTTTTTTGTAAGGCTAAACCCCTCCAGGATGACATTTATTCCAAGCAGACCAAAAAAAAACGAACTGAACACGGGAAATGTAGATTTTGTGTGTGTGTTTTGTGTTCCAGAAAATCACATTGTTTTCAAATGTCAGTTCAGAGCAGAGATCTCACCCAGTCTCGTTAGTCAGCTGGCAAATCCTGAGCAGACAGGGCATGTGTGAGGGAAAGGGAGAGGTCGAAAAGTCAAAGCCAAGGGTCACGGGTAATTTTTGGTTCTGCATGGGTATTTCTCAAGGGTGGTCTGAAGGGTGTGACAAGCATAAATCTACATGGGGATACTTGCATGCTGACCAAGAGGGACAGTCCCAGCGAGTGACTTTCCAATCCGGTGCTGTTTAATAGGGATTCAGAGCACGGTCAGCTCCCCAGAGAGGTATGTACTGCAGACACTTGCATTGCTCAATCCCTTTCCCCAGACCTGACACGGGTGCATATCCCTCTGTGTTTTGCCACCAGCAGCCAGTGCTAAGCCACCATAAATGAGCTGCTGACATGCTGTGGCCATGGACAAGGAGCAACCACCACCAGCCAGGCATGGAGGGGCTACTCCACCACATTTGTGGATGATGTCTACATTTTCACATTCAGCAATGAAGCATCCCTGTAAAGCAGGCTTTGACTCTTGGTCAGCGAAACAGGCTGCTGATGGTCACTGCTGAGTGACAAAATACCCTGTGTCATGTGGCTGACATCAAGGACCTCTGCAGTGCCCCACCTTCAACAATCCAAGGGAAACCAGGAGAGGGATGGTCCACACTGCTGCATGCTGCTGCATTTTGTGGTGTCCAGACACACACAAATAAATTAAGGAACATTTGCTGACCACAGCTTCTCTTGCCAGTCTCCTTGCATTGTTGTTTTGTTGGCATGCCCTGGGAGGAGGGCACAGTCAGCAGTATGGTGGGAACATGGGTCCCAGTGGTCCTCCAATCCCTTCAATGACCTGGCTCCATTTTAAGAGAGAAACTACTTAGGGTCATCCTTGATGCTTTCTGACCTTTCTTATAGCCACCTTATCCAACTAACAGGTCTCCTCAGGCACCTCTCTTTATTCTTAAATTAGCAACCTCATAACAGAGTACCAGTAGCAGACAAGAAACATGCAGCCCTCAAAGCAAACCCTCACTGAGAGAACTGGGTGCTGTGAGCAGCACTAACCAGGCTGTCCTGAACCCCAGCACTCATAACGATTAAGACAAAATCACCAATCTAATTTTTCACTTCTTGGCCTAAGTCAGTTTCTGAACCCAGGCCCGCAGAGGTGAAAGGTTAATGTATTAAGCTGTCTGCTCTTCAATTAATCCCTAAATCCTGGGCAGATTTACAAACTACTGGAATATTTTAAATCGCACCTGATTTATGAGACACCCTTTTTAAGTTCAGATTGGCCTTACAGATGGTCACCATACAGGGCAATAAGAATAATTACTATACAGATTTATTGTCAGGATGGAAATTTTAATTTTCAAAGTAATGTACACCTGTCTATCTTGACACTGTGGCCAGGCTGAGCATCTGCAATGTTAAACCCTGAAATCCCTCTGTTTCTTACATGCCTCAGAGAACAAATCAGTTGTACTGAGGACAGGTCATGAGCCTGACAAACTGAGGCAAAGAAACCTTTCTGCTGATGCAGCAATGCAAACAACCCTTTGAAAGTAAAGCAATAAGCTCTTGAGGAATCAAGCATTTCTTTCAGATACTACTGTATAAAGAAACCCTTGGGAGGAAGCTCATGGTCTTTAAGGGAAGGCCTTGACGTTGGAGAGCTGTGAGGATGTGTGAAGGGGTGTCAGAAGCTGTGGGAGGAGGCAGGCTAGGCTATTTGCAAGTGGACTTTCTGTGTTGATTGGAATCACAGAACCATAGAATCTTTTACATTGGAAAAGACCTTTAAGATCATCAAGTCCAGCCGTCTAACCAATTAGAAAGGAAACCTGAAGCCTCAGGTACATAGTTTTTCTAAACTTCATTTTAGTGCATTGAAGAGTCGTCTGGTGCCCTGAGAAGTCCCTTGAAGCCCCAGCTTCTGTCAAGCTGAGCATAACTAGTGGTCAGGCCCAATAGTCCAGGAAAAGCCACAGTGCCATCGCCACAAACACTGAAGAAAAGGCCAGGGAAGCTCCTCTTCTCCAGGGTGAGTAATTAATCTGTTCAGCTCACAGAAAGCGCTGGGTTGGAGGCTGAAGGCTGCCAACCTGGTCAATTAAGTGAACGCAGGCATTCCACGTTACCTGTGAAGAAAAGGGCCACTTGCCAATAAAGACTCATTCTCCCAAGAGTTTTTACTGGTACAAAGCCATTTACCTGGCTGTCAGACAATGGACATGAATCACTCCCATTGCTCGTGATTCATGATTGCTGACTAGGCTGAGCCTTCCCAGGTATTTCAGGCTTGGTATCATACAGAGGTAGCAATTTTCGACGGCTTCCCACCCGTGTGGGTTTAAACCAACAATGCAGAAGGGAAGAGTCTGTGTCCGGCTTTGGCCCTTGGCTCCTCAGAGCAGCTGTGCATAGTTATGGAGGAGACCTGTCCCAAAAGATGCAGGACAAACTTTGCTCACATTGCCTTTGCAGATATCTGTTGGGTCATTCTGTCTCATTGAATATGCTCTTTTTTACATAAAGTGCAATGCCTGGAAAGCACTTTCATCCATCACACTTTGAAACTTTGCAGAAAAAGGAGTACTTTTTTTTTTTCCTCAGCATATTTAGTCCTTTATGCAAAAATATTGTATAATAGGTATTTGGAAGAAAGAAGGTGAGGAGCAGGAAGGAGAAATTGCCAGTATCCCAGCACCATCAATTGCTGTCAGCTCTGCTCTGGGAGTAGTGTGTAGCTGTTAATTGCTGCTGCAGATCTAGCAGATGGTGCGTAAGACATTGTATTTAATGGAGCCCCTCAAAAAGAGCGGCATCTGTTTGTTTAATTTCTTGGCAGCGAAACGGCAGATTTAAAAAACAAACAAACTAAATTGGACATTTAGCTATGGATGTCCCCCCAACAGATAATAAATGTTTTAAGATAAATAGGTCGAATGAAGGAAAATACCAATTGGCACATTTGAGAAGTAAGCCAAACTTCTAGATGTTGGCTCTTTTAAAGATTAGATTTTCAACATACGGCAATGAAACTCCTTTAAGAGACTTTTAAATGAAATGTTGACACTATCCTTTTGAATATGAATTTGTCTAAGTGTTTGTAGGACTGTTACAAACACTAATTCAGGAACTAATCCATTCTGCCTGTCTCTTTCTCTCTCACACGCACCCTGAGGTTAAAGCATGATCTCTAGATTTAGATACTTCTCTTTAATCATGTGCATCTCCTCCATTTTAAAAAAGCAACAGAAAACAAGGCAGAAAGCATCTGCAGTCCCTCACTTTAACAGCTGGGACAAGCAACTCAGAGGAGCTATTGCTATGGCTATTGCTGCTGCAGCTCCAGGATTAACACAACTCCCCATATTCCTGGAAATTCACTGTAGCAGAAATTGCCACAGCAGCATGTGCCATGAATCCATCCATAGCAAGGTATCATATTGCTTCTAACAACGGTCAGACCTGGAAGCTTTCAACAAGAATGTAAAAGCCCTCCTCATCTTTACTGTATATACGATGCTGCACCATGAGACATCCTTCCTAGCCCCACTCGGTGGGCACAGAGCCTCTAAAGCATGAAGGTGGGTGACTCTATGAATATCTGCTCTCTGTGTACCTTTTTGGGGATAGCTTCTGCACCATTTGTCAGATTTTAGACATGCTTCGCATTTTCCCTGTTTTGAAGCAGAGTTCGGATAGGATGCTCAAGCTGAGAAAGAGCCCAAGTGGCCTCTCTGTTTCCAGCTACTGATCCAAAAAAGTGCTGCTGCTCACTTTTTCCTACCAGCTAACTCCCATGTTCATTGCTGCAGGCTAGACGGAGTACGCCTGTCCATGCCAGGAAGTTTTTCCCTTGGATTTTTTGCCGGATCGCAGCTGCTGACGCGCCGCACCACCCAGGCACGTGTCGACTTGGCCAGGCTGGGACCAGGCGCTGGCAGGAGCCGTGGGCAGCAGCCCACAGCCCGCAGCTGCCGACATTGCTGCGTTGCTCAAGTGTGTCCACTCTGGCGTGTTTTGCTGTTGGCTGAAGTTATGCTGTGTTTTTTTTCCAAGGGCTGACTTCATTTTGGGCAGTAGAGATGCATGTGTTGTTGACTGACATCAGGTCTGGGCATAGATGTACAGAAATCTGTGCAGCCCTTGGAAGAGCTTTCTCAGGCAAACTCCACTTGACTTCTGCTGCAATCCCTCCATGTGAAAAGCCCACTGAAAAGGATTTGGTTTAATCTGCGTGGCTCTGTAACACTGGTGCAGGCTGACCTTGGGCCACCAGGAGTAAGTGGCTTCTCCCAAAGTTTCTTTGAGCAGGGAGAGTGTTACACCTCCACACTGAGCCACTACCCTGGTACCTACCTGGACACATAATCCCCTCCTCAACCTGTCCCCAACTGTCCTCACCTGGATGCTTGTTTGCTCTGTTCTCCACACTTACGAATAAGGAAGTAAAAGGGAAATTGCAGCATCATAAACCAACCATTAATGTTTCACCCCAATGACTGCATTCTTCAGGGAGACATATATCTAAATATAGTCATAGGCTGTAATCTAACCAACATTTTTACAGCTCTTTATTGAGGGTACCTCAGATTTATCTTTCACTTTATTATTATTTTTTAAATTTTTCATTACCATTCAAGGCATCGCTTTGCAAACATCACAGTTGTCAAAATAAAGAAGGGCTGAGTAGTTCACATGTTGTATACACCTTGATAATGTTTAGTCAGGTATGATGGAGCAAAACTTCCTCTGTTCCGTATCTGTGAACAGGGAACAGTAACATGCAGATAATAGTAACATCCATTTTTTTTCTCACTCACAGAGATAAAAACAAGAGCTATCCAGTCTTACAGTTATAATTTCACCACCTTATATTCTTACGCAGACAGAAGCCTAAGACTGTCAAAAATACAATAATACTTTTATTTCAGATGAGGTTTTTTGCTGACTAAAATTTTAATTAGGCAAATAGAAGATCACATATCTATGTGATAGAACATTACATAAGGTCTGGGGTCCTTTTCCTGTCTTGCTCTTAATAGAACCTGTATAAGTCTCTTCTTTTTAAAGGTTTTTGATTAGAAGTGGTGCTACGCAGACACTTCCCCAAATACTGAGTTGATACTTGATTTCACAAATGAGGTCAGTACCATCTTGATCAAACAGAGCCACTCCTCCGACAAGAAAAGCATCTGGTAGTGAATCAGGACATATGGAACAGACCCAATTCTATTGAACCTAAAATAAGCACAAAAAGGCCTCAAAAGAGATAATTTAAATGCCTCTCATGGCTCTCACAACATATCACATGTCTGGCCCACAAAAGATTAGACTGGAAAAATCTACTACTCTACCTACCTTGCAAATAGAAAACCAAACCAAACCAAACCATAAAAACACCTCTGTAACATTCTTAATTAAAAGATAAGGAAATATTCCTTCTAAATACTCACACTTTACACTTATTTATGACATTTCTGCTAAGGAGCTGAAAAAAGCAGATGAAGACTGTTATCTCTCCTCTGCTCCAGCGAGCCCGTGTCAGAATGAGGAATGTAACCCAGTTCTCTGCCATCCAGCTGTTCACCTTGCCCTGGCACCCACCCTGGCGAACCAGGACGGGGCAGCTCCTGCACCCCCGGCTCCTGCGCGGTGCTGCTGCCCTCCTGCCTGATGTAATCATTGCCGAAAACATTAAACACTGAAAATTCTCCCATTACCCTTTATTTTCCATAGCTCTTCTGCATAAAGAATACAGCCATTGGAATCTGGATTTCAAGGTTAGCTTAGAAAATATCAATGGTGAGTATTTTAAGGCAGACTTGAACATGTCAGTCACTTCAACTCTGTTCTGTAGCGCTTCTTTCCAGCATGACTGATTAACCTTGCAATTTAAATACAGGTTCTCACAAGCAAGTATGTAGTGGAGTGCGAACGACAAAATTTCAAGTACCAAATATAACCTGTGCATCACTACGGAGATGGGAACAGGTAGGCAATTTTCCCTGACAAACTGTCTGAGAGCTGCACTCTTCCAGTCAGCTTTCTGTCTATTTTCTGTCTCAGCTTCAGCAGACTTGTCTTCTAATTTTTCCCTGAAGGTGTCCTCCACAGTATTTGCATTTCCCATGCTGGCAGCCGTCCCTTTATATAGCTCGCTGCACTCATTCACAAAAGTCAAACAGGTAGAGAGGCCCCGTTTCCTATTTTAGGGCACGCTCCTGTTTTAATACTTTTGGTGAGGCTTGTGCTTCCATCCAGGATGAGACTTTTTTTTTTTAAATTATTATTTTTAAAAATTATTTTATTTTATTAATAGTTGTCCTTCCTTGTCTTATGAAGAGGGAAAACCAAGCCCTAAGACCATTCTTGATGATGTTTTTAATGTCTGGTCATTTATTGCCCCCTGTCTGGTGATTTCTTTTCCAGACTAGGTATTTTTGATATTTCTTTCTTCTTAAGGCAAGAAGATTAAAGAACTAATATTACTGCATTTGCTATTTTTTTTTTAAAGACAGCTGACTATCTCCAAACTGATGATTTTTTTTCAGTGCAGGTTGAAATGAATAGCACATGCTAGCTTCTTTTTATGTATCCCTCTGAGAATATTTTCTCCTATGACTGCTCACTTACTTTTCTGCTTTTGAAGTGCTCCGTGCAGGAGAACCACAGCACGGTGCAGGGGCAGCACAGGAGTAAGAGAGCAGCATCGCACTTCTGCCCGAGGAGAAGCTGCTGGGCTCCAGGGCCTCCTGCACCAGCGGCAGCATCTTCTGGAGGCGTTTTCAGATGCTTCCTATAACATTGAGCCTGACCTGCACCTCAGCAGCTGTAACTTTGGGGTCTGTGGCTGCAGCGGGAGGGATGTAACAAAGGAACTGCAGGCAGGGGTAAGGCTGTAAGGCTCACAAATGATGGCAGGGATCACTGGCGTCTGACTAACAACAGTATCTGCAACAGCAGAGAACAAAAAGTTAAAATGTCATATAAATCTCTCTGTGTTATGGGAAAGAACAATAGGAATTTGGATAAGGGATCAAAGCAGGTGTTTGGTCTTATGCAAGAGAAGTAACTTCCCAGGGGATTAGCGTTTCTGTATACACGAAGTCTCAGACCCATTGAAATCAATATCCTCAAAGCTCTTTGCTGTCTCTGAAGTCCAAATCTTCAAATTGGTTTGACACATGTTGTCAGAGAGTAAAAAACACCAACCAGCCAAAGAAAGGTCAAGCCCCTGAGCCCACTATTTGGAGTTTGTCAACGCTTCACGCCAGCATAACCGATACGAGGTTCAGCAGTCTCAAGCTTTGCAGTATTTTTAAAAAATATGTCTTTTTTGCACTTGAAATAAAGAAAAGTTGGTATATGAAAATCAAAGAACTGCACGCCTCAAAAGATAACAGAAGTTTATTACACTCTAAAGGCTTCCGGCATATGTGAACGCTTATTTTATCTGAACACATTAGCATAGTTATTAGTCATTCTAAACGATTAAATTTCCCTCTCATCTACCTAATCTGCATTATAAATGAATATACTAAAGAGCAATGCACTTTGTTGATAAAGCACTGACTTGGCAGTCAGGAGAAAGGGTTTGTTTCTGGGCCTGGCTTTGACCTCTCAAGTAGGGCCAGGCTGGTCACTTTGACCTGAAACGTCTCAGCATCTCAGACTGGCCAATAATATTGACCTGTCTTAACAAATGTGTCAATATCCATATCCTATCAATATGCAATCGATATCCATATCAACATCAATATCAGTGTCAATATTCTATCAATATCAATACCCTATCAACATCCACCAATATCTTATCAGCATTTTAATCAGTTTCACAGTCTTTCAGTAACATCTTCCAAGTTTTAAAGTGTTTATTTTCATAGGAAACCTTGTTAATGATGTTTAAAGAAAACGGGGAAATCATCAGGCTGTGGATATTGATATGCTTTGGTATTCACGGAATGATAGTAAATTGTAGCAGCTTAAAAGCTGACACTCTCAAACTTATGGTATTAACATGCCTTTTTAAAACATTTCTGAGTGAAGAGGGGCGGAGATCTCATTTGCAGCCATGGCAGCTCCTGTGAGTTAGGTCACTGTCTCTTCTGCCTGCTGGTTGTCCGCTTCTCTTCAGCAGCAATAGCTAGGAAGGAAATAGTTCATAAAATGTTTGAAAGGAAGCCGAATAAAAATTAATTTTGAACTCTTCAACGTTTATTTGGTTACGGTCTTTAACAAAGACCATGTTGTGCTCTTCAGTCCTCTCCTTCCCATTTTTTAAGCATCATGTCCTGTGTCCTGCTGCTGTGGCGATCTGTGGGAGCCTGGAGGTGAGCGTGGCTGCACAAAGGTAACGTCATTGTCCTTTTCCCAGCAGTGGCGGGATGGTCTCTAGATCTGCCTGTATACCTCCAGAAGTCCATAAGCCTTTGTCACAAACCACCTGCGGAGGACGAAGAGTAGTGAAGTGCTCCCGGGGCTCCTTGGGCAGAGGGGCTGCTGCTGGGAGCTCTGCCTGCCCTTCCCAAGACAGCGGCTAAAATTGCCCACTAATAAAATTTCCCTCTGGGGCGTAAGGTCTCATTTTGCTTTTGGTTTTTCTGAGGCCCGTAAAGGTGATTCTTGGTCTTTTTTGCATGTTACTTATTGTTTGGGGCCATACATATGATTTGTTTTTGATAAGGCCCAGCCAAACCTGTGCTACTAAATACAACAGAAACTGATGGCCTTCTTGACTGTGGTATGAAGGGCTAAAATAGGACTGAATCAGTTTTGTAAGTAGAGTGGGGCTGGTACCAATAAATAGTTGAATTCCTCTGGGAGTCAACAGCATAGAGAATGAAAAAAAAATCTCACTGGATGATTGTGTAAGGATCACTTCTGATTTAGTCATATTTACATGAAGCTTTGCTCCAGTGAAGTAACGCTCCAGGACTTCTTCAGGCATTGAACAGAGATTTGTGTTTTACTGAGATAAAGCAGGATGTCATCTGTGAAAAGAGCAATTTATGTCCTTTGTCATGGATTGCGATGCCTTGAATCTCTGGAGACTTTCTGATAGCTAGTGCTAGCGGTTCAGTGGCCAGAGCAATCAGAGGAGGTGACAAAGGACACACTTGCCTCCTGCCTCTCTAAGGAAAAAGTCATTCAAATAAAGAAGTCTCCAAGAGTCATTCAAATAAATGAATGCACACCCTCTAGCTTTCTGTGGGCTTAATGAACCTTATTCACCAGAAGCAGAGCCTTGTTGTCAAGCCTCTGTCTGTGGCGGGAGAAGGAGAATGCTGAAGGAGGTTGGTCCGTCAGATTAGTTTTCTCTGAAGGAGCGGAAAGGCAATTTTCTGCCCTTGCCCGGGACTGTGGGAGCTGCACGCTCCCGGGGCTGCAGCGACCTACTTGCTCTGCTGGCTCAGGCGTCCCTTTTCTTCCTGGGATTCTGCTCTCATTTCAAACAAACATTTGCTTCTCTGCTGGCAAATGGATTTCACGCAGTCCTGAGGCAATCATGATTTTAGGAGGTACTCTTTGCTTCTTCTCAGTATCTCTGCTTCTTCCTAGTATCTCTGCCTTGTGTTTTATATGAGGTCAGCAATTTTGTGCGTGAAATAATTTTAGGAGCCGGCAGGTTCCAGAAGTATCTAAATTGTTATGTGCATATGAAGGCATATCACACACTTGTGGTTTGTTTTTTTTGGTTTTGCCTTTTTTTAAAAAAAAAAAAACCCAAACCAAACAGTTTACACTCCTCTCCGTGGGATAAGAGACAGGGAAGCAAAGCAGCTACTCAGCTGCAGGCACCGAATTGCCCAGGGTGCCTTTAATATACAGTCCTCTTGCCAGTATGTGCAGTCCTGTGCTCACATAACTCTCCCTAACTGTGGGAAATGAAAAGGAAAATGCTAAATTTGGTAATATTTATCATAATCATTTTTCAAGAGCAAGAGAGAAACTACCGGTCTATTGAGAAATGTGGCCTTTTAATAGCCAACAAGGATTATCTATTTGTGTGCATAATACAAATCTCTTAGGCAGATAAAGTAGGGTAAAACTTTATAATGGGGTATCTGTTCTCCAGCAGAGATGATGACTGAAGGCCTTGGAGTTTGAAGAAATGCCAATTCATCAAAGTTTTGTCTGGTTTTTTTTTTTTTTAGCTCTACATTGTGGGAATTTCATGGAAATAATTGAGTTTTCTACTATTGGCCCAAGAGTCTGATATATGCATGACTTAAAAGAAAGAGATTATTAAATATCTCACCATTTAATATCTAGATAATTTTGTCCTATAAAATCCTGTGCAGCAAGTAATTTAAATTGGTACCCTATTTACAGCAGACAAAACTGCTCACTACCATCTGCTTTGCAGTTTTAATAGATGGAGTGTTAACTGCGTGTTGCCTGAAATTCATTGTGACTAGGTTAATTAAATGGCTGTGCTTCACTTCCTGCACTCTGGTAATAAGATGACAACCTCATCTGAATTTATTAACCCTTGCCACTTTCAGTGCTGTTATCACCCATTCAACCACCTTTGGTCAACAAAAATGATATAAATCACAATAATAGGAGACATAACCATATTGGCTAACAAAGCAGATATTGATTAGCATCTTCTAAAGCAAGTATGTCAATATAGTCTGATTTTACTTTTGCAAAGGTCATTGAAATCTGTTGAAGTATTAGTAATGTGAGTAAATGATGATGCAGTAGGTTATTGGAAAACACCCCAAATCCAATCTCTGGCACTAAACAGCCTAAATGATGCCTGCACCATGGGAAGCTGAAGAGGCCTTCAAAGTCTTCAGCTTTCTGTTCTACAAAGCAGAGATAAAATACCTCTCTGCAGCAAAGGGCCTTACAAAGGGCTCAAAGCCAAATCTCCAAGCGTCCCTCCAGCCAGAGGCATTTTTGTCCTCTCCAGAGAGGTAGCACAGGGTAAACTGCCCCAGCTGTGACCATGCCCCAGCCAACCCAGCACTGGTCAAGCCTTAGTGACAGCAGATGCAAACACACTTCTTAGCTATGGCCACGGCAATACAAACTATGTGCAGGTGGGACTGGGCTGGCTCATGGTGAGGAAGGTCCTGGAATCTGTCCAGTTCCTGGAATCTGTCTCTTCTCGACCATGTACGTTCTTTAGATATTTAGGAAAGCTCTTTTTAGGCATGTACACACAAAGCACTCTTGTTGGCTCTGCTGAGATTTGCCATGAGGTATCAAGGCTGTGCATCAAAGCCATAGTCATTCATCTCCCTCTTGCCCATCAGATACAGGCACTGAAGGCTTATCAGATACCATCATTAAAGATCCTTCACACTTCCCTCCGATCATCCCCACTGATCCCATCATTGTACCATGGCTGTAGGTTTTCCTCTTTGCCCTGTCACCCAGCTGCTGCTTCTGGAAACAGCTCCTCTGTCGTAGTCAGCCCCCCAGATTTAAGCAGGCTCCAGACACTGACTTTGAGGATGTTTTTATGTGGTATAGTGGGGAAAATCTTGTGACCGCCTCCTTCTATGCTTCAAAGTGGTGGGATGTGATCCAGCTCCGGTTCAGAAGTTCAGCTGCACCGAACTGGTTCAACCTGTCTGTGTGCTATTGAGCCGGCATTTGGCTTTGCCTTCCAGGGATGTAGATAGGACTTGTTTCTTTAACACAACAGGAAAGTTTTTGTATATACTGAGGGTTGTAGTCAGAAATAAGTTCATGGAATAAATCAGAATTTACAACTGTATACACAAGAAAAACATACCTTTCTCAACTTGTCCCAGTAGTTGAGAGAGGCTGCCAAACTTCTCCCCTCTGCCCGCTACATCCAGCTTCCAAACCTCAGCCCTGACCCAGCCACAGATTAAAACAGCACAATCAAAGCAACTTGCGCTATTCAGCCTCACAGGTGTTGGGGTTCAGACAGCAAACAGGTCAACCGATTCACTTCCCAGGTGCTGCGTGTCTGAGCTCAGTGTCAGTGCACCCAGGCTCACCAGAGGCCCTGCCCCAGCGGGGCGCGCTGCGCTCCCCGCGCCGGCGGGAAGAGCTCGGCAGGCAGAGGGCAGCGCGGGCGGTGCAGCTGGAGTTTAACCCAGCCCACCTGTGACTGGGAATGGCGACTGCACAGTTAACCGCTGGATACCGGCTCTGCATTTTTGACTTCCAGCCATTCATTTTGCCTGATTATTCTTATCCTTGGATGTTAAATTATTTTAAAATAGTGAATGACAGCCTGCTTCGGTACTCATTTAGACTCCAATTTTTACTGAGGTAACTTTACAGACATAAAGTTTCCTGAAAGTATTATTGCAATGTTGTTCGATTTGGAATTCTACTTAAAGAAAACTCTTATCTTGTGCAAGGCAGTAACATTCAGGGAAGTACTATTCACATGCTTGAAATAACTTGATACAGAACTGCTGTAGTTCCTAGAATGGCTCTTCTCTCATGTGTGTCCATACACAGTCATGCCACACAATGCTCAAAATGTTTTCAAATATGTACCATGTTGTGCAAAACGGGTACATTAGACAGACAGTATCATGCTCACCCAGATTTAACCTTAAAGGGTGACGTTCAGTTCTCGGTGGAAGGCCCACGCACCAGCCGAAGCTGCTTTAACCCCTATTTCGAGAACGTGTATAGGAAACAGCCTCTATGGGGCTTGTTCACCACAGCCGTTCCCTCACACAGTTGTGAAGCACAGACGAAATGTCATGTTTGACTCATCTACAGGCGCACTTTGTTGATTACAGCAGATAATGCGCATATTCCCCAGATAAATGTTCACATCTCTGCACATTTTTAAAGCAAAGTATTACAATATTTTCCACCCCAGAGACAACTAGTCAGTTTGCTGGGGAACAGCCTCGCATCTTCACCGAGGTGTGGATGGGGCTGCTTCTGACAGTTTGACACCCCACCTTTGCTAAAACGTTGCCACCACAACAGTTAAATTATAATACCTCTTTTCTATTTTTTTTTCCCTCAGACCAGACACAATATTTTAGATGGTCTGTGTTTTGCACCTCCCAACATTGCTGGCAAGTTCCATACAGAAGGAAGAAACTTTTCAGAGGCAAGTATGAGATGCTCAATCTGAACTCAGGAGACACACCTTGGGGGTTTCCGCTCTAGAAACAAGAGACACGGTGCTTGAACTGATCCAGGAGCACACAGAAGCTGTGTGTACCCTAGTAACGTTTTGACCCTGTAATTTCATGTTCTAGAGATTATGGGGCATTTATCAAACTCTCCTCTTTGTGGCTTCACCTCCACAGGAGGCCGCCCAGGGCCTGGGTGAGTGGAGGGCAACTTGCAACAGAGACAGATGAGTGAACCAAGCAGTCTTAATTCCGACAGAAAGGAATAACTAAGGAATTACTGCCTTTGAAGAGCAAATGCAGGGTGATCAATGCATTAATCAAAACCTCAACAGGCTATTTCAAGTCCCTGGTCTGAATCAGGCTAGCTGAAAATATACTTAGATAAAAATCCTATTAGCTCTTTATCTGTCCATAAGCTCTGGGTATATTGTACCACAATGGTGTCACGAACCTGAAGCTAAAGCAGATAGAAAGGAGATGAAACTCCAAGACATCTGAATCTTTTAAAATGAGAGATGTGGAGAGACTGTGGGCTGTGCCCAGTTCCACCCGCCCAGCCAGCCTGAACACCTGCCTTCTGCCGCCATGCAGCCGCACTCACGGCATCACAGAGTCACAGAATCACAGAATGTCAGGGGTTGGAAGGGACCTTGAAAGATCAACCAGTCCAATCCCCCTGCCGGAGCAGGAACACCCAGATGAGGTTACACAGGAATGTGTCCAGGAGGGTTTTGAATGTCTCCAGAGAAGGAGACTCCACAACCTCCCTGGGCAGCCTGTTCTAGGCTCTTGTCACCCTCACCGAGAAATTTCTTCTCATATTTAAGTGGAACCTCCTGTGTTCCAGTTTGTACCCATTGCCCCTTGTCTTATAATTGGTTGTCACTGAGAAGAGCCTGGCTCCATCCTCCTGACACTCACCCTTTATATATTTATAAACATGAATGAAGTCACCCCTCTGTCTCCTCTTCTCCAGGCTAAAGAGACCCAGCTCCCTCAGCCTTTCCTCATACGGGAGATTCTATATGAAGCCCTTTAGGTACAGAAGGCAAAATCTCAGGCGAGGTACATACAGAGCTTCTGCTGAAAGTCCTGTGAGAGACCCTGTAAGCCATGACAGAAGCAAGCTGTGGCTGGAATATTGACCCAGACCTCTTCCATGTGGTGATTTCTGTTTAAATAAAATAGAACAGCTTTGCATACCACCCTCCCCTCGCCCACTGTGCTTGTAGGTGGATCCTTCCTGCTTGTTTTTAAGTTCAGCTGGTGGCTTTCGGAGTTACAACAAACTCTGCCAAGTTCTTCTGTGCTGCTTCAGAAACCGTTCTTGCCAGCTCTGGGGCCGGTGGGCTCCCTGCTGTTGCAGCCTTTGCTCTCACCAGCATGCTCAGCTGGTCATTTATTTATATTTAACACAAGATGGATAACTTTAGTACCTGTGTTAAGCAAAAAGTAACACAGCCTTAACTTTGGAACGGCCACAGCTTCTTCAGAAGGCAAACGATGTAAAAGCCCTTCGCATCACAATGAGACAGGTAATTCGGCAGCTGAGCTCTGTGCCAGCAATTAAGTGCTGATGAAAGTGATGGCATATAAAAAATCCATCACTGACAATAAAAAATAAAACAAGCCAGAGCAATTACTGTCACTGTTTGTTTTAGTCTGTTCTTCCTGCGGAAAATAAATCTTTAACTCTTCCGACAGCACTAAAAATAGAAAGCTGGGTAATTGCCACTCACGCCTACCAAGTATGGTGCTGCTCCCCGTCCTCTTACCGC